>NC_132941.1:17150692-17783884 GCF_034638445.1 Ciconia boyciana
AATATCTCGCTGGTAATTTAATCCAGGGAACCTTGACAAGCTGCAGATGCACTCAAGATGCAAGTCAAAGACTGATAAAACATGGTAAAAAATTATTTAATAAATTTTCTCAACAGAGGCACCTACAAAAGGCGAGTGGGCGAGATGGATGGGGGTCTCAAGCCATGTTTGTTTTGCAGCTGCCAATTAAACCAAAGCATCTTATAGGTAAAGTGTAGCAACTGTCTTATTTTTACAGTTGAGCACAATTTTTACTTGACACATCACATTTGGAGCATATTTTTGGTATTTTACTTTAATAAGCATTTAAAAATAAATTAATCTGTTGCCACTTAAGTAGAATTAAAGTGTAAGAATGTTTTGGCTAAACCAGTTTTCTTTAGAAACAACAACACCCTCCCAGCATCTTTAAAGAAAGTGCCCAGAAAACAGCTGCAGTAAATAATAGGACTACTTCTGAATAAGCACTACGATGAAAGAAATGAAAGAAATGAAAGAAACACACAACGCTGATTTATTTTTCCTGAATGAAAACACATTATATGGAGCTTTCAGAGACAAATCTAAAATGTTCACACACTGGATTATAACAATCAGTACAGAATGGTACAGCATCTTCTACCACTAAACCATAAAGATACCCTTTGGTGAAATCTCCTGTGAGATAAGTCAGTCAGTTTCCTGGTAAAAACCATGCATAACTTGGCAGTGGGGAATACAAGAGTACGAGAGACTTGGTAGTGGGGGGGTTTGTTGGAAAAGTCCAACAAATGGACTGCATCAAGCTGGCCATTAACTCTGAACAGCACACACTTACAGCCTGTTGACCAACTGCCATACCACAAGTCTAACTCCCAAAACCACTGGCTACTTCTGAATGTGTATAGATTGTAAAACTCTCTCTCCAAAAGTACTTGAAGACAACTTTAGATACTTTAAAAAAAAAAAAAAAGACTCAGTTTACAAAACATAGCTTGCCTTCATGCCTGTCAGCCTTGCAGTATGGAATACACAATAGAATTCAAGTCAATAAAGAAAGAGCATATTGACCAGAATCTAGAAATACCGTAAGTCATAGTATACAGCTACTAGGCAACTTAGTACAGAGGTACTAAGTACCTCTGATGCATAAAGAGAAAAAAAGCCAAATGCCTAGAGACTCAATAATCTACAGCTTTAAAATAATGAAATATGCATTAGTTCAAATGGATTCTCTGAAATAACTCCTTTCCAAAAGCACAGATATTTGCTGATTATTAGAACACACCTTAGTTACAGAATATTTAGGAGCAATTTGGCATACTTCTTGTGAACTGAATTATGTATTATTTGCCTCTGACCTTTTGAATTCAAACTCCTATTGAGGTAATGGCAAAGCTCCTACAGGACTCTGAGCTTAATTCAAGAAATATTAGTAGGGCTAAGAATCTTGTAATCAGCAAGAATCAAATGATCTTTAACAGTCTGATCCTACAAACCCCTTATTCTAGAGCCAACTGAGGATATTAGAAAATGGTCAGCAGTTCACTGACCGGGCCCTAGATTAGTATCAGATTGTATACACTCAATCTGAAGACAGTATCTCTGCAGGTGGGACACCTTCATCTCTTGCACTGTATTTGGTTTCTTCACTGGCAACCAAGACAGGGTAAGGCTACAGGTCTTCCATGACAAAAACGAATCATCTTCTAACCGTGCATAGCTGAGACAAAGTGTTGCTGAACTTTCAACCACTTTGGAAGTTCAAATCCACTACTGGTCACTTTAACAGTGTTAGAAAGGACCCATACCAGAGAGTGGGACTTTCCACTGGGAAGTACTATATGACCTTACACAATCCTAATGCAGAAGAATACTTTCTAATACAAACTTCAGGACAAAAAAACCCCTGTGTATGCCTCCACTATTCCACAGTCCAGGGAGGACCAGAAGCAAACATAATACAAAAGCATAATATGACTTTTCATGTGTTTTTTAGATCCTGACTGAAACCAAGAGCAAGCTGGATCCTGTGGTACTTCCAGTCCTTTTTCAAAGCCTAGGAACCAGAACCTTCTGCACAAGTATCCAAATTTGAGATATTTGGATCTGGGAAGCATCTGAAATTTTGGTTCTATGCAGCTACCCAAAATAGCGTAATATAGACCCCTATCCTTACAAATCTTAATCATTTTTTCACCTAGTAGGAACTTAAAAATCTACTTTTTAGAAATCCAACAAATATCTTTCCTTACAGCTTTAAACAGCTGGGGCACATGCTTATTTCCCAAAGATATTGTTGCATGTTATCCATCAACTGAGTAGGAGTCATAACATTGCCAATTAGGTATGACACATAGTGTTATTGCTAACAATAGCATTCAAGCAATTGCTTAAATATTTTCATAGTAGAGAGTAGATAAAAATGGAGATAAAAATACCAGATTTGCAATACTATTACAAGGAAATGATAATTCAAGTATACTATTATTTCCAAGGAAAGACTTATGTGGTTTTCTTTCTTATCTAAAATATTAACAGTAGACTTCAAATCAACATTATGTTCTTCAGCATAATCCTGCTCAAGGAGTTATTCTGATATTGTACTTAGGGATTTATCATATTATATCAAAGAAATCCTGCTTCATATGAGAATAAATTTGAAACAGTGAATTGCATTAAACTGATTTTGCTAAGTTTGTCCTGAGGTTCTACTTTGGCAGGTTTTATCCTTCCACAGTGACACAGTCAAAAAAAGCCAGTACAAGAGATTCCTGCTCTGCTGTCCTAGGTCTAATTTACTGTTGTTTCAGTTGTGAGGGAACAGACATATTCTGGATGCATTTCCTAATAATTATGAGAGCCATCTTTTTTTTTTTTTAAATGTGGTCTAGTAAATTTGTATCGATTTGAAGACTGGGCACATAATCTTTAGTGTTAGAATGGAAACAGATTACTTAATGATAAATTAGAACAGGTGGCTGAGAAATCAATTGAGCCGGTGGAAGATTTATCTTCAACCTCTATTACTGACTATAAGCTGGCTTTTCCGAATCTGCAGTGTCGTACTGCAGATCTATGTTATCTATAGATGTCACAAAACAATCTTCATTACTAATACTAGATGAGTGTGCTTGGAATCCAGTTCCTTCAGAGTTAATTTACTTTTTGCCATTCATCTTGCTTGGCCACTTTTCTACAATGCCTCCAGCAGGCTTAATGAAAACAGCATTGCCAGTTTCTGGGCAATTTCCTTTTCTGGATTTCATGCAATCACCAAGCGCCGAGATGTTAGGAATGCAGTTGCTTCCAAGGACATGCTTAAAATAAATAACGTGTTTGTTAAGATAGTTCTTTAAGACCTCATCCTCTTCCTGTCCTAGCTATTTCATTTAACCTTGGTTTTGGTCCAAAATAATCTGACAGTATTTTAAAATACTTAAGATTCTCTGGAAATGTCCCCTAGTTTTGATATATTTTTATTTTGTGTCTGACTATGTTACAAGCAAGTCCAATACTAAAGAATTGATAAGGCTAAATTACAAAGGCTTTTTGTGCTTTGTCAGCTGTATGCTGTGATCAATCTACATTTCAATTCTGAATTATGCGCAGACATGTGTCAGTGATTGCAGCACTGCAGAAGACAAATTATTGTCAACTTTCCCAATGGTTTGTTGCCTGGAGGAGACATGCCATCTCCTAACTTTTCATTTTAGATTTTCTGACTACCACTCTAAGCTCCCCTGCAGCCCACTGTTAAAAGCGGTCTAAACCCAAACAACCGATTGCCCTTTCTACACTATCTACAGCTGTGCTAGATGGTAAAGCTCAGCAAACAAAACCAGACAAACCCAAAAGTCCAAAGAATATTACTTTGGCACAAGATGAAATGTTTTGCTTTGGTGTCAGAAGCTTAGTACCTGACTCTAAAAAATGTAGATTGAATTTGAAATTTAATTGTGTCAAAATAAAAATTTGAAAATATTGTTTCACAAACATCTCTTGAAAGAGCTGTGGCCACAACTACTAGACGAATTTGACACGGATGCATACATAGGTCTCATCCTGCCTCAGCCTTTTGTTGAACTTGTTACTTTTTGGCAGGTATTTCCCAAGTTTTAATTACGATGGCAAGACAATTTTGGTTCACTTGTGTAATTCCCTTTTTTTCTCTCTATACATCAATTTATCAAATCTCTAAAGCAGCAGCATGGGTGAAGTTTCACAGTAAAATACTGCTGTCAATATAATTTCTTTATTTCATTATAGTTCTGAGATTGTCCTCAGAGAAACAAGTTTAATCTTGCTCAGAGCTTCCCATGTGCCTGTTCTTGTAGATCATGTCAGGCAGCAAATCCCACTATAGCTTTCAAAAAATTCCCTATTTTTTTTTCTACCTGCTATTTACTTGCTTAAAGGTAAAGGTTTTACAGTTAATCATTGCAAACAGAAATGCTTATTTTCTGTCATGCAGCAGTCAGTTTCCTTTTGGAGTATTCATTAAACCGTTGCACTCTAATTTCCCACTGCTGATGCAGCTTCCTCTTCACTCAGTTATGCCTGTTCCTTCTTTCGTTTCTGACTCCAAAAGCCATGTTGATGCATCAGCACAAGGACAATGCTGGAGCAGCAAAGCAGAGCAGACAATTAACTACTGCTGCAATAAATAATACAGGCTTTGAGAAACAAAACTGATTTATTATATAGCCATACGATCTATTCAGGCCCAGACACTACAGCAGGTTCAAAGTCTTGACAGCTTCGATAAAATCTCCAACCAAATTCCAGATTTAATCTGCATGTTACAAAAGGGCATACATCTTTAGCTTCTATCAGAAGAGGATGCAGATCCCCACATTTTTTAATACAGTCTTCCCTGATAGGTATTAATAACAGCCAACTGAAACAAAGACACATTAGCTAGTCTACCCTTCCTCTTTTGTTATGTCTTTTTGCTAAGATGGGAAGCAAAATGAAACAAACGCACTCTCTGACTACAGTATTCTCACACTTCAACTTCTGATACTCTGGCACATGGAAGTTACTACAGAATACGCATACAGTGATATATGACATGACATTTGTAAAATATGTGATTATATGGTATTTATTGTGCTTCAGTGTCACTATTGCTCTCCCACATATCATACTCAATCCCACTGGGGAACAGTGTGCAACACTGAAAATCTAACCAGGGACCTTGTGAAAACAGATATAAATAGAAGTGTTAATCAATCAGAGGATTTATTTAAATCCTTTTACTCACCCAGCTGCTAGAGTAAGACTGTAAATGTATGTCTATATATGGGCTGGAACTTTTGAAATAGGGAGTTCATGAAGCAGATTAGATGATGCAAGTAAAAAGGTTAATTAAAGCAGAATTTCAGCATTTTGGCAATTCTTCCGCTGCAAGGCATAAGCACTCCTTACGAATTGCATCTTGGGTTTCATTTTCTTTTTTTTTTTTTCCCTATTATTGCTTCCCCTCTTCAAAATTGCTCTAGTAAAAAGCCTTTTCCCATTTTTCAAACAGGTGCTTTTGAGTGATTGATGACTTTTAATATTATTATTCAAAAGTACAGAATTAATAACACTTACATGATTCCCATGCTTTCCATAGGGAGTAAGTTACACAGAGGTAATACTTCCAACTGTTGAGATATGACTCTAATTAGCTTACCTGAAGCATGCAATTAGTTTCTAAAAGCATTTATTGTAGGACATACTAATATTTACTGAGAAAGCAAATGAAAGAGCAAGAGGAAACAACGGAGATGAGGTTAATCTTTATGCTAGTGTTACATTTACGAGGTCTCCAGCACAAAAATAAACCTGCTTAGTCCTCTTTAGCATGACAGGCCTTATTAAAGTCAGGAAGGTGTGGAGGCATTAAGGATATGCTGTTAACTATATATGCAAATGTTGCTCTGTGTCAGGATCTCAATAACCACTACCACAATTAAAGATACAACAATCCAATTCTGCACCAAGGGTGTTTAGATTCCCAATTTGTATCAAAGTGTATGGACTGGAATGAGTAAAAAAATCCTGTAAGAAATGACATCACTCCTAAACACAGTCATTGTATTTTATGAGTACTATATTACAGTCCTCTATACTGGAGGGGAAGTAAGAGACAAGTTATCAAAAGGCCAGCACAGTATTTGCTGAAGGTAAGAATCATTCCAACCATAATTGAAAATAAGCAGGTTTCCTATTATCAAACTAAAGAACTTACACAATTAATAAAGTTCTAAACTAAAAGAACTTACGCAATTAATCTACACAATGGCCGTATATGATAAAGAATGATGAGTTTTCCATTTATTTTTACCTAGCCATTCTCCATAATTATATACCTCAAATACATTTTATTAAATACTATTAAAATAATCTATAAAAAGCTCATTCTCTTTTAACTTGCATAGAAATTTCCCTTGAGTTGAAAGGGTAGGAGGATATGACTGAATTCCCAATTCCACTAAAGTCAGTGTAAATATTCTGCTATTTTCAATGGTATATAATTTTACCATTGTTCAGGTTTGTCCTGAAAATACTGAAGAGGAAGGACAGAAGGGCTGGCACAAAAGTCGACTGACTGAAATGAAATGGGCAGAAGATAAAGGACAGCACTAAAAAACAGAGGAATGGAGTAAGAATCATGCATGTATTGTATCTGTAGAGAAACTGTGTTAAATGTATACGCAGTTGCACATCTCCTATTCTGTTTTAGGAAATACAGGACCTCGAGGGAACTCTTGAGGTTCAGAAGGACACAGGCATTGAACAGCAGAATAACACGCATGTAACTCATAATTGTGGGGTTTTTTCTATAGAGAACGTCAAAAAGTCTTTTCACATTCTTACTTGCACATCCTTAATTTCTTTCTTTAAAGAAGGCAGGGCATAACTTAGGTTAAAGTTTCTAAGTGGCAGTCTCAGAACTTCAGCTCTTATAAGGTGAAACAAGAATTTCCATCTTATCCCAATGAAAAAGCTTGAATTTTTAGCAACTTATTTCCTACCATACCTCAGTAACATCAGGAAATACTCTTCACTGGCAATAGCTGTAAACCAGGCATTTAGAAATAACAAACAACATTCAGGACTAGTAGTCTCCAGGAGGGATACACTTCCAATGTAGCACATGACATTTCAGCTATGCAACTCCCACTGAACCTGCAGATTATAGTATTTGCCTTAGTTACATAATTTCAGTTAGAATCTGGTTCTTACATTTCAGGAGTTGGTCAGACTGGCTGCTAATGGCTCTGAACGTGATAGCTGAGCCTTCTGGCACAGCTCAGCTGCACATTAGTTAGCCCAGCATAGAAACTCAGCACACGTTTGGCGTTAAGTCCTATGGGTGGATAAATGCAATTGAATTATCTTCTAATCTAGACACTACTTCAGTCAGAGGGGCCAGATTAGTGAAATGCACATGTGCAAATACCCCACTCTTTTCTCCAGCTGGCATAACAAAAAATGTTTTGTACCTCCTTGCACTCCTGACAGTTGCCAAGAACTGGAATAGTTGTAAGACAGCTAAGTTAAAACAGCTGACTGTGATATCTCTGCAGAAAACCAGCACTGTATCTCATGAGAATCAAAAGCTGAAGTAGAAAGAATTATAACTGCTTCTTTTGTTTGCTAAATAGCTTTCATTCCTTGCAATGAAAAACTGGAGCTAATGAATATTCCTAAGCTGTTTTGAATTTCAAGTGGAATTTCTCAAGAATTTTGGATGCTCTGTGTGGTAAAGTTGAATACTGTAACCCAAAACACACAGATCTGTGAGCTGCAAAGCAGTGTTGGGTCCCCTAGCTTAGACATGAATTCCTCTGGCTCAGTGTCTGTCATTCCCACTCTCTGGAGGGCTTTCGAACCCAGCTTCTGACTTTAGGCAAGTCTGACAAAGGTGCTGAAGTCTCAAATACAGTCACATTTGAAAAAATGCTGACAACAGGATAGAGGAGAGATCTAAAATCGTTTTCCCCTACTGAAAAGCAGGCAACAGCACAAGCCCACAGCTATCTGTAATGTTAGGCCAACCAGCTGGCCCAGCAGCATATGCAGAGCTGAGAATCAGGGCCAACACACAAGGTAGAACTGAACAGGGCACTGGGATGGAGACTGAAGTTACTAGACCAAAGAGAGATCAGACGTTGTTATGGGTGGGAGAAGATTGGCTTGGATTAATTTAGTGGCCATCATGGTAAGGATACAGGAGCTTTGATTAATTCAGTGGCCGTTACAGTAAGGATACAGGCCACAAATTAAACCAGACAGACTTAGTTCCACTGTCCATGTTCAGCCCTGAAAAAGCGTTCAATTCTTCACTCGTTCTCTCTTCCAATAAAAGCTGACAACAGCATAGTAAACTTTGGTCTTCAGCTTAAAACAACATTAATTTATTACAGATCCTCCCGAGTATTCGGCTCTTAGCAAAGAAAAAGAAGATATACACTAGTGAAAGGCTGTCTCCATTCACCTGAGAACACTTTGCCAGAAGATGAATTCCTGGTACAATACGCTGGGTGGTCAGCAGAAAGCTGGAAATACAGCAAGTCAATTCAGTATTGGTATCCACTTTCTCATACATTGTTTTCTGGCAATAAGGGCTCAGGGCAGTCTTACACATGTTATTGTTTATGTCAGTCAGTCTGCACATTTAAACAGAAAAAAGATGCTCTGGGACAGAACTGATTTGATATTTATTTGACAAAGCTACGAAACCATGTGAAACACACAACTGATACCTGGAGGTAAGCCCAGAAACCTATAGACATGACAAAAATGGAAATAATCTCATTTTATTGATGGTTTTTATAGGTCCAAGAACAACAAAGAATATGACTGAATTATTTAATGAAAAGAAGCACAGGATTATCCCAAATACAAATAATTTCAGTGTAGCACTTCTCATTCTATTATTGTTCTTTATTCCCAAGCTACCTATTAAGCTAATGAAACAAAAATTTTCTCTGATCAAACTTTTTCATGGAAACACAGAAAAAAATTATCGATTTGCAAGCTGTGAGTCTATCCCCAGATCATTAAATAAGTCTTGCTAATTAATGGCAGTACTTTGTCTGCTGCATAGATAAAACAGTAGAGTCCAGTAATAGTAGAAGAAAATGAGTTCAGTATCACTAGTAAAAACTATGTAATTATTTTGCCATCAGGAATTAAATTCAAGTTTTTCCAAGCATATTTGGGAAAGACTATATAAATAACAAGAAAGTTGGTTTTTTTCCTTCTTTTACCAATAAGTTATTTATTTTCTCCCACCTACACTGTGCAAGTAGATCCCTTGCAAACTGCTCTGCAGAAAGTTAGTATTTCTCGAGTTTGATCTTCTAGGCTTTCTGCTTCCAGTCCCATAGGTCTCCCGATCAATACACTGAAGAGAGACTGCTATATACATAGACTAATACAGGCCCAGATTTTCCAGAGGAGCTAGGGGAATCTGAGTAGCAACAACAGGCCAAGTTTATGCTCCTAAACCATGAAATATGACCACAATGAACTTATCATGCTCAACATTAAATATTCAACATTCCAGAAGCAAATTTCTTATTTCTCCTTTAAAATTCCACCTTAGAAAAGAAAAATCCTTGTCTCTTTGTCTTTGATTAATTCATATTAAAGTTTGATAAAGTCTATCTTCTCCCTTTAATGGAATTTCTCCAGTATCACTTTTTCAGAACTACAAAAAGCAATTAGCTATAGCCTTAATTTTTGTTTAAACAAAAAATTATTTAATCCATAATCTACTTTTTCTGCATTTCAGACAGCATTTCTCACACTGTTTAGATTAACAGTGAATTTAGTTTTTGGTAAAAAGTACATCTAGTACACCTAGTTTCATACTCAGCTGGGAACATTTTTTCCATATTTGAGATAAATAAGTGTGTCTTTTTATGAATGCTGTCTATAAGTAAAGAGCTTGTTAAATATCTACTCTCCCAAAAGTCATTTAAACTGGCTTTCTGTTATAAACACAAACTAAATAATTACTGCAATGTCAACAGGTTAAACATGTCTAGAAAAATACTTCATGCTACTGAATGATAGCATAGATTCTTACCAGAATACAAAGTCTTTAACTTCATATCACCTATTTCAATCTGATTCAAGTCAAAAATAGGAGTTTTATCAGGTAGACGGTAAATATAGAGAAATCAATCTTCTTAATCCAGTTCTTTGTGGGCTATACCATAATGATTGCCATAATTTAAAGTGGTTACATTCACAGGCCACTGCCAAGTCATAAATCAAAGCACTGATATTTCTATGCACATTTGTATTCCGCTGAGCAAGTACCTTAGAGATCCCCTCCCATACTCTAATACATTAACGGACCAAGCTACCAATTCTTTGGTGGGTAAGCTGTTTATCTGCATATACTGTGATCCATAAACGCCTTGTAGTGTAATTCTGCAAACAAATTTGACTTCAAGGCCCATCTTGGGATCGAATGCCACTCTAACACATTGGCTCAGAGTCTAGAATCCTGCTGGGAACAAAACGAGATCAAAGTGTCTGGAACTGTCTTGGAGAATGTTCGTGCTGTATCAGGAAGCCACTGCCAGCACAAAGCCCGACTCCACTCTCTTCTGCAATGCAACACAAGGGTGAAAGTATGCTGGTTGTTTGCTTTAAAGTGGGAAAGGACATGGCTTAGGAGAAACTGCTGTACCGCACTGTAACGTCTGCTGAACAATCCCCTTTCCTTCTTCCCTCCTCCAGCATAATTTATAGCCCAAGTGACCCAGAATCAAGGATCCAAGATCTCCTTCTGCTCAGTCCCCATCTTCATTCAGGCTGACCTCTGCCTACACAGCACTGAAAATCAAATTTGTCAGGTGACCTCCTTGTAGCATGGAGGTCACTGGCAAAGCACTCCTCGTCTTCAAGCAGGAAAAGATTTTACCCAACACATCCATTCCACCTGCAGCCTTTTTATGTTTCATAGCATTGATTCCAATAGGTAACCATGTAACCATGTATTGAACCACTAGTCAATAGCTACCCTGCTATTATACTATTAATACTAATGATAAAGCACCACTGAAAACTTGTTGACAACCAGGAACCAAAAGCTCAAGTAAACGAAAACAACCTTTTTAAAACTGTACTTTTCTTTATGGCTCTTACTTCACCAACCAAGCTCTTTGTGCAGCCTTTGTTTAATTTCAACTGTTAAACTGGAAGCATATGATGCATCTTCCAATCTACCTTTTATTCCTGACTAATGAAATACAGAAATGGTCTAACTACTGACCAAAAAACTAAGAACACTTTTTTTTGAGAGAAGAAAGCCAAAGAGGGTCAACTACATAAACCTAGGAGAGGCTTTAGGATCCTTTAGAGGCTAGGCATGTGGTATGCAACTGCTTTATATACCGCACAGCAGGACTGGTAGTAACTGCCAAAGTTTGCGGAGTTTGTATAGTTATTATACAATATAAAGCAACTGAATTTGAGAAACAACAAAGCTATTGAGTCACCTACATTTTAAAAAAATGAACAAAATAAATTTAAACAAATTAACTGAACAAAGAAAGTCTTTATCAGAGATTATTATTACCAATCCAAATAAACAGCAATCCACAGATACTTTTTGATGACTTTTGATAGGTATATAAATCCAGGTTAAAATTCACCAGGTATATAAATCCAGGTTAAAATTTGCCCTACCATTTTAAAGAACGCATTTGTAGAGTGAGTTTTTGTTTGAATGGGTTTTGGTATTTCCCATTATACTGCCTTTCAATTAGCATCTTCTTTCCTTTACTTTCCCCACCCCTTTTATTTCTTTTCTATTTACTCATTTTTTGTTTCTATACTAGCTGCCAAAAAAAATCTAAACTAAAACACAAACCCTGCCCACCTCATCCAAAGATACTATAACCAGCTGATCCAAAAACAATGTCTCCTCCACTCAAGCCAATAAAATCATTGCATATATCTGCATTGACAGTCTCTTCTGCTCAAAAAAAAAACCCAAACCACAGCCCAAAACCAAAACAAAACACCAACCAAACAAAAAAAACCCAACAAAAAAAGCCAAGGTAAAAAAGACATGGAATAATACTGCAAACCACTGCAATATAAATAATGTACTGGCTGAGCAACACACGTAAAGGCTTTCACTGGCATAACACACACAGCCAAAAAGCAGCAAATACTGTTCTCTGAACAGTGAAATTCTCTGAAGATCACTATTGCTGCCCCACTGATCAGCTAATGGAGTTTTCTTTTTTGTCAAAGTTGTTGTTCAATACTTTTCTCAAATACATGATGTAAACACACTGTTTCTTCCCACTTCTAAATGCATCGTGAAAAGAAAGGCTCTAAGGCTTTGTAATACCTTTTTTAAGTTATTACATTCCAGAAAAGATAGATGCTAGACACCTCATCACAACTGAGCTAAATGTTAATCACTCTGGGACACAGACTTCTATCATCACTCTCAGTTTGGAGTAGGGCAGGAAGCTCAGCGCTTTATCCAGCAACTGATGTTGTAAACAGCATAAGATCTTCAATGCACCGATCAATAACCAATAATGGTTTCCAATGCTTACTCAGGCAGGGTAGGAACATTAAAGCAGCATAAAAAGGGCAACACACAATTGGAATAAATTTCTAGAGGATGAAGGTGTTCTATACCTATTGCCCAAAAGCTGTAGTCTCTTAAGTTGTGTTTGTGCATGCATACATACAGGCCTGGGAGCCACCAGCACATCCATGTTGAAACCTGTTCAAAGACAAGAAATATTGCTGCACTCTGACTTGTCTACAAAAATCCCTACTGTCACCCTGGTTGCCAATGACCAAAAAAGACCATATGTTACTGCAACCTCAGCTTTACGTAACATACCAAACATAACAGATTAATCATTTATTCAAGAGCTCTTCTCCCATCTCTTAGTCATTTCTGTCTACACTAAATAGGAAGATACCATAAATCTGATACAGTGAAGGTAACATTTCTCATTTAAATTGGTCCACTGAAATACTATTCATAGTCTTCAGTATGACATATTTATCTGTCTTCTTTTAATCAATCCCCGTTTCAGTGTTTACAAGTTCACAGCCTACTTAATTAACAATTATTTTACTTCCAAACTAAATATCATGCTTACATTATTTAAGGACCATAACTTCTAGGGAAAATATCTGACCACTAATTGACAGTGTGAACTAAATATTAAAGATCTTTCTGGGTGCTACTGATATGCATATATTCCAAATCCAGTGAGCTTCAATGCTGCATATTTTTCATTTATAATCCTATCAAAATTCCAAACAGTGGTTAACAGCATTTCCTGATTAACTTCAGTGAAGACAGAAACAAACCCCACCCTAAATACCAAAACACAAATTGGTTCCCTTTACAATGACTTACTGTCAGATACAGTTTAGGATAATGGTCACTTGAGAGAGAAAGGAATTTTTGGTAATTCAGTGGAGAGAGAAAGTATTTTCCATTTTCATACTAGGATATATCCACAAATACTGATGACTTTATTTTGGTTTGCCTTTCTTTTCCATTCATTTAATGTGTCTTTCTCTTGACTCTGTCTCACACAAAATCTATTCCATGTGTTCGCAAGTATATCTTCATGATAGGTATTACTACTACTATTATTATTAAGTTTTAAAGCTCTTTATTCAAATCAGGTGTTACTACATATTGCTTTTCTTCCCAAGCAAAGAGCCAGGCCTTTCAGCTCGTCTAAGGCAGCACAGTTCCAATGAAATCAATGGCACCATTGTCATTTACAAGCTGCTGAGGATCTGCCCCTGCTTGTTTGAACAGCAGCTTTTTTACGTCCACAAGCATGTGGGCATAAAAGTCTGCCGAAAGTTCAAAAGCATTTTTAATTTTTGTACACTTCTTTTCAAACACTTTTAAAGTTATTTGGGCAGTAGAAAAAACACTTTATCCAGCTAGGCTCCAAAAGTGTTTAATACAGTTCATTGCAGTAGGAGTGTTTAATGGACATTTTCAGGCTGCTCCTTATCCTGCTCACAGGATCGTGAGGATCCAATTAATTAATGTCAGAAAAAACACTTTGAAGATAAGAAGCAGTTTCTGTGACAATTTTCTCAAAGAACCAAGGAGCTTTTGTTTCAACAGCCAAATTCTGGATGGAGGCATGAAACACAAACCCATACACTGGTGGATTTCAGCAGAAAACACCACTGAGAGAAGGTGAAGGAGGGCAGCCTTGCACAGTAAGAAGCTTTAGTCACTGTTCCCACTTTCCCTCTGCAAGTATTTACCATGCTGAATGGATTTTAAGTGCTCAACAGCTACACTGCTATTTATTATTAATTTTAAAAGGCAGTGTCTTGAAATACTTTTGGAACATCTTAATGCTTTATTAAAATCTGGGAGCCTTTCAAAGAATGAGAAACCTAGGTGGCTCTGCTTATACCCATAGGCACTATGTATGCAAAAGCACGCACGAGATGAAAGGTCTGGCCTGTTACTGCATTCCCTCAGAAGATCAGTTCTAGGATTTTTCTTACATTGATCTGGACTCTGAGAAAGCTGGATCATCATAACAGTCAAGAGGTTCAAAATAAATATTTAACTCGAATCCACCATCATTTCTACCGGGGATGCAAATATGCAACACCTTTGGTAGCACCCTCACTTTCATCTCTGTTGTGAAACCAAGTCATTTGCAAAAGATTAGTATAATTTATCTGACGCACAGCATGCCAAAACAGAATCTGTACTTCAGACTCTTAAGTACCTTAGACCAATTAAACACATTACCATTAAAATTAAACATTTGCTTGAAAACCTCATCTATGTAGTGTATTTTTAAGGTTTTAAGTTGCCTGAGTCAGCACATATGCAGGCCTAAAGAATTTGTACTGGGTTTGCATGGCCAGGTTTTGGTAGCGGGAGAGCTACAGGGGTGACTTCTGTGAGAAGGTGCCAGAAGCTTCCCCCATGCCCAACAGAGCCAATGCCAACAGCTCCAAGATGGACCCGCCGCTGGCCAAGGCCAAGGCCATCAGCGATGGTGGTAGCGCCTCTGTGATAACATTTAAGAAAGGGGAAAAAACCCTGCACAACTGCAGCTGGAGAGAGGACTGAGAATATGTGAGAGGAACAACGCTGCAGACACCAAGGTCAGTGAAGAAGGAGGGGGAGGAGGTGCTCCAGGCACCAGAGCGGAGGTTCCCCTACAGCCCATGGTAAAGACCATGGTGAGGCAGGCTGTCCCCCTGCAACTCATGGAGGTTAACGGTGGAGCAGATATCCACCTGCAGCCTATGGAGAACCCCACACTGGAGCAGGTGGATTTGCCTGAAGCAGGCTGTGACCCCATGGGAAGCCCACGCTGGAGCAGTTTTGCTGGCAGGACTTGTGACCCCGTGGGGGACCCATGCTGGAGCAGTCTGTTCCTGAAGGACTGCACCCCATGGAAGAGACCTACGCTGGAGCAGTTTGTGAAGAACTGCAGCCCGTGGGAAGGGCTCACGTTGGAGAAGTTTGTGGAGGACTGTCTCCCGTGGGAGGGACCCCTCGCTGGAGCAGGGGAAGAGTGTGAGGAGTCCTCCCCCTGAGGAGGAAGGAGTGGCAGAAACAAGGTGTGATGAACTGACTGCAACCCCCGTTCCCTGTCCCCCCTGTGCCGCTGCAGGGGAGGAGATAGAGAAATTGGGAGTATAGATGAGCCCGGGAAGAAGGGAGGGGTGGGGGGAAGGTGTTTTAAGATTTCATTTTTATTTTCTCATTATCCTGCTCTGATTTGATGAGTAATAAATTAAATACATTTTCCCCAAGTCAAGTCTGTTTTGCCTGTGACAGTAATCAGTGAATAATCTCTGCCTGCCCTTATCTCGACCCACGAGCCTTTTGTTATATTTTCTCTCCCCTGCCCAGCTGAGGAGGGGGAGTGACAGAACGGCTTTGGTAGGCACCTGAATTCCACCACAGAATTCCACTATTCCATTACTCTGCACCATTAGGGAGAGTAGAAATGTCACCCTTGGAAGTGGTGGTACTGAACTGCCTTAGAAGGAGAGAAGAACAAGAGGTGAGAACTGCAACTCAGACATTAAAAGCTGGTTTTCAGTTTTCAAGAGAAGAAAGCCATAGGACGGCTGCTTTATACTGGAGGAGGGAAGAAAAAGCACAAGCAGGTGCCAATGCATAACAGTTATCAGTTCTCGTTAAAATCTAAATCCAACAGGAATTTGACTCTACATATACAATATTGTACCAATTTTAAGACATAGATACATCAGAATGAAGGAGCAACAGATGACTTGCGTATAAGCAGATGCTATAGTCAGTGCTTACTGTTCAGTACTGTTAATTAGTTCCACCTCTAAGACATGATGAAAATTCAAAGATAGTAAATGAAAATGGCACAATTCAACCAAGTGAAAAGAAAGCAGCATTAGTCCATGACTAATGACATTAAATTCACCAGGAAAGTCTGCATCCTCAGATGTATACACAAAATATACTAAGGAAATACTAAAGAAAATTTTAGACTTCCTTACACAGTAATGTTATATCTGCTCTGTCACTGTATTCCTTTGTTTTAACATGCAGCACTCTCAGTTTTAGATTCTTACCTTACAATCTAACAGATAACATACTAACTCTTCCATATTAAGGAGAGTTGAGGGTCTCTAAGCTTCTTTAGAGAGTACTCATCAGCACCTGCAGAATTGAGGCCAATGGAGATGCATCTATCTAATTCTGAAGCCTAGCTGGGTTCCAAATATGCCTGATTTTGCTTGGACTTCATAGGAATCCTGACCATATTACCATTGTTTTCTGTTTAAAAGAAGTGATGAAGCTAACAGGCTGAAAAAAGCCTTCATCAGTTCACCTCCAGAAAAGTGTTAAATTGCTATTACTTCATCGGCATTAAGGATGATATTGAAATAAAACGCAAATGCTTACATCCCATTCCCCACTCCCTGTTTCTTCCTCCTGAATCTTTAGAGACATTCCAAGGTGAGAACAAAACTATTCCATTTGATTTCACCTTTGCTTCAAAAGTGTATGCAGTGGAGATGGAGATGCTAAAGACATAGCACACATTCTAAACTGAAAAACAAGAGAACAGTGAATTTTAAGATTCCTTATTTGCTTTGTTTCTCAGTTTAAGTTTCAACTTTAGCCAACAAAATCTAACTCAGGAACACAACTCTGGCAGGATAGAGTATCAAACATCCTAAGGTGTCAGACTCACCTGATTCTCAATAAATACAAAATAACATTCATCTTCCAAGGTGCATACAGAAAGTCACATTGCTGTTTTCTTAAGTGTTTGAATCTCTGAAATAATTGTCTGGTTTTATTTTTACAGTAACATTGTGTTCCACTTGTTAGTATGCTCATTTCACAGTCTGTTAACTGAAGACAAATAAAGCCAAAGAACAAAGATGCAAGCTGCACCGTCCTAAATAGCTTGTGGAAACACTACTTCTGTTTGTTGTATGGTCATCGGACATAATTCTCCCTGGGTTCTGGGTACACACCTCTCCTGACACATGAACTACTACACGCAGTTTGTTATAAAGAAGCACTCCAAAGGACCACCATCAGTACAAGGTAATTCAAGGTTAATCCGAACACATTAATAGAATTTCCCATGTTTATCTTTTTAAATTAAACTATCTACAAGGTTCATGGCAACGTATGAAATTACAAATACATGACACTTCTTCACAAACTAACAGAATGGGGTAAAATCCTGTATTCTCCTTTGCAGTTCTCCAAAATCTGTCTTCTGCACAACTGCTCAGAATTGAGCCCACACTAAGAGGCACGGGGAAGGAACCTTCTGTTTCATTGATAAACCAGTGAACCTTTGCTTATAACTAACTGACAAACTTTGCAGTTTCAGTGCACAATACCTCTCCCTCTAGTAGAGCTAACCGTTGGTAGTTAACAATAAACTAGGTCTGTTGCTCATTAGGACTGTACGAACAGTTCCAAAACAATCCATGAAGAACTATCAAAAGCTTTAGGAATGAACTATGATGTGTTATTAAGAGAGACAAGGGTTATAGGAAAAATTAATTTCTCACTGTATCAATAGATACAGTTTGAAGAAACCACTAAGTTCTTACGATTACATGCTTTTTTCAACTGACACATTGGAGATATTTTTTCAAAAGTCCACTTTGTTAAAAATGCAACAGAAAATTATGATGTTGGAAAGTTACAATCTCTTAACACAAATTTAAGACTGCATCATGCTTCTCAGTCTATTTTTTTATTGGCAGAAGACAAGTGAAGAAAGGTATTGTCTGTCTATAATGTAAATTTAAGCTCAAACCAATCCCCACGGCTTGGCCTTCCCCTGCATTAATTAGGCTTGGGGAAGGAAAGAAAAAGTATTTGGTAAGAACAACAAAAAAATCAGAGGGAACTATCATTCTGGACATATAACAACCTCTTCTAGCTCTGCCAGACACTTAAGGAAAAATCAATCCCTCCAGTCCTCTGGAATACGAACCTGAAAGAGAATGATGAAGTGTTATGACAGAAATTCAACAGTAAACTTATAATTCCACTTATTTAGGGAATCTTTATTCTGCAGTCTGACTGAACATCTGCAGACACATTATACACTAAGACGTCGTTGCCTTAGGTCCTTACAAGCAATTTACAAGACAAATGATGGGGCCTCTTTTTGCCAATAAAAATGTATCTCTTTCCCAAGTTTTCCAAAGCTCTGGTATTGCTTATCATTTAAATGTTCTCATGCTTTGGTTAGAGTCCTCCTGCTCAACAGAACAGCCATACTCTTGCTCCTCCCTGAGGTTTACCTCCCATAATTTCAGTGAAACTGCTACACAGAATCCTTATTTTAAGTTACATTCAGATGTCCCTTGCTCTGTACCAGCTACAGACAGAGTTTTATAGGTGCGGAGAAAACAGCTGTACTCTCATGCCATAGCAATCACTTACGCCAACTGACTGCATGCTGACTCAAAGCTGTGTATTATTTTATTTGGTAGAAGTGCTGGTGTAGGTGAATGTAGGGGACTGAGATGGACTGAGGTATTAACCTCTTAGGGCAGATTAGCTGTAGCTGGACTATCATGCCCTTAATAAACCCCTTTCTTAGCATTTTGTGGTCGACAGATACTCAGTTTTTCTATCTCAGGGTCCCTAAACCATGTCTAGATTAGCAGTGCGAGCTGGTAACCTTTGCTAAGTAGCTCACAAAAAACAAGTTCATAATCTCACAGCAGATGTTCACCTGATCCAGAACTCTCAGCCACACTACCAAAATTTTCAGAATTACAGCAGTTTAATTATAACACAAATATATAAAATAAATGGAGCCATGACCGTGGGATAACTACTGCTGCCATGGGTACAAATATGAAAGGAAGATTGGGTATGTAAGGCTTCTAAGCACCCAAATTTTTCTGACACAAAGTGTTTGAAGTAATATTCAATAGAAAACAAAGACATTGGGCAAGTTAAAAAATAAAGGATAAAGTTTAATCTCCCTTGACTAACTTAATCACACAGTCTATAAAACAAGTTTTAAATCCCCATATATACTGTGTATTAGAAAAGACTTGGATTTCTTTTGGAATTTAATGCTGCAATATAAAAATATTCTCTGCAGATGAAATCTATTGGATCCAACCATGAAGCCACTAATCATGCAGAATTTCTACTGGGTGACTATTTTACTAAAAGAGATTTTAAAAAGGGTAAGAAACAAAAATGTTGAAACTGAGAAGTTCAAAGGGAAATAAAAGAAGCAACAGAAAAAAAAAAAAAGATAAAAATGTGTTTCTTTTACAGAATCAAAGATGTAAGAACACATTCTATCTGACTAGGTCAAGGGATGTTTAAGGAACAGAGAAAAGTTTTTCGCTATCCAAAAGAGAATTTTGCTCAGAATAAAATAAGATTAGGGAATCAAAGAATGCTGTACAGAAATACCTACGACAATTGAAACCAGGTTCCCAACCATTTTTTCTTAAGTTTTGTTGTGTAGCATTTGAACAACTATTTAAATTAGTAACAACTTCTCCTCTTGGCAAGAAAAGGAAGAAATGTGTCTTCATGTGATCTGAGGATTTGCCTATGGATAGTTTATAAATTTGGACTGACACTGGTCATTCTTTATGTATAGCTAAGTCAGAGTACAAAATTAATTTTGAATTAAAATTTCTAAGAAGTAAGAGGAGAAAAGTATTGTATGGGACCCATGACTAGCAAGGTAAGATCACTACACCTTGATCACAACTTTAAAAAAGAACATCCTTAGTCAAAGTAGTGTTTAGTCCAGGTAAAAAGACAACTGAGCAACAGATTACTCATGAGGGACTTTAATCAACTCACAAAACTAATGACTTCCAAAGAGTACATGACATTTCCAAAATGGTCCCTTGTTGGCCATCTTAGAGACAAAGGAAGAATGGAGTGAAAGCAGAAAGTCAGCTGCATTAGTGAGAGGAGAATCCATGTTACTGAATATTGGTCAGTGCCATGAAATGTATGCATCATAAGATGCTCTATTAACACATACTGTTCAGAAGAGCTTAGATTTTTTAAGAAGATTTTTTAAGAAGCCTTGAACAAACCATGTGTTGATATTCCAAACACTGTGTGCTAAAACCAACGTTCAAAAGAGTATTTTAATGCAAACTACTTGATGGTTTGGTCATCAACTAGAAGACAAAAATAATCTAGAGCTTTGAGATCTAAGAAGTTCACATTAATTGTGTTCAGATTAATAAAAACTGTTCAAACAGCCCATCTCATTTTTTAATGTGTTTTCTTTGAAATTTTGCATTCAAGTTCCTTGGTTCTGTCCATAACTGGAAACAGAAGTATAATCAAAACACAGTGAGAAAGGCTGAAATTAAAGATTTTGGGGTCAGACAAGAAGCAGGAAATACTGAAAATATTGCAGAGTGAGTTCTCCAGAGGCTTCCAGGCCAAGGGGGTTTGCAAAGTTATATAAGCAACCAGATTGCTGGGTGCTTTACAAGTCAAACTGAACAACCAGCCTTTCTGAGTTGCCTCTCACTATTTTGCATACTTCTCTTTATCCCTTTCCCTTCCTTTCAAAACAACCTTTCCATATTTCAAGACAAGGAAAAAAACATTCCTTTAATACAGAACTTATGAAACAAGCACCTCAGTGGGACTCATTGCTGCTGGCTGTTGTTCAGATGATGTATTTGCAGGGCAGATCATCAAAGCAACAGCAGGCTTCAGCTGGTGCACTGCTGTAGTGATAGCTGTTTTTATAAGAACACTGCTTACAAACAAATAGTAAAAAGAAAAATAACAACACCTCTGTCAAATGATGACAGAACTAGGAAACACAGGAAATGAAAACATTATTTGTATGAGTTCCAAAACTGGTCATAACCGCTGTCATCAATGAGCAGGTATGAGCCAAAAAGCCTAGCCATTGGGCGCTGGAAAGAAATATTCATATTTTCCTTCAAGATACAGAGGGAAAAGAGGAAAAAGGCCAGGAGGACATTTACCTGGAAAAGCAGCAACACAAGAGTACTCTCCTTGAGATTCAGGCCAGACGGAAAGCCACCTGTCTCCCAGGCCAGGCACCCAGGCTTCTTGCTCAGCACCCCAACTTAGGGCTATCTCTCAGCAGATCTCCCACAATCAACAAGCAAGGAGAAACTAATTTAGAAGCTCACAAGTGAAAACACCAATGGCAAGCAACATGCAGAAGACTGTTTTGTGAGACAGTGGTGGAAAGCTGTGATACAGAAGTTAACCCAGCCATTAAGGCTTAACCACTTTCCTGAGGCCAGGGGAAAGAGTACTTCCCATCACCCAGATGAGTAACACGGTCTGCCTTTTTTTAAGATCTGCCACTTAATATATAAAAAAGAATAAACCAGCTTTTGAGAAAGCATTTCTTTTGTATGTTTTCAAAATGTTCCTGGAACCCTACAGACCACTATACAGAATGTTATTAGCTGGCTGTTTAATGAAGCCAGAAGGGAAAAGGTCACCTTGGAATTTACTATAATATGATAACCTTGCCAGAAACTCTAAAATGTAATTATTTAAGCAACACCGGTATTGAAAAAATATATGGTCAGCAAAGAATAATGTCCTAGATATATTCTGGTTCAACTACAGGTCATTAGACTAGGTAAGACTTGTGCAACTTGAATTCAGTGGAGTTGAATTCATTAACACCAGGGTTGAATTTCATCCAAAGTCTTAACTTCAAGGGTTTTAGTAAGTGATCACCCTAGCCAAGAAATACATGTTGGCTACAATAAGATGAACATTTATTTAGTGAAAGAAACTCTCCCTGCAGAAAATCAATTTAAAACCATTTAAAGGACAATAATTCAAAGGATACGTAAATGTAGGTGTGTGTGCATGAAGAACCAGGCATCTTAGCAACGAACTTCAGGTAAGAAGTGTTAGAACATTTCTATCTGTCTTAATATATTGTCTCCTATTAGTTTTTAACCCTTTTGCATTAGAAGCAAACTTGTGACAGTCTTTGTTCTCCTTGGAAACTCACCTACACATGCATTATCCTCAAACATAGGCTGAACTCCAAAGGTCAAATACTGACATAACCTGCAAGGACTTCAAGTAGCACTGTATCAGATTGTAAGTGAAATCCTCTTTACAGCTTCAGGAGTGTTGACACTGGATTTTAGATTGCCTCCCATCCTATACCTTGCATGAAGCTGTCCCACTGTGATTCTTCAGTTCTGGATTTTTCTGGGTTTGTTCTTTTAAATTCGATGATAAGCTCATATTGTTTTCAAAAATCATTATCTTGTAAAGGCTTTTACAAGTGAAAGATCCTGTGCTCTCCCTGGCTTTGTGTGTCCTAAATGTTTATCTAGCATCACCACAGAAAAGGCCTTCAAATCCCAGAATGAACTAACCCACATGACAACACACATAAAACTGTGGCTAGAAAGCATAAGCAGTAATCTCAATTGTCCTGTAACCTAGCATTACCTTTGAGGAAGGAATGGTTTAATAAATAGAATATTATCAATAATTCAATTAGTATACAGAAGAAAGTACAAAGACTGTTAAATGTACCCCAGTGAACACTTCATCCTAGCTATGACTTTTTTAATAGGGAAAAACCATGCTCATTGTGACTGGAATATGACCACAGAAGGCAAGATCCAAACTCAGACTGACCCACAAATTCTTGACAGAATATGCTTCTAAGATTTCTGTTATCTCCAGGCACAAACCAGAGACTCCTCATGCCTCTTCACCATTGTCTTGAATCCTCCAAACAGAATGTGGTAGCTAGACTGGCTATGTTAAAGGTAATTATCATGACCCAAAATAAGAGTAAGTTGTAGGCCCCACACCCACTGAAACTATAGTTTGCAGAGGAAGACCATGAAATGACCAGAAATGACCCATGTAAACAAGTTTTGCCATAACCAACTAACCACAATACTGTACTTACTTTTTGGCTTAAGGAAATGCAACCCATTGAAAGTCTCAGGCCAGTATATGAAGTCTAAACGTAAATCCTGAAGTGAATCTGTCAGCAATTAGCGTAATATTAGCTCACATGCACTGGACTGGGTAGTTGCTAAAAAATGCATGTTTGTCTGATCAGACTCTGAGCTTCTGTGCATAAAACAACAGTCATGGAAAAGCATTTTCCTGGATAGGTCAGCATTAGACACTTCAGTACTGAGGCTGTTTTTAAATCCATATTGAGAAAGACAACTCTCTTAGTAGACCTGTATTAGTTTTGAATTAAAACACGGCCACATAGAGAGCAATTAATTAAAATTATTATTAATTCAGATAATCAATATATCTACAATGAAGCAACCAATGCTAACTAAACTGAATTAAGTGAAGTGGAAAAAATCAGAATCTCCTCTGCTCATCAGGTCTCTTCTAAAACTGGCATAGAATTGAACCTTTTGAGGTGGCCAAAAATTGGTCAAGCTTCTATTAACAGCCAGTTTTGTAGAGTCAGAAAATACCTGAGCAAAAGTAAAATCTGAAGCACTGCAGGAAAAGACTGAGAGTGGAGACAAGGAGATAAGGCAGAAGCAAATAAGCAGGAGTTATCAATTGGTATTACCATTACCATGTTTTTATAGGAAAGCTTGATTTTGCAAACATTTTCCAAAAAAACAAGTTGTTCTTCTTTCTGTGTAGTATTTCCTGACTCTTCAGTTCAGTATTCAGGAAATAACTACGCAACAGATTTGCTAGGATTCCTAATCATAAAAAGAGTATTTTAGGAATATTATTCAAAATGTTCTGGTTAAGTTTACACAGCAATTCTAACTGCCTCTTCAGATATTAATAATTTACTCTGAAATTTCCTTATGGTTTGAAGTTGCTGTGCTTAATTTCAGTTTATTTAAGAAGCGATTCCTTAAATCTTTTCTTCACAGTTTGGAGCACACCATCATCTGTACAAAGAAATGTCTTTGTTGTTTAACTCCAGCAGAGAACAGGCAAGAGGACCAAGGACAAAAGGTAAAAAAAACAGTTATTCTAATCCAGATATTGTAATTACATAGCTTATAAGTAATGCATTCAGTAAGCTTCACATGCGAAAGAGACACTCCAACTCTAATGCATAGACTGACACATATAGGGATGCACTCAAGGATAATATACACCATAAGAAATACAATGTCGAAGTCCTTGTGGGGGTTTCACAAGTCCATCACAATAAACATACATAATAATATAGCTTTGGGTTGCAGCACTTTGTAAACTCAAATGAAAAAATTGCGGATTTTGTTTCTGAATAGAAATGTAAGAATTATCAACGGTGCACTGATAGCTCTCACTGCTTATATGGGACAGCCACTGAACCCAACGCACACCTAAGCACTGTAACAGAAGTTTACTATAAGCAGATCCCTTGTATATAAAGTAACTGAGAAAATAGAAAAACTCTCCTCCTCTGGCATATTCTTTCATGTTCATTCCAAGCCCTGAAAATTCAAACACATATCCTCTCTTCTCCATATTACTATATAGCATCTATTGCAGCTCTTTTGCACGGAAACCTTTAATCTTGTATAGAAATTAAAAAAAAAAAAAAATCATTAAGAGCAATCAAAAAAAGAGTATATTTTAAAGTGTATTAATTGTTCTAATTAGCACCCCTTGAAGGAAATCAATGAGTTAATTGCTAATATATAAATTATAAAACTTTTCATATGATCACATGTGATATAGTGCCCCTAACAATGTTTATCTTCTAAATTCTCTGCCAGTGTTCTAATCTAACTCCTTTATTTGCTGTAAATTTGAATCTCTAAACTGATTTCAAAATGTTATTTTAAGCTCATGAGCTGCTAACAATATTTGATCATGACACATACTGTTTGAGTGTTATCTGCTGCAGGGAATACCGAATCAAAATATTTTTTAGAGAATCTTTTCACAGCCCCTTTAGTATCAGCCACTGTTGTTTTCATACGACAAATTCCTTAAAACCATATTCATGTTCAGGCACACCAATATTCACAAGACTGCTGTTAACATCTCTTTGGACTTTTTTTTAAAAAAATGCTAATGTGTAGCTCTTATTTTAATCACAAACACTGTATACTGGCATGTGCTAATAGAAGATGCTAGAACAGCAGAGTATCAATTTTCAGAAAGCAGGGAAAATGGATTAGATCCAAAGATCTCCCTATCTCATTTAGTGGCTGAAATAACTTAATTCCATGAAAAACAAAATTGAAATACATAATACATTCCCTGAAAGAACTGTAACGCAATTAGCAATGAAATAAATTTAACTATGAAACAACTTTGTAGTAAATAGTATTCAGGTAAGGCACCAAATGTTAAGAGACTTGCCAAAACCCTAATGTATACACATTCCCTGTCATAAGATACCTCATAAACATCTACTGCCAATGATGGCAGGCAGTATGGCTGGTACCATTTGCAGAACTGAATCTCACAGTCATATGACTCCCGATTCAGACAACTGCTCTAGAAACAAACTGTTGCTTGAGTTACAGGATATTTACCACATTCTTTCCAATTAGAATAAGTTCATTACACATAGTAAGTCTATTTCAAAACTAATGCATTTTCAACCCTTGTATCTTTCACTCTTGTATTAAGCTAAATTTTAATTTTTACTACTGATACTTCCTTCCCATCAGATTCTCTTGCTGTTGAGGCTATGGATATGGATAACAACCAGCTTCTTTGAATTAGGTTCTCAAGACCCAACATGCAAAAAAGCACCTTCCAAATAATCACTTCGGATTCATGTCATTTGGCTTTAAAATTCTGCCATTATCCCAAATCCCAATCCCAAAGATGCTAAAGTATTTATACTCAAACCCACGTGTTTTGCAGCATAAGTGCTGTAACGTCCTGGTCCCACTTAAGGTATTATGGTCCTACTTAATTCAGTGGCAAGCTTCCCACTTCAGTGTATGAGAACTGGCCAGCTGATGATCACCAGTGGGATGAAAAGTATGTCTTTGTCTCTTTTCTGTACAAGACTAGCATGTGACAGAAGTGCTTTGCCAATGGAAAAGTCTGCCCAAGGTCAGCAGTTCTGTTGCCGAAAGGTCTAACACATCAGCCAGTAAGAAAATATTGCTGAAAACTACGTTGAGAAGCAAGTCATTCCATACGTAGCTCAGAACTGTACAGCCTATAGCCTTGTTTACACTTTATAGAGTCTAAACCTAAATTGTAATATGTAGCTTTTGCTTCTATCTGTAAAAAAATACTAAATATACAGACTGATAAATACATTATTAGTAGTTACTAATAGCTATTATTTAGCAGTCCAAAACTGGACTGCTTTCTTTCTGAAAACACACACACACACAAGAAAAAATACAAGATGTTTCCTGGGGAATTTTTGATCTGCCTTATGGCTCTATTAGAGGTAGTTCATTTTGGCTCACTAAGAAACACCACTTAAATGTTGCAGGCCATTCTCAATTTGATTGGTAAAATATTTTCCTTTATCTGACTGACACGCTTCCTACAGTAAAAATCTTCAAGAAGTTGAAAACCTAAAAGGATTTTTAGCACTTGAGGGGGGGATGGGGGGACACGACACAGGGAGAAGAAAATATTATGTTTGTGCTGTATGAAATTCATTCATTCAAAAACAGAAGAACGCCCCAAAAAAGAAAACATAAGCAGAAGAAAACAGAAACAATGTTGTTGAAAGTTTTCAAGGTATACAGAAATAAAATAGTATAGATCACTAGATGCACAAGAAATCTATGATTTTGTAGTTTTTGTGAAAAGTTAATTATAAAGTTCCATGAATAACCAGCTGAACAACCACTGAAACAGTGTATCTCCTTTAATATGAATATTCTGACTACCCAGATAATGACATGTTCCAGAAACACTAAAAGCTTCATATACCACTATCACGTTTTTTCTTTTAAAAAAAGCTTATTGTTTTCAAGTAGCAAGACCTTATAAATTTTATTCTGCAATCACTCCAACTTGTGTGCAAAAACCAAAAATGCAATACTTAAAATTAATAAACGTTAATAAGCTGCCATCATATTCAGCATCATCATTAGAACTACGATTTTTATGAGGGGTACAGGTTTTGCAACAATGAGCAATAGATTACTACAAAAAAGTTTACAAAAGCAGTATGGAGAAGCTTTCAAATGTTTGGATGACTTTTAGCTGAGTTTGAAAGCCTTTGGTAAGAAACCTCAAATTCTTGCCTGCTTTTTGCAGCACCTCCTGATTTTACAGAAATACCTCCTTGTGAAAACACACTTTCCCGATTGCTTATTTGCTTAGTGCTTCACTTCTAACAAAGCAGTGAAAAGGTGTGGAGCTTTGTAAAAATTGTTTAATGAAACCACATGGAACACAAGACAGTCTCCTGGACAGAGAGAAGCAGGATAACTCAGATTCCCAGAAACATCTGCTGTCATTTTCTAAAAAAAATGTTAGTGACCTTGAGCTGACTTATGATTTTGCATTGAAGAAACCATAAAATGGGCAAAGGGAAAGGAAACCCAAAAGCAACTAAATTACACTCCTTGCAACAAGAAGAATGTTGCTTACAAGCAGCTCTGATGGCTACAGCTGGACTATGACAGAACAGGGACCTGAAACCTCAGTTTTGCAAAGCACTCAACTACATGCTTAAAGGAATTGCTGCTGGGTTGTTTTTCTTGTTGCTGCTGCAGCATGGAAGTGAGTTTAAGATTTTTTTTTTTTTTTAAAGTTCAAGACTTCTGCTTATTACCATAAATATAGAGAAACCAGTAAATACCAGATCTGAGTTTTCAAGATTCCCAGCTCTACCAGGGTTATGTGCTCTATAAAAATGTGCACATCTAAATTCTGAATGCTGTTTTATCAGTGAGAAATTTGTGACCACCAATATGCCAAAAAACAACCTCCCAATTACCATTTCACTTGTCCAATAAATTGCTTGATAAACCTTTCTCTAGTTTCAGTTTTCTGATCTGTTAGAACATGTTCATTCCTGCCCTGCTGCAACTCACCTGCTTCAATAAATGAAGTTTATCGAGTAACAGTGTAAGCAGAGAGGCTGGAGTCCTTCTAGCTGGAACTACAGCCTCAAGAATTCCTAACAGGGGAGGGAGCTGGCACATTTAGCAGACTAAATCCATACCAGCAGCTTTAAAATTAAACATATGAAATTGATTTAAAAAAAAAAAAAGGAAAGAAAAGATGATAGCATAAACCAAGAGCTCAGGGGATAAGGAGATAAGGAGTAGCATGGGAAAGAAAAACTTTGCCACTTTCCCATACATGCCAACAGCCTGGTTATTTTTAAGCAAAAAATGTTACTCTTTTTCTGTCCTGCCCATTCCAAAAATGTTCAAGTGGCTCAGGACATTTTAACATAGTTAAGGGAATTTTTCTGCCAGCTGTTTTCAGATGCTGGCATGTAAATCTGACAGAAAAATTACATCCAACTCCCTGATTTTATATATCAGTAACGTGGCTACTTTCACTGTCCTGCCAAGTAAGCTGCATTCTCACCCATTTTTCTACCATATGTACAAGTATCTATGGAAGCTCTTTAGATAGCATTATTGTTTTTTATCATCATCAAACAAGTTAGTGTTGATGGATGCTATACTAAAATGTTCACATGAAAAAATGAATGCTAATGTATATGCATATATAATCTATCAAAAATAATTTGGATTAAACCAGGACAAATTAGAACTGATAAGATCACCCTACAAGAGGTCCAGAACATTTGGTTTTCTTGGACTGTGGGTAGCTTATATTATTTCACCACTTTTGAAGAGTCACTTTTTTGGTAAAATTATGGAGTTCACATTACAGTTCAGACTGTTCCCCATAATAAACTCCCATCTACAGGCAAATATTTCTTTAGAACTAGCTACAGCTCCAGCAGGAATTAAGGAGAAGAAAGCAGGAAAGAGGAGAGAAGCAATTCAATAATGAGCACTTTCCTTTCTTGTACTTGAGCAGTAGCTGAGATGCTTACCAGCCAGAAGTGAGATAAAGCAGCTGTCAAACAAGAGTACTGGGATTTGAAACTTCCAGTACAGCTAGATGGTTCGAGTAATATTTACACTAAGCTAGCAAGAAAGCCCTCATGTAGCTCCATTTTTATTATTTGCTATGGTAATTTTTAAGACAGATCTAAGGATGGACTGACAGGTGAAGAGAAATTAAAGGGCGAGGGGCAGGTTTTAGAAATCTTAACTGACTCCTCTCTCTCCAGTCCACTCAGCAGAATTGGCTCCAAAACAGAAGCACAAATGTAAGCAAACTAAGGGCTTTGTAACCTGGGAACATGACAGGTTACAACAGGGAATGGCACAATTCAGAAATGCACACAAGACAGACATAGATCTGCAGAAATTCCACATAATCTCTAATTTGCAGCACACTAGACAGACCTAGAAATATACCACAAGATGCTATGATGTCAATATAAATATTCCAGAATCCTCTATGGTTTTGAATTAAGGACCTGCTTCAGAATAAACAATTGTACAAATAACCTTGCATACTATGGATACCACCTCAATATCACATTATCTCAATACAATTTTTACATACTTTCACTTTAAAAGAACTGAAAATTTTAGGCAATCAGAAGATGCCCTTTTCTCCTCAAGCAGCCTTGATACACTTTACATAAATGAACATGCTGCTTGCCTGGATTCTTGACCGCTCAGAGAAGGTTAACAATGTGGGAAGCATAATCACCACAGCAGAACCAACTCATAGGAAACACCAAAGCCAAGTCAGATGGACAGGGAAATAGATGGTAACAAGTCTACGGTGTTTGTCATGCGAGATCAAGCCAGAATTATAAACTGCCAGTTAGTTCTGATCAAAACGCCTGTTTAATTATTTTTTTTTTTCTCTCTTCTCCTCAACATCTATTTCACACTGCTTAGAAGGCCTTTCCTGGCATAACCTCCACCCAGTTGCACTAGCACACAAAGAATGCTTTATTCACTGAGATGCAACTTACCCAAATAGTTGTTGCTCTTTGACATCTCAGTAATGTTGATTTTAGTAGCTCCTTCAGGAATTTCCACTATCTTGTGGTAGCCAAGATTTGTTAGCGTGTGTTTGAAAACTCCAGACACAACCTTGCAAGCAGTGTTGTCTCCTCCACATATTCCACACTTGTCAATCACCTTGTCTGAACCCAGATAGTCGTCACAGCCTATGCTCTGCAAAATAAAATAAGATTTCTTTTTCCAAGATCTTACAACTGTAGACTTCAGACATAACAACCGAGGACAGTATGACTTTCAGAGAACATTCAATCCTGAAAAGATTTTGTGAATTAGCGTTTCAGCAATTTCTTCCCTTGTTCTTCTGTATGCCAAAAGGCAATAAAAAACCAAAAGGTTCACAGACTTAGGGATTTCAAGTTAGCCCACAGGTTCTTACAGCCTGTTACCAAAAATACAAGAACATGCTAAAGAACGCTAATGCATTGATCATTGCTGATTACTCCCTCCTCAGCTGAATGAAAAGAATCTCTTAACAACATAGTTCCTCTAGCTGCTAGTCAGAAAAGAGGTGAAGAGTTATGATTTTATTATGATCCAAAATGGGCTTTTTACAAAAGCAGAACTACTTTATATATAAAGTGTTTAATCTCCTCTAAAATTCAGCACTGAGACTTATTCCCACCAAAAGAGGTTTCTAAAAAGTCTTTATACTGCATCTAGACAGTTACAGAAGTGACCCTCCTGTTCACTGAGTAGAAAATCTTCAACCCACTCAGTAACACCCACTTGGACAGGATAGTTTTTAAAAAAATTAAATCATTTAAAATAATGTAAATTAAAGGGCAGAAAAAAATGTTAAAGATTTGACACAAACCAGAAAAAATATCTTTCCAACTTATTGCTCTTTAAAAGTGCACATACTGTAGAGACTATCTCCTCTTTTACAGAAACATTGATCTTGCTGGTTTGTATTTACAGACTTTAAGTAACATTTATGATGAACACATCATCTACCTGTATGGTTAACTGGCACATGAAAAAAAGAACTTCTCATTCTCATTCAGGTAAGAATGAAATATTACATGAGCCAGTAGAACAGAAGCCTATCACGTATTTTATGAAATGTAGTAATTTGATGGAAAATGTTCAAAATAAATGACAGAGTATTGTTCTATTATTTCAAATTGTCAAAAATACTCACACATTCTTGCAAAATTCTGGATGAAAAAATGGTTAGTTATTGTTTTTATGGTCTTTCCTGGAAGCAAACATCCAAGTAAGAGAGGGAAGAAAAGAAATTTTTGATACCACCAACTTACAACACAGGGAGTATCTTGAGCCTTAGCATCACTGTATTTCTTTCCTATTCCCAATATTAACACTTGGCCCTTGCTGCAAAAAATGTTCTAAACTGCAAGCCAGAGTCTGCTTAGTTCCAATATAAATATTTAACACCCAGCATCTTTTTTATGACTATCCAAGAAACACAGATAAAACCATCTAACTCATCACTGCCAGGATCATATGGAGCTTGACAATGATACCTGTTTGTAGTCATGAAGCAAGAGAATGAAGAAGACTCCCAAGCACTCTGTGCTTCATGATGGGATAATCTGACAACTAAAAATCTGTTCCATCCTATCAAATCTAGTGTGAGCAGATTGTTGCATGCTTTCAAAGAGATTTTGGATTCAAATAGAAACACTTAGTTTAACATCTTGCATTTGCATTGCTTGGCAGAAATCTTAAAATCATGTAGAAGTTCAATTTTTGTGTTTTGCCTCAAAATGCATTTTATTACTAACAAAGTAATGCATTTGCTTAAATATAGGAATTACGAGTGTCACTATACCAAATCATACAATATGATTTCAGACGTGCTAAAACAATCTGAAAAACGTGAGTGATCTAAATTTAAGACAGCTGTGCCCAATGACTGATTAATCTCTGTACTAGTCCTCCTTGAAGGGTATTTTGCTGAGAGTACTTACGCTTTCTCTACCATTATTTTTTGGATGGAAATGTAGTGGTACTTAGCATCAACCTATGTTACACAGTGACTTTCAGGAAATTTCCAATGCCAGCAAGTTGTTTTATGGAGGGAAGCCTTTCAAATATGAGGTGTTATACAATATGAATTGCTAGCATAAATGTTTAATGGTGTTCTCTATCACTACTGAGTCCCACACAGGTTAATACAATTTTCGTCCTCTTAGCAACTAAAAGAGAATAGAGAAAAGTGTGTTTTATTCATTGAGACCGTAACACAGAACTACTGTGGGTCAGTCTGAAAATAACTACTTTTCACAGAGGAAACACAACTGATCAGTACAAATGGGATTCCTTTGTAGTTGGAATAAGTATCAAACCTGTTTTAAACTCACATGTCTTTCTTAGTCAAATGTTGACAAACATTTGCATACAAATATGAATACACACAAAACAGCTGTCAATCTTTGGCTGTACTATTTGGAATTCTTCCCATATAGGGTAAAAGGAGCCTGTGTCACCAAAAGTGCCTGTAATGTTTAAATGCTCTTTCACAGAAATGACTGAGAAAGTTGCAAAGAATGAATCGCTGGAGACAAGGACCTAATAATCTGAAACCAGCAACTGACAATAAGGAAAAAGCCACAGAACCACAAATATATAAATAAGAGAAATAATAAGATAAATAAATAACACAAGATAAATAAGATAATAAATACAATAAATAATAAGATATAAATAAATGATATATATTAGCAGAGTGCACTCATATGCATTTTACATATCAACAGAACAGGTATTTAGCAACAAATTACAATTTTACAAAGAAAATTTAAAAATTTTTAGTGGGGCATCTACTGAGGCTTCCATGGAAATGATGTGCTTTAAAGATGAATATTGCATAGGTTTCAGAAGAAGAGGCCAGTTATAACTAATACATTCTAGAAAACCTTGACATTTGCTTAATACAGTTTAGGCAGGCATATAAAAACAACTGTGGACTCTCTAATATTTCCAGATCCAGCAAGGATATCATATAGCAAGCATGTCCCCCACGTGTTCTATGGGAATCTCCCTTTCTAACTCTATAAAGCACAGATTTCTAGCACTGACAGGTCATGACATATGGGATAAGACACCTGTTGCTGCTCCAGGACTCAATACTTAGGATGTCCTGGGCCTTGGTCCAGAGTAATTTTGGGAAGATGAAAGAAACACCTTTCTGGCAAGCTGATTCTGTTTTCTTTCTGCTTTTAAACAGCTGCTTGAAGCTGTGCAGAGATTTGGAGTGGCAGTCATCCTTGTAGAACTAGGCTGGTAAACAGAATTCACCCAAATTAACCAAAAATGTAGAATCCATACAACAGTACCGAACAGATAATTCAGCATTCTTTTTTTTTTTTTTTTTTTTTTTTTTTTGTCCCCTGTTATGACTATAAATTTAAGAAGTACCACCTTGCTACTCGGCTAACATACATTCATATAAAAATATGAACCAACTTCTAACTTCTCTCAGGATGTGGTATCCATTACATTTAAGTACATGTATACGCAGCAAACAGAAGTCCTCTTATCACATTGCCTAATACACTGTGACACATCAGCAAGAAAAAATGATGTTAAGGAAAGAAGTGATACAAACTGGAATCCACTTTGAGTGTTCCTTCCAATATTAGTTGTGGGAACACGAATAAGCCTTAACTATGTCAACAGATATAAAGATCAGAAGTTTTGCTAGATAAGCAGATAGGTCTGAAATCTCAGCTAGTCTCCTTGTACAACTCTGGAAGGTTGAGATGTAAAGTGGGTGTCAAATACATTAACACCCAACTTAACAGCCCAGTACACTCTCACAATGGTGAAAGAAGGCCTCCGTCAATGAATAATTCACGGTTGTTTTTCATCATGTAATACACATTTAAGGAATCCAAAAGCAGATGTCACTTTTCGAGCCACATGACACACAACATTCCTATTATGAATGTAAAATATTAGGATTGTGAATACAAGATGAACAATAAGACAAAGGTAAATGCATTCTGCCCACCAAAAGGATTTTGGACAGGATTACTGCAAGCTGTTCCTTGGCTATCAATATGAGGAGGTCTACAACACATCTGTTCCTTAAAACATTTTCTTGCAAAGTGTTGTTTCTTAGAAGAGGTACTTTTGACTTGCACTATCTATACATCTTCTGTATTGCTCAACTATTTTTGCCAAGTGGTTCAAGAAAGTCTTAAGTTACAAGTTAGCATGAAAGACACTGTTCAAGAATTACAGCAAACTGTATGCCAAAATTAATTTAAATAAAAACCCTTGAGAGAAACAAGGGACAATCTGGATGAAATATTCAGTGGTGGACTTAATAGGGATTTAGGACTATGCATACAATAGAATGGGGCTGGTGCCAGGCATCTGAAAACATGAAGTACTGATCCTTGAAATGGAAAACAGATGTTACAATTCCAGCACTAAATGATTCCATTAAAAAATTATTCTATTGTGATCTATGTGGTAGAGTGGCATAAATAATACAACATGACAATAACTTGCTTCCGTTGCTTTAGCTGCATTGTATTATCAGGTAGGAAAGCCATGGTTATGAGTTGTAGTATATTAACACCATTAACTTCAAAAATTAGTTATATTGACAGGTAATTAGCTAAAAGTTGTAATACATAAGTAATTTGGAGTCTGGGCAGCCATGAGGCTAGAAGGCAGAAGAATAAAATGTCTACTAGAAGTCATACTTAAGTCAAAAATACTAAGAAAAGGGTCAGGGACAGTTACGGATGTACCACAGCTGATCCAACTGCTAAAGAAACGTTAGGCAGGGTAGTGTGAGAAGAGTAATCAAGCAAGGTGCATGGCCTAAAACAGCACTAAAGAAGTTAAGTGGGTAGCAGAAGAATACCTGGCTACTGGTGGGAGACTTGCTTTAACACTGTATATTATCAATAAATCCTAGTTCTACAAATTGCTGAGGTTACTGCTAATTAAGTTTTATATGCTACTGTCCCATGAAACAGAACTTCATTGGAGCCATCATATTTGCTGTTCTGCTTGAGCAATACTACATCTCCCCCAACTTGGTATCAATGATTTAGCCACCAAAAACATGTACTCTTTCATCTGCTCTGTGGAATAAATAGAAGTATTGAGATTAACTATTAGCATTGTGGTTGATTTCTGGGAGTTAATTACAAGAGATGATGCCTTTACTTTTAAGTTACTGTTTCTCCTCTCCATGTTCTGAAAAACTTGGTATGTGAGCCTTATAGGGTGGTATAACGTAACAGTATCAGAACTAGTCACACCTCCTTTCTCAAAATTCTGGTCATCCTTCGAAAGTAGTTCAACATCCTTTGATAGTGAACCCAACAAAAATAATGAAACACCAAGACCATTAAAACTAGCTTTGCTAGCTGATAATATATTTTCAGTATCCTAATTTGCAGTTAAAATATTTACTTTTTTCCCCTTCTATAAAGTATCAAATATGCAAAACCATATTTTGAATCTATAGGGATTTAAGCTGTTTTAATACCATGTAGTTTCTACAGAGAAACAGGATTACATGAATTATTAAATATTATACCGACAAGAAATATTTCATAAAAATTACTGGATCTAATGCTAAGGATTAATTATTCATTACATTTAAGGAACAAGAAAAGCAAGATCCTCCAAATCTCACATTAGCTATTTTAAGTCTCTTCTAAGTATCCAGGTACCTGAGCAGAAACTAGTAAAAATACTCTGTGGTTTACACTAGAAAAATGCTACAGAATCACAGAATCCTATAGGTTGGAAAAGACTTTTAAGATCATCGAGTCCAACCATAAACCTAACACTACCAAGACCACCACTACACCATGTCCCTAAGCACCTCATCCAAACATATTTTAAATACTTCCAGGGATGGCGACTCAACCATTTCCCTGGGCAGCTTGTTCCAATGCTTGATAAACCTTTCAGTGAAGTAAAATTCACTGAATTTTAGCCAGAGAACAATTGGCCCTACTATTAAAGACTGAGGCAAAGAAGGCATTAAGTCCATCAGCCTTTTCCTCATCCTTTGTCCCTGTGTTCCCTCCCCCGTCTACTAGGGGCTGGAGATTCTCCTTAGCTCTCCTTTTGCTGCTAATGTATTTGAAGAAGTATTTTTTGTTGTCTTTTACAGCAGCAGCCAGATTGAGCTCTAGCTCAGCTTTGGCCCTTCTAATTTTCTCCCTGCACAGCCTTGCTACACCTTTGTAGTCCTCCTGACTTGCCTGCCCCTTCTTCCAGAGGTCGTAGACTCTCCTCTTTTTCCTGAGTTCGAGCCAGAGCTCTCTATTCAGCCAGGCCGGTCTTCTTCCCCGCCGGCTTGTCTTTCAGCACATGGGGATGGCCTGCTCCTGTGCCTACGTCAGGGTAAGAAAATCTGCATATTGACACAAAACTACCAAAGCAAATGGTAATATATGAAGCATTATCAACACGTGGAATGACTAATTTTAGCACACATATCCTGTCACATTATTTCATGTTGAAAATAGAAAGACAGATTTAAAAGAAAAAAGACACCCTGTAAGTGTGTCTAGATGCTTCTCTGTTAATATTTAGCTCTCGCTTGTTGTTACCTAGTTTCATTTGTACTGTTAGCGGCTATAAAATGAAATAGATTAGTCTTAATAATATATTATTTAAATCTGAAAAGAGATATAGAATGTTGATTGTGTGGCATACAGAGAATGAGATTCAAGCGTGAACAGAGTAAGAACTATTCTTATGCAGTCTACCACCTAAGACAGAGAATACATAGTCATTAGATGTATATATTAAGGGCAAGCAAGAAGCAGCACAGATTATTTAGTTTACCCAGAAGGTAAAATACTCTACAGACACTTTTCATGGGTACCTTACAAGGACTTTAAATTAACAAGGATTAAGATCCAAAACCAGAATACATGACTCTAGAGAAATTCAATATTGTCCTAACAGTGATTGCATGAAATAAAGCAGACTGCCCACATTCTTAAGACTTTAACAAAGACCATTTGATAAAATAGTTTGAAATTCTATTGGATAGAAATTTGAGGGTTTTGATGTAGGAATGCTAGCTGATAAATCATAAAGCTGGTACTATCATATACGTCACCTAGCTGGTATTATCAAATATGTCACCTTTACAGTAACTTGTTTTCTTCTTGCCTTTTTTCCCTGGAATATCTATGAAATGGTCTAAAAGGAATAAATATTGAGGCAGTAGCACTACCATTCAAACTCTCCATGAAACTACTCTTGTCAGACTTCATTTAAAATAAGCCATCTACAGAATTAATTCAGAATGATATGAATTTTTGAGCAGAAGATATTTACTAGGACTCATTTAGGATTTTGCAAAACTTATATTTAGCTTCTCATTGACATTCCGATAAGGAAGATGGGATGAATGGGTTCTAACTATGTATCTTTTTAAATGAGGTATCACAGACTCTGATCCAAATGTCAGGAGGCTGGCATTTCCAGCATTCATATTGTAAATCTGCATATATTGCACTATAAAGGAACATCACTTTAAACCAAGCCAAGATAAAACAGAATTAAAGACAGACTGGTACTGAAATAATTATTTTGAACTTCTGCCATTATATGATGCAGAAAAAAACAAAGAGGAAGAAAATGCTTTAAAGCTGACCTGTAAATAGGTAGCAACTTCAAGGTTATATGGTAGATGACTCAAACATGGTCTTCTCAGCACATAGCTATTATTTTGCTTTTTGTGCTTCTCAGGTCCATGAAAAGAGTTGAACCTTTTTTTAAGAAATCCTGTGGGGGTTTTTCCAGGTGTCCTGTTATTTCTGTAGCTTATTGTGCTTTCTTACAATTGCACCTGCGTAATCTATTCCAAGGATACACACTAACAGCTTTGAATAAAATACCAGCACAACAAAAAAAAGCAGAAGTCATTGTGCTCTTCATCCATATAAGCAACAAATGGAAACATATAAAATGTGTGTGAGGCTACACAGCTATACATCTGCCTCCAAATGACCCTTATTCTGTCATATCTGCGCTACAGGCTATATAGCCTGGTTTCTTTCCTTCCTAAAGGGAGGAATTAGTTGTGGGTTATAGCTGTGGGTGACTCCCTTCTAAGGGGAACCGAGGGTCTGATATGCCGGATGGACCCTCCTCTTAGGGAAGTCTGCTGCCTCCCTGGGGCCCGTGTGAAGCATATCACTAGGATACTCCCTAGCCTGGCACGGCCCTCAGACTATTACCCTCTACTGCTCTTCCATGTGGGGGGCGACAAAGCTGCAAAACGAAGTCCTAGGACAATCAAAAGAGACTCCAGGGCCTTGGGACGGCTAGTAAGGGACTCCGGAGCACAGGTTATTTTATCCTCTCTCCTTCCAGTTGTAGGCAGTGACACTAGAGAGAACAGAGGTACCCAATCTATTAACTCATGGCTCCGTGGCTGGTGTCATCGCCACGGTTTTGGTTTTTTTGATAATGGGATGGCCTACACAGCACCAGCTTTGCTGGCGTCTGATGGGATTCATCTTGCTCAAAGGGGAAAGAGAATCTTTGCTCAGGAGCTTGCAGGGCTCATCGACAGAGCTTTAAACTAGACTCGAAGGGGGAGGGGGATAATATCAGGCTTGCCTGAGAGATGCTGAGGGACGATGTGCCATGGTTAGAGGGAGCGGGTGCTAGCGAGGGCACTCAGCCTGTGTCTCTGAGATCTGCGGTGTACACTGGGGCACAGCTGAAGTTGTACAGAGTTGAGCTAGGGGATACTGAGGTAATAGGAGCCAAGAGGGAAACACCAGTGAAACACCTCAAAGCACACAAGAGGTGTTCCTCTGTGAAGGAGACACGGATGACAGCCCAGCTCAAGTGCATCTACACCAATGCACGCAGCATGGGCAACAAGCAGGAGGAGCTGGAAGCCATTGTACACCAGGAAAACTATGATATAGTTGCCATCACGGAAACATGGTGGGATGACTCGCACAACTGGAGTGTGGCAATGGACGGCTATAAACTCTTCAGGACAGATAGGCAAAGCAGGAGAGGCGGTGGGGTAGCCCTGTATGTTAGGGAGTGTTTGGACAGTTTAGAGCTTAATGATGGTGATGATAGGGTGGAGTGTCTATGGGTAGGAATAAGGGGGAAGGCCAACAAGGCAGATATTGTGGTGGGAGTCTGTTACAGACCACCCAACCAGGATGAGGAGACTGACAAACTATTCTATAAGCAGCTGGGAGAAGCCTCACGATCGCTAGCCCTTGTTCTTGTGGGGGACTTCAACCTACCGGATGTCTGCTGGAAATACAATACAGCAGAGAGGAAACAGTCTAGGAGGTTCCTGGAGCGTGTGGCAGATAACTTCCTGACACAGCTGGTGAGTGAGCCAACTAGGCAAGGTGCCCTGCTGGACCTCTTGTTCACAAACAGAGAAGGACTTGTGAGCCACGTGATGGTTGGAGGCCGTCTTGGGCAGAGTGATCACGAAATGATAGAGTTTTTGATACATGGAGAAGCGGCGAGGGGGGTCAGCAGAAGTGCCACCTTAGACTTCCGGAGGGCGGACTTCGGCCTGTTTAGGAGATTGGTTGACAGATTCCCCTGGGAGGCAGCCCGAAAGGGCAAAAGAGTCCAGGAAGGCTGGACATTATTTAAGGAGGAAGTCCTAAAGGCACAAGAGCAGGCTGTCCCCAGGTGCCAAAAGACAAGCCGGCAGGGAAGAAGACCGGCCTGGCTGAACAGAGAGCTTGGGCTAGAACTCAGGAGAAAACAGGAGAGTCTATGACCTTTGGAAGAAGGGGCAGGCAACTCAGGAGGACTACGAAGATGTTGTGAGGTTATGCAGGGAGAAAATTAGAAGGGCCAAAGCCCAACTAGAACTTAATCTGGCTACTGTCATAAAAGACAATTAAAAATGTTTCTCTAAATACATTAGCAACAAAAGGAGAGCTAAGGAGAATCTCCAGCCCCTAGTAGATGGGGGAGGGAACACAGGGACAAAGGATGAGGAAAAGGATGATGGACTTAATGCCTTCTTTGCCTCAGTCTTTAATAGTAGGGCCCATTGTTCTCTGGCTACCCAGCTCCCTGAGTCGGAAGATAGGGACGCGGACCAGAATGGAGCCCCCATAATCCAGGGGGAAATGGTTAGTGACCTGCTGCACCACTTAGACACTCACAAGTCTATGGGGCCTGATGAGATGCACCCGAGAGTACTGAAGGAACTGGCAGAAGTGCTCACCAAGCTGCTTTCCATCATTTACCAGCAGTCCTGGCTAACTGGGGAGGTCCCAGTTGACTGGAGATGAGCGAATGTGACGCCCATCTATAAGAAGGGCCGGAAGGAGGACCCGGGGAACTACAGGCCTGTCAGCCTGACCTCGGTACCGGGGAAGCTGATGGAGCAGATCATCCTGAGTGCCATCACACAGCATGTAGAGAATAACCAAGAGATCAAGCCCAGCCAGCATGGGTTCAGGAAAGGCAGGTCCTGCTTGACCAACCTGATCTCCTTCTACGACAAGGTGACCCGCCTAGTGGATGAGGGAAAGCCTGTGGATGTTGTCTATCTAGACTTCAGTAAAGCCTTTGACACCGTTTCCCACAGCATTCTCCTGGAGAAACTGGCTGCTCATGGCTTGGACGGGTGTACTCTTCGCTGGGTAAAGAACTGGCTGGATGGCCGGGCCCAGAGAGTGGTGGTGAATGGAGTTTACTCCAGTTGGTGGCCGGTCACAAGCGGTGTCCCCCGGGGCTCTGTGTTGGGGCCAGTCCTGTTTAATATCTTTATCAATGATCTGGATGAAGGGATCGAGTGCACCCTCAGTAAGTTTGCAGACGACACCAAGTTGTGCAGAAGTGTTGATCTGCTTGAGGGGAGGAAGGCTCTACAGAGGGACCTGGACAGGCTGGATCAATGGGCTGGGGCCAGTTGTATGAGGTTCAACCATGCTAAGTGCAAGGTCTTGCACTTGGGCCACAACAACCCCATGCAACGCTACAGGCTTGGGGAAGAGTGGCTGGAAAGCTGCCCAGCAGAGGAAGACGTGGGAGTGTTGGTTGACAGCTGGCAGAATATGAGTCAGCAGTGTGCCCAGGTGGCCAAGAAAGCCAATGGCATCCTGGCTTGTATCAGAAATAGTGTGGCCAGCAGGACTAGGGAAGTGATCGTGCCCCTGTACTTGGCACTGGTGAGGCCGCACCTCGAATACTGTGTTCAGATTTGGGCCCCTCACTACAAGAGAGACATGGAGGTGCTGGAGCGTGTCCAGAGAAGGGCAACAAGGCTGGTGAAGGGTCTAGAGCACCAGTCTTATGAGGAGCTGCTGAGGGAACTGGGGTTGTTTAGGCTGGAGAAAAGGAGGCTGAGGGGAGACCTTGCTCTCTACATCTACCTGAAAGGAGGTTGTAGAGAGGTGAGGGTCGGTCTCTTCTCCCAGGTAACAAGTGATAGGATGAGAGCAAAGGCCTCAAGTTGCACCAGGGGAGGTTTAGACTGGATATTAGGAAATTTTACTTCACTGAAAGGGTTATCAAGCATTGGAACAGGCTGCCCAGGGAAGTGGTTGAGTCACCACCCCTGGAAGTATTTAAAAGACATTTGGATGAGGTGCTTAGGGACATGGTGTAGTGGTGGTCTTGGTAGTGTTAGGTTTATGGTTGGACTCGATGATCTTAAAGGTCTTTTCCAACCTATATGATTCTGTGATTCTGTGAATTGACCCATAATAGATCAGCAGTGATACATGGATGAATTCTACAGTTGCAGCTTATTGAGCAGTCATTATTGGTTGTTATTGTTGAGGAGATTCTGCCCTACAAACAGCATGGGAACAATAAATCCAACATAAGTTCAGTATCTGAGATAAGATTTTCAGTTCTTCCACTCCTCTTTCCTTCTCCTAGAAATTACTGTTTTCCTTTCATTCTCCTAGATGGTCTATAGGATTGTTTTCACTAGTAAAGAACAAGAAACATGGAGTACCTTATAGCTCTTAGTCTACTGTTATTATATTTTATCAAACGAAGCATGTAGAGAGTAGACTATACACTCTAATATAACATTTTCCCCACAGAATCATGCTACTAATTATTACTGCACTATCTTCTTTGGTTCTATTGGCTGCATGGCACTATACGACAACAGTTTTTGCTTCACTTGCCACTAGCTTAATTTAGAATTTGTCAGAGAAACTGAAGTTCCAGTGATCCATAGCCACGTCAGTGGAAACTGCCTCTTCTGAGTTTTCCTGTCCTGGTTTTCCTCTTGAGCAAGACCTCCAAGGTCCCCAGACACATGCCTAACTGAAGTCGATATAAGAAAACATTTCTACACTACCTAATCTCTCCTTTCAAATAAATGAAATAAACTATGGCATCTCTGAGAACAATGAAGGAGAAAAATAATTGTAAAAGTGGGGGGAACATTACAAGTGTTTTTAAAGTTAGTTTCATTTGGCTTTTCCCTAAACTCTAAAAATTTTCCTGAGCATGTTTATTGAGGTCTACCAAAAAAATGCTCGTTCAAGCACAAAGAAATCATTTCCAGAATCTATGATTACGCTAAAGCTGAAAGTCAGGAAAGTTGTCATAATAGGCTAGAAATACAGCAACAATTTAACAGAAAAAAGGAAAAAGCTAAGATTCTGAACAGGTAAATAAAGGGAATATTAGAGCCACTTACTGTAAAGTTGAAAGGTGATAAAAGCATGTAAACAAGACAATTCTTCCATCCTTCTTGGTCTTTTCTACCAAATGCTGGAGCCTTAACGTTTTTAACTAACCCCTGCTCTACATTGTTCATGGTTCTGCTGTTAAGAGAATCATCTTTGACCTTCTTTCATCCCCATTTTCATAAACAACTTCCTATATTCTAGCCAAATTTCTAGGTAGTCTGAGGTTTTCTTGCCATGTCAGGTATCTTCTCCATATACAGTCTGATGTTTTTACTTCCCAAGCCTTTCAAACAGAACTGGAAAGATGTTATCTTAATAATTCAACCAGTAATGAAATGGACACAATTGAACTTGCACATTAGAAATCTAGTGTCGCCCCCAGGACACTTAGGTGAGGTAACCATTTGTACAATATGTAAAACAGCTTCCCAATGAGATGCTAGCTTAGAGACTTCTTCACTGACCAGGAATATAACTGTATTTTTACAAGAACAATGCTGCTATATATTTTTGTCACAGTTTCATTAAAAAACAAGTTATCTATAAGAAAAATCAGCTTCTGTTTTGTGACAACATACAAAGCACTTCATCAGCAAGCCAAGGAAGAGATTTGATGTCCTGGAATTTTCATACTGGTTATGGCCTAAGTATAGCCTGGAGATAAGTAAGAATTTGTGACTGCATGTGCGCAAGCAGTTGGAATGGTTGGCAGCTAAACAGCATACAGACAAACCACATGGTATTTACTTCTAGAATACAGGCTTGGATTTGAGTTGGCTAGAGGGGAAGCTCCAGATCCTCAAGAGACACTTTTAAGATAAGGAGCAGATACTTAATATACTTTGAATCTGATAGCACTATCTTTAAGTTATTAAAAACCAGAAAAGTAACTACACATAATTAGAACCTCTGTATTCCTCAGAATAAAATTTGGTTTTGTTTGTGCAAAGCACAGAAAAGCCTGAGTCAGGGCTTGCTGTTACAGGCATCATTGTACCTAGGCATTAGAGACAATACATTTCCCAAAACCCTGTAAAAACATGGCATAGCTGACCCACCCAGCACCATGAGATGTCACAACACCATGTCCCACAGCAGAATACAGCTGCCAGAAACACAGGAAACGCCAGGATTCTGACAAATGAAACCCTACAACCCACACATACAGATACTGACTATCAAGCCACCCTCCGAACACCACAGTCCACCATCACTCACAACAAAATCTCACAACAAAGTCTCACAACAAAGTCCCAACCAACACAGGAACAAAGATTGATCTGTTCAAGAGCCACAAATTAGTCACCCATGGACATAGTCAGGAGAAGGGGTGAATAAGCAGCCGCCTTTTCAGATGGCTTTTAAATCTGGAAGGATATGATTGCTAGAACAACCTGCAGTCACACTGGAGGTCTGTGGGAGAACCTCGAACTCCTTCCAGACATAAGCCCCAGACCATGCCTCCGTTATACCACTATTTTAACTTGGTTTCCCATATCCAAATTTAAAGCTGCTATTGACGAGTCACTCCTCAAGAAATTGTTTTGCAAGTGGAACCAAGTTAGAAACTCTGTTGATGCAGAAACCAGGAAAAAAGTCTCATTTTCCCTAGCACTGTAGGGCCAACACAGCTATGTGAATGTGAGACTAATTTCTTTCTGGTTTGTGCATCAAATGAATTATTAACTAGACTGCAATTGTAGAACAATGATCTGTGGGAATGACACTTCAATAGCAGCTTAACCACATTTCTAATGCTCTTCTAATAACTTGTACTTTCTGCTTCTACAAACATACAATGAACAATATCAATTTCTCTATTATAACTTACAGAAAAAACACTGACAGATGTTTTCTAGGAAGCTCTCCTTCCAGTATTTAAAGTTCAGAATACTCTATAGAGATTTCAACTAAGTTCACTGAAATCTGTAGGAATCTTCGCAGCTGAAAGAGGCCTTAGGAGGAACAGTCATCTAACATCCACAGAGCTTCTCCTCTCGGTGCTCTCCTGATCCTGAGAACGTATCATTGCATACTTCAGGCATTATTCATTTTGCCACTTTTTACACTATAAGCAACATCTTGTTTCTCACTGCATCAGGGGAAGAGGGGCAGAATTGATTTAATCTTAGTTATTCCTTTCTTCTACCATTACCACCTCCCTCCTGTTGCTGCTCGTTGATATACTACTTACATTCTTGAGAGCACTAACAACTCAACGGGGGGGGGGGGGGGGGGGGTGTCCTTTCTTTTGGCTAACATATGCTTCATTTCAAATGGATACAGAATACAGGCTGATCTAGTTACAACAGCTTAGTAATGTTTTTGAACATGTACACGGTCATTTGTGTTTACAGAAAATACTCGAATCCCACCATTCAAATTGACTGCAAATGGTTACAGAGATGGCTGAGGTAGAGGGGAGGAAGACAAAAAGGAAGAACGTAAAAGAGAGCCCAGACACAGGCTAATTAAACTGCAGTTTCTTCTTTGTGAATGTAATTCTCCTAATATTTGCTCCACTTAATGTACTGGTGAAGCAAATGCTGTTGGGTGTTTTTTGGTTTAGTTTTATTTTAATTCCTCACCTTAAATCCTTGAGCAGATCACTGGAATCATTTAAAAGTCATTTACTTTTCCTAAACATACTATTTGTTTCCTTTGTGCATTTTGTTCAAGATGGACAAGGCATTTGTTGTCTTGTTACATCTTCACTTTCATTTTTAGTTAACAGCATTTTGGTATTACTTAGAGGTGCTGTAATTTTTTAAACAGACATTATTTGGAAAGCCCACAATAAAGGAAATTACAATGACGGAATTCAACAACTGTACTTTGTAATGTCCACTATTCCATGATTCTAAGAACACATACTGCAATGCTTTTATTGTATTGCCATGATTGAATTTGATTGATTGCCTTTGGGAAATACCAGCTTTTCTGTTCTCTCACACCTACAAGCAAATTCTAAGCACCAAGGTTAGTTCATTTAAACAGAGAGCTCTGCTTTATGTACAAGCTCAACACTGAAATGCTCTCATGCAGTATCCGATTCTGAAATTCCACCTCTCTGAACTACCTGGTGCAAGAGAGCCCTGTGCATTTTCTGAGGCACTCATTTGCTGGCAGTCAGACTGTCATTCAGAATTTATAAGCCTTTGGGCAGGAGTATGACAGAAGTAAGAGCTCTTAAAAGAAAAAAAGCAGGTATACAGGTAACATAGCATGAACTGCTGACACTTAAAAATTACATGTGCTACTTCATGACACTGCATGAATTACTGTTACCAAGCCACTTTCACACAAGGACATTTAGGGTAACAACATAAAGAGCTTGCCAAATTACCAGACATCTGGGATTCCACTCCTATGGTATTCCATTGATGTCTCACTCAGAAGAAGTTGTCAGAAAACACAAGTCTGCTCCATTATACATTTAGAAAGTAGTCTGCCCTCCACCTTTACAGGAATTCCTTGCTTTTCCTCCTCAGTTCTTAAATGGATTCTTCTTTCTCCTTCCCATTCAAAAACCATGCAGGGATGAAGTCAGTCACAGCATAAAGCTGCTCAGCTCCAAAAATTGGTGTTTTATTTTCTCACCAGCAGTCAGTTGCACTCAGTGTCCAACTCTCCTTCCTTTGAATATTCCAGACCTCCTCATGATGTAACACCTAGTGGACACTGGACCTTTTTTTTTTTGCTCCCTTGTAGTGCAATTGTGCTAAAAGATGGTGCATTACCTTCATATAAAATGTCTCACTCAGTGACCATGGTCTAGACACACTTGGCTGAGTAAATGCAGTGGGTTCTTGAGCCAAGAATACACAGGGGGCTTTGAAAGGATTAGTAAGAATGTTTTCTTCCGAATCTCTTCTAATCCCCCTCCCCTCCCCCCCATGTAATAAGCATAGTATATGCACAGTAATAGTGGTTAGATATTAGTAATTGTAACCATTAGTAAGAATTAGTAACCATTGTAAGAATTAGTAACCATTAGTAATAATGGTTAGATATTCTAAAATTTGTCCAACAATATCTACTTCATGGAGAAACATTTTTGTATTATATTAGTTACTCTTGATCCAAACCCCACTCAAATCAGTGGAAAGGCTCCCTTTGAAATCAGTGGGAGTTGGGCCTAGGAATTAGCTCTAGTCTCCAGTGAAATGCCATCCACAAAAGATACAAGAGTAATTATAATTTACTCTTCTTGATTCACCAGGAATAGCTTGCTGAAATCACGATTTACTTCGTGGCCCTTTGTAAGTGTGGAGGATTTTCAACTTAAAGTTGTGGGATTCACTGTACCATAAATGCAGCATGATTAATGGCCTTTCAGAGCCCTTTCACCTCAGGCAATAAATTAGGAGGTCTCCATGGGGACTCTTTGTCTGTATCTAGTCTTACAAAGGTCTTGAACTCTGAAGGAATATAATGTTGTTCATTTTCCTGGTTGGTTGACGATTCTACTGTTTAGTCCTCAAATTTCATCTTAAGTTAAACAAACCTCAAGCCCACCAGGACAACTACAAAAAGTGAGATGATATGATGAAAAAAAATTTAACGCTATCACTGATAGCCTTTTATACTCAGTGGTTGTTTCACAGATACTTTAATGTCTTTCACACTTTTGCCACTGGAAATGATCATTGTCGTTGTAGCCAGAACCAGAAGATTTATCAATCCCAATTTACTTAACAGGTTTACCCACCTCAATGTTAAATTCACACCTGCAAACACTGTTATTGACTTTTTAGCAAAGCATTTAGTATGTAAATATTGTTGTCTATAATACACAACACTTCTTTTTCCTGTCTGTGACAGAGGCTTCGAGCTAAAGCTGTAAATATTTGCCTTTCTGGGAGTTCTCTTACGCACCAGTTCCCTCATTAAGATCTTGCCTTCAAAGCTTTTAAGAACCATGCCAGTGTTCCTGTCTCAGAGGTTAGCTATGCTTTCCCCTGGTAAGTCTGAGAAGCTTTCACATGCGTTTTTAGTGATGATATCTGCTCCCCCTTCTGTCATCTATTCACAGAACTTGTTTGCAATTTCTGAAACAAAAGTTTGAACATATGCTCCTGAGGCCAAACTGCATACCGACTCCTTTGTTATTTACAACTTTCTCTCACATAAACAGAACTGTAACTAAATACAGGATTTATCTAAGGAGTCTCTAAGAACTGATACAAGATGTAAACTAATTTAGCAAACACTACACCCACCTTTAATAAAGTATGAAATCTGAACACAAGCTCTGCTGCTTTATCGATCTGTTATTCATCCATCAAATATCCATTTGGGTAAGACAAATTCTAAATGTACATTTGTAATCCAGTTTAACCTTTTGACAAAGAAACTTATGAGAAAGTCATTTTATTAGAGTTCTTTTGATTTGAAGACCCATTCTGAATCAATTCCTTCTTCACTGATCCCACAAAAAGGCAGCAAGTTTTGTTGGTCCCCAACACAACACAGAAAATTATTGATGTCATTTAACACACAGCCTGGAACACAACTCTGGAAGCTAAGAAAAACTGTCAGTGAGAATGGGAAGAGCTGGGGAATCATGCCCATCACTGAGACTCAATTCCACTCCAACTGAAAACAGGAAAATTGGGCAAATAATTAGGTTGAATAAGTTCTTGGGAAACTAAACATAAAAGACAACTCACCAGAGAAGCAGAAAGTGAAACCACAATGTTTTTTGGCTCATTTCAGGTTTCCAGTTGTAGGCCTAAAGTTGCTTAGGTTCAGTTCCAGTTAAATCAACATCAGTCTAATATAAGTTGGGTAACATGGTTTGGCAAATCAGCCCACATTGCAAAACATGAGAGAAATGTAAGGATCACATGAAGAAATCAGGCTTACAAAAAGGGGCTTTGGCCAGGAAGGCAGATTGGTTCTTTTTCCTGCTTCCTAAACACAGTGTGAGCACCTCTGAGATTTCAGTGCTGCAGCTGCATCTGGTAGTGAGAGCAGGACTGGCTAGAAATTCTGGCATTGCACTCCCTAGGAAGGTGTCCAGAAACACTACAACCAGAGCTTGGCAGTTGCAGGATAAAGCCTCTTTAGCCTGGTTTCCCAGGCACTGAACTAAACAAAGCTGAGTTTTGTTTATTCCCTGTTTCAGATCTTGTGTAGCACTCTTCGGAGGTGAGCTGCCCAAGCTCAAGGCTAACTTTCAAAATGCAGCCATCCAGCCTTGAACCACAGAGCTGAGATGCCTTCTGCCCTCCTTTTTCCCAGAAGGTGCTTCTAAGGTCAGCGCCTCACCACTGGTCTCTGTCTGAGCTACGCTGCAGGTACACCTGTGCCAGATCTTGTACCACCCAGATTCTGACCCTGGTCCTGACCTGCTGACTTGATTTTCTGGCTTGACGTAAGATCTAGCTCGTCATTAGGAACTGGCCTTGACATCTGGACTGTTGGCCGAGTCTGGCAACCATCAGCAGACCTGCCCTACTTGCTCTGGAACTGGGGCCAGGCATCCTTTTTGGTAAGGCCAATGTCTGCCTGATTTGCTGTGATTCTCAGCTCCAGGTTCACCTTCTCGTATGGATAAGCATGCCCTTGTTGGTGCTGACACTGTAGATGAGACAGACCAAATTGGTATTTTTTTCCTCTGGCTGTCAAACTACCCCACTACTCCAAGTTCCGGCCAAAGGAAAAAGAGATCTCCTGCTTTGAGCAATGCAGCTTGCTTACTGAATAGAAAAAAGAAACCCCAAACAGGCAAATTAATCACAGAATCATATAGGTTGGAAAAGACCTTTAAGATCATCAAGTCCAACCATAAACCTAACACTACCAAGACCACCACTATACCATGTCCCTAAGCACCTCATCCAAACGGCTTTTAAATACCTCCAGGGATGGTGACTCAACCACTTCCCTGGACAGCCTGTTCCAATGCTTGACAACCCTTTCAGTGAAGTAAAATTTCCTAATATCCAGTCTAAACCTCCCCTGGTGCAACTTGAGGCCGTTTTCTCTCGTCCTATCACTTGTTACCTCGGAGAAGAGACCGACCCCCACCTCCCTACAACCTCCTTTCAGGTAGGTGTAGAGAGCAATAAGGTCTCCCCTGAGCCTCCTTTTCTCCAGGCTAAACAACCCCAGTTCCCTCAGCCGCTCCTCATAAGACTTCTGCTCCAGACCCTACACCAGCCTCGATGCCCTTCTCTGGACACGCTCCAGCACCTCCATGTCTCTCTTGTAGTGAGGGGCCCAAATCTGAACACAGTATTCGAGGTGCGGCCTCACCAGTGCCGAGTACAGGGGCACGATCACTTCCCTAGTCCTGCTGGCCACACTATTTCTGATACAAGCCAGGATGCCATTGGCTTTCTTGGCCACCTGGGCACACTGCTGGCTCATATTCTGCCAGCTGTCAACCAGCACCCCCAGGTCCTTCTCTGCCAGGCAGCTTTCCAGCCACTCTTCCCCAAGCCTGTAGCGTTGCATGGGGTTGCTGTGGCCCAAGTGCAGGACCTTGCACTTGGTCTTGTTGAACTTCATACAATTGGCCTCGGCCCATCGATCCAGCCTGTCCAGGTCCCTCTGTAGAGCCTTCCTCCCCTCAAGCAGATCAACACTCCCGCACAACTTGGTGTCATCTGCAAACTTACTGAGGGTGCACTCGATCCCTTCATCCAGATCCTTGATAAAGATATTAAACAGGACTGGCCCCAACACAGAGCCCTGGGGGACACCGCTTGTGACCGGCCACCAACTGGAGTAAACTCCATTCACCACCACTCTTTGGGCCCGGCCATCCAGACAGTTCTTTACCCAGGAAAGAGTACACCCGTCCAAGCCATGAGCAGCCAGTTTCTCCAGGAGAATGCTGTGGGAAACCATGTCAAAGGCTTTACTGAAGTCTAGATAGACAACATCCACAGCCTTTCCCTCATCCACTAGGCGGGTCACCTTGTCGTAGAAGGAGATCAGGTTGGTCAAGCAGGACCTGCCTTTCATAAACCCATGCTGGCTGGGCTTGATCTCTTGGTTATTCTCTACATGCCGTGCGATGGCACTCAAGATGATCTGCTCCATCAGCTTCCCCGGTACCGAGGTCAGGCTGACAGGCCTGTAGTTCCCCGGGTCCTCCTTCTGGCCCTTCTTGTAGATGGGCATCACATTTGCTAATCTCCAGTCAACTGGGACCTCCCCAGTTAGCCAGGATTGTTGGTAAATGATGGAAAGGGGCTTGGTGAGCACTTCTGCCAGTTCTTTCAGTACTTTCGGGTGCATCTCATCAGGCCCCAAAGACTTGTGAGTGTCTAAGTGGTGCAGCAGGTCACTAACCTTTTCCCCCTGGATTATGTGGGCTCCATTCTGGTCTCCATCCCTATCTTCCTACTTGGGGGGCTGGGTAGCCAGAGAACAATTGGCCCAATTGGCCCAATATTGCTCTAGATGAGCCAAAACTCTCTGAATCAAAATGAGCAGAAAATGCACAACTTGAATTTCTCCCCTAATCAGGGGGAGCTTGCACTCTGCAGTTATTACCTACATTTTACTGTATGTCATGATGTAACACTGCAACCAACAGTGGTTCAAAACCTAGACAGTCTTGAAGCTCTTAGTAATGTGTGAGAAGACGACAATAAATGTAGAATATATCTGGTCCTGCATGCTCCTACATTCTTTTTAAAGATAAGGGGAAACACTGTTTTATCTTCTTAATCTACAAATGTTAAAAGGTTTGACAAAATATGATCCTTGAGAGGTTTTAAATTACTAAACAAAAGGCTGTATTATTTAACACTACTGGGAACAAATGCTTGGTGCTGTCTCAAATAGGGTAGGGCTATGTGGTGACTGTTAGAGAGAATCTGACGAGAACCTAGAGCTTGGATAGCTGAGAAAAAGGGAAACTTACTCATTAGAAGACCTGGTTTTCAATTTACAGTCCTTAATAAAGTTCTACATATCATGTAACAAATTGCCATTCGAACCAGATCTGTGATCCACACCAGCTAGCATTGAGGATCTGAGAGTGACCAACAAAGGTATTTCAGCAAGAACTGCAAAAATCATGAAGTAGTAAGACTCCATTGTAAGACTAGTAGAGTTTGGCTTTATTCACAGCCATTGAAACCAACGGTAATATGTTCTTTGACTTCAGAGATTTCTTACAGAATACTCATACACTAATTAAGAAGATGAAGTCTCAGAACATCAATTAACAATACTGGAAAATACAATAAATCAAAATCTTCCAGTCCCCAAAGAAAACGTAACTAATTTCTGTCACAGAATTTGAAACTAAATTTTACTATCCTACCTCACCAATTTGTGTCCTACAATGAGACACAAGATTAATAGTGTTGTCCACAAGGTGGCGCTTACAATCCTTGTGAAATCACAATGTAGAAAGTCCACACCAAAAAAAGTTAATTTCTTACACCTAAACACAAAGTTTGTATTGCTCTTGTTTTCAAATTAGCCTCTACTACATGAGTAACAACTACTGCTGTTTTGTTATCGGTAGTATGTTCTTAAAATTTTTCAGCCAATCCAAAGATTTCTTTTGGTTTCGGAGGTATTTTAACCTAAAATAAAGTGTTATACAAAACTGAAATGAAGGAGGAACTCTCAAATTGATTTTTTTCTTGCATCATCTGCTCTCCTTGTCTGGAGACCAGGTGGACTTCATTTATCAATCATAAATAAATATTTTAAAGCAAATGCTGCTGTCTTTCCTCAAAAGGAATCCTCATTGACTTCAAAGTTGACATCAACTGGAAATGTGCCAAGTCACAGGAGTCGGCCTCTTTATGGATTTGACAAGGCAGAATTATGTCAATTCTATGGTCTTCACAATCCAAAATTTACTAACAAGTTTAAATGACTTCTGGTTTTCAGTGTATCAAACAGAAGTATATATTCTATTTTTTCCACTTGTGTGTATTTTTGTGTAAAATTAAATCACTCCCACTGAGTCTGTGGAAATGAGTAGAGAAAGATCAAATTAGGGAGCACATGAGAAAATTTTATGTACACACATCTTTGGGACCAGATGGGATGCAACCAAGAGTGCCAGTGGAAGTGGATGACATCACAGTGAGGTCATGGTCATTGGTGGCATTGCTTAATGACTGGAAAAAGCAAATGCCACATCGATCTTCATTAAGGGCAAGAAGGAAGACCTGAGGCTCAGTTGCAGGTTGGTCACCCTAATCCGAGCCCTCAGAAAGACTGCAGAGCCAGTCCTCGTGGAAGTCATTTCCAAGCACATGAAGGACAAAAAAAAATTATTGGGAACAACCATCATGGATTTACCAAGGTCAAGTCATGCCTGAACAAGCTACTGTCTTCTGTAATTAAATGACTAGTTCAGTGGATAGCAGTAGATGTTTTTGTAGATTCACTGGAAAGCAGTAGGTGTTTTTTACCTTGACTTTAGCAAGGCCTTCAACATAGGCTCCCACAGTATTCTTAAAGCCAAACTGGAAAAATCCAGACTGGGTAAGTCAACAATAAGGTGGGTGGGAAACCAGTTGGATTGCCAGGCTTAAAGGGTAGTGCAAAATCCAACTGACAGGCAGTTACTAGTGGCATCCCTCTGGGCGGCCTACTGGAGTCAATACTATTTAACAATTCTTTAAGGACCTGGACAATAAGACAAGAGTGTGCTGTCAGCAAATGTACAGATGATACCAAATTGTGGGGAGCAGACAAGACACTGGAAGCAGAACTGCTACTCAGAGGGACCTTGACAGGCTGGAGAAATGGGCAGACAGGAACCACACGAAGTTCAAATGCAAAGTCCTGCATCTCAGACAGAATAACTCCATGCACTAGTACAGGCTGGGTGCTCACTGGTTAGGAAGTAGCTCTGCAGAAAAGTACCTGGGGGTGCTTGTGGACAAGAAGTTGAACATGAGCAAGCAGTGTGCCCTTGCAGCAAAGCCAGCAACTGCACACAGGCCTGTACTAGCAAGGGTGTAGACAGCAGGTCAAGGAAGGTCATTATGCCCTCTATTTGACACTTGAGAAACCACAAATGGAATACTGTGTCCAATTTTGGCCTCCCAGTACAACACATTTACTTTTAAGAATGTTTTTGAAGAGAAAGCATTAAAAGCTTCTGAATGTGTCAAACATAAATCTGTCTCCTCTTCTTTTTTCCTGTTTTCCTTACCCAAGTCCCTCTTCCACCTTTGATTCCTCCAAAAGAAGAAAAGTGAAAATACCATTAAATGACACAAAGAAATGTGAAACCACAAAAAAAATAAACGATTATCAAAATGAAACAATACCACTTATCAACTGTTTCCACTGGACATCTTGTAAGATGATCTGCATCACTTCATATTTTCTGTTCCAAGTTGCACCACCAACTAGCAATGGTTCTTTCTTATCTCTTATTAATTCCAGTTATATCCCTGTTAGTTTTATGAGACATAGCCATTGTAGAACAGGCACTAAACTTGATTAAAACTGGCTAGATGTAGATATCTACATTTATACCTTCAAGAATTAAGGTTTCATTTATGCACTACTATTAAAAGCCATGCCATCTTTAAAATAAAACAAACATAAAGCAACGATCCTTTTATTCTTTCAATATCAGATTTTTTTTTCTAAAGAAAGCCTTAAGCATCTTTTTTCAGAGCCAAATTTGTGTCATGGACATCTCACAGAAATGAAAAAATTACTTTACAACAATAAACTCAAAATTTTAAATAGTAAGAAAGGCCAAGGATGTTTGGCAAGAACAGCTCATTCCTCATTTTCTCCAGATGAATATTTATGTCTAAGAGCTCCTACTTCTTTTATAACCAAGCAACACCATAAAAATAAAGTCAGGGTTTTTTTTCCCTAAGTAATGGCTATGTAAGTAAATAGCTGAGAAAGAAAGTTATAAACTTTAAAGTATGTCCCTTTATACCACCAGTACCACTCTATTCACTCAGAACTCCAACTTCCAGGAGTTTATATTAATATAAACTCAGCTGCCTTATTTCACTTCAGGTTGTACCCCATAGAAGATCTATACCCCTCCCTTCATTTGCATGTGCAACTTAACATTAGTGCATTCTGTTTCTAATGGCTCAAATTCACAGCAAGTAGTGAATATACCTTTACAAACCCCAAACACACACAAATTCAAAGTAGTAAATCAGAAAAATGAATGAGGAGCAGTAAGGTTCATTAATGAAAAAGCAAACCCAAACATTAGAATATCTATTTGACATAGAGTTTCAAGCCCTCTTTGAGCAATTTGAATATTCTAAATTTCTCACTGCAATTAAAAACATTTGATGCACAATGCTGAGGAGAGAATATTAAAAAACAATTTTGGTATACAAATTATGATCTTTTTCTCAGATCACTCACTTTAGCCTTAGGTAAAAACTGTAGGAAAAAATTTAATGTAAACATTAGTAAAATCAGATCTTAACAGAATTCTACACCAGAATGGGTAAAGTACTTTGCTACAACAAAATGGTGCAGCTCTATCTATGGGATTCTGTGGCAGTGCACATCACATGAGTGTGACACACTCCAGAAGGTATCAGTTTATCCACAAAGTCATTTATGATATTGGACTGGAAGGGCTAAATAAGTCATTAAACGCTTGCAGTATTGCTTTAGTTTGGTGTTTACATTCTAGGCTTCCCCTTTATAAGTTGCACAAGGCAGCTTGGATAAAGAGGGCATCACAAGAGATACTAACTAAGAAAGTCCCAACTTCACTAGTTTCACTCAACTGGAACTCACAGAAGTGCTGCTCATTTAATCCTTTCCCTCTAGGCAGGAGGTACATTTGATTAGTAACAAGAAAGCATATAAGTAACAAGAAAGGACTTACATTCCTTTCCGAGACAGCCAGTTTCTGACATTTCCACCCCTACTCTTCTTTCTTGTCTTTGATATATCTCATCTCCACTAAAGAGGACCCTAGATTTTCTGGGGTTTTTTTTTCCCCTCAAGCCGACGCAAGGCTGCCTAGAGACTGGCTGGATGGCTCTCTCCTCAACATGTAAAGAAGCTGAAGATAACAGTACTCGTTTTCTCTGGCCACTGTTAAAACCTTTGACCTTCACGTATGAACTTACAGATTTAACTCCTACAGTTAGATGAAGATTATTCCTTTCATTGCTATCTGTCTGTGACAGGTATTAAATGAGACACCAATGAAGATTTTATGACTACTAGAGAGTAATAGCTAGCACATGCCAGTACATCCCCTCTCCTGGTGGATTCCCACCAAATGTACATCTCATTCACTGGAGCTATCTGTAAATTAGAAGAATGATACCGATTTCCAGGAACTGCTTTCAGCTTTGTTGATCCCTGAGGGAGACAAAATGTACATGCTTCATAGCATTCTAATAGAACAGCAAGCAAATTACACCACAGAGCCAGCTGTTTAAGCATTTTACTGTATGAGATACTTAATGTGTACAAACAAAAGTGCGAGGTTCAGTGGTGCATGTCCTTCAGTGGAAACAGAATAAACGGTCTTCAACAGTGAGGAACCATGCCTATGCTTGTAGAGCAAGAGATACCGTCAGAAAACTTCCAAAGGCAGAGCACAACAAAGACAGTATAGCCTGCTTGTCTGTCTTTAGCGTCTCGCCTGTCTTCAAGGTTGCAGCCTAACTCTCATTTGCTTTACAAATCAAAGGAGAAATGTTGAGAATTTACATTCAACCACAGGATAACAAACAACATTCTAATGGCTCTCACTTGATTTGTGGTTAGCTATAACCATAATTTTTACCCAAACATTTGATCCTACTTTGGCTTTCAAATATTTCCTGCTGTCCACAGACCTAATGCTCACAAATCTTTGATGCTATTTACAGCCCTTCACAAATAGATTGTGGTCACATCCAGATGCTGCCCACTTAATTAATCACAGATTTTCTACCTGCACAATAGCTGTTTTCATTACCTATCTGTGCTTTATGCTGAACTTCATTTTGTCAGATAAATTTCAGACAGCAAGAAGAAACAAACTATCCATTTTTGACAACCTTAAGAATCCAAATGACATTTATGGTATCTAGATACGCACCAGTTTAATGAAAAAAAAGCTACTCAAAGACATATAAAGACTCTTTCACAAAGACATTCAATGGTTTCTTGCTGGCTAGAGAATTACTTCAGAGAAAAAAGGTTTTATTCTTGTTACAATGGAAAAAGTAAAGCCATCCAGGAAAAGTAATCATGTGAAAAGATGGTCTTAAAGATATCAACTAGCAACAGCTAATAAAAAAGGATTAAAAATATAAAGCATGCATCTCACACTGATACTTCTGACACCAAAACAATTTCTCTCACATTATTTTTCTAAGGAAAGATACTATAAATGGGACTTGTAGCTCTCCCACAGACAGAACCAATTTAAGGTGTATGAAATCAAGCTAATTGCCAGCAATACCATACCAATAAAGAGCTGAAACTGAAATAGACCGTTGCTGGCTATCACCTTATCAAAGTAGATAGCTATTCAACTTTGAGACCTCTACTCTACAAATAGCTTATTAAACAAGTTTGTTACTCCAGTGTTTTGAAGTGGCCATGTTAGTAGCATTTAAGAGTGAAGGAGATTAAAATGCCTCATCATAATATATACATTCCACTGGAAACTGGAAAACATATATTGGAAGTGAGTGCAAGGCTTGTAGGCCTTTTTCTTCATTTGATTGTATACAATTCAGTTAGCAGCATTCATTTCTGCCTGGGTTAGAAGAATCTGTCTTAGCCATTCAGGAGCCTCTAGGCACTGAATCCAACCACAAGCACATGACAGTAATATACAAAGAGACTAGTTTCACCATGCCTGGACCCTAGGGTCAGTCTGTTCACATACACATCTACTGCTAGAGCATTCAGAAGCACATCTAGGGTCCCGGGACTTCAGTTTTGTGTCTTCGCACTTTTAAGTGCATCGAATTGCTCACATTCATTAAGGATAGGAATATTGTGATAGAAAAAAACAACCAAAAAGTACCTGAAATTGAAAGTTTGAGTATTGTTTTCATCTGAACATTACATCTGCAACTGGAAGCTCCATATCCAAAAAAGTTCTAATGCTCAAGAGGTACAACAGGTTCAAATGGTATGTGCATCTCCAGAATGCACTAACTGCTTTTTCACTTCAGAAAACTTAAAACCACAAGGATAGTAAAGTTGCTTTGGCCTCAGACCAGACTAAATCTAATCTGAAATAAATACTTCAAATCAGATATAATGAAGCCTGCTTGAATATATCCATTGGCTGCAAATATGCCAAATTACTTGATATCACAGATTCAGCAAGACTAAGCAAACTTTATGGTTCTATTTATACAACTCAACTGGAAAAGCAGAAAACCATTTCGATATCTAAGGTCAGATACCAACTCCACACGTTACAGTTCTTGAAGAAGGGTATCTTGTTTCCTAGAATCTGTACACAAAGATGAAGTGTATGTTTATGATGTGGATCATAAGGCTAAGGCCTTCAGATATGCAGACAGGGCTTGGATGTACAGATGTACTGAATCCAGTAACAGTGCAGTCTGAAAATTCATGAAAACAGTTCTTAAAATCTAGCCTAATTTGACCTTGTTGGCAATGACAAGAAACAGTTAAATAAAATAATACAATTTATGTCATTGATGTTAACTCTATGCCTTCTTAAAACACCTCTTATGTAAGTGGCTAAAGCTAATGCATAAGTCAGCACCACCCTGATCATATCTCAGTATTATTGTTGGCAAGTGGCACTATGCCCATTTCAGGATTAAATGAAAGGTCTCCACAATTCTTTTCAAAAGCTTGATACTTCAGAAAACAAGTGTAAAACACAATATAACCCATCCAAAGATATGGCTGTTTCCCCAGTGTAACATACCTACTCCTTGCTGGCCTCAAAAGATTGCATTTTAAGTTTTCTCCCAGACTCTTACAATACCTATCATTATTACATTCTGGTTCATGAACGTCATAAAGAACGTAAAGAAACAGTAATCATATTTGAAGACAACATCAGGAAGAGAGCTGAAGAACACAAATAGTGTCAGTTATGACTTAAGTTTAGAATAGCCTCCTGAGCACTTAGAGACAAGCATTCGCCTCTACCCACACAGCAGTGAGAGTCTCTGCTTCCACAGCAAGTATTTAATTGATTGAAGAAAGGTTCTATGGCATGATGACCTCTATGATGCTGGTTTTATCCTGCCAGGTAGAAACAGGAGACAGAAAAATGGACTGGTAGATTTTCCATTTGAATGATGGAAAAATACAATCTGTTCCTTCTGAAAACTCAGAAGTGGCAGAGCACCCACTCCACAACGCAGCAGACATCTCCAATGTCACAGCCAGGAGTGGAATGCTCCATTTAGTACAGTTCTGTTTTCTCCATCCTTGGTGCTGAACAGCTATATAGTATCATCCCAATTAACGTCCATTTAAACAACATGGGTGATTTTGCACAAGTACAAATGCTTTCTCTTTTTGAAGAAACTATATATTACATGGAGCTGTAACTGAGATCTAACTTGAAAAGAAATCTTTCAAACTTACAGGTTCAAGTTTTCTACTTTTTAATAAGTAGACAAACAAAATAGATTTTATCCTTGCAAAGCTCTATTTGAGCTTGCAGTCCTGAAATACTAAAATTCTGCCTGTCCTTTAGAAAACAACAGCCCTTGAAACATAAAAAAGGGGGAGGGAGTTTATTGCAAATCGCCTGCAAGAGAAGGGGAATCTAAATGCTCTGCAGCTTTACATACTCCTGTTGACCAGAATTTAGGAAAGGAGGCAGTACACCCTAGTTCTGTTACATGAGTTAAGTACAAAGCCCATTTAATATTCAGCCATCTGGATTTTTGGCTGTACATCAATGCTGTAGGGGAAGGAGATGTGTGAATCCAAAAGGGAGGAGACCACAAGAGCAGAGGATGTGATGACATAAAACAGCTCCTTCCAAGTGTCTGTCTGCATCACAAGTAGCAGAAATAGGAACACCCATTTCCCATGAATGCAAGGAATACCTGAGAAAATTTCTTTGTGGAAGACTCCACACAGCTGCAGATCACTTCTCTTTAGGATCTCATGTGGCCCTGAGCATCTGTCAGACTTTTAGATTTATCTTGAAAGAGATGATCCTTTGCTCTTTGGTCAGCAAGGACTGGATTTAACTAGAGCTTGTTTCTTAACACAGTGTTACAGTAAGGTTTGTGCCAAAGTACTATGCTGAGATTCAATGAAGCAAACTTCAGAAATATTCCATCTGATAAAGAGAAAAAAAAAATTTACTATCATGTGAAACACAGTCTTTCCAGGAACTGTTTCTTCTTTATCTGTATAAGCTCTTCCCTGATCATCTCGCAACCAAGATGCTACATGTCTGCAATAGATTCCCTTGGCTCACGTTCTTCACTCATCTTGTTTTATTGTTTCTGGGTTTAAAAGAGTTTAGCCCAAATAACTTCTTGTCTATAGAGCAGACTAAAACATTGTTTTAAATATAGCTGGTTTGTACTGCAGTGGGAAGTTTCCTCTACTACATGATCTTCACCTACTGTGAGAAATTATTTGCAGAGATGAGTTTCCTTTTTACAACATGATTTTGTGGTAACAGACATGGGATGAAAGAGTAGCAGCACACCGTGCCTACTTGTAGAGCTCATGTTTGAAGATGGACAGAATACATTTCTGGAAAAAAACTTAACTATCCATCTTTCTATACCAATGAATATGATTTATATAAAAATAATAGTAATACAGAATACTGTAATTTTATACAAAAAACAGCCCTACTTTTCACTTGTTTTAATAGACTGCTTATATGGGACTAATCAGTTTACATCATTACACATTTCTCATGCTCAAATACTATCAAATAATGAAATTAATGTTTTGAGTGACATTTCTGACATTCCCTGCCAGAAACCAGGGAACTTGGTTCTTCATAATTTATCTGTTCTCCTCTTTGATATAGTCCAGTTCTTAGGATGCTGATTTTCCTCAAACTCAGGGTTGTAGACCAAAATCCCTTTTCTAGGCTCCTAAACCTATTCAGCCAACAGTGAAGCAGTTTCTCACAGAAAATGAAAACTTAAGAATGGTCTTTCTAAAGATAATGACACTGAACGTGCCAAGTTCCTTTCTCGATTACCTCTGTATATGACTTCATGGGGTTTGCATAGAGATTAGGTTTAGAAGCTTGGATTACAAAAGAGTTGTTCTTGAAACCTAAGGATTTTTTTAAGCTGCTACTTAACTAAGCTGTTTTAAACATCTCAAACTAGACATGAAAAGGTAAGAAATACTAGAATTCACCATGAGGAGACCTCTTTATCACTAAAAATCTAAAATAACTACTTCCAAACCACAGAACACCTATTTGGAGACAGACAGGTAACACTTGAAGTGTCCTGGACAATACAGACTACATACGAATTTGCCACAACTGTTATTAAGTTCTTGAACAACCTTAAAAAGAGATGCAAAGTAGACCACTGTCCTGACACTCTATCTTCTTCCCTTGTTGGGGTACCTCAAGGGCTAGGAAACATAACCAATACTTGCTTTACAAGTAAAGTTTGGACACAGGGAAGAAAATGCCCTCCTGTCAGCTTGTACAAAGCAGTTACAGGAAGGGCCTGATGTGAACAAAAAGACTTTCCTTAATGATGCAAGAGAAGATAATCCACAATGAAGCAAAGTCCAGGTCTTAACTGAGGTTTGCTTGTTCTCTTTTTTTCCTCGTCACCATGCCAGTGCTCTTCAGAACAAAATAAAACCTGACAGCCAAATAGGACATGGAGCAATAAAATAGAGCTTATTAACTCATTCTCACAGGCTCATCATTCCAGGATGCAATTTGTTATGTTATGAAGGAAATTAACTAGTCCTTGCCTCCTGAACTATATAAATATAGAGTATTATTAAGTCTAGAAGATATGTGAATGGTTTCCACTGACCATATGGTATAGAACTGCAACTATTTATACTAACAGTCTTGACACTTTCAACATACAGTTTTTAATTCCCTTAAAAATTTTTCAACATTTTCTTATATTCTAGCACAGCTTCTTAATATTTGCAGGATCAAGACTTATGGTCAGGTATAAGCAAAAAGCTGTACTTAGTATCTTTATATATTTCAATGTTGCAAACTTTCAAATATTTTTATTTCTGTTAATTGGAGAGAAAATGTGCTACACATCAGTGACAAGGTCCCCGAGTAATGGAAAACTGTATGTATTTCTTTGTTTTGATTGGCATACAAATAAGGAAAAAAATGAGGCGTAATGCCTGCCTCAGAAGAGTATGTTCAACTTCACCATCATGTCAATAATGACTTCATCCTTAACTTACACTAGAAGTTCCTGGTTCTTAGTATTTTCTTGCCAATGTGAAGATATTTGGGTTAGCAAAACAGCCCGAGTATGAAGAGCTTCAGAAGAATCTCAAGGCAGTGAATTATCAGGCCCTCTGAATGATTAGATTCAATAACCAAAACTCTTCAGCTATAGTACAAGAACACAGAAACCTAAGAAAGTCATGCCAAGTCAGACCAAAGGTCCATTATTCAAAGGCATCAACAATGGATGCATAAGAGAGATCCCAAAACCAGGCAAAATATATGCTAATTTGACAGTATATTTTTCCAGGCTGTATTATTAATTTGATGCACAAAGACTTCCTAAGTCAGATATAATGTTTTTCGTACCATTTAGTAGTCCTTTACTGAATATGCTTAGCTTCCTTCCTAAAGTTTAGCAGCCCTAATTCCTGTGTCAGTGAGTTCCACTGTTTAACTATATGCCATATCATTTTATTTTGAGACTAACACTAGGTAATTTCTGACAATGCCTTCTATTTCTTGTATTGAGAAAGACAATGACAATCATTTCCTCTTCACATTCTCCATGAACTCTCAAGGTTTATGGACGTCACTCAATCATTCTCACACAAGTTCTCTTTTTTCCAGACTGAAATGTTCAGCCTATTGAATGGCTGCTCACGCTATTCCATTCCCTTGTCATCTCTATTGGCTTAACTGCACCTACCGTAGTTCTAAACGGTCCTATTTGAGGTGGGGATGCCTACACATCTGAGATGCACATGCACCACGTGTATGTTTCTCTGTCTATACATACTTATACCAGAACCACACCTAGAACAACCTATTCTGTTTTCCATTGCTTTCCTAATTCCTAACTTCTGATTTGCTTTTCTACTATTTTACAGTGAGCTGACATTTTCATAAAAACATCTGTGTAAGTCTGAATGCTTTTTCTGAATGTTAAACTAGTTTACCATCATTATGGGTTTTTTGAATTGGAGCTATCTTTTCTTCTATGGATGACTTGCCTTTAACTGTGTTGAACAGTGTAAGTCTAAGCCAAGACACAGTGATAAAAATTATTTTTTTTTTTTTTCTGTTAAGAAACCTTAGAAACATATGTTCTAATGCTTGGGGTTTATCTCTTAACTAGTTACTTATCTATGGTATGATCTTTCTTCTCACCCCATCACAAATTAATTTCTTTAAGGGCCTTTATTGAGGGAACCTGCACAGAAGCTGTGGATCTTCCTTGTCCCATTATGTTGATATACCCCTTCAAAGAGCTTAAGTAGCTCGGGTGAGCTTGATTCCCCTTTAAAAAGTAAAGCAAGCAGCTATCTTCATTACATGTGAAGTGAGATTCTCGAACACAAGGTCATATGAAGTACAAATTACGACACAGTATTTGTTTATACATGAGAGGATTACTAACACTTGAAAATAGTTTCTAAACATTACAGAGATTTGGGAAAATTCACATTTAAATTTGAATTAAAAGCTTATTTTTTTTCCTAGTCTGTTATGTTTGTTTCAACAGACTAGTTCTCTTCCTCTTCCAATCTCATTCATTAAATATACCTTACTTTAGTGCTTATGCAGAAGGCTGTTACATCTAATAGTTTTTAAAAATATAATTGTTTTTGAGATATGCTTTTAGGAATGTACATTTTTCAAAGTTCAATCCTGTTTTAAATATCATTATAAGCTCTGTGCAGACAGAGCCACAACCACATTCACAGTGTTTTCTCAGGGTGGAACTCATTAAAGGTTTGGTTAATTTTGGCATGCTAAGCAAAAGTCTGATATACCTGCAAATGAATGCAACTGCACCACTTTCACAATTGATCCAATTATTTATAAGGTCAGCCCACTGCTGTCCCCCCCAGTGTTCTTACTATACTTTTTGCTCTAAAATGTTTTCAGAAGGTAACTCCCTCTGCTACTACCTTTCTTCAAACCACTTAGGAGTGCTTGATCTCAAACACTGTTTCCCTGTTTCAGTGGAACTATTTTTCAACATCTTTTTTTCTTCTTTCTTGGATATTTTGACAGGTCAAAATAGATATGAAAACTGCAGGCAGTTTTACAAGATGAAATCTTTCCCCAGAGCATCATGCATTTGGAATGCCTTGTAAAAGTCACAGCCACAGCATTTGGATTCTTTTCTTATTTTCAAGGTAGCTGATTTATCTCTTTTCCAGAGCACTTAGGTTCAAAGAGCTGCATTTAGATTAATGCAGTTCTTCAAACAATTTTTGTGCTATAGGAAAGATAAACAATAACCAATTTTTGAGCTATACAATTCCATTCAGTTTCTATATTCCAGTTGTAAATGCTGAAGAATGCACAGGCTGCAGCACACAGTAACAGGCTACACCTGAATGAGAAACAAGATTTGAAATTTTAATGGACAATTTGAGATCACAAATGCAACCTCAAATTTTATTTCCTTTGGTTTTCCTCTGGTTGTTAGTGAAAGGTGAGAATCAAGATAGGTAAATCAAGGGCATCCGAGAACTACTGAGAATCTCCTTAGTGTGGACTCAACAGCTGTTCAAATACTCAAATCTGAGTTTAAGTTTTGTTATGTCAAACATCATCTGAATTTCAAACACAAAGATACCTTATTGTAAAATAGAAAAACAGTTAAAAGGAAAGTAATGCTGTCTCTAGATTACTCGAAAATGGATACATATGCAACAAAAGTCAGACTTCAGGAATTTGACTTTTATTTCTTATTGCCCATGGTCACCACATAGTCACCATGTATTTGCTACATACCCCCATCACTACTTTAACACAAGTACTGCCGCTGGGATATAAACAAGTTTAATTTGTGGATGGTTCCTGTAAACACATTACATGAGATGGGGTTCACACTACGAGTACCTACAACTGCACCATGGCCACTGGCCTACTCCTGGAGCTACATGCACAAGGCATTCAGGCAAGGAAGTCATCAATTTATTCACTCACTGCAGTTTTGTCTGCTCATATTTATATTAGAGAATATATGAGAAAGAAGCATTGAAGTTTGAGCCAGGTTATCTTTCCAGAGAGGTACATATATTTCCAGAGAGGTACACAAGAGTGGACAGAGAGGACTGTCTGCATTTTTAACATGATGAAACATACTCTGAGTCACATCCAGCATCTGTCAGCTCTCAGCCCTTACATTTCCCCAGCTCCAAAGATGATTGCTGACAATTCTGTGTCTTTTAGGCGTTTGTTTCCTGGACTGATACACTGGAGAGACAAAAGGAACGAGCTTTGAGTAGTCATCTAAATATGGATCAGGTATTTGGATTTTTTCAGCAAAGATTAATTAGAGGACAGAATATAAAAAAAAGTTGTTTCTCCTATTATTTGAGAAACAGTTTTGACAACAGCATTTTTTTACATTTCAAATGCAAAGGTTAAAAAACAGAGATACTACCATTATCATTCTGTGCCTCATTGATTACATTAAGAAGGGATTGAGTAGCAAGTTTTATTACTAACTAATGAACAAGAAGAGAAAAGATAATGGAAATGCAGCAGTTAATTTTGTCTACTCAAACCTTGTTTTCTTTATTTCCAAGTGCTTTTTCTCATGATACCAAAAAGGGTAGCTTTTTTATTGTATTATGTAGACACTCCCTCCCCAAACCTGCAAAGCAACAGGTCTCAGTGAAGAATTATTTTACATACAATTTTCAAATTCAGAAAATGCTTCATTCAACTACTGTGATACGGATTATATTCCTCTGACAGGCAGTCATTGTATTTGTCACCTTCCCACTATTCAAAAATATCTGGACGCCATTTATCTTGACATTGGAATCAAATCAATAATGCTTTCAATTGGAGTAAAAAAAAATATTGTAAGAACAAAAAATTAAAGACAAGGAATTAAATTAAAATGTGGATTTATCCACATTACCTCAGTGTTACTCTCCTACATGTATAATCTATTACAATCAGTACACACATAGGTCACAGTTCCAAGAAGCCTGTACAATGAAATGGTTGTTTTCTTTCTATGCGCAAACCACAAATCTCTGAATAAATGAGATATCAAGTTGCATCCTCCCCTTCCTCCTTCCTTTTCTTTTTCAGGTTATCAGCAGGAGGTTTTGCAGACCATGTCCTAAATAAAAGCTGAAGAAAATTAATGGAAAACACTGGTCCTTGGTCAGGCTCCACATTACATTCCGAGTTGTATCTGTGCAAGTTTTACGGTTGTGGAGGGTACTGCAGACCTTAGAAAACCGTTAATGAAGATTGGCTAAGTTCTCTGAATGATGTGAAGGACCATGCAGAAGACAGACTGTTGTCTGAATAGATTCTACCCATATAAAAAAGTGCTTTTCTGGTTTTCTAATAAAAACACGTTAGGAAAGGCTTTCTAATCAAAACACAACTGAAGATTGTTCTACAGTGAAACTAGTCTCTGTATAGGTTTATTTTATTGCCAAAGGTCATATATGTAAATAAATTCTACTCTAACCACAATATGGTATTAACAGTGCTGTGCTGCTAGGTTACCACCAGCTTCACATTATTTAAGTGTCAATGGCATGAAAACTGCCACACATTCACTCTATCAAGTGCACTTAATTAAGAACTGGAAAAGTGCAGAGAGAGTAACAAGAATTTACAGTAACAGCTGCATATTCTAGTCTAACACATTAAGGACACGTTCACAGTCTTTCCATTATCAATTATTTTAGAAAATGCAACATGTGTGTTTGTAAATACCCATGTCCAAGGCAAATGATCCTATCAAGATTTGTTTTAAATTCCATTTCCTAGACTAATTGAAGTTAGCTTGTTGTTGGAAAAAGCTTCATTATATGTACTCATTCTTTTTTTGTTTAATTTACAAACACTACATGTAAGGCAGTGCATGTGATCCTATGCACCTTCTATTAATATTAAAGATTTCTACAGCTGTGACTCTTAGGACCACACTGAAAATTCTCCTCACAGATTTCAACAAGTCAGTCTACAGATATGTGTGCCCAATGTCACACATGGAACTGGTTATGCCCCCTAAAGCTGATGCACACCCATTCTAACATGCGAAAACCATGTATAAGCAATCACGCACCAACTATTTGAACACTCAGACTCACAGTTTGTACATGGACTGTGAGAAAAACATGGGTTCAGACTTAATGGATGACATCTAAAAAAAATTATTATCCAATTTTTCATCCTGATCCTGTAATTAGATTTGTGCACAGTTCTCACTAAGTGGATCAGTTTCCAGGATCAAGGCAGTAGGGGGACCAGCTGGCATGTGCTTCATCTATCATTAACTCAGTGAGTTTAACAACTCCAACAGATGCTCTGTATGCCTTTTCAAGTTTTTTAACACCTTTGAAAATGTCAACCCAGATTTCCAAAAAAAGTAAAAATTGTGCAAAGGAAAGTTAGTTCTCAAAGAATTCTGGTTTTGAAGTTAACTTGTTCCTTCAAGAAATCTGAACTGTCTATATTGAAAATTACCTTAAAATTGAGAATTGAGAAGCAAGACAAGCTTCCCAAAGTGTCTATTGTCTCATAGTAAAACTGTATTTTCTCATCCACTTGCTCTTTTTAAGGGTTAAACAGAATATATGAAGTGTTTCCTCACTCTTTTTCTGGATTTTCCTTTACACAGTGCATCAATAGCAAGCACAACTGAAACGGTCTAGGGCAGCAGCATTAAATTGCTAATAATGATCAAAACACGGCATTTGTTTTAAATTCCTTTTAAAACAATGCCTTCACAAGGCATTAATCAGTGAATGCTTAGATACTCAGATGAAATGTGTAGGTAAGTATTAATAAACAAAAAGTGAAGATAAAAAAACCAACACTGTTGAGGTTCAGATGTGAGATGGGCCTGAAATTTACTGTGCAAGCTCATAGCTAGTTTTTGTTTTATTTAAGTATTTCTTGCAGTCTGTGTTATAACAGTGTTGATTCCTCAGGATTCAGTACAGTCCACTCCACTGATAAGCAGAGATAAATGAATGCCAAAAGTCTCTCAGAGCAGTCAAATTTGGATTAAAAATAAAATACCTAGAGGCAAAGCAAAGCATAGTCATTGCTGACATCTTTCAATCTTTTTCTCTTTTACTGAAAAACAAAATAGAAGTTAAACTAACATAATCTGTTAAAACAGCAAATTTCCAGTTTTAACAGTTAGCAAACAATTTGGTTACCTCATCCAAGTTCTCAGTGATTTGTAGAAGCCTAAGATCCCTGAGGCAGATACTACACTGCACACGTTTATAGACAGGTAAACTGAGGACGAAGTAATTAAATAACTAGTTTCAGCCACTGCTAGCACTACAACTCTTGTGACCTAGTCTAACACACAGGGAATCCAACTCTTACAAGCTCTTTTTTATGGAAAAGAAATGCGTGCAAACTTCTGCAGAATCCCATTCATAGTTAAATACCATTGCGTGCCAACACTGCCCCCCAGAATACACAAACCTTAGCTTTCTAAGCCACTCAGACTTCTCAACTGTCTTTGTTCTGCAACAGGAGCTTTATAAGTTTTACCTGCTTGGTATGGGTAAATAACTGTCCCTATGGGTATACCGTATTTAACACATACATGCATGTTTTGCAATTTCAAAGTTAAAAGAAAGAAATATTTAATATTTTCTGAAAATAACAGACCATATATAAAAGTGGCCTAGTGTAATATTCCTGTATACTTCTGTCTCTTCCATACTGCTTAATAATACAGAAGTCAAGAATAGAGACTGTGTGAGCTACCCTTGAGATGGGGGAAGTCAGATTCACTGTCTTTCTAATAATTCCCAATGTGAAAAGGACTCTGGCCATTGCCAGTAGACTAGTCCCAACTGGCTTTATACTAGGGTTATGTTTATTCAAGTGTTCTCCTTTATGAAGGAAAAACTTGGCTTTGTTTCAAGGTAAAGAAAAAACCTCCAAGCAGCAAAATATTTTAAGGACAGATGTCTGATCTTGCAACAGCAGCTAACATTGCCAGAATATATCTGTGCAATAAACACTTACTCATCAGCCCTCCCTTTCAACTGCATGTATTTCTTTTTATCCGTTATGTTGCTCACAAGAAAGTAGCACAGAAAACAGTGTTCTCTATTATCTCCCGGGACAGCTTTAATTAATTCCTTTTATTCTAATAAAATTTGAATTCTATAACAAGTGTTGCTTTTTTTTCCCTCTGGGGGCTTAATTATGCCTATTACACCTGGAACTGTGCTACTAAGAACTATGTGGTGCATGGCCCAAACAGCAGCAACACCCGGGAACTCGATGCATAGGGGATCTCCTATGAACCCAACTACCGCTTTGACCTTTCTTCACCCTGCTATGCTCACTGCCGCTCAGCTTTACTTCCTCTCCACCTTGGTGTACCCACCTTTGAGACTACTTGCACTGATGCAATTTCAACCCCAGCAATCTTTCAAGTTACAATTTAGCTAAAAAAAAATATATATATATATACTGGCAGAGTTGGTAACTATAGTAATGGCTAATATTTTCGAATGCTTTCCAATAATATCCCTGTTGCTTTTAGATGGTTATAGTTCTGCCAAAACTTAACAACCCACACTGAAAATTTCCTTGCCAGGTACTTGAAACAAGCTGAACATTTCTTTTCAAAGAAAATAAACAGTAAAAATAATTTCATTTTCCAAAAACCAGGATTACACAAAATTTTGTGTTTTGTAAACATTTTTTAAAAGAACTTATAACTGGTTTACTCAGAAATTCTGGTACTTTTCTTGTTTAAGATCAGGGGCTCAACATTGGCAAGGACGCTGAGACAGTATCAAGGATGTGCTCTTTTCTCTTCTTATGAAAGAATGTCCAAGTCTAGTCAAGATTTAAACCTGTGAGTATCACCATAGCATCTAGTCAACACAGACTTGTTAAGAATTGGGCAGGACAATGCTAAAAAAATACCCCAGCCATACTGTGCATGCTCCAGAGTTTCAAGTAAGTTCAAGACTTTGCCTGCAATTGCTACCGTCATGAAGGAAAGTGCATGAAAACAGCCTGCTGTCACTGAAGCAGTAAAAGCAGCTCAGAAACAGTGTCTTTTACTGTACGGGACTGAGGAAAAGACAGTCAGTGGGTGATAAGGACAAAAAGAGAAGCTGGAGCACAACTTACAGGAAGCATATTCTCCCAGCACAGGGACAAAAGAGGAGAGGGTGAGTAGTTTACAGCCAGAACCTGCAAACACTGTAGCAAAGGATCCTGAGTTTTAACACTTCAGCTGTTCAGCAAACAGCTGATACCCAGTGGCTTTTTATCTAATGACTTTTAAACACTTGCTGGCCTCTATGAGAGTCAAGGTGATTCCATGACAGAATCTCTGGGGAGAGTAGGGGTTTGCAGCTTTCCTTCTTTAAAAAACAAAGAAAGCTCAGATGACTGTTCCCAACACAGGAAAATGACAATATTGAAGTATATCTTCCAACATGCTCTCGAACTCTATCTCCCCCCACCCCCAGTCCCCAAACTCTGTATTAATTCCCAAGGTGAGACTTGAAGAACTACTGGTGCTCCAAAACACAGAGGTGCAGAGACATACCCCAACACCGCACCCATACTAAGTAGGTGGGTGTCATGGTTTAGCCCCAGCCAGCAACTAAGCACCACGCAGCCGCTCGCTCATTCCCCCCTGGTGGGATGGGGGAGAGAATCGGAAGAGCAAAAGTAAGAAAACTCGAGGGTTGAGATAAAGACAGTTTAATAGGGAAAGCAAAAGCCGCGCACGCAAGCAAAGCAAAGCAAGGAATTCCTTCACTACTTCCCATGGGCAGGCAGGTGTTCAGCCATCTCCAGGAAAGCAGGGCTCCATCACGCGTAATGGTTACTTGGGAAGACAAACACCATCACTCCAAATGTCCCCCCTTCCTTCTTCTTCCCCAGCTTTATATACTGAGCATGACGTCATGTGGTATGGAATAGCCCTCTGGTCAGTTTGGATCAACTATCCTGGCTGTGTCCCCTCCCAGCTTCTTGTGCACCTGGCACAGCATGGGAAGCTGACAAGTCCTGGACTAGTGCAGCAACAACTAAAACATCTCTCTTTTATCAACACTGTTTTCAGCACAAATCCAAAACATAGCCCCATACCAGCCCCTATAAAGAAAATTAACTCTATCTCAGCTGAAACCAGGACAGTGGGGTGGCACCACCAGCAGGTAAGAAACATTATTTCTTAGTAAGAAAATGCTACAGATTTTATTGAAAGGTCTGGCTTGCCACTTATTTGGTTAAGCATTCAATAAATGCTCTTTTGTCCTAAGGCATATTGAAAGGGAATAGACAGTAGTAAGTCTAGGCTTCAGAGTCTTGAATTTTAAATGGGACAGAGTGCAGGCAGGCAGTACTCTCAGCTTCCTACTTATTTCTCATTCTAGCTGCTCCAAGCTCACGCTCATTTACAACAGGTTTTCATGGTCACGCCTGGGCTGTTCTGAAGGCCGCATGGCCACGTTCATGTTCCACAACAGCACTAGGCCTATCCCCTGTCAGGGAAGGAGGTTTACAGACACCTACTATGGCCTAATCTCAGCCCTCCTCTGAAGAAACACTTCAGCTCTTTAAATAACAGAAAGTCATAAACAGCCCATGGTAGGAAGTAGGATCTATTCCACCGTGTTTTCACCTTTACTCTGCCTACATATATCCAACATCTCTGTCCTCACCGTGGTTTAATTAAGTCACAACCTGCTTTACCAACCTGCATAGCCACTGTAATACTCAGGAGCAATGGACTGAATCCAGCATTCTCCCTGCCCTGAGCTGGAAGTGGTACCCGCCAGACAAGACAAAGTAAATTTTAACAGTACCCCTATCTGCTTTGATGGCACCCCAAAAGCCAGGGGATTATCTAGCACTGATGTGCTGCAGCAACAAGAACTGAGCTTGTTCTCCTAGGGTACTTCAACTTACCGGATGTCTGCTGGAAATACAATACAGCAGAGAGGAAACAGCCTAGGAGGTTCCTGGAGTGTGTGGCAGATAACTTCCTGACACAGCTGGTGAGCAAGCCAACTAGGGAAGGTGCCCTGCTGGACCTCTTGTTCACAAACAGAGAAGGACTTGTGAGCCACATGATGGTTGGAGGCCGTCTTGGGCAGAGTGATCATGAAATGATAGAGTTTTTGATTCTTGGAAAAGTAAGGAGGGGGGTCAGCAGAACTGCTACCTGGGACTTCTGGAGGGCAGACTTTGGCCTGTTTATGAAACTGGTTGACAGAGTCCCTTGGGAAGCAGACCTGAAGGGCAAAGGAGTCCAGGAAGGCTGGACATTCTTCAAGAAGGAAATCTCACAGGCACAGGAGCAGCCTGTCCCCACATGCCGAAAGACGAGCCGGTGGGGAAGAAGACCGGCCTGGCTGAACAGAGAGCTTTGGCTGGAACTCAGGAAAAAAAGGAGAGTTTATGACCTTTGGAAGAAGGGGCAGGCAACTCAGGAGGACTACAAAGATGTTGTGAGGTTATGCAGGGAGAAAATTAGAAGGGCCAAAGCCCAACTAGAACTTAATCTGGCTACTGTCATAAAAGACAATTAAAAATGTTTCTCTAAATACATTAGCAGCAAAAGGAGGGCTAAGGAGAATGTCCAGCCTGTATTGGATGTGGGGGGAAACACAGTGACAAAGGATGAGGAAAAGGCTGAGGGACTTAATGTCTTCTTTGCCTCAGTCTTTAATAGTAAGACCAGTTGTTCTCTGGGTACCCAGCCCCCTGAGCTGGAAGACAGGGATGGGGAGCAGAATGAAGCCCCCATAATCAAAAGGGAAATGGTTAGTGACCTGCTATATCACTTAGACACACACAAGTCTATGGGGCCGGATAGGATCCACCCAAGGGTACAGAGGGAGCTGGCGGAAGTGCTCACCAAGCCACTTTCAATCCTTTATCAGCAGTCCTGGCTAACCGGGGAGGGTCCCAGTTGACTGGAGGTTAGAAAAAGTGATGCCCACCTACAGGAACGGGTGGAAGGAGGATCCAGGGAACTACAGGCCTGACAGTCTGACCTTGGTGCCAGGGAAGGTTACGGAGCAGATCATCCTGAGTGCCATCACGTGGCATGTACAGGGCAACCAGGTGATCAGGCCCAGTCAGCATGGGTTTATGAAAGGCAGGTCCTGCTTGACCAACCTGATCTCCTTCTACGACAAGGTGACCTGCTCAGTGGATGAGGGAAAGGCTGTGGATGTTGTCTACCTAGACTTCAGTAAAGCCTTTGACACGGTTTCCCACAGCATTCTCCTGGAGAAACTGGCTGCTCATGGCTTGGACAGGCGTACACTTCACTGGGTAAAACACTGGCTGGATGACCAGGCCCAAAGTGTGGTGGTGAATGGAGTTTACTCCAGTCGGTGGCCGGTCACAAGTGGTGTTCCCCAGGTGGCTCGCTACTGGGGCCAGTTCTGTTTAATATCTTTATCAATGATCTGGATGAAGGGATCCAGTGCACCCTCAGTAAGTTTGAAGACGACACCAAGTTGGGTGGGAGTGTGATCTGCGTGAGGGCAGAAAGGCTCTACAGAGGGACCTGGACAGGCTGGATCAATGGGCCAAAGCCAACTGTATGAGATTCAACAAGGCTAAGTGCCAAGTCCTGCACTTGGGCCACAACAACCCCATGCAACACTACAGGCTTGGGGAAGAGTGGCTGGAAAGCTGCCCAGCAGAGAAGGACCCGGGCATGTTGCTTGACAGCCAGCTGACTATGAGCCAGCAGTGTGCCCAGGTGGCCAAGAAGGCCAACAGCATCCTGGCTTGTATCAGAAATAGTGTGGCCAGCAGGACTGGGGAAGTGATCGTGCCCCTGTACTCGGCACTGGTGAGGCTGCACCTCGAATACTGTGTTCAGTTTTGGGCCCCTCACTACAAGAGAGACGTGGAGGTGCTGGAGCGTGTCCAGAGAAGGGCAACGAAGCTGGTGTAGGGTCTGGAGCAGAAGTCTTATGAGGAGCAGCTGAGGGAACTGGGGTTGTTTAGCCTGGAGAAAAGGAGGCTCAGGGGAGACCTTATTGCTCTCTACACCTACCTGAAAGGAGGTTGTAGTGAGGTGGGTGTCGCTACAACAAGCTGCCCAGGAAAGTAGTTGATTCACCATCCCTGGAGGTATTTAAAAGGCATGTAGATGTGGTGCTTAGGGACATGGTTTAGTGGTGGCCTTGGCTGTGCTAGGTTAACGGTTGGACTTGATGATCTTAACGGTCTTTTCCAACCTAAACGATTATATGATTCTACAAGCTGTTCTTCAAGAAATTAATATTCAAAATGGGAGGTATCTTCCTAGCTTGACTTCTACACTATAAACTATAATCTATTATATTTATCATGCTAACAGCAAACCACATGCATCTTTTCCCCAGCACTTCCATTCTTAGAATGTATAATCCATCTGTTAGTAAATTAGCTTGGCCTCAGGGATTATGTAATATTCTCACTCACTCACTGTATGGCACCAATTACACATAATCTCAGTTTCAGTCATATTTTAGACATTTCAAAATCTCTCACTCCAAACTACCAGTGAACTCACTGATGTAATTTAATTATTACATGTTGTTTGTGCCAAGACATGACAGTTAGGATTAACCACATAGTCTGCCCATTCCTGATCCCCAGCAAAATCACAAAAACAACTCTTGTAGGGCTCTTACTCTTTAGGCTTATTCTCTCTACTCCAAGTGCCTAATGAAGTACGTTATAGAAAGCCAAAGTAACACCACATTTCTATTCAAGGCAGATCCACATTTAGGGTCTTGCTGGAAATAAATACAAATTTTCCTCTGGCCCTACACTGAGGATTTTCTTCCATTTAATTCTGCCTTTTAAAAATTTATTACGCTGCCAGTGAGCGCTTTTCAAATAGAAAACTGTTGATTTCTTTCACTTAGCTCTATTGTATCTACTGTGGCTTGAAGGCAAAAACATCACTTTGCTAGCTGCTGTGAAGAATGAGTCCCATTCCTTTTTCAATCCTGCATGCTTTTCTCCAATCTTTTCTCTCTACTTTATCACTTAAGTATCTGTTTATTCATGGTGTGGGGAGGAGAAATGATAAAACACATGTTGTATTTAACCTTCTGAATACATTATCTGGGTACTGAACTCAACAGTAATTCTGCTACTTCATTTATTGAAAAAAGATTTCTCAGTCAGACAAACTCAGTGGAAAAAATGTATCACTTTTCCATAACATTATTCAACAACAGCTAATGAGATGCGTGTACCACCTAGCTAAATTTCCCAGTGCCTTTGGACTGTGATTTATTGAACTGGTCCTACACAACCAGCAGGCACTCTGACTAATATTTAGGTTGGTATAGCAATTCCAACTGTCCAATGTAAATACAAACGCCCATCACAATATGAACAGTGCACATTCTCTGACATCCAGCCAGACACCCAGACAACTGTTCTCCTGTCCGAGACTGTTCTGCTTGCTCTGTCTTCTAGAAGGCCACAGCTCAAAAACTCTGGAATAATTTTTATGCAATTCATCAAAATAGAATTAAAATCTATTTTGAGCACAACCACTCATCTAAGCTTTTATGGCACATACAATTGGTAAGATAATTTAGTTTCTGTATCCTGGTCAGATTCTAACTTGCCTACAACCTCTCTCTGAATTTGAAATAGTATTCAATTCCGTATAAATGCTATTTAAGTATAATTTTCTGAAATGTCTACTCTAATGCCCACCACAATATAATCACTGGCCAACTGCAGAGACACAAGACTATCAGGTATGAAGAACAAAGAGATTTTTGATACGTAAAACCATCCAAAAACCTAGGAGAAGCTTTCTCTGAGTTAAAGACCTCTAGAAAGTGGTAATAACAAAGCCTTACTGAAAATAAGTGTCTTGGACTAAGGCATATGAGACTTGCACAGTCCCAAATAAGCCTCCTTCTGCTAAGAAGAGCAAGCACTAAGCTGCATCTCGTATTTTGTTGTTTTAAATTAGGAGAAAAGGAAAATGCAGAAACAAGACCAGCTTTACTTACATGGGAATTAATATAATTTCCTAAGAATATGGTGGGAACTCCCTTTGCTTAGAAAAGCTTGTTTCAGAAAATGTATTCTATATAAAGAATAGAGGGGGCCTAAATTCCACCCTAAATTACTCCTCTGACTGCCAAAGAAATTGTCAGTACCCAAAAGCAAAATTAATCCACAGTCTATGCAGTTCTCTAGGATCAGTTCAATTAAAGGAATAGCCAGTATTTCAGTTAATGAGATCATGTATTTTGTCTTACAACAGGCAAAGCTGAAGAAGTAAGTATGTTGTGCTATGAAAACTTCAACATTTTGAATGACAGTGAATTTTGCAGCCTACTATCTCAAAACCAAATACTAGCAGACAAATTAGATTATTACAGGTCCTCCTCTCCAGTGCTTTTTTAATTACAACAGAAATTCTAGTCTAGGTTGAATCAAATTAAATACTAACTAACAACAAATAACTTTAACATAGAAGCATACATATACCACCTCATCCTTGTTGTTCCAGTTTAAATATTGTGCACACATATATGAAATAGAAAGTAAAGCAAATTACCAAAAGGTCAAACTACGTAAAAGAATATGATCATAGTTACCAATGTGCATAACATAAAATATATGGTGACTTACACCACTTGTCTGTAATTTATCTCGCAGTGTCCCACATATTGCAGGTATTTTATACTGTTCCACACAGGCAAACATATGAACTACCGCTGAATAGTAACTGCCAACCTATGTTAATTCCTATATGATAATTGCTAAAACACTGGTTAAGTAGTTAGGTAAATTGTAGCCGATGGGATAATTACACATACTTTTTTTATATGACACAAAACAAAATCTTTAGCTTCATGTTTATGTTGTCTTTAGGCAACATAAGAAACTCATTCACACACATGTATCATTTCTGATGAGCTGAGATACACCACTTTTGCCAGGCTTATGTGCTTATTGTAGTCTAAATTTCTTAAGAAGCAGACATTCCCCACTGATGAAGGACAAGGCTTGCAAGAGAAGATACAGAACTGACCAACCTCATCATCCTTCCAAGTGTCTGTCACTTTGTTTGCGTCTTTATTTTCACTAGTGCTTAAAAGTCTACCCAGATGAAAAACAGACTGATAAAGAACAGAATGTTTTTCACTATACAGCTACTTAATGGTCTTGGGATGACAAACACATTCTGCTCAGGCTTGCTGAGCTTAACTAGACAGCCACTTCTCCAGGATTTGCTTATCAGACCAAACATTATAAAAGCTAACATGGACATGCAGTGGGATGCAGGGCAGATGAAAAACAAAAGCCTAAGCAATTTTAGGGAGTAATCGTCTTTAAACATTTTTAAAAGTTTGCTGACCAGGACTACTAAGCACTCTTGTATGAAAGAAACATCATTTTAATTGTATTAAATGCTTTAAAAATGAAAATTCACCTTAACAAAACATCCCAAAGACCTACCTAACTTCACTGCAAGTTTTGACTACAGTGGAGATCTTACTCTGAATAAGGCCCTGAATGAGGTCTTTGGCACTGAGCTATAACTTAACAAGGAGTGCTACAAGTAAGCCCAAGTTAAAAGTGTCATAAATGTGTGTATAGTAGCAACAAAAGCTACAATACATTCCAGAAAAATATGCTAAGACATCTACATTTAAGAGCTTAGAAATGCAGTTGTCTTACCCAAATGGATGCCACAAAGTATCTGATACTGATATTTCATAAACAGCTTAATAATTAGTTCTCGTAAAAATTAGACTAACTATGGCATCCACCCATATTAATTTATACAACTGCAGAAAAAACAAACACCTGAATCATTTCCTCATTCCAGTCCTGCAATATGCCCAGACTCACTTGACACAAAAAAAGAAAAAAAAAAGGCAAAATAAACTCTGCTCTTTTCCCTAGCACAAAGTAGTACAAAACAAGTAACTGCAAAAGCAGGTAGTACAGTTTCAACAACATTTCTGGAAAACTTAGATTCTTCCAATTAGAGAAACAGCCAAAAGACATATGAAAACAGCCAACAAAATACCAATGGCAAGCAAGGAAAGAACCAGGCAAAAGAAGACAGTTTGGTTTCCTATCTGAGGAAGGAGAGAAAGAAGAGAGGTGAATTTCCAGCTGGAACAAATTCATAAAATAGTCCAGAGCACAGAATTCTGGCAGCTGTCTTTGCTGTTATACTGAACCAATATCCTGATCAAATTTGCCAACACTCATGCAAGCATCTGCTTTCTGCATTCATACCTATGTAAATATTCAACAAACACAGCTCTCTCCTAGGCAATGAGAGTAGCTTGCATACACCAAAGAGCAGAATTCTCTAACCACAGAGGAACCATGGTAGGTAGGGTTTCCCAGCAGCTCTCTGCAAGATAAGTGGAGGGAACAAAATTTTCTATTAGCATGTTATCAACATGCACAGTCTACATGCAGAACCACTCACAACTAACCATGTCCACCATTTCACCAGCTGTATTACACAGTAAATTGATCATATCTGCAGAAAGCAGCAGAGTGCCTGAGAAAGGAAAATTTTCTATGCATCTAAGGATACATTAAGCATATGTCATTTCAACAAAAATGTGTGCAATAATACAACAAAGTATTAAAAAACCCTTAACAAACTAGAGATGGAAGAAAATACAAGCACAAAGGAAGAAAAAGGGGGGGGGGGGGGGAATTAATTAATCAATAAAACCATACCACTATACAAAGAAAGTAAAGAGCTGCCCTCAGAAATCAACTGCAAGTCAATCAGAAAACTAAGCCAAACTCTTTCATGAGTCCTAAAATTGACCTAAGTCAGCTAGGTGGTTATAAATTAAAAAAAGTAGTAAAATACAACTATTGCTTTCAAAACATTAAATATTACAATTCCACACAATCTGGGTCTTTACTCCTACAAGATTCACCTGAACAAAACAGCCCGCAGGAATAGTTTCTAAGCAGTTTTATTTGACATAACTTTGGAACCGGAAAGTCACAGGATGATGCACTCACTAGTCCTTAAAAGAACCAGGAAGCGCTATCAAAACGTGCAATATCTGCTTATGCCAAAACACCTGAAGGGCTATAACAAATTGCCGGCACCAAGCCATTGTGAGTTTGCTGAAAATCATTATTCTAATTGCCCCCCAAAGGGACCGGGATGGAGACTGTAATGGAAATACCCTTAAATTGTTGTAACCCATGATTTGAGTTGCATGTTACAGGAATTACTATAGCAGGAACCACCTGAACCACCCGAACAAGCCTTACAAGCAGCAGTGCAAATGCAGCAGTGACCTGACCTGAGCTGGCTTTGGTGCCCAGTAACTCCACGCAACACACCACCTCCCCTGTCCTGAGTGACCACTGTAACAGATGGAGCCTGAAGTCACGGACTAAATGAACTCAATGGACATTTGTGGACATTTTAAAGACACTTTATAGGGGTGGTCCATAGAATAAGGGAATAATACTTGTGTATGGTATCAAAGCATGGGAAGGGGGGTGGTGGTTAATGAGGATGTATTGGATAGTGTGGGACCTGAGTATGACATAAATGGTATGGAATAAGGGGTGGAGAATGTGCTGGTTTTGGCTGGGATAGAATTAATTTTCTTCACAGTAGCTAGTATGGGGCTATGTTTTGCATTTGTGCTGGAAACAGCATTGATAACACAGGGATGTTTTAGTTACTGCTGAGGGGTGCTTACCCAGAGTCAAGGCCTTTTCTGCTTCTCACCCCACCCCACCAGCGAGTAGGCTGGGGGTGCACAAGAAGCTGGGAGGGGACACAGCTGGGACAGCTGACCCCAACTGGCCAAAGGGGTATCCCACACCACATGACATCATGCTCAGTACATAAAGCTGGGGAAGAAGAAGGAAGGGGGGGGGGTGGTGTGTGTGTGTCTGTGTGTGTCTGTGTGTGTCTGTGTGTGTTCAGAGTTACAGCGTTTGTCTTCCAATGTAACCATCACACGTGACGGAGCCCTGCTTTCCTGGAGATGGCTGAACACCTGCCTGCCCATGGGAAGGAGTGAAGGAATTCCTTGTTTTGCTTTGCTTGCGTGCGCAGCTTTTGCTTTACCTATTAAACTGTCTTTATCTCAACCCACAAGTTTTCTCACTTTTACTCTTCTGATTCTCTCTCCCATCCCACCTGGGGGGGAGTGAGCGAGCGGCTGTGTGGGGCGTAGTTGCCAGCTGTGGTTAAACCACCACACTATGTTAATATCCAGTGTGTGTCTGCAGTTGTGCAATGCAGACAACTCATTGTATAAGAATAAATATATTTCCACATGAACATTCTAGAATGCATTTGTGTTGCTTACCTCTACATTTAACATCCATATCATTAACAAATTAAATAAAGTAGATGAAAAATCTGCCTGATAGTTCAAGTCAGATGAAACTCCAGAGCTGTAATAAAAGACAGACAGTACAATGTTGTTTTAATAAAATTTACTGTAGCCAGGAAACTACTTAAACAGCGTAAAGGAATTAAAAGTATGTTGCATAATACTACTACACTGTGTTTTTAGTGATGACAGACTGACTGTGAAAATAGAAGAGACTGTAAAGACATCAGTGCTGGCTGAGGAAAATCAGTTTTGAGGTAAAGAGATCAATTAAAAGATTAGCAATTAGATCAGCACAGGATACAATGAAAGAATTTAATAAGAAAGCAAATGGCACAGACTAGTCTTCATTCTGGTGCCAACTGATGGTTGGCAAGTGATTCTATTCCTATGGAAAATTTTTAATTACTTTTAATTAGTTGGATTACAGTTATGTCTAGAGAATGCACTGTAAAAACTCTTACAAAAGCAGTTTCTTGAAATATTCCAAAAGACAGTAAGACATAGAATGTCTTCATAATATTTTCATGGAGGTAAACCATAACACTGCATGACCAGGTGACATCTTCAAAATGAAGTTTGTGTAGAGAATTGTACCAAAAATATTTAGATCTGTATGGATGAAAACATACATGAGCTCCAGAAGAAACAGCGAAGCAACAGTTTAAAAAAATGTCCTGTGTTGATAACAGAGGACACTGTTCATAACAATAAAACTGAGGAACATGATGTTTATGTCAAGACCAGAAAGCCTGCACTGCATCATGACTCACCAGAGAAAGACTCTGCACTCTGGCAAAAGCAGGAGGGCAACGTGGCTACAGCAGGTCACATTAACCACTCCTTCTCCTGTTGGTTCAACAGGAAGGCAGACTTGCCATGAAGTTACCCCTAACAAGAAAAAATGGACAATGTGCAGCAACTTTGCTTTGGATTTATGGAGTGAGCTTTTGAGTCAAAAAGTCACTCCTAAATAGCTATTAGGTTAGAAGAGATCTGTCAAAAATCTGTGTCTTCCTCACCAAGCAAGAGACAACACAGGAGACAGAGTGAGGACTGGACAGCCAGCATTCCTTGCCCTCCACATTGCACAGAAGTGATCCCAGCCAAACCACTTTGACAGCTATGCCTTGGTGTTTCAGAGTATACATGGGTATGTGAGTGTGAGTGGTAAAATCAACTTGCCTTGAGATTATACCATAAAAGACCACTTTCTCCTTCCATAAGATACTGTCTAGAGTTTTATCACCTTAAATTTCCTACATCTGTACAAACTAAATACAGTTCTACTGTCCATTTCCCAACACAAACACAACTGTTTTTACTTATGCTAGTTGAGCCCTTTTCTTGAACTACATTTCATCTGTTGATTTAAATTCTTTTAAAAAGACTAGTAAAATGCAGTATTAGGGTAAATAATGAAATATCATCATAGCTCTATGTACTCTTTCTGACTTAATGAGGACACGTTCAAAATTCCAGCAAAAAAAGAATCTACTTCATGAAGGCAGATGCATACCATTCTTCACTGCTTCAATATTTCTTTCTCAAGTGTTTTTGCCATCTCCCAGTATAAAATTATTTATTTTCTGGATACAAGGAATACATCACTTACTACAAAAGCAGATAAAAACAACACAAACATTAATGCTTCTAACGGAAGACAGTAGTTTTCAACAAGAACACTGCTGTAATGTCAGCAAATCTTACAGAGCAGTAATAAAAAAGAAAAAGGAAATCACACGCTTCTCAAAAGGAAGCTGGTAGAGAGAAAACTGCAAAATCTTTAATATCACTGCCTCTTTAACCTTGAACCACTTGTTAACTCACACTCACATCCCCTTTCAGTATATATGCAGACTAGACTAATCCATTACTGATTCTTGTAGGTAAAAGATAATTCTTGGAACACCCAGATGGGAGGAAAGCTCAGCCAAATTACCAATATTGTTACTGTAGTTGTGATGATTCTCTTTCCAAATCCACAATTTTTGGCAGGATTAGGCAAGAAATGCAAGAACTGACAAACAAATGAACAAAAATGACAATATATTTATCGCACTTCTGCTTAGTTCATTTTTGCAGTGTATGATGTTAGTGGAACTGGCATACCATGCATAACCAACCTACCTTCTGATCATGCTTAAGAAGCAGATGACCAACTATTCTTGAATTAAAAAAAAAACCTTCAATATATTTAAACTTCTACTACCTGCTGAATCCTTAGTAAAACCAAGATACAATACTTGACACATTCAAGGCAATTTTGCTTACCTCTTACTACCACGCAGGTTCATAATACCTAAGAATCCAGCACCTATTCTAGTTTTCTAGAATGCACATCTCAAAGCTGTTGCAGCTTCCAAAAAATGCAGTACAACTTAACAATTCTCTTTTATGCTATATACTGTTAATTGTTGTGTAAAAAGTGAAGTCTGCACTAACATAGTTGTTGTTGGGACTGGCTATAAAAGAACAGTTAAAAAGAACATAATGAGTCCATCTACAATTTCCAGCATCTCTAACAACTAAATGGATGATACTGGCTTAATGTTCAGTTAAATCTGGTCTGGTGAAATCCTTTACAGCAATTGAAGTACTTGACCTACAAATCTGAGTTCCCTTTACTGTGATTGCACACTTAATATCTGCTGAAACCTTAAAGATAAAGGAAGTGAAGCAAGTGGCTTCCATGGCTTAAGCCTGACTAAAGGAGGTATCGGTATTGGTGTTGAAGAGTTTGCTGAAGAAATTGCCTCTGTTATCTGTAAGCTTTTCAATCTCAGCCTCAGTGAAAGAAAGGAATGACAAGCAAAAACAGGACAAATAGTTCACATGCAGGACACCCTTCATCAACTATTCATGAGGCAGCATGGAAGGATCTTCCAGCCTTTGTGAAATTTTACACTTGGTTGTTACATTTGTAAAGCACTTAACACTTGACTGCTGAAAAGCAGCAGATAGGAACTTGACTCCAGAGGAGACTGAATGATTCCAGAACACCCAACATTTATACACTGCACATCTGTTTAAACTTTAAACTGAAGAAAGCTAGGGTAAATATCCTCATGAAAACTCACCATCCTGTACCACCAAAGTGCCACTTGGCAACAAATGAGTCACACTGAAAAATGTTTATGTAGAAGTTATAATCAGGACTAATTTACAACACTTACTGTTTCACAACAAGCTGCTGACAATTTTCAGTAACCCCCAAGATCTCTTCTTAAGATTTGCAGGGTGACCTCCATAGCAAGCCATATTTTCTTGTTAATGTTACCCCTAGAAAACCTCTAATCTGTTAGATAAAATTTGGAATACTTCTTTCTAGAATTCAAAAACTTATCCTTATCTTCGATGAAGTTGAAAATCCATCATTATTATCAAGCTAGCCATCAGTTCTAAAACAAACCATTTACAGAAAACAGTTTCCCTGGCAGTGTTGAAAGACATTAATGATTTAAAACTGTTAATTGGAGAGAGACTATATTACTATAACACTGACTACAAGTGTAATTTTAATCTTCAGAGAAAATCACTGAATATATAAAATAGTAGACACACAGCAACTTTAAGTAAAGACTGTTTCTTAATGCCGGGCTGGTTCTCCCCACACCACCCCCACCACCCTCACCATCCTTTTCTCAATCAGTAAGTGTAAGCAAGTGCAAGTAATTGAACCATCTGACCACCAGGAGTTTAATTAATTAAAATTTAAAAGAATTAAAGCAGAAGTATGCTTCAGCAGTAAAGAATTAGAATGCATTTATGTCCTTAAAGTAAATTATCATTCTGACATTAAATCAATCACTACTTCAGTCTTGCCAAAGTATCAGAATACAAAGCATATCACCTACTCTCATTCTACTTACGGCTCAATTTCAAATTTGTTATCTCACATTTCTAAATTCACTCAGGACTATCTAAGAATCCTAATTTCAAGGCTGTGGATTAACAGATAGTTTTCCAAGAGCTGTCCTCTCAGTCTGGGGAATGACTGCAGGTCTTATTTATTTTGCTTGGTTCACCAAGCATCACTGAGTATTAATCTTTGCTTCCTGAAAGTTAACGCCCATTCCCAAATATCACCATTTTTGTCAAAAAGCAGAATGTTTGACTTTCTACTGATTGACTGATGTGCTTGGCCTGATATTCTCATTCTTTATGGACATATAATTAGGCATTTAAGCTAGATTTTACTATTTTGCAATCCAGCTTTTAATTGCATAGGTTATAAATAATTGGTGTGTTATATATAAATGACAACACGATAATGTAATCACTACTACTAAGGGTAATTACATGAAACACTTTCTTTTAAAATTTCTTCAAATTTTCTTTTGATTTCACACTGATAAAGCACAGCAGTGCTTGTGGTAATGACAGTTACAATGTGAGGTACTTCTCCTTCATTGGAAAATTCTCCTGACAGTCTTAAAATTCCCAGACCTTTGCAGGATCAGTCCAGATGAGATTTTGCCAACGTCCCTCCTGCTCAAGAAGTGAGGGTGAGCTATGTAGTAGTGGGGATCATTGTTCCTGTCAGACTACAAAGACAGCATGTTAGAAAAGAAGATTCCATATTCCAATGTGAATGCTGAATAAACCGCCTGAAGTGCAAACTAACATGAAGCAGAGCCAGAAGTTTCCACTACTCTGGGCTCTGTACATGAAGCAGAGCCAAGAGCTTCCACCACTCAGTGCTCTGTAGCATAAGACCAACTAGATATTCAAGCACACAGTTAACAGGGCAGGAGGAAAAGTAATTCTCTGCTCCTCCACTACTCTGAGTGGGATCAATGACCAGGAAATTCAAGGAGTTTATACAAAGCGCACAGACTTGCAAAATGTAGGATCAGGAAACTTTATGAAGACCACAGAATTTGGCCTATTATGTACTTACCATATTACTTCTTTCTGAAGAATTTATCCCAGATTGCAACCACCATTTCATACGAAGCTGTAAAAAGTCACATTATGTTTCCTACTATCTATTTATTAAAAATCTCCATGCACAGATTAGAATTCAAAGAAACCAGGATGTAAGTCTGTTTGCCCATATGTGAAGATTAGTTTCCAGAAGAACGATTTCTATTCTAGATACAATGCATACAGTCTCAGTATAAAGAAAAGTCGTATCATAGATAGTTTTAGAAACCTGATGCTAGAAATAAGAAAGAGCCCAAATATTCTACTCTCTACCCTACAGCAAAATTAGCAGCACTTTGAAGTTCTGACACAAAATCTTCAAAGTCTGTCTAACATTAACAAACAGTTTGGGTTGACGTACACTGTTTAAAAGGGACTATGAAATCTGTAAGGCCTGAATAAACTACCATGGTTTAGGATCCAGCCCTTCCATCCCCTCCCTACAGTCCTGTGTGGCTCCAGACCTCCCTGGCAGACTTCCCTTCCTCCTCCTAGCTTTGGCCACAGGATACACCGCAGGATTTATATCCAGAGGCAGGGTTTCAGGATGCCAGGGTTCAGCATGAGGTCTCATCAACGTTTCCCCGTTCTGTTTCCACATTCCTTTATGTTCTCCAGCGCTACGCAGAATACCACAGATTAGAGCTACTGTGGTACCTAATCTAACCACCAACAAAGAGAACAGATAAACTGCTCCTAGAAAAGCAAACACTCCTGTGCAATTCCTATCAACCACCACCTTGGCCCACAGTAACATTTCAACAGGCCGCATTTACAACATACCCTGCCTCTACGAGCATGAAAGCACAAAAACTAATTTCACATGAAAAATTCCAGGCCTCACATCCTGTTCGGTATTGAACTCGTCAATTCTATTGTACAAATAGCTAGGAAGATGCTTCTGCTACATTTTTGCTATATAAGTACTCCAGGCTTGATTCTCCAATATCTTGCATTTTGCTTGGACACAGGCAGGAGGGAAAAGTGGGTGTAAAACACTAATATTCTGATTTGTTAAAATTTAAAGCTTATTTTGCACTGCTGTGTAAAAACTATATGGTCATCTTGGTACCTGGGCAGTAAACACTGTGATGAGGAAAACTGTTCTAACTGCATTTTACTGGACAAGCTTTTAAAACAAGTTGTAAACAGTAAATAATTGTAAGATGGACTTTTTGTGTATTTATTGTATTGGGTAAAAAAATAAAAGTTTCCTGGACTTGGTTCAAGGTTTTTACATTTGTGGGATATTGGCCAGTTTTTGTTTTAAACCTAAAGCAAGAGAAAGCAAGTACACTCTTATATTTCACAGAACATCTATTCTGTTACCACATGACAAAAACACCGACCATACTAATACTTACTCTAATTCATTGAAGAGCAACTCCATAAACTTGGCAGTAAAGTACAAAGAATTCAAAATGTAATTCTTACCGTCCCCAGCCCCAGACACCGGCAGAGTTTAGAAGCCAGGCTTTCTCAAAAGGAATGCTTTTAACTTCAGCACTAACAGGGCTGAAATTATTATAGAAAAAAGTGTATTTCCTTTTTCCTTCAAACACCCACTGTCTTCTGTGCAATTCGGCCCAAGGTTATAGAAAACTCTATGTTCTAAGTTTGGTGATCCAAATCCTTCAGTCTTTACTTAGGCAAAACTCCCACTGAAGTCAGTGAAATCAGTGGGAGTTTTGCCTGAGTAAGAACTGCTGGGTTTGGCTCAGAACATACATGGCTCTGTAAGCTAAGGAGAATGTGAGGAGAATGTGAGTAAAAGTCATTGCCGCATGTAAGTAGCTCATGTTTCCAGCCACGAAAATCATAAATTACTTTACAATATACAAATGAGAATCTTAATAATTTCGTATTACTTACATTATGTTGTAGAACGCATATGACAAAAGGAATAGAGAAAGGCTTGTACGACTATTGATAGTGTTAAGTGACCACGATGACACCAGTTCTGTGTGCAGTTACAGCTTTTCAGTACAACTTCTTACTTAGCAATCATGAAAAAAAATCTGGGACCTAAAATAAAAATGCCTCTAAAAAAGGCAGGCAATGATTACTTACACAGCTCTAAGCAGAGCTGCATGTTCGTCTCATGAGTGGGAAGCTCTGCTTAAAGCCGTGTACCTCATCTTATCTGTGTCCTATTGTAACCCATGGGATACTATTCTTCAGTATCTCTCACAGCCCCACTAGAAAACTGTGGAGAATAACTGAGATATAGAAGGATTTAGGTTCAGAGAAATGCTTCATAGAAAACAAAACACTGTTACTTAACAGGTAGAATATCACTGTTGTGACATGTCCATTCTGGGTCTTCATCTTAGCATGCTTGCACTTGCCTGCGTAAGTATATTCTCTCTCACACATATGTACGTGCACTCTGTGTGAATTCAGTTTTTGTTCTCAGATTTAGGCAGCCCTAAACACCATCAATATTGTGAGAGAACAGATGTGGGGACTTTAATAATGGTTTAAGAGCGAAAACTGGTTCAAACTGAAGTGAAACAATTAAAAAATTTACAATGAAGCATAAATTTGATTAAACAAATTTTAGCCAACCTTCAACATTCCACAGAACTACATTTTAAGTATCATGCTTCATTTTTAATTTGCTTCTGCATGTTTCCCTTTCCCCTCTTTTTAGCTTCCTTTAAGTTTAGATTCAAATTCATAAATAGGTTTTCAACCGTCATAAAACTCAACTTTTGATAAATTAAATACCTGAATTTTTTTGCTCACTTCGAGCATGAGACCTTGGTAAGACTGCATGGCATACCACTATCAAAAAATCTAATACCTTAAGTTCTGCCTTTTGATATTTTTTAAGTCTTACTCTTCTGCTCTGCCAGTATGCACATAAAACAGTTGGATCTGCTACCTGAAATTAACTATCACAGACATTTAGACCTCTCCCTCGCTCCTTGAATGGAGATTTAAGGATTCAGGCTCCACCCAGGCAGCAGAATTTAAAAAGTAATAGGAAACAGATACAAGTCTCCTGCATACTAATTTTCCACCTCTCCTCAGTATTCTCTGCTCTGCACCTGTAAGAAACCAAGACAAAGCAATCTCACCTGTGTATCAACCACACACAGTATTTTTCAAAAAATTTATGTAAGCTGCAATACTGTCTACACATGATCTTCAGAGAAATTAACTGGTTTGCTAACTGGTAGAAAGTCCTCAATTCAAACTCAAATTTGAGAAAGTTACATGTAAAGAACTCTGAAAGTTTTAAAAACAATTTTTCCCATATTCAGTACATTTCAAAAGAAAGCTTAAACCTTTCTAATGAACTGATGGAACTGCATGAACTACACAAATATTTCTATTGTCCCATCATTCTCACAGAACCGTATGCAGTCTTACTCCACTAGATACAGAAGTAAGATTACTTTTTAAAAAATCTCTCTGTAGCATTTAAGGCCTAAAAACTTAAATAATCCTTTTATTTATTTATTTATTCCCTGCATTCCAAATATCAAAAAGTGACATTAATGGAAGACTTGCCTGCACCAAAATCCTATGTCTCATGATCAGTCAGCGAGTGTTCTCGCCCTCCATAACTTCAGGGCACAGGGCTACCACCTGATTGCCTTCACTTTCCATGCTATTCCTATTGCAAGTCCTTCATGACTTGCAGGAAGGGAAAAACTCCAGCTTTCTCATCCAAATCAAATTCTTGTACCAAAATCTAAACTAATTATACTCAAAGGGGAAAAAATAGATGCAACAGCATGCAAAACAGTATTTCCAGAAAAGTTCAGATCTGTAATACAGGCATAGATTCTCATCTTCCTCACACAAAAAGTTGTTTTCAGTAAAAAGAATTCCGTCTTCTTTGTACCCTTAATATTTTCAAGTAACAGGCACAGAAGGGATTATCTCCCTCAGGTTTATCTGAAAGAAGCTAACAAACACATTGACGTTCCATTTGGGAAGGAAGCCATGTGTGGTAATCTGTTATGATGCCACTGCTGTACTTGCCTAAAAATATCTGGGCGAAGGTGGCCAAACCAGGGAATTTGTAAAGTCAGATGGTCCTGCAAATGGATTAGCACGCATGGTTACCATAAACAAAAGCAGTGAGGATGGATTCTATCTGGGAGATTAAGATGGGAAGAAGGTATCAACTTGTGCCACTTTACACAGAGAGTGGCTTTAAACCTCTGTGGCACTTTTCTCCTTTTCTTTTCAGCAAGAGTGCTGAACTATGCTGCAGCAGATATTCCCATCAGTGATGTCTCCACCTGTTTTAAAACCAGTAGAGCAACTGAACTCTCCACATTGTTGATGCAGACCAGTGCATTTTGGAAGGGACAAAGCTTACAGCAACAGGAAACAAGTCAGAGGACAAATAAATGTTACTACTTTAGCCTTCTACATAACTGGAAACCACTAACTCTTCAGATGAAAAATAGATGCTGTTCTACCAGGTTGCCATGATAGAAAGACACAGACAGTTTTATGGTCCTGTAAGTGTTCTTCGCTGAAAGGGAAACTTGCAAGTAATAAAGCATTTTCTTACAACTGAAGCCTGACCGCAACTGCTGCCAATTCAACAGTAAAGTTGGCTTCAAGTATGTGGAGTCAGATGGTTTCAGCTTCACCACTACAGGGAAACCAACTCTGGAGCCTGGCACAACCACTGTCTGGAAATCTGCCACAATTGTGCATTGAGTTAAGTTCCAGACAGACTGTAAGGGCTGAACTTTAAACCATTTGTATTTTATTGTACACAAATAAATTTATAGCTGCATAAAAAAAATGTCATGCTTCAGGGATTAACCTCTAATAACCTCTCTTGCTATGTTAACAAAGACATTTAAAATCTGCCTCTCCAAGTTACACAGGACTCAGGTTAATGAAGGCAATTCAAAAAGAACTTTTAGGGCCTCATTATATCTAATAAGGGATTAGTGACACCAGCAATTTTTAAGACCATTTGTGGACACTTTGATACTGCCCTGTGGCTCGGGACTCCACATTTTACCTCAGGATTCTGAGATGAAGGTAAATTTGGCAAGGTGAACAGAACGTTACAGAAGTGAGTGGCATGTAGGACTTGAAAATGGAAACAATTTTCGGAATGTCATGACATACAGCTTTCATTGTAGGCATTCTACCATCTAACAATTTAGTGTTACCCCTGTTTAACAGACAAGAAAAGTAAGGTCACCCGGGTAACACAATCTGCCCTAAGACTGTAGTTATTCTCATGAAGCAGAGCTCACCAAGGCAGAATAGCTATGGCTGAGCAGTACTTACGTGACACTAATGCAGCTACAGACACTACCAGAAGTTTCCTACCTCTTAAGTCAAGCAAAGGCAAGACAAGAAATATATGGCAGAACAGGGACTAGTCAATGGGAAGTTTTAAGATCTGACCAGTTTTAAACACACTGAAAACTTTAATCGCTTACCTATACATTCGAGACAGGCACCATAGTTTTTGGTAACAGGAGATTATGTGGAAGAAAGTAATCATACTAGCATTACCAGTCAGAAAAGGTTGACTGTATAAGCCCATCTTACCTCTGTTAGAAAATCCATACAGAAATGATCTGTTTGGAGTGTCACAACTTCTGAAAAGCTTTATTTGAAATATCTAACTAGACAATAGAGGATCTATATGGGAAAGACCCCTTAAATCAACATCAGCCTGTACCATCAAAACTGAAGCAGCTACAGAAGTTAATGTGTTGATAGGAAGAAACTAAGGCTGGCAAAAAAATTCTGATGACATCCCAAATCAGAAAAAAAAAAACCATCAGAAGCTTGCCTTTTCTCTTAGTTGCTGTTGTAGAACTGCTTCCAAAATTACTCCAACTTTTAAATAGAAAATGCAAAAGGCCTTACAGAGATGTTCATGACCATATTTTCTGGGAAATTGTCAAATATTCAGACTATCCAAGTTTTGTAGGTTTATTTCTAAACAAAAGGCATGTTCCTAAATTTAACTACTTATCTTGGAACCTTCAAGGACAGAAGGCAAAAAAAAGGAACAAAGATGGAAATTGTCAGGGTAGAAGAAAGATCGTAACATAAGGTGACCTGCAACAGAAAGTTGGACATGCTTAACCACAAGGACAATTCTAATCCTATATTCCAGTATAACTACTAATGCTTTTATTTTTTGTCTAGACAAAACAGTAAAAATACTTAAAAGTGAAAAATACCAGGGAGAAAATTTAGTTACATTTTTTGGAGCTTCAAGGACATGAGGTTTAGTTTGACTTCTGACCATAAACTATAAGCTTTCCACAGTTTGTATTCTATCTGAAAAAGTTCAACAAATCCCTAGTCAAAATGATTCCACAGGACAGATGTAAAAAAGAAAAATAAAACCAAAACCAAGAAAACCCCAGCCACCCAACTGCTAAAGCAATCCATTCATGCATCTGATAATATTCTACAACTGTTGATGTGACTTCACAAACCATGGTCTGTAGTTTGGGCTTTATGGAGCCTACACATACACAAATAGACATTAAGGCTGCAATCCATTAAAAATTGTGTATACTTAATTGAGAAGCAATATTACATTACATTTTCTATCCAGAAGATGCTATAAAATACAATTGAGTAGTTCATGTTCACTGGTGTCAAGGACACAAGAAACACCAATACGACATCAAGGAACACTTTGTCAATAACAACTCACAGATGAATGAGTGAAAAACAGCTTTTTTATCTGATTCAGGAATTATTTTTAAAATACTGTGTTCTGATGAAATGCAAAGAGACCACGAAGAGTCTAAATGCTTGCATTTATACATACATCTAAATACATTGGTAAGCACATGGATGGTTTTTTTAATAGAAAAACAGCTGTTACTCATTTTCTAGAATGACTGTGTATCACAATTACAGTTATATTAATTCTTCATGGTTTAAAGAGCTTCAAACTCAGAAGTCCGTAATTTATACGCAAAGTTAAAAGCAGACAAAAGGGAGAGATATACAAGGGAAGTGTACCTCTATGTAAACTTCCACATAGGCAACCAAACGATAAACTCCAGCAACATGATCTGTTTGTAACAAACAAATACGAAATTTCTTACATAAATTAGCTGAGAAAATTTTGTTGGCCTACCTAAATGTCATTGCAGTAATCTGCACTTTTAGGGCTTAACTGCATGTGTGCACTCCAAATATTTTAAGATAAAAGTAGAATGTGATCAATAATTCGAATTAAAACATGACAAGACTTGCCAAATGTGACAAATGTAATAGCTATTATCAGTATTCCACTTCCATTAGACTTTTATTTACATCTGAATCTTACTTATAAAAGTGCTTGTTATTAACCAGAACACATGTATGAAAAGTTGTACATTTAATCCTCTCCATACTACCTTATCTTTAACAAACAGCCACAGAGCTTCATTTGATTGATACTGCTAGGACCAACAAATTATTATGTTTATCTGAAGAATCAGTTTTGAAACGAATGTTAAGGTACAGTACCTTATCAAAACAACTATATCTAAACAACACAAATACAAGAAAGTAGTACATATTGTGGGTCCTGTTACTGTACAAACTACAGTGCCTCCTGCTAAGAGGAATTTCTCACAGTTTAGCATTGTAATAATGCATCTGTGTGATTAAAAATTTAGGGGAAAAAAGGTACCTTTTCAAGTATAAAAAAATATGAAGACTTCACTTAATTTCTGGTTTACATATCTATGGCTTCCTAAATAGAAGTATGCTATTAGTGAATTAAAATACAAAATTTTGATTCAAGCTTTAATAAAATTTTATAGGAGGAAAAAACCGTAAGGTATTTATTGCATGGAAGACAATGTCTCTGCTGTCAGCCTGCTTGCCTCTAAAACCATTAACAATAGAAAACTGAAATAAAAATCTGTAGGGAGGTAAACTGTACCTTAAAAAAATTGCTATTAGTTGGGTAACTCCCTGAATTTTTACACTTGTCCTCCAGAAGCCCTGAATCTTAAAACAAACCAACAACCACGCAAACAAACAAAAGCAAAAACCAAAATCCACTCCCTCTCACCCCCCCCCAAGCTATGGAAGACTTTTTAATCCTTTCATCATCGCCACTTTAACCGTCTGAAGCATCCAAGCACTGATGTCTCAGAGGTCTGTAATTATCAGGTAATTATCGTACAATGATTTCAGATCGGATAAAAAAATCAACTACCTCTTCATATCTGGAAGTTCAACAATTCAGTGAGTGAATAATTTATTAACTGTGCTAATTAGACATCACGTGATCTCTGAGACAAAGGCTTAATATTCTCACAGACCTAAAGCAAATCACAGCAAACATCTCTTTTTTTCTTCTTTTTTTTTTTTTTTTTTTTTTGGGGGGGGGGTGGGGTGGGGTGGGTGCAGTGAGGGGCCCCAAGGGATACAAGTATAAAAGAAGTAATTTCACGAAGGCAATACTTTATAATACTAAGATAATGACGCTGAGGAAACTATTGGACAAATTCAAGAAAAAGATGCATCTTATTTATTTCCTTTTTTGGGTTCAGCTTTAATTAATTATGAAGTATCAGAAATCAACAGTGAATGAGGATCAATTAACCAAAGAACCCTGATTCTTGTATGGACAAGCAGAGTTGCTTCTACCATGGACTCAGTCAATGAATAAATAACTATCAAAGCAATAAAACTCATGAACTTTTTCTTCAGTTATAACTTGGTTAGCTTCTGACATTTTTTCATACTGAACTACTGAATTCTGATTAAATAGTTTTTCTCCCAAGCATAAAATTATTACTAGCTTTGAGACTTTTTTTTCTTTGTGGAAGAAGAGAGGTTTTTTAAACTGGAAGAACAGATGCGATGACTTCATTTTTAAACATCACTACAAAGTCCCTCTTAACAATGTCTTCATTATTAATCTCAGCACTACTAGTTGATTGCAAAAAATGTTACTTCCCAATATCTCCACCAGCAGGAACTCTTGACCTAATTCATTTTTCACAAACCTCACATGCCTGAAGACGTCATTTACCACAACATCCGTGTCTCGAGACACTGCATAAGAAAGACACACTTAGAAAGAATCCTTTACAATCATGCTTGCAAGTCCCACATAATTAATTTTATTCCTAACTTTTCCTTAGTTGCCAGTAACACTGCGCTCTTAACACTGCTGGAAACACGGTTCCATTGCTTTGTGTAGAAATTCCGATCATCTTCAAAAAGTAATGCTCTCTATGGTCCTATCTGAGCAAGAAACTCATGCACACTATTTCAAGGGAACTTCTCACACACTTGACGCTGTGAACATGTTCAAGTACTTTGCTGAACAGGGCATCTGATAAAGGGGTACCAAAATTTAAGTGGTTCATTGTTTCATTTTTAATCACAGCAGATGTTGAAAAGTACAGAAATTATAAGCTTCACTAGTTACTGTCACTGTCGTGATTACCAAACAGGACAACTACCAGGAAAATGATCGCAACACTGACACAATCTTTTCCCTTAAACGTAAACATCCTTTGTACTTAAGACAGATTAAAAAATCAAAAAAGATTTTAAAAAAAATTCCAAAAAAGGAAAACTGGGATAATCTTGTAATAATTGCTGTAATACCACAAAGTGCTAGGACATAATCACATATTTTTATTTTTCTTACACACACAACTGGAAAATACTGCTTTTGGTCTTTGACTTAGCCTGAGAACTCAACTACTACAAGCCCTTTGAAGCCATATACAAAGACTTCATCACATACAGCACGGGCATAAGATGACAGAAAAACTTACACTAACCACCAATGATGGCACACACAGCAGTTCTATCATGTAAGAATGTTTACCATCTGGAAAAAAGAGGACCAATAAGGCTGAAATAACCCTTTTTCCCCCATGCAGTATTACTAATTAAATATTCATCCAGCTTACAACCTAACTCTCCATGAGACTGGTTTCATTAAACGTCCAGACTGAAACAGAGTTTGATTCTTCCACCCATTGGCAGAAGATTGTTATCCAGGCAGAGCTGTATGTAATGAATTGGTACAAGGCACATGCCTGGACGCTCCCTGAATTACACACAGACCATTCACCAGTCTCCACCTTTTGACAATGTTTTAAAATTAGATTAAAAAAAAAAACTTTAAAAAAAAAAAATCTTGTTATGCCGCAGCACTTTTATGAATGAAAAAGGGACAGCATTTCTCCTGAAATTTTAGCACTGCCATTCTAAAATTTAAAATGGTTTGCACAGCAGTTAGTCAACTCTTACCATTGTTGATATGCCCCACATCAGATGGTTTTTTCCTTCTTTATGTTGCAGGATACCACATTTTTTTCCAGATCCTCCCAACCAATGCATTTACAACTCAGCCATTGTACAGATATTGTAAAATGCATGTAGGAAAACTTGCATCTAACCAAGGCAGCAGGATTTGGCTAATGACATCTCTTTCCTAAACCCCGAGTTGCCTACAATGAAACCCCATTTATGACAGTTTTAAATCACTGACAATTTGGCTTTCATCATCTTCATCTGAGCCAAGACTTCACCTTGACATTCCCAATGTTGATCCTCCACTTGTGCTTCCTGCAATGTCTCCCTAATGAAGTCTCCAATAGTTTCCACAAGGCTGATTGTTTTTCAGGTCATTTCCTTACTTTCCTGTAGATCCATGGCCAAATCCTCTTAAAGCAAACAATGTTTTAAGCAATAGTGTTCACTTCTTACTTTCTGAAATTCTGCCAAACTGTTTATGATAAATTTCCTTCTGACTTGAAGCAGAAGTATTAGCATTTTCTAGCAACATCAGTTTGTTATCCAAGAACTAACTTCTTATCCTCTATAGCGAGATGTGAAAGTTCTACAAATTTTAACTTGCTTGCTAGGTATTCCCAGCTTTCTCTTCAATGGAGAGAAGAACCCAGCCCTGAAACATGAGCGAGAACAGTGCTATAGTGCTATAAGCATTGAAATTTGTTCTTGCAAGTTCTGAAGTGTTTCTCCTTCACTAAAACACAGCTTCACCAGCTCTTTAATGCTTATTTAGCAGCTGGAAACAGCTGCAGATGTTAACTTTTGATCTCATCTGTTCTCAATCAATTCTTAAAATGAACGGCTGCATATACGGCTGGAGCTACACCAACTGCCATTCTTTCCAAGGACTAATGGACTTCTGTGCATCACAATACTGACTTCTGACAACATGGAAAAATGTATTAGATTTTTCCAAGTAACTCCTACTTTTTCAGTACACTGTATCTTGTCTTGTAAACAGATATTTACCAATTCTTCTTATCTAAAATTGCCTTTGGGAAAACCATAGAAGAATTAGACGGTTCTTTTTGCACAAGCAGAATCCACTGCAGTGAGAATGACAAAATTAAAATTAGCCTAATGACTCGATGTATCCACTACTAAAGCAAAAATGATGGACAGAAAAAACCCATGCTTAACAAATAACATTTATTATCACCTTTAAAATAGTGTGATATTTAGGTAAATTGTTAGGAGTGAGAACAAAGAAGAAACCAGAACTGTACTTGATAGATTCCTGGCCTGATTCTCTAAGATTCTCTAACTAATGTTCCTTTAAAGCCTCTCAGTATTGACATAGCTATGAAGACAAATTAGTACATCTAAAAATAAGACTACTAATCTTTCTAATTTCTTCTGAATAAGTTATTATGATTGTTTACCTTTATTAGAACCCTAAACATGGTTTTACTTAGTTATTAACCATTTTATGCGGTTAAAACCTGATTTATACCATTACAAATAAAGCCTAATCATATTAGTTGTCACTCCTAGTATTTCTCACTCTCATCTGACAATTAGAAGTGGTGGTCATTCAGAAAGAAAAGGCAGGACACAACCCAGTCTCTGTTGACTTCGTTCTACCGGAGATAATCCCCAATAGCCACACTATGACAGCTGGATGCATTAGGTATTTTCTTACTTCCACTATCAGAATGGTCTCATAGTGGAGTTGCTTATCATTTTGCTTTGCTTTAGCTTTGCTAATTTCCTGGACCATAATAAAACAGCTGAAGAAATATCTCTGCTTCTTATGTTGATCATTCTTAATTACGGGATTCTTTGGTAATGCATTGTTCTTCCGAGTGCCATCATATCACCAATAACCAAGCATCTCGATGAGCATAACACGTTACGAGTGTTTGGTGTCTGCTCTATTGGGCAGCCTGAGGATAACATTGAATAGTTAACCTTGAAATACTAGATAATCACCTGAGTACCTGAAAATTGCAAAAGGATGAGATGCAGCCACAGAGCAAATGATGTTGTAATCACCCCATGTCACAAGCAGGATATGTGTGTGCTATCCTTACTGGCATGGGGACACAATGCCCCTATAACTTACCCCCTTCCAGTTCCTCCACAGTACCAAGAAAATCTGCGCCTGATATATAAGCAAATATTTTTTTAAATTGTCTTCAGTTCAATAGATTGGCTCAAACAACATAATTCTACTGTTTCAGCAAAGAATTTTCCATTTAATGAGGAAATAAGAAAAGTCATAAAAGTCATTTATATAGTTATTCTGTGTCCTTGTGCTCTTCTAGAGGATATTGGCTCACAGCTAACATCAAAACAGTTGGTGCCCCTGGCTAGAATACTTCACTATCACCTGCTCAGTCGAGCACTAAATAAATCTCAGTTTTCAAGTACTTACAAGCAAGAGTCCAGCACGTGTTTCAAATGCTCTGTTCAGGTACAGATGTTAATAAAACCTTCATACACTGAATGTTATCAAATGTGTTTTTGTTGTCTCTGCAGCAGTTATGTAAAACTCATTTCAAAAGTATACTGAAATTATTACATTAAGAGAAAGAAGAGATCTTTCCTTAGAGGGGGTAATTTCTTATGGTAAATCTATTACCTGTTTGGGATTAAAATGCAGTATTTCCACATGTTTTTACCATTGCTTCTATAGTTTCAACTTCCAAGGAGCAGAGAGGCAATCTTGTATTAAAATACCAAGCTTTCTACTGCTATGTTATCCTTTACCTGTGATGACTTACATATTAGTCAGTATCTTTTCAAAAAACAGTTCTAAAAAACCTTTTAAATTTTTGATGAAAGAAGTGGTTTCTAACAGACATATTTTAACAGCAAAAGGATTTTTCCTTTAAGTCAAAAATGTTAAAGGCTTTATTCCCACCACCATGACATTTTGGGAAGAAATCTCATGAAAAATGAAAGCAAACATTATGCTGCCGTCAAAAAGCAGTTATGGCTGGAAGGATTAATTTATTGACTCTTAATTCACCTCACTCTCCTGTGTCTGCCAAATAGGTGGGAGTGGAAATTTGTCAAAAACTTCTGTCTCTTGATAAAACCTTCCTCACAACCCACACGCTGGGAAAATAATACCTGTAACCCATGAAGAAACAGATCGACAGCTTCAGGCAATCACATACACAGGCAAACCTTTAATTTAATACTCTCTCATGCTCCACTTTCATGTGTCTCATTTAGAAGGGGTCTTTAAAGAGAAGCAATGTAGCTGCTGTCAGTGATATAATTGCTGTGTTGGTGCCTTTGGGTCCTTAAACACACCAGCGGATGATGTTTGATCCCTGCTGCTGTTCTTTTGGCAGCGATGCATAGTAAGTGATACGGAAGGAACAATCAAGAAAGCTACAGATCAAGTAAGGATAGGGATATGTGTCACACATACCAGCCCCCTTCTATCCAGTCTTTCAACCATGCAGCGAAAATCTGCTTTACGTTCCTGATCCCTCCATAATTCCCTCCAACTCTTGACTCACAGGCTCTGAGCCACAGCTCAGTGAGCACTGCTACTAATCCGTCTATAGCAGTATACCTGCAGGAAAGCTTGTAGCAAAATTACAGTCTTGACTTTAACAGCAGGGCATTTGTTTAGTTACCTAGCACAGCCTCTTTTGTGTGCCAGGTCTCATTTCTAGAATAGCCCTGGTGGCAAGCGTCTGGGTAAATCTATTAATCAGCTAGTTTCCTTAAAATGTGTACATCATCCACACGCAGAACGTAACAGCGCTGTGCACAAAATTAAAGATAATATCAAATGCTGGGGGGGGGGGGGTGTTTTAAGAAGTTATATTACTTAAAGGCAACCACCAGGAGTTTACAAGAACTTCCATTCTTTTAATTAAACGTTTTATGAGTCTTGGAACACATTCCTGTGCCCTATTATACATCAGAGCACTTAAAAAAAATTCAGAGCTTTGTAACATTACCATAAAGATATAGGAAAACCAAAGAAGTCTTCTTTAGAAGAAAGACCTATTTATACAATGACTTGTTATGATTTAAAAACAATTACAGGGACTTACTTTACTTATTAGATTTTATTCCCCCCTTTTCTGTTGTTTGTGAATACCTTTCAATACAACCTAAAATAAACTACACGCCTCCTAAATTCATTGCTCCATTTATACACTCAGCATGTTTGGAACAAATATTAAAATTCTAAGAAATTCAAGATAAACTCTCTGTGCCAGAAGAAAAAGCATTTATATTACAGTGATAAAAATACATTCATTAGCATTCAATTTTAAGTGAATTATTACTTCAAAAAGCAAGGATGAAGGAAAAAAGCAAGTAAATCAAGAGAATGGATACTGATAATGAAATACAATAAAGAAAGTATTTTGTGAACTGTTAGTTTCTAGGTAAAATAGTATTTCCAGGTGTAAAATTCATGGTAAATTCTTTAAAACATATGTCTATCTAATAAGTAATCCAACAAGTTTCTAGGACAGCTTTCCAGAAAATGGTCTATGAATCATGTCTAAGAAACAAATTAGCTCATCCATCACACGTAACCATTTATTTGGTAATGACTTAATGAATTTAGCTTAACTATGGTAGGACTGAGCATGATGCTGTAATTACTGTGGGAATTACTGTAGCCCTCAATCTGTCTTTTAGATGTTTATAGCATGGAACAAGAAGCTCAACATAGCCTGAACCAGAGCCCAAAGTCAAAAGGCTTTGGATCTAGGCCTGTGATCTGAGAGCTATTAAGGAGGTATCGTTACAGACTTCTGCCAGTACACACCGCTCTGCTAGTATTTCAGTCCTGTCTTTCCCACAAGAATAGGCAAGGATATGCAGTACAGGAAGAACTAAAAGCCCTACAGAAATCTTGAGAAGAAAATTGGAAGAACATTTATTCCACCTAATCACAAAGGGTGAAAGAATACATTTTGAATCATTTTGCTGGAATGTAATTAACTTTAAACTGAACATCCTACTACACTAAGTTTACATCAAAGTTTTTAAAGCAAAATAGGGTTGTGTTACTAATACTGCAGTTGAGACAGACAATAGAGCTAGGAAGAGTGAGGCAAGAATGCCAGAGGTCAAATAAACCTGTTCTGTAGCACTGACAGTAACAGCAATAGAGAGCATACTCTTATAATTTGGCCATGCCTGTGGATATTTACTTGACAGGATTATTTTTCAACTGTGGTATGTCTCACTTTCAGATGTTCTACTGGTGATGTCAGCAATTACTGCCATATGTAAATTACCATCTGTTTTTTCTAACTCAGAACAGGGTAATTTTAAAGTAAATCCAAATAACTTTCTTTTATGTATGCTAAATAAATAAATGGTTCAATCCATCCTTAGTTACCAGTCCACAAAGGCTCTCAAACATTCTCATGTTTCATAAACAGAAGGGTTAAGGGTGATGTTTTATGGGAAAATATAGTCAAGGTGACATATCAATTTCTCAGGAGAATCAATGGAAGCCCTATTAACCTTGGCTTGCAGATAGGAATACTCAGGTACAGAGATGAGAAATTATTTTTGTCAGTATGTCAGTCGGAGAAATTATGTCTTCTTATATGCTGGCCCCATGAAAGTCAGAGATGGAAATGCTTGTTTTATTGGGTCACATCATGTGGTCCCTGCCTATAATTGAAGAAGTTGTATCAGTAACTGTAGCCTGGTGACTGAGCAGACATAGGTTAACTAGTTCATTTCCTGGCCATACAGAGTTTCTTTGAGACAGTGCTAGGATGCAAAACCATTAAGGTGCTGGAAAGGCCGATTTGTCAAGCATATCTAAAAGTTATTCTTATTGACAACTGTTTCAAGCTTCTGAATGGTATTTTACCTCTGTAGCCCAGGAATTCGTAAATAACAGCTGTGTAACAGCACTCCCCTACCTCACAGGACTATCACAAGGGTAAGAAAATTGAAGACAACAAAATCCACAGATATAACAGTAATTAAGGCCATGTGTATATGGCTGGTAACGTAAGGTTGAGTGCAATAAATGAGGATCATTAACAGTCATGTAGTGTAAACATTGCCATGTTCATTCTCCATGCTGTCCTTCCACAGAAATGTACTGAAATTTCATTAGCCTACCCGTGTGACCTGCTGATTAGCTGTCTCCCCATGCCTCTTCACAAGTACACACCATTTGCCACACATGCATGAGGTTTGACCATGTAACACTGGAAGACTCCACTGAGTAAGGTCAGAAATTTTACTCCAAGTCAGAAGAAAGAGAGCTCTTCCTTGACAAGAAAAAAAGTCAGTCAAGAAACAGTGTCAAAAGGGCCACGACCAAGTTGTTTGTTGGGTTTTTTCCCCTTGCTTAAGCAGTCTATTTCCAAGATCAGGAAGGGAAAGCTCCATTCATACTGTACCACACAGAAATAAGTCACGATGCTGGGATGAGCTATACTCCCCATCTAACCTCAGAAACCAATTGGGCAGGCAGGAAAGAATTCTACACAGGGCTACGCATACCCTGAAGATGTTTTTTAAAATGCTCTATTAAGGTTTTTCTTCCACAGCCCAGTAGAGCACAGAATTAATTCTATACATATACATGCATGCGTATATGCATAAACGCAAAGTTTCAGAAGCAAAATCACAACTTCAAGCTTACAATAAGGATCATGGGCCTTTAACAAGGTAGGAAAGATAATAATCAGGAATGGTTCAAGTCTAATAGAAACTCTCTTTAGTCTCTTCTGAAACCAAAACAATATATCTATCTATTTTTAGGCATGACTGAAATCAGTTTACCTACAAAGATAGTGTTAAAAGTATTTATTTTCATGTAACTTATTAGTATATTTTCTTTCAGCCAGAAAGGGAACCTTGTCTCTGAGTGCAAAGTGTGTATAGTTTGGATTAATGTCTGAACCAAATCTTGTAATTAATTCCTTTGCCAGCTTTTCAGTTAAATATGCTTTGGACCTCTGAGTGTTCTTAAGTTTCTTGCAATGGGTTGCATTTGTGTAGTGGGGATTGTGATACCTCATCCTGTTCAGAACTGAATGATCTTTTAAAATGTTGACAAGTTCACTTTGCTTCTCTGGTTCCTGTGGACAAGTTACGTACTGCAGAGAGGACAGCCGCTACAAAAGTAGAAATGAATGGGAACTCATGACAATAGGGTCCTCTGCATTTCTGTGTGTTTACTCCTAGTCTTGCAACTTGGGACACTCTGTAAAACAACTGTTCCAAGTATCAACCCATAAGCCACCAATCAGAACCAGCAGATTCTGTAGCACACAAAGATTCAGACTCCCTTACGCATTTTAGCAGGTAGAACACGATGTTTTCACCCTCTTTATGCCCAAATTCCAAAGGGAAGCATTTCACATCTGTGATTAAATAAACACAGCATTTATAACAAAAAATATATTAAAACAACCTTTGAGGAGATCATTTAGCATCTTCTACGTTTCATGTTAACTGCTTTATGAAGAAAGCTAAACAGTAGCTAGTATTCAGATATTCTTAAAGCTAAAGAGTATATTTAAATCAAAATTTTGCTTCTATAAACAACTTTATTATATTAACTGTAGCAAAACATCCTGTTATCTGAACAAATACTACTCAAGAACTGAAAATAAGTAGGTTTAAATCCTACAAACCAGTTCCTATTCACTTGAACCTGTTGAAAGTTCTGTTAAGTCATATATCATGTATTTTTATGATTAGTCAGATTATGATTACTTGCCACATTAAAATACAGATCAAATCAACATTTAAGTTACATGTAAGGCTTAGTTCCCTTTGTCCACACATTTTGCCAGCTAGACTGAATTTTTTTAATGCTAATAGAAAACAATAGAAACAAAACTCAAAATTGTACAATTTGATTTTGCTTTTTTGCTGAGGAGGCCAGGCTGGTGATTTTAGTACATTTGCATACCTTCACTGACACCTGTACTGAATTAAGTAGTACTGATAGTACTGATTCATGGCCAATGTGTACAAGATTAAAGAAGCTACTACAATGGGAGGAGAATTCAGCTGAAACAACTAAAATCTCAAGGAAGGTGAAATTCTCTTCTCAAAATACAAGTCTCTATCAAGTATACTGAGAAAACAATATTTAAAAGGCTACCTGCTTGACAATGAGTGAAGAATAATGATATGTTTAGGAAGACTTGAAAATACAGGGAGATAGGCTATTCCTCGGGAAGACTCTCTAGTTGCTCAAAGATTTCTCAAGCCCAATGTATCTAGTCAAACCAATGATTTTCATGCTAGAGATGATTCCAAACCACCAGATTAGAAGAAGTAGGAAGGAGAAAACCTTGATGAAGCATTGTTTTGAAATTAGGAGTTCAGGCCTCATGCATTCTGCACAGTATCACATCTCTTTACCCTGCTTCATCTTTACTTTCTAATTCCTCATCACACAGGTTGCCCATCTGATGCCAGCTTAGCCTTAACTCTTTCTCAGTCACAGAAGATAGCAGTACAGTCCGTTGACGAGAACAGCTGCTCCTGGACACCCCAGGGAGAAGGAAGCTGAACTCAGACCCTCTAGCAAGGCTGATCCTGGAAGGAGGTACTAGCTAGAGCTTCCAGCTATGGATGAAGAGAGTCATGCTCATTTCCTACGAAGCACACACACACAAAAATTTTGGTCTTGGCCACTGCAAACATGGTGTAAGTTGCAAAGCTGTACAACCTTACTTCCCTCCTAAATGGAAAAGTGATGCAATGCAGTTTCACTGACTTCATGCCAAGTCATTTCTTAACAACAAATGAAAAGCAGAACATAATTATACGTACATTAGAACAAGTATTACGGGTTCCTTAAGAATTATAAGTGTAAAAATGTAACAGTTGGATTTTTGTAATTCTCTATTTCTTGAACCAAGTTACGCAGCATTAAAATAGAGCGAGCAAGCTGGCAAGAAAAGCAACTTCCCATTGACTTTATAATCTATCACAAACTGAAACTTTTATGAGCAGAACTTTTAAAAATACATACCTATAAATCAATTAAAATATTCAGAGAAGTAAACAGAACAGTTCAAAGGAGCACAGAACTGCTATACAGGTTCCTTTTAAAAATGGCTTCTCACTTATTTTCCCTGTCTTCAATTCACTGTCTGTCTACCATGGGGAAAAATCTTCACTGAGTAATTTCCTAGAGAAATAATATTTATGTAGCCAAGGTTCTGCAGCTGGAGCAGGGAAAGGCACAAGATTATCGGGTGGTCTCTTACAATACAGAACAAAGAATTACTATATTAATAATAGTAGACACAGTATATTTTTAATTATATAGTTTTCAAAATTAGCCATATGAACATAATAAAGGAGAAAATTTCTCACTATCTACTAAAACCTACAACCTAAGATTCACTGATAAAGTAACTGGCCATTTTTCATATTCTGTCTGCTGTATTAGCTGAAAAACTAAGAAGAACAGTACAGTTTAAAGTACTTGGCATATGGATCACAGTGCTAAAACATTCCACATTGCACTTTTACTGCAGAAATTCATTTCCAGGTAAGAACACAGCATTGCTTTTATTTTACTTGCTAACGAGGATAATTGGCAGGCAACACTGCTGCTGCTCTAGATTTGTTCTTTATATGGATCTCCAAAGACCACATGTGCATGCAGTGGTGACAGAAATATTTTCCATATGAGCCACCACACATTTTACGTCCCTCAGTCTGGACAAGGGGAGTCCATCTATCATTTTCTGTACTCATAACAATCAACCAGGAAGTTAAAAACTCCAGTGACAACTAGAGGGCAACGATCAGCTTCCAGTTGCTCTCATCATCAATCCGTTTAAATTCCCTGAGCCTCTGCTGAAAACTTTTCCCTGCTTTAATTAGATCAAAGGCAGCACAAGATTTCATTAAAAGACATTTTCGCAAATCAAAACCTTTACAACTTCTCTTTTTAAAACATTCTGAAAGCAAAATACAGTTTATATCTAGACATACGAGCTACAGAGAGTGTCAACCACACACTGTTGGACAAGGTGTTTTTTCCAGTTCACTTCCACTTTCTTTTACCAGGGAAAGTAATTGCTCTGGACTTTATCAGGCTACTATAAACTTACGACAGGGCTAACAAAAGACAAAGTTCTAAAGCAGAATGAATGTTTTCAGAAGACTTACTTAAGGAAGTCATATTATGGAACAAAACTATCCAATTATTCCTTTAAAATGCATAATGCTACATCACATTTCAGTTAGAGCGAGGGAGAATGAGTATCAAATGTGTTTTCCGCTAGTAACTTCATTAGATCGAATATTTCCTATCTAATAGTACTCTGCTTGATGAATTATTTCCTAAGTGACAAACAAGTAGCTGAAATTTTCTGCTTTGGTATGAAATAAGAACTTGATGAAAAACTGCTCTGATGGGAACAAAAATCTGGAAAACTGCTCTTCGTAAATCAAGTAGCAACTTTTTAGAGCGTAGCAAGGGCTGTTCTATTCCATTACTTAAGATTTCTCATATTAAGAATGCATGAAGTCCCTCTTTAATGATATGACATACATTTTTAAAAAATAAAGATCTTTCTGCCCTGCCACATGCTAAACATTACATGTATTTGCACAAAAAGAATGTTATTAAAGTAGTGGAGCTTGGAGCTTTTACATGCTCACATCCCCAAAATATATCCTTTGTAAAAACGTTTTCAATCATGCACATTTTTTGTAGAAAATCTGAACAGAACACTACCATCTACTGCTGCAGAGTATCGTATTTCTCTGTATGTTAGTAAAGAAAACTTCACAAATTAGTCATCTCTCACAGAAAGCATACTGTATATCAAATCGAAAGAAGCTAACTTTCAAACTACTCTCCCTTAGTACCTATAGGTTTTTGCAACCCCCCCAAGACAAACACCCCCCCCCCAAACCTAAACCAAACCAAAACAATAGCTTTTTACACATGAAGCAAACAATGCAATTCTAAAATGACTAGCAACATAACAATCATTCACAATCCATCTTAATAGATAAGAAGAAAATACAACTCTGGCAAGACGATTTTTGACAGGACATTATACTTTGCTTACCTCACCCCCAGGTCTTGCTAACACTGCTGTTTGAAAGCAGAGCAACGTTAGTATCAGGTAGCTGACAAACATTATTACCCAAAGTTAGAGCTACCCTGGAGGAGAAAACCCTCTGCCAAGTACTAACAGCTAGCAGATGCACTTGGGTCTCAGTATCACAGCCCTTAGCTCTTCTAGGTACGACTCCTTCTCCCTCTCCCCCTTTCTATCGCACTCACGGAACGACCAGGAGCTTTGCTCTCAGCCACTGCTCTGAAGACAACTGGTAAGTTGATCTCTTCATGTAATGACTTCTCCCTGCTGGGGGAGGGGGCTCCGCCAGCAATGAGCTGGGGGGCTGTAGTTAGTAGAAAGCAAAGAAGCGGGGGGGGCAGAAATGGTCACTGCCAAGTTATGCATCTGCTGTGATTCATGGAACAAGCTGAACGGTAACCTTTAATGCACGAGGAGGTTTGGCAATGCGTTATTGACTTAGGCAGGCATGATTGGAGAAACAGGCTAAAGCAGCTTGCAAAAGATGCCTGTTGATGGTTAGACGGCATGTGCTGCTTAAAGGTACAGCACCTCCTTTTATGGAAGAAGTTTATAATAAGTAAATCAGAAATTAAAATCTAATCGGGACGCAGCCCATGGTTTTACAGTCAGCCCTACATCAGCACAATCCTGCAACCTGAATGGCCTGATCCTGCCAGGGACTCGGTCAGAATCTCCTGGCTCTCACTCCTGGCCCACAGGGAACCCAAGTGTCCATTGGCTCTCAAGAATGTCACAACTGCTTCCTGAAAGGGACCCCCACCCTTCAGGATAATCCTGGAGCAGGATATGGATGTGATCTCTCTTTCTTTTTCATATTATGGCTGAAGAAAAGAAATTTTGATTTATAACATCCAACCCATCAAATAACCTGCTTTGACTACGCAAGCAGAAGTCCAAGCCTTTGAAAATAGAATCTTCTCTTTTAGAAGACGAGTAAGACTTATTTTCAAGTAAAGAATAAAGCAGTATTGAAAGCCTGATATAAAGCTGAATTATTACATCTCGCAAGCAGACCACTGAGTGTTTGTCCCAAAAATGAGTAAAATTGCAAACTGAGCTATGAAAGTTGGAGGGCTTCCCTTTAGCTGAGTATGTCTGATTGTAATCTCTACACAATAGACATTTCCTTATGGTAAACTAAGCAACATAAAAATACAGAATATAAAAAGTTTTGAACCACAGTGATCGATCACATCCAACAACAGGAGAGAACAACTATTTTATAACATATATGGGACGCTCCAGTCCTGTATTCCCTTCTCCTTCCCTTTCTCATTTTACTTTTTAACTTTTAACTTTACTGTTGCCTATTTAAGTATTTTATCATGGGAATGTGAGACACTATGTCTTTCTTAAAGTTCCAACTCCTTAAGTCAAGAAATCACACTATATTCTCATCTGCCATGTAAATACATATTTCTTATCCTTATAGTTGCAGGGGAAATCTCAAAAATATGACCCAAGAATAACCTGGTCTCATACGTCAAACAGTAAACCACATGAACTCAGAATACAGGTACTTTAAAATATCTCAAGGTTTTAGGAGGTGGGAAGTAAAAATTTTGGTGAAATTGAGAAGCACACCATTACTATGTATTAGATTTCTTTTTGTAATTTGGTAAGCTTTGTATACACAGCTGAATATGTCAGACTCCTCACCCTATTTTTAAACTAGCTTTACCAACCATTCTTTTCCTCTGCTGAGAAGTGAAAGATACAAATATTTTCCCTTTTTTTTTTAATATTCAAACAAATCATAACAACAGAATACTTTTATGTATTAGAGAGCTTTCAGAATTGTAATTGAGTACAGTCAAACTCCTAAACCAGTACAGAAAATCAGCATTCTCACTGCTGCTAGAAGTCAAAATTCTGCTGTATTTGAATTTGCATATCTGCTTCTCCAGCATAGTGAAATCTGACCTGGATTAACTAGACATCATTGTCACTGCGCCTCTTCCCTCTCAGACCTTTCCTTTTACAGATTACTACTATTGTCCATAAAGGGTACTATCTGTCCTCCTGCCTAACCAGACTCACAATGCTATGTTTCTCCTACATCTACAGAAAAACCTGTCCTTTTTAGCCTCTCAAATCAGGAGACCACCTTTCACAGGTCAACCTTTTCTTTCCTCGGTCATTCCACAGCCTTCCAGCGCCGTGTTTCTGGCAGCATTACTGCCAATACCTGCTAGCACTGTGTTTAGTGAGGGCAGGCCAGCTAGGAAGCCATGCGGTGTAGGCCAAGCAGGACTAGGGGTCTCAATGGCAGAAGAGTCCCCTTCAGCTGACTCCCCTTGAGGGAACAGTACAAGCTTAAGAAGATTTAAAAAGCCAGAGTGAAAGTTTCAGTATGGAGCTCATGAGTAGCTCTTCCAAATGATCTGAATGACCATAGGCAGCTGGCCACAGAGTTGTAAGAATGGTGACTGACAGCCAAACCTGCAGTTTTTGAAAACTTGACACTATAACCTTAATGGTACTTTCTGACAAAAATCATCCAGAACTCTCTACTACTATGCTGATCTCACAAATACAACACCTCCTTTCAAGCCCTAAATGAAAGAAGCATTTTCCCCCTTTTTAAGGCAAGCTGAAGGTTTACAGATTATATCATTGTGCTGACAGCTAAATGTAGAGCTGCCATTACAGGTACTTTGTACACTGGTTGCCTATGGCAAAGTCTCCAGACTAAAAATGTAAAGCCAAATAAACTTAAGGAAATTTTCCATCAAAACCCTGTCAGGAAGCCAACCTGTCCTTCCATATTTTTTTCAAATATCTAGATGTACCACAAAAGGAAAAAGGATAGTGAGCAAACTGCCAACTAAACTGGAGTTCAAAACACTTCCAACATTAGAGCTCCAACTATGATACTTAAAACTACAGCTTCAGTGCTTGAAAAAGTTTAAAAAGAATACACCATTTCAGATGTTGCAGTATGTAACGAAAACTCCCAATGATGAAAGTTGCTTCATGCAGACTGACTACTGTTTCCATAAAATGAAGCTTTGCCTTTTTCTGCAGTTATTCACAAAGTGAACTAATTTTTGTGAATAAATATATAGCATAGGCCCAAAATTGCCAATCCTCTCTTTTTTAATGGGAGGTAGAAAAGCGAAATTAGAAAATTAGGAGTAACTGTAATTTTAGTCTTCTCTCTGCTGATCATTTCAGAAAGCAGTATATGCTCTGTAAATAACAAAAAAAAAAACTTATCAAAGTCTAACCGAATATTATTAGGATGAGCTTCTGAGCACAGAAAACTGTGCTACATTCCCATTTAATAAGTCATATAACTAATTCTTTCCATATGCATCTAATTTTTCCTCTACAAAAACATCCAGGCAGAATTCCCTGAAATCCAGAAGCTGGTGCTCTGTTCTCCATAGTAAGACAAGAGATCTGTTCATACCTGCTACTATGCTTTCAAGCTTTATCCAACTGAACTGGATGGAATCGTGCATGTTCACAACCACGGCCTTTCTTTGCAGCACAAAGTAACTTTTAACACTATGCCAAACCTGCACTGCTGCAACCAAGATCAGAATTTCTCTGCAAACCTCAACAATCACTACACTAGCAATTACCAAACTATTGGTGCAATAGAAAAAAAACAGTTTATGACTGAAGAGCTATTTCAGATACGAAGTTCTGCAGTAGCAGATACAGAAACTAAAATACCTTGCAATAGTAAAATGGAAGAAATAAAATATCTCTAATTTCAACACAAAAGCATCCTTGCTTTTACTTAGAAACATACAAACATAGCAAAATAATACCATAACAATTTTAGGTATAGAATTTAAATAGAAAATCCCCCCCCAAATTTTTTTTTTTTTTAAAACAGAAAAAGACATCAGCATCTTTTGAGGAAAATTCCTATCTCTTACTCTCAGGAATTAAAATACACAAAACACACAATGGATCTTTGGATAGTGTAGTTCTCATTAAAAAAGTACTGACTTTCATCTGTGAACAAATTAACTGTCAGTCTCAAGGGGTTTGTAAATATCAATCAGTTTATGAAGTTTGCTTACTAGCTACCTCCTGAGGCAATTGCACTTAAATCTCAAACAAGGAAAAGTTTGTTAAACTTATCAAACGCAAACAATTTCTCTTCCAGGTCTCTCAGCCTTTCTGTAATTCCATGTGAAATCATGAACAGTATGCTCAGGTAAAATCACTCACAGTTACTTCTTTCTGCTAAAGGTATATTCACTTAGAAAGCTCACCAAATTCCTAATATAAAAGTAATAGTAAGAGAAAACATGAGTTAAAACAACATTTTAAAGACTTCCTTTCTACTTCCTACAGCTTTAACATTTGTAGAGCTTAACTCTCAAACTCTTAAAGCAAGATGACATGAAGTATAACTACGTATTTCAGGCTGAATTACTTTAGAACAAGACTGAAAATTTCTGTGTATTTCAAAGTATTAATACATACAAGTGAAAATCGTTAGTCTAATTCACATTTTGTCACTACGGGTGCAATGTCAATGCTACTGAATTTGGGAGGAAACAGGGTTGACTGCAATGTCCGCTGGTACTCAGCTGAAGCATGTAAACCAATGAACTATTTAAAAGCTTGAAGATAAAGGCTGAAACAAGTCTGCTGCTACAGCATAACCCATAAGCCCTTTAACTGTTTCTTAAAACAAGTATTTAAAATAGCATTCTGTTAATTTGCTTTGGCCAGACACCATCTTCCTGGAATCACTAACGGGAAAAGCAAATTAAGCAGACACTGCATATTCTGTTATTATTTAAGAAAAGGTGTTGGTTTTTTATTTCAATGTTCCGTGTAGAAATTTAACAGAGGAGAACAAAGGTGGAATGTACTACAAATTTACTATAAATTACATGAAATGCTGATGAATAACAAAAAAAAAATCAAGTGGAAAATCTACTGTTTTGGTTTTATTTAATTAGCCATCTTCCCCAGTAGTGATCTACAGGCTACTTACAACAAAAAAGGAACAAAACTTTAACAGAGAAAGTCTTATTTGCTTGACAAAGTTATGTGTAAAGATGGCTACCATATTTAAAGCTGTCAGATCGGCATTTCCAATAATTATCGCATTTCATTTTTTCCAGGAAGCATTATCTTCTTAATTTATTATTCAGCTATTTTAAGGTTAGAATAAATTACTGCTGTCCTTTAGCCTGAACTACTGAGAGACACTGGCCATAAAACTTCATTCAAAATTTCTTCTATGAGTTTTCTTGATTTAAAAAAAATGTTTGTGTTTAATTAAACACTTGAAATAAAGAAGAATTCTCTTGCCACCCCATGTGTGCCTCTGAGCAGTCAGGGAATTTAGACTGCAGAAAGAATGTATTTTCCTTGAAGATAAAACAGTGTACTGAAGAGGATGCATGCAGAAAAATGCCACTCCCTGCCCTGCCCTGCCTTCTTGGAGTCAGGAGATACTGCAGCTGAACAACAAAGGGATTTCTTTACCCCCATGGAGGCTTTTACATCCACTTCACTGGTTTCTGCATTTCACTGGACAGACAGGGTGAAGAAAGAGAGCAAGAGATTCTCTCCTATACTCTCCCTTCTATAGTTAAAGCATTTCTCCTTGCTATTGCAGTCCTTTTGAAAGAGGCATGCCCATACTCACACTGAATCCATTTCATCAGCATCTCTATCTTTTGCTGACCAAGAACAGAAGAAATAACAATAGGTACAAGAAGGACCAAGAAGCAGTATTTGGACTTTTATACGTGCCATTAAACAAAACAAAACCCATGCAGCTTGGGAAGGAAGTCGAAGTGTGAGCTATACATTACAGCCTAAAGGTTAAGTGTATGGAGCCCTATGAGAGTGAACCCCAGACACTAAGCACCTTGGAGGAAACAAGTCCCAGAGCCTCACACGTATTTCAGTGCATCTCAGCATTTTTATTTGGTTGAAGTTTTAACTCAATTTAAGTATTTCAGATACTAACACTTTTCCAAGTAACTCCCAATGTCTTATTCGTACCCTTTTGCTCAAATTTTTTATTAAGAAAGCAGCTGACTTCACATAATTTCTTGTCCAAAGAAACTTTTAAGGGGATAGTTATGCCCATAAAAGAATTCCTTCCAAAACTGATATATTGATTGGCTACTAGAATACACCATTGCACAGGGCAGCATGTCTTCCACTGTTATCTTATGTAACAAAGCTAGGGATATTCTTATCTATCTGTATGTCTAATCATTTTTTGATCCCACTGTACAGTTATGGAAAAGACAAAGGGATGCTGTGGAAAAAAGATCTTTAAAGAGTTTTTAATAAATTATTCCATACAGTTGCTTTGTGTCCTTACTAATGCTTTTATTAGTTAACCACTTTCCAACTTACCTTTGAATTTCTGTTCCTGGTTATTTCCCTTTCTGAACTCAACAATCCTCATTTTTCCTCTTGTTTCTCATCTAAAGTCACTCCAAGTTCTGGCTTTTCCTCTGTTTCTCATCTTTGTGTTTCTTTGTTGTGAGGAAATAGAGATCTGATCAGATCAGTTTAGAAAGTACACCATTAAAGAGGTATTATTGTATCCTGTGGAAATGGCATTGCAAAGTAAGTTTCAAATAGGCATTTCTATATAATTAGGTCAGCCCAGCTTATGTTACATCACTGAAAGTTTGACAGTTACTTCAGTAATAACATGTTAGTCTTCATTATCATCTTCTTTTTCTCCTCTTACTACCATGGTACTGGCAGTGCATGGTGCTTTTAAACTACACTCAAACCCTGAAAAGGAAATCTGAGCATTTCCTTCCTCTTCTCCCTACTCGTAACTTCTTAAAGCTCAGACTTTTGATTACAAAGCCAGACTTTACTGAAAAGGTCCACCTTCAAAGAGCTGAGTATTAACCTCAAATTGATTTATCATCTTGAATCTTTCCTTCAGTACTAAATCTATTATCCCTTTCTCTTTTCTGGCATTACAGTGGGAGGAAAAGAGAGGGAGGAAAAGACCCTTGGTTGTCACCTGCCCAGGGCTGGGCTAGAATGCATATTTTTCATGGCCATATTCCAGTTTTCTATATTTTGATGATAGAATTCTGGTTTATATCCCAAGTTCTCAAAGCACCTCTTTGCCTCCCCAGACAGTAGTTGCATAGTGTAAGTAGAATAAGACGACATTTATGAGGCATTCCTTCCTCTGCCCAACACTACATTTTGACTACAGAACAAGTGGACACCATGCTTTGAACTTTAGTTTTGATGAATACCATTCATTTCGTGACAAAAAAAATTCCTCTCTGCATTTGTTAATCAATGTCTTCTGTTTTCCTAATAAGGCATTAAGATTTTTAGCACCATATTCTGTTCCTCCTCACACTTAGGTTTAATATTATTTTCTTACCTATTTTCATAATACATGATCCAACGTTATTCATGCTGTCTTCTACCTCTTCCTACACACAAAAAAGTGGTGAAACCAAAAGGAAAAGAGTTCTTCATGGATCACATTTAATCTCTTTCTTTGTATGCATAAAAAACAGACATTTCTAGAAAACTACCTCTCATCACACTAGTTTCACATAAGGCATTTTGATGTGTGTTTCATGTGGAAGTGTAGCAAATGAGCAGCCACATAAAAATAGGAACTGAAGGAAAAAGCATGCCTTACCCTTTAAAATATTTGAACCGGTTCCTTCACACCTACCACAAAACTGGAAATGAACTACTTGGTACCACTGCTATATTTGGATACTTTACCTAAAATAAGAAATGGGACTAGGCCTGTTTGTCCTTTAAAAAAATAAATCTCAAAAAAAATCATTTAAATAATCTTTAACTAAACTAAATTATTTATAAATTACACAAATAATGCAAGTCTATTTCCTGTGAAAAGGAAGCCTCCTCCTAGAGAAAACATTCTAAATATAAATTTGAATAATGGTATTTTCAAATCTTTCAGTTCTTCATGAGGGATAGAGGCTGATACTTCTAACTCTACGTGTAGAAAGTATTTTAAAGATACAAGAAGGAAAAAGGTGAGGCCTCTGGGTCATGTTAAGTATACTTATTTTTTTATTACAAAAACAAATAAACAGAGGTCCTAGCAAAAAAGCACCAAATTGCATGACGTAATAGGCCATGACCTACACTATGAATCCTTCTATGAAATCAGAATTATAAAGGAGAGTCTTTTTTCAGGTCCAAAACTACAACACATTAAAACTAGATTTTGGCACTAACACACATTTTCCCAAGTGTCCAGCTGGCAAATGACAGCTACATCAAATATGCCATCATAAAATGATGGGAACAAGCTGTCTCCAAGAGAAAACTAACCAGTTAGGATTGCAAATGCAATAATAATTTTCAATTTTGCTTAGAAATGTTCTTGAAATTCATTCAGAGGAGGAAGCCCTTGTAGAACATGCTTTTCATGCACATACTTTACCTGTCCTGTTATTTTCTACATTGGTAGAAATCTCAAAGCCATAATGATATTCTTTTAGACAGAGGAAAACAGATCTAGAAAGAACTTTGATAATCATTGTGAGTCCTCCCCAATAGTGGATCAACTACAGTACATACTAGTCTAATATGCAGGTAGGAAATGTGTAAAAAACACTATGGTAAAACCTACATTTGCAAGAAATGAGCATCATCTCCTGCCAACTAAAGATTAAAAGAAAGCTCTGCAGAAGCTGGCCAACATTTTTCATGCTTACTACTTAACTAAAGCAGTAAAACAGTATCAGTCAACCTTCAAAAACTCTGTCAGGGAGCAGCAACAGCTGGCTGCTCCCTGAAGGGATGGGGAGCCAGATGTCAAGCATACCAACAAGGAAAGCAAGGAGGAGCCTTCACTGGCTAGGACTCCATCCCACTGCCACCACAAGACAGAGCAGGGCAGATCCAGGAGTGGCAGTCAGGGTCAAACGAGTCAAGATCACCAAACAAGTCTCTGGTGACAAGGCAGGTCCAAGGTCAAGCCAAGAAGTCAGTCCATGGATCAGAGTGCAAATCAGCAGGGTCCATGGCCAGGTGCACACAGGGTTGTGGCTGAGCTGGAGAGAAGTACTCCTTCAAGGTAGCTCAAGCAGGGAGTGAAGGCCCATGGCTGAATTTAAAGGGGGCTACTGGTCCCATAAGCAGAGATGTGGGGGGAGGCCCACCAGGGTGAGGCCGGTCAGGGTCATTATGGCTGATTAATGGCATAATCAGGGCCCTGAAAGTCTGTGCCTATGCCAAAATTCACATTTCTAACCATGTGTATACAGGGCTAGCAATAGTAGAAAACAACTAAGCACAAGAAGAAGGTAAGAGACTGTATCAGGCAGCAGATAAACAGTCTTGAAATAGAGGTAACCTTGGGGAAGGAGCCAGTACTGCATACATTACACTCACTATTTAGGGGACAGGGCTAGATCAGCATTTCTCCTAACAAAAGAAAGTAAACATCAGACTAGGAGTCATACAGTTGACGCACCAGAGCAAGGACAATTCTGTAGTACAGGCACCTCTGTTCTCTGATGTCACAGAGGTACTGAACCTGATCTTACTTCAGATCCAAAAGAAGAAGAAAGGAAAAAAATCTTGGAAGACAATTCATGATCGAATTGTATTTTCTGTAGTTTATGGGAATACCAGGTTTCTCCTCTATCCTTCTGACAGAAAAAATGAAAATAGCTGTTCTGTTGCCAAAGGAAATGTATATGCTTGGCTGAAGACTTGAGATTTAATTGCAATACTGATCAAAACACACTGGATTAAGCTCTCATCCTGAAACCAAATACAGGAAGAAAGAGGAGGAAGATTTCCAAAGTAATTTCATTACACAACCCAGATACCTGAAGTGAGCAGAGAGAACTAATCTCATAGTAATGTAACTTATGCTTTGGGCAGCAACCACATCGCAACCTTTCCCATCTAGTTACAAAACTCCTGAGCCAAAGATGCAATTATTACTTCCCAAAATCTCTTCATGTTCCGTTTGATTCCATCTTCCCAGTTCACCACTGTCGTGGTTTAGCCCCAGCCGGCAACTAAGCAGCACGCAGCCACTCGCTCACTCCCCCCGCAGTGGGATGGGGGAGAGAATCAGAAGAGCAAAAGTAAGAAAACTCGAGGGTTGAGATAAAAAGTTTAATGGGTAAAGCAAAAGCCGCACACACAAGCAAAGCAAAGCAAGGAATTCCTTCACTCCTTCCCATGGGCAGGCAGGTGTTCAGCCATCTCCAGGAAAGTAGGGCTCCATCACGCGTAACCGTTACTTGGGAAGACAAACGCCATCACTCCGAACGTCCTCCCCGGTCCTTCTTCTTCCCCAGCTTTATATACTGAGCATGACGTCATGTGGCATGGAATAGCCCTTTGGTCAGTTTGGATCAGCTATCCTGGCTGTGTCCCCTCCCAACTTCTTCTGCACCTGGCAGAGTATGGGAAGCTGAAAAGTCCTTGACTAGTGCAGCAACAACTAAAACATCTCTGTATTATCAACACTGTTTTGGATTTGTGCTCTCCAATAAGAACATCTGATCTAAGCATGCTATAGCATACAACCTGCCCCTAATTGCATTGCAAATTAAAAGAATTAACACTACCCTAGGTCAAAATCTACCCCATTAGTAGACTAAAGGCTCATTTTTCATCAGTGGGGGTCCATGCCAGGTCAAGAATGCATAGCACCAACAGATCAGTTACACCGCTGGTGCAAATTAGGTACAAATTAGAAGCATAGCTGCAGTGCAAGAACAAGGCTTCTCTTTCTCTGCAGATGTATACCATACAAAAAATGAATGAACTCTTTTTAATTAAAGAGAAACTGTGTATCTTTACTGTCTTGATTAAAACAAAATTCTGGGGAAATCTGATTGCTTACATAATAGATTTTTGGATAGTTTATCTTATAAATGTGCTTGTTTTTAAAGTAATTGCATTAAACACGTGTTGTCCATTAGAACCAAATGAACTATCAGTGTACGTGGAGTCTTCCAGCTGTCTGGACTCTGGACAGTGGTCCCACATGCTTAAAAGTTTGCAAAGCACACAGGTGGACCAGATACCTGGACTTTACTCCGTTTTTCTAGGTGTCTTGCAAACACACATGCCAGTTAGAGAGAAAATGGCCATTTTTTGTGCATGGTAGATTTCTGCAACACAGGAAATTGGAAACATACAGCTATAGATTATGTTAAATCTTGAGCTACATCTTGTATATGAATTCTGAAAACTCATATGCAGCTCAAACTAGATAACGAGGATAATTATTAAATAATTAAAATAATTATGCATTCTTGTGTCTCAAATATTTCATTTACTATAGGATCAGCAACTCACAAAACTGATAAATACTTGTACAAACAGCTGATAAGCCTCTGAGTACTCAAAGCATGTCCAGTATAATTTAACTTAAAATTTGTCCTCCTGAAACAGACAACTGAAACAAGTTCAGTACTGTCAAATTTTCTCATGGGACAAACAGCATGCCTAAATTCAGGAACACTTTTCTACTATATAAGGAGGAGAGTCAAGCCCAAAATGACTGCATGAAATAGTTCAATACTCTGAAAACATTTTTTTAAAAGTTAGTTCGCATGCCATTTTATTTTTAAGCAGTTATGTACAATTATTAGCTAGACAGCTAAACCTACAGTATACAGTGTAAAATCTCTACATAATGGCACAAAATCTGGAAATACTGTTTGCTGATAACAAGGTGTAAATAAATATAGTATGAACACTAAGAAAAAAAAAAAGAACTTCTTAAAAGGCCACATAGAACAAAAGAAGTGAGGAAACATTCTCTACATATATTTTGAAAGACACAAATGGTGCTGATTACTTTATCCCCATACTCAGACTGTCTACGTGGGTTAAAGCTAGCAATAACACCAGTTCTAATCTTAAAGGCCCATAGAGAGACATAAAACTTGACTGTTTGAGAAATCTGGTTGTAAAAGCACATCTGTGCAGCCAAGACCATCACACGGCTGGAAAACAATCAGAATTCCAACAAAAAGCAAGTGAACAAAAACACAGAAAATTCCTTCAATGTGGAAGGAAGATTTCCTTCTGAAGATTTCCTACACAGTTCCCAGTCTTTTCAATACAGTAACTTCATATTTGTTGAAGTTCATATTGTTTGGATCATGTCTTCAATAATTTTCAGCCAATGTTTCAGGGAAGACTTCCTCACAAGGAACTATTTCTCAATGAATATATAAATTAATTTTTATATACAGCTCCACATGCTAGCTCATGTTCAATGAAGCAAGTAACGGTACTCACTAGCTAGTTATTTTCCTAGCATTATAACCTTATTATATAACATTATTTCCTAGCATTATTATAACATCATTTCCTAGCATTATAACCGTGCTGTTCATGGTGGCATATTTAGTTTAGATTTGAATTGCCTTTTTCACGTGTATTTCGCAAACCACCTCTCACTGCTGTTTTAGATACGCTGTCAAGGGATTAGTGCAAGCATCCAAAACAGTTACAAAATTAAGAAGAAAAAAAAAAAGTGTATATATATATATATATGTATATATAAAAAATTTATTTCTCCCATCTTTAACTTTTTGTTTGTTTGGAGTTTTGCGGGGGTTGTTTAGCTTGCTCATTTCCCGGTGGATATTACTGTAAGGCAAGATGACTCTTGAAATATAATGAATGTAGTGATACTTCCCATAGGAAAGAAAGTCTGGCAGAAAATAAGTGTCACATAACAGCCAACTTTATCACTACACTTGGGAAAGCTGAAGAGGGATTTCTCAAGGCATCAAAAGGACACAATTACCCTGCAATACAGATCTCCAGGTTATCCCAATGGAGCTATTATAACCTCCAGCAGTTTTAAAAGAGAACTTCCCAAGAGAATTCATGGACTTCATCAGAACACTCAGATTTCTGAAGTGTCCTGGTCTAATGGATATGATCCAAATTGTTAGTGACAAGAATTTGTCTAAGTGACTTTAACCCAAGATTGATGATCACTTATTCAGAATCACCAGTACACACTAGCCAGGTATGCATTACAGTCATGCTCCAATAGGAAAGAAAATGCCATCTTAGTTCATAATTCATAAGGATTAGGATTCTTCTAAAGCTGCTGATCAATCCAATTACTGATGACATTAAAGCACTACAGATATTTCAAACTTCACCTCATCAGACAAAAGAGATTCCAGAAAAAACACATCTCAAAAAAAAAGACAATTATTATTTTGCTCTCTTCAACTGAGAAAATTTCTGGTACCCAGGGGCCTGCACGTGGGCCTGCAATTAACAAGTACGCCAGTGGTGTAACACAGAACTGAATTTTCTTTTAAACATTCTCCCACATTCAAAGGTTAGTAGTCTATCCATCAAGTCATCATTAATGGCAGCAGCCTGTCCATTAGTTTAAAAAAAAAATTACTCAAAGCTATATAGCAACTCAATGACATGAGCTGGTGAAGCATGGTAAGTATGACTAATACCACAGCTCCTCTGCTGATGTATTTGGAAACCACTTGAAGATCAAACTGAGAACTTGCCATGACACTAGACAACTGCATGGAGAACGCTATTTATTATTAATACTCATCATCTGGAAGAAGTATACACAGATACATAAATTCCCCAAACTACAAAGAAGCAAACAAAACCACACACCATTTCCAAACTGGCAGTTTTATTTTGTCTATATAAGTTTGCAGATTTGTTATTACTTGTTTTAGAAGCAAGTTTACAATTAAGTACGGTCATTTTATCCCTTTCCAAGGAAATACACCAAATAAAGTGCAATGATAAGGTTTTCAGCACATGTTCTTACCCACAGACAATAACAAATATCCAAATAATGTTTTGAACTGTTAGGTGTAGAATCTTTTATTTTTTGTGTCCCCAAGCCTGCAAAGTAAGTAATAGTTTTATAGTGTCTTAGTTAATTTATATTTAACCAGAAAAGGTGGGATTGACTGGAGATTGTTTGCTTCTCTTTCAATCTCACTAACCAGTTCTTTCATTTTTATAGTACCACAGAGAGATTTTTCCCTTCTTTCTTTTTACTGAAAGTGAGTGATATTCTTCTCTTATGAAATGTTTCATAGATAAAAACTCACAGTGCAAAATTCTACACAATATGCTACAATAGAAACCTAGTTCGTACAAAGTATGTATTGTTTCAAATTTCTAAATGCATTATGTGCAAGTAGATCAAGAGAATACTTTCGTATACATGCTAAAATGTGATGGTAAATGGCATTACACAAATTCAATCTGCCATGGACCACTGACGACTACTTATCCAAAGCCAAAATAGACAAAGATTAAATCAAGCATTAATCTATGAATTAAAGTATTTATTATGAAGTATTATCATGGAAGACTAAGCATTTATCTTAAAAAGGCTTTTAAAACTCTCATACTTTAACTTTCCAAGCACTCCTTTTACATCAAACAGATTAACGTTAATCTAAATGTAGTATTATCCAGGTACTTTTTTGCAGCTTTCCCAATCCTTCACCTCCATGTTCTCAGCTACCTTTCTTTCTCTGATGCCATTTTCAAGTAGGCGCCTATGTAATACCCATTATTAATCCCTGTTTCCTCACGATCTCTCAGCTTGATTGCTACCATCAGATAACAAAACAGCTACTTTGCCAACATATTAGAGGGCAATAAAAATAACTGCTTCTTCAACAAATACTTGTAAACAGCCTGACTCCTTGGGGCATGGTCTTATATGTAAATATTAACTTTAAATGTAAAACATCTAATCTAAGTGTCACATATTGCTTATTTGTCTCTCACTTTCATGTCTCATGACTGGCACAGTAGAATCAGCAGGTTCTATGTGAACTAATTCTTAGGACATATAAAGTATTGCCACTTCTGAAGATTTTTCGCAACCTAGAAACACTAAAGAAAGTGTTTAGTAAAGACTGGATTTCAATTTGTAACCTTTATTTCTAGAAAAAAAACATGACTTTTTGCTTTCCTCTAAAAAACTGTAACTGCAAAGGATTCAAAGTCAGATACTGTACTTAGTTTTACCTATCAAATATTCTTATGTCCACATCTAGAAAATCATCAATATATCTAAAAAGAAAGAAAAATTTCCTAGAAATCCCTATCCAAGATCACTATTATATGTATTATTAGGGAGAGCATAATCAACTTTAAGAGTATTAAGAGGTTACCAATTAGGTTCTTCAGTATGTCTATCCTACTACCCTAACACTTTCAATCATTGCCTTTAAATTTGTGTAGGAGTCACAGACTATATTCCCTTCATTGTGGAGAAAAATACAGTACACATACATAATTCCACATCTAGCCTTCATGCTATTCACTGCCAAGGCAGTTTGGCAAGCAGTGAAGATATTTCAAAGGAAAACATATAGGGCCTCACTCAGCCATATTAATGCTCCTTCGCATTCCTCTTGCAATATTATACTGCCCATAAGACTTATTTAAGTACAAGAACATCTTCGGCAAGCAGGGTTTTCAAAATAAAGACCCATGTGGAGAATCCAACATCAGCATCAGTACTTAGTTTTCACCTTCACACAATAGCCATATTACTAAAAGAACTTGTAGTCACATGAGAACAGAAAGTGATGTGTAGGTTTAGAATTGAAATCAAATATAACTTTCCCAACAAATTTTAAAATTAATAAAGTCTGCTGATGTCACCTGGTCATTTTGCATAAAAATAAAAAAATAAAAAACCCTACAGACCTAAATATATAAGCAAGCATCCCACAGCAGCACTGCAGAGAGTAACTCTAGACAAATTTTTTTTTTTTTTAATGGGCACAATAGAGGGGAAATGGGGACTGTCCAATATATGGCTGAAAAAACCCCCAAACATTCAGACACCCCTTCCCCAACAAATGTCTTCTCTAAGCATGTTTATGTTCTGAGTAGCCTAGCACATTGTTTTAATTGGAAGAATATATAGGGTTTTAATCCAAAAGAGAGTAAACACCCATTATACTTAATTTAACATTCTTCCTACAAACTGAAAACCAACAGGAAAGTTTTATCAGTTACAGTATGGTGCATCTTACACTAAAAGGACAAAGAAAATTGTCAGAACTATGGCTCTGAAAAAAAGTGCTGAAAGCAAAATATACTCTTGCATTTATATGTGTAACAAAAAACAACTAAGAATTTGAAACCAAACTCATCAATGTAATTCCTAAAGCGTAATGAGAAACTACAGCAGATAACAGCTGATGTGCAATAATGACTGTTACTAGTTTATCGGACGTGATCCGAGTTGACCACAGAAGAGTTTAGAAACATGATTTTAAGGTAGCTTTGTTTTTACTTTGGTTTTAGTAAGACTATAGAGAACATTTTTGTAAGAGTCAAACTTTTGAATATTGCATGCTGGACCCATCTGGGTCATAATTTGTACAGTATGTGTATAAGTGACAGATTCGCAACAAATTTCTGAGCTGGAAGTTGCTTTTGAATTACTTTCAAGTTCAGAAAAGTGGGTGGAATTATGATAAAGACAGACAATCATTTAGTTTTACACAAAATTAAGTTTTCATGAATTTGCTTGAAAAGACACTTGTTATGCAACGTATGATAATTCTGCATCTAATTCTGCAGTTCTGCCGTAAATTCAATCATGCTTTAGCATACCCTGGTTTAATACATCAATCACATGATGCTTAATCTGAACATACATGTGCTTATTCTGTGGGGGTCACTCTGTAATACAGAAATTCCCAGGAATAAATTGAGCATGTGAACCTACCTATTTAAGGAGATTAAACCCACTACAATAGTAAGAGAATAAACGCACCAGTCTTCTGAAATAGACTGATATTACTTTTTCCTATCTCTTGTATCACACTTTTGCAAACACCATCTTAAGATTTTTAGGCTAGTTCCCTATCATTTCATATAACAGGCTATGAAGTCTTAAAAATGCACCTAATTCTGTCTCCATTTGGAAAAGAACACAGCAAAACCAAATTCTTGAAAATTATCTTACAGTCCCTCTTTGTAGATCAGAAGCTGGCCAGGGAATAATCTTTCTTTTACTACTTAAATTCCAATCAAGTCTGAGTTTAAACAGATATTCAGAAATATTTTTGAGAAAATAAAAACCTTAAACTTCTATCTGTGATTAATTCTACTTTCTTCTAATAATTGATGTCAAGGTCCTCCTTCCAACTTACACATATGCTCATCTCAACTGTTCTTCGGTGAACACTATACTGTTTAATAGGTCCACGCTATGCCCAGAGCTTTCTTCTTTAGTTGATTAAAACATGTGCTCATTGCAGCCATCAGCCATGGGAAAGCTGAAGAAAAAAACTGCCCATTAATAATGATGATAAAGAACTTTGTTAGCCTTCAAAAGGAAAGCATACTCAGGGATGCTCCATTTAACATGAAAACAGCAACAGATACAGCTACCAAACCCAAATATCACGGGACTTGATATTCTGTCAGCAGAGAGGCCAAACTGTGACCATCATCCATACGGAGATTCAGAGCACTGGCCTTCATTTTGCTGGTGCTATTTCCAAATCTGCTTTTTTTTTTTTTTGGCTTGGAGACCTGCAAATGCACAGCACCTCTAGGGTCTGTATCTTGTTCAACTACAGCTGAACAACTGAACAGCTACCTGTCAATTCACAGAGGATCTGACCAGACCAACTTGAGGTATTCTGGCAAACTTTATCATCTTAAGCTGTCCTTTAGAGTACCTGTTCTACATCTCAAAGTGCCTTTCCATACATGTATAAAAGGTTGGTGTAACTTTGTAGAATTCACTAGTTGTAAGACTGAGCATAATGTTATACATCTGGATAGCCTGGACAAATACACAAAAGCCTTTAATTCTCTCAGGTCAACATTTCCAGGAAGAAAGAAGGACATATTTTAGAGGAAGACGTGAGGCCTGAACATATGGTTGCCATAATCAGTGCAGTATAAGTTAATAGAGAAAGACTGGAAAGGAGGATAGGGTAGCTCATCCAATTTCTCTTCATGAATACATCTAAGACACACCCATAGACACCATATAAACAAACCAAAATACCACACGCATAACAGGCCTAAAGAAAAGGAGAAAGAGAAGGCCTTCTGCTAATTTTCTAGCTAGCAGCAAGCACAATATCCCCTTTGGAAAGGGAGCTGGAGGCCAGTGGCAATAAGAGAACAAATTAGCTTTATTGGCCTGGAAACTTTATGATTAGCATGGGAGGTCTAAAGCCTGCTGATCACTACAAAAATAACATTTCACTTTGATGCACGTCTGTCAACTCTCACTATATTAAAATGTTTTCCTTTCTAAATGTGGGTTTCAGCTGCTGTGTCTGGCCACCATGTGATATGAAAGTGAGGATCTTTAGACTAAGAAACATATCGTTTTCCGAATCAGTATTTTGTATAAGAGAAGTTAGCAAATACTGAATATTCTGTGTGCTTGCAGTGATTTAAAAAGACTTCAAACTAATATAAAATACTCATTCTTGGAAAAAATTAATTTGTGTGCTGGCAGAAGTACAGCACCTTAAGCACTTGTGCAATAAAAATGTCAGACACGACAATCAGACAGTATGATACAGTATTCTTTGTAAGGGTTTTAATATTTGTTATAAACTGATAAATTACATAAGCTAAATCTTTCTTTGCAGCTATCTTCAGGTTTTTTTCAGCCTGAGGCAAACAACTCTTTACAAATGTGCCACCTCAACCTCTGACTTGAGGATCTGGGATTGGCTTCCCTACACATCGGTTGTCTTAAATTAGGTTTACAGTAAGGAAGAAAGAACTGCAGTGGTACTGAGAACCAATTAAGGAATATATGTCTTGAGAAGGAGGCAAAGACATTCACTGGTAACTTACAGCTTCATGTTCTGTTGTTACACAGCACGTAAATCTCCCCCTGCCCCCTTATCATTGTGCAGTACAAGAAGGGTTAATGGTGGTCTTGTGTCTATGGCAATAGTCAGGGACTCTGAAAAGTTAGGTTTTTACACCTAAGCACAAGTGAAATGAGCTGTCTGTGTTTCTAGATGGACATCCACATGCAAATACAATTCAAGATCAAGTTTAAATTGAATGAAGACCAAATTTCACAATTTTGGAGAAATTAGTGAATTTAGAGGAAAATCAGAGAAATGCAGAGAAATCTGACATAGATAGAAAAACTATCAGGCTGGACTGTGATCTGCAGATGCAGTTCCAACCATTACTTACAAAATTGTAATGATTTTACATTCAACATTCCTTCTGGCCAATCCCTAAATGAACAGAGAGATGAGAAACAGAAGTGTTAAGTTTCCTAGATCCCACATACACAATGACAGCTTCCCTCTTCCCCAGTCTCTGTGCGGTTGTTGCCAAGGAAATTACAGAAAGACCTCTATCAGTCTTTACTGCTTATGTGTCTGTCTTCTTATTAGAGAGCCATGCAAACGACCTTGTGACTTCTTTGTGCAATATTCTTTCAGCTAGTGGAGGTGCTGGCTAGTTATTTCTGCAAGGTTCTCTTCTAGCTCCATAGTTATTTGCAGGCAATCACAATAGTGACAACTCTGCAACGACTTTCCAGAAAGTATGAAAAAATTATATACCACTTAAAAGTATTTAGAAGGCTTTGAGTATTAGCTGTCTGCAATATTCTTAGTAACTTATTTTCTAAAACACTTTTGGTGATCCCCACTTCTCTTCTTATGCAGACACATCTTGAATCTTACACAGAAGTTAACACAGATTCCAAACATTCAAAACTGACAGTTTCTATGTGCAGAATAATGTATGGGTTACAAAGTTGATTGGGTATTACAGTTGATGAGAGCATGTACTATACAAACCAATAAAACTGAACAGATTGATTTAAAATTCACATTAGACAGCTCAAGATAAGCTTCTGCATGAGCTATTTGTCAAGAACAGCTGTCATGATCAAATAGCTGGTGACACTAGGGAAATGTAGTGTACATATCCAGGTAAGTTGGAAATTATTTCAGACTGCTGTCATTATGCAAACCAAACAAAATGAAAGTTAAACGGAATGTTCTTTGTCATAGCTGAAAAAAGGAAGGGCACATTTCAGACAGAAATGTCATTGAATGTCTATTGAATCTGCTTCTACAAAGATAATATTAACAACTTTGCCAATGACTTTAATGTGAATTCATTAGTAACTTTTTGTTTTCCTCACTAGTCAGATATTAATGTTCTTCAATTCCTGTCTTCTGTTCTACATTTTTTTATTCAACAAACAGAACAAAATGTGGCACAAACATCAGTCTCTGATCAACTAAAGAACCAAAACTCGGCAACCTTTCAACCAAAATCAACAGGATTATCCAGTGTCAACACAACACTGGAGTATTTGTTGATTTGACGGAAGAAGTGCAACACTGCACATTTAAGATACTTAACTTTGTTTCATGCGAGAATAAATTCAGTTGACTTATCAAGTAGCAAAGAGCTCAGCCGCAAAGAGACTTAGAATACTGTGGAAAGTTTAACATCTATTAAAAGTTTAAGACAACTAAGCTACAGTGATGACATACATATTGTCAAACTGATAGAGCAAATGGTTAACTCAGACACATGGCTTTTGTTTGCTCTAACCCACTCTGATTGGTTTACCACATTTAAACTTTTTAATGAGCATTTTCCTGGCCATGTTTTCAAACCTTTTGAGTTTTCACCAGATTGTTTCTAAGGTGCGGGATAGTTCTTATAAAATATGGTCTTATACCAATCAGATTTCTGCTTCTGGCTATACAGTTTTAATAGCTAACTGTAGTTTAATTCAGTTTCCAGCACCGTAAGTCAGAATTAGTATGGAAGATATACAGAGCAGGAGAGAAACTTATAATAGCAATGAATGCCATAAATTAATTCAAGCCAATGTCTTATGTCCTTGCTGCCCATATAAGCACAGTAAGAATGCAAAAAATGTTAGATATTTTTAAATATTTTTAATTGAAGTCTTAAACAGTGGGAAAGTTAATGTTGGTCTGAGCTAGTCATGTGCTAGTAAAAATTTTGCATTTTAATTAGGTGTGATCTAATCACCTTTCACTGCTCCAACAAAAAAACCAATGCTTTATCCTTTCCAAGCCAGGCTAGATTAAGATATTTTACAGATTATTCCCAATGTTGCTTTTAAACGAACAGGCTAGCTGTCTATATAGTCATGAATTTTCAACAAACATCAGTACATAAAAATATGATCATGCAGGTATCCGCTGTCCATACTCTGACACAATATACCCTGGGACAGAAAATTGTGAATAAAGGGAGACTTGGAATTCTGGAAAGACAAGAAGGCAGTGCAGTTGCATTAGTAAGTTTGCAAATAGGAACATTCCAGCTGACTATGTGTGCACAGAAAAGGGCCATTAAAAATGGCAAAACAAAGGATGGTATTGTTTTTGCACTATGTTCTTATTCCCTGCGCAGATTTCTTCTATCCGTGTGGTCCCTTGTCTAAAATGAGAAACATTCCTGTAGGACTCTCAAAATCATAATGATGAGGAGTAAGGAATAAGGAGAGGCTAGAGAACGACTACTGAAGCAGGGGCTATCACTCTGTTCGCAGCAGAAACACAGAGTTGATATGGGAAAGGAAGAGGCTGATGATGGGAAGATGTGTGTCAAGTGGTAGGAGGAGGAGTCAGACTAATACTCATGATTAAACTGAGACAAGAAACTGGAAGACAAGTTTGATGATGAAGTGAGAAAGGTGCAGGGTTTAGGGATAGAGTATCAGGGCTTTAGTATGAACCCATGGGTAAGTGAGGACTTACTCTTCTCAGGCAGAAACAAGCTTTTTAAGGAAAGTTAGGCTGTTCAATCCTCTTCAACCTTCCCATTTCTTGTAATCCAGACCAGCTATCCAGCTATTTGTCACCAGAGAAATAAAACTTCTGTTCCCTTCCTGCTATATTCCAGCAAAGGAGCTTGAGGATAGAACATAAGCACAACAGGCATTGTCCATATAACTGGAACCTCTTCGTGCTATAAAACCAGAAAATAACCTGTTCTGTAAATGGAACGTTAATATAGAATGCCCGAAGGTTTGTCATATACATTAAAAGGATCCTATGAAATAGGAATGTAACATCCATTTAGTTGCATATTATTAGCACTTTGTATCCAAGTGGAGACATTAGGAATACTACTTTTGAAGTTATTATCTCAGGAAATATTGAAAGAGATTATATAAAATTATTCGGGTCACAATATAAAATGCATGCCAAACAGGAAGCGAGGACAAAAGGGAAGTGAAAACCATTTTACATGCATCTTATGTCCATCTTAGAAAGGATAATGAACATCAAGCAAAACATGCTCTATTAAAAAAAACAAACAAGCCCAAACAAACCCTTTCTGGCAAGATATAACAGTTCATCCTACTATATAAATAACACCAATGGTCCTTGAGAATACGGTTTTAGCTTATAAAGAAAAGATCATGGACTTCTTGTGTAGAACAGGTTGCAGGGGAACAGCAAAAATCTACACAGGCACCACAAACACTGACTGGGCTAAACTACCATAATTTTAACTGGAAGACTTTTTGTTCCTCATCAAGTGTGAAAATTCTAGAATAAAGTATACATAATTCATCTGAGTATTGCAGCGTTTCAATTTTAGCTAACCATTATTTGAAAATTTAAAAGTATAGGACTTCTACACATGGCACACAATTTAAAAAATGTACTAAAATGGAAATTTAAAGAATATATGTAAGAACCACCCTTCATAAAACAATAAAAATACTTACTTGCAAAACTCAATTGAACCCCTTAAATTAGTTATTACACATGTACGGATGTCAAATAGAAAAATTGTGAGCAAGGCACAAAGATCTTGGCCAACTAGAAACAACCAAAGCCAGGTTCTCTCTACTTACCATTTATAAAAAAGGCTTTCTCTCTCTGTAAATGACAGAAGTACTGTAACAGTGACATTCTGTTAACATTATAATCATGAATGGCTTTGATCTGTAGTTTATCAAGTAATTAAAAATGATACAGCTTTTCCATTGTTTCCCTGAACTTTTAACCCTTTCCTGAGAGGAACTGTGGGTGGCAATAACGTTTTCCCTATGCAGTAAGGCAGAGATTGCAGGTGCAATGCCTACAGAAAAAAACATTCATAAACATACATCAGCTTTCATATAAATGCCTTTCCTCTTCCGTGAGCAAAGGCGTATCAGTGTCAGTGATCAGAATCAGGACATGCACTTCTGACCCACAGAGCTACTGAGAATGCTTCCTTCACAACCGTCCAGAGATTCTTCTACAAAAAAGCTTGCCAGTGACATCAAAGATAAGGGTAACGAGAAAACTGGAGCTCACTCTGTGAGATTTGAGTCTCTTCAATTCACTGAAAGATCTGCTCATGAAACATGGCACTGCTGCAGAAGAGTTCCAAAGGCAAAATTTCATCTTGAATTTCACATTGAAGTTTTAATAATGAATCTTCAATGCTTAGCAAATCCAAAGAAAAGTTGATGAAATCCATTTAGTCAAGAAGCCACTTCAAAATTTTCAAAAGTACCTGAAGTGCAATAGAACCACAGATGCTAGTGCAAGTCAACACATCTTTTGTGTTTATCTTTCCCCAGTGCTTTGAGAAAATCTCCCCCATAAAGCAACAAGAATGTAAAAACATCTCTAAAAGCATTCTCCTCTCTGAAATGACTGTTCCCTGTATTCAGCATTAGACTTTTGCTTCTGAGAGTGCTACCACCTTTTTTTTATTTGAAGAATAAGCTTGGCATTTTAAATTACAAATGTGTTTTTAAACTATTTTCTAGCAAGCAATTTAGTAAAATATTTCAGAACAGAACAGAACAAAGAACTCAAGAGTAAGTACTCGGAACATATTTTTTAAACAAGGCAACAGTGACTTCAGGACTCAGTAACTCCCAGGTTGCTGAAGGTCTTCCCCAACACATACATGTCACTGCAATGCAGAGATACCCAAGTTAGTCTTCAAGAGATCTGGTCCAAGTACAGAACATAATTTAGCTGTGACAAGGTAAACCAACCACCACCGAGTTACGTCTATGTTGCCACCATTGTTCCAAAAAGAACGTCTCCAAAAAATTTCAGACCTTTTACACCATCCTATGCCCAAAGCTATTACAGCTGGTCTAACACTGTAAAAGAAATGCTCAATAGGATTAAGAGAGAGGAGTTTGTGCAGGAAGTCTGGAACTGTTTTTAAAAGGAACTCCTGATTACATTTTACATTTCGTATGCAATCAAATTCTCATTCTTTTTTTATCCCTCAAAAAGAAGAGCTTCAAAGAAAAAAAAACGTATCAAGAGTCCTCAATAAGAAAAAGCAAGCAGTAAATGCTAGAGGGTCAAAAGTTTGAAAAATATCTGGCTTTTTGTTTTCCAACATACCCACCCTATGAGTAGGCTTCATAACTTTCCTTAACAATGTCTTTAAAACTGAGGAGAACACATGAGCCAATTTCCTCCTCCTCTCGGGTAACTTTAGCCCCTGGAGGTTTTAAAGCTAGCTCTGTAAACAGCGATGTAGGTCAGTAGTGCTGGAAGAGCCAAATGTTGGAATTGCTCAACCTGAACTCTATGCAGCTGTACCAGCTCTGGGATACATAATCCTTCTGTGCCAGGAGTCAGGTTTCTCCACACAAGGTTCACTGGCAACGGTGCCAAGGAATTAACCAAAGACTCAAGTCACAGGGTGGGTTTATATGATTCCAGAAAAGCCAATCAGAACACAGTAAACTGTAAACTACTAAGACTTCTAAAACCTTATCATATAAATTAATTACTCCTGAGTAGAAGGCTGGCATGCTGAAATGTTTTCAGAACTGTAATATTCTCTAGATGATGGCCCTAGGCACAGCTGCTGAAATAATAGTCCACCACATGAAAGCTGAGGTTTACTGGTAAAAACTTCCACAAAAGATTTGCATAAATCACTGCACTCACTCAACACAAACACCACAGAGCAACATCCAAAGACACCTGCTTACAGTTCCCCGCTACGTGAGCGGAGAGCTGCCTCACAGCTAAAGATGGTACATTTTGCAATTTTTTTCATACACTGTTACTTCTAAAGAAATGCCTACATGGTATTTTGCAGGCAGATGCAACTCACTGTGTCCTCCTTCAAACTGGCCAGATGCCAACTCTGCACTGTGTAGACAAAGGGCAAAAGGTGTAAAGATTTAACAGTGTTTAGTGTGACTGCATGCCTTTCTGACAGAAAGTACCGGTACCAGGCACACTTGGTATCAGCATCATGTGGCTAAAAAGCTTCTGGATGGCAAGGAGCATGAGCCAAGAAACCTTGTATCTGTCTGCCAAAAAGCATGGCAAAAGATCACTTCACAGCAAGCTAGAAATAGATTATTTGAGCGCATGAGGCTTTTGGCTGAAAATTTTTCACTGGATGTCATAAGCATACCTCAGGGGTGCCACTTTACTGTGCCACTTTACTGTAACTATTATCTTACAAGACACTAAAACAAAAAAAGAAAGAAAAAATAAAGCTACATTAAAGAGGGAAAGATTCTGAGTTAAATCTCTCTGCAGAGATATGACATCTTCTGGATCAGGACAGGGAAACAAACTCAAGACATTAACTAATAAAAATTAAAAAAAAAAAAAAAGTTCAAAAGCTTCCCATTAGAATTTTGTACACTCCTCTGAAACAGCCAAGAGAAATTACATGTTCCAGGCAAGACTTTTTGACTGGGGGGGGGGGCCTTTCAGAAGCTGACCAACAGCAAGGCAGTAAAATCAGCAGTCCTGTTGAACAGCACATTCGCATTATCTCAAGGACATAAATCACAAATTATACATAGATGCAAAAGAGCATCATACTTTACTCTGTATTACAAAGGGAGGCAAAAGCAATTGCTGAGATTTCATTTGAATTCTTCACTATTTACTTGCAAACTGTAACCCTGTCTTCTCTGCATGTTCAGACAAGGCACATCTGACAGTTTTGCAATGAATTTCTACTGTTACCAATGACAGTCTCATGTTACTCACTGCAGACTGACAGTGTCTTTTGAGCCATGTTCTGACTTCTGCTAAAACCTTTTATGTTCAACCAGTGATGAGTTTTCCTTTTCTGTTTAAGATCCTTTGCAACAAAAGGATGCAAATTAACACCACTGGTTTTTTAGGGTTGCTATTTTGTTGTGTTTTCCAATGTTAGGCAGATAATTTTTAGAAAGGTATGAGGAGATAGAAACTAAACCTCAGGGACCGGTGGCAAGAGGAGATCGTAACTTTTGCAAATGCTGACTTAAACTTTTCAGTGTTACTATTTAGTTACCTGGCAATATTATTTTATCCATAAATTATAGACTATTACATAGCTAGAAAATACAATTCCCAGGTGGATGATGCAGAACAGACTCCTTGTGCTACCCTGCCACGATTGAAAACACTTGAAGTAATGAATTCTGATGCTATGCGTAATTCCCCAGAATAATTTCATTTATAATCTATTTCAAACTACATGAATGTGATTATTGTATGAATGAAAAATAACAGCATTCTCCCAAGCATTCAGGTTGCGTCCTATTAAAGACTGGGTGATTGTTTATTTTCTGATGTGTATTTCTTTATATCCTTCCATCCTAAAATTCATTACAAAGCCAGAAAACAGACTACAAACATCAAAAGATTAGATCCATCCTGATAGCTCCTCAAGTTCTCAGAATGTTGTTACCTGTCTCTTAGAAGTAAATTCTGAAAGCTCTCTAGTGAGCAATGCTGGCTCCCATAACATTAACTCAATAAGACTGACTCTTCAGCATGAGGCATGAGGTGCCAGCAATTAGCCTTCATGACTGGCATGCCTGGGCAAAAAGAGCAACCACAGAAATACATTCTTCCCTAAAGGCTCATCAGTGTAACACAGCCTCATATAAAACCAAGAAACCATCATCCCCATAGAAATACACATCTGTATTCTCTGTTAGCTTGTAAAGAAAGAACGTATTTTCTGAAATTTGAAAGTGCAGCACTATAGGCATAATTTTTCCTGAAAATGGTCTTAAAATTCTTTTCCATTCAAGTACTCTTCACCTGTACTGTCAATCCTAGAATCAAACAGACATTTTCACCTTCTTCCATTTAGTTGACGTGCCTTTCAGGTAGGCCTGTACACTCAATTACCTAGTTAGTGCAAGGCATCATGTCATTACTTATTGCGTTCACATCACCACATTAATTAATTATTAAAAATCCATCAACTAGAGGTTGAATCTAATTACAAAGGGGTTCCTAGGAAAGAAAATCTTCTTTACGCAAACCCTTAATATTCCATTTTGAATAGAAGCTCTGACAATAATTTAATGCTTTATTTCCAATTATGGTATTTCACTTCATGGTAATACAAAGCTTAACTACTTTAGGCCCAGCTCAAATTGAAGTTCTGTCAAACGTGTGTTCTCTCTTGCCGAAAGAGACAAAGGGACAACACTATAGTTCTTCAGCTCTAAGCAGTTAAAGGTAGTAGCAGGTGCCAACTTAGAAACACATCATGGTAATCTTAGAAAAAATAAACTGTGTTTGTTTTCACACACACGGATAAAGGCAGATCTTAAGACCTTCTGCAGAAAATCAGTCTTTGCTCTCACTTGTATTCAGAATCACGCTGAGTACTGTTATTCCAGGTACAGCAACCTCTTCACTCACTATATGCAATAAATCTTATCTTCAAATATGTCTACTAAGGAAGGATTTCCCCAGCCAAGGAAAGGAAAGGATTCCATTTCCACTCAGATAAATGATCACAAATTACTCTTTTCAATTCCAAGAAAAAAATCATCTCTTTGCTCCCATTTGGAACATACAGGACAGCCTCTGAAGATTATTAACGGAAAATAACTGCTCCACCCCATCTTGATTCAGAGATGTACCCTCCAAAGTGCAAATGCAGGTCATCTGTGAGAAGGAAGCAAATCTTGACATAGTCTTATTATTTGTAACTAGGGAAATATACCTATAGTATAAACGTGAGCCTGAATGGTTTGTAACAGTTCTTAATGAAATACAGGCTTTCATTTAAAATACAGACTTATTAATTCAGGCAATTTCTTCCTCTGTGAAGAAACTGTTAATTCATGTCATAAACATCTATTGAGTCAAGCAGAGGGCAGGTGTGGGCTCTAAAATGACCTTGGTACAAAAGGAACAGATGGCCACTGTAACTACATTGATGGAATAATAAAATTAACTTTAAAAAATTCAACTAGCAGTCAAAATAAGAATAAAAATACATTAATAGCATGATGTAGGTCTAATCCAATATTTAACACTTGAACTCAAGGAAATGGTGCAGAAATACAAGGCACATCTTATTTTCTTATTCAGGACATACTGGAGGAAGCCGAGCATGTTTCAAACTGCATCTGTGCTATTTTACAGAATTTTCAGAATTTGTAGTCAATGCAATGAATTTTACAATCACTTTTCATTTTAAACACATGACTTTTCAGAAAATCTTTCAGGACACAATTATCTTGAAACAGGCCTGAAATATCTGAATAAAGTCCTATTCCATATGTGTTCTAACTCATGTATATGAGGCTAAAAATACAGAGCTTTTTGTGTAAGTCTGCATATGCAAAGTACAATTAAGTGTAATTCCAGAATGTCTTCCATGATCCAAAAGCAGAATACCATGCTAAATATTTAAATATTCTATTTGTCTAACCAGCAAGATAACATCAACTTCCCTAATAAAGCTAAATTTAATGACTGAGACCACTAAGTATTATTGAGAAGATTTAATGATATACTGAGTTATTACTTATAAAAAAAGATGAAAAAAACCCTTAACAGTAAGTTTGTTATACTTTGCAGTCCTCAGCAAAGTTAGACCTCATCATAAAAAGAGACTTGGTGTATTGTCACTCCACCAAAATTTTTAATGTATAGTATTATTTGTGGCCTATGCTGCCTCAGAAGAGAGTTCTGGACAGTTTTAAAAAAACCCTTCTGCACTGGTTTTAAGTGCAATAAACATGTACTATAAACATTATTCTGATTTGCTGTAGACATTGTACTGAGGAGAAAACTGATAAACTCATAATCTTTCAGAAAAAAGTTATCTGAATTCATACTAACCAACAAGTTTCTTCTCCAGACCAAAGATGGTGTGCAACTACCATCTAAACAACAAGGAAGTGCCCTTTACATTATTAAAATACATTTGTACAGAACTGGATTGGGCACTTGAATTACACAGCTAATCCTTGGCATACAGCTTTTCTGTAAATCTCATTCCACAATTACTACTCTGACCAACAGCTGGTTGACATGTGTAACTTATTTTTTTCAAGTTACCTTTTCTTACTTTTCACATCACTGCCAAAGTTGCAGCCGTTAGAGCTAGAAGTTGCCTATTTGAAATCCTTAGGAAAACTCAAGGTTGTTTTTTTATCTGGCTAGCCAGTAGGTTCTGATTTAGCTTCCTTAGTATGTCTGAGATTCTCTCAATAAATCAAAACCAGAAATATTGACAAAAACCTTTGTCTGCTATACCAGGTAAATTCTTTAATTACCTATTTATTAATTTTAGTATATGAATGGGTATGTTGCACTACGTATTTAGGCACACAATTTATGTTAAAGCAAGAGTCATTAGATTAAATCATGAGTTAGCTAGACACAATAGGTAAGATTTAGCCTTCTGAGTCTAATTCAGCAGAAGCAAGGCAAAGGTTATTTGACTAGTGCACTTAAAATTACAGAAACATAAATGAAGACCTGGCATTTCTACCTTGAATTAAATATCCAGGCACAAATGCTTTTCATCCTCCTCCTCAAAAGATAAACATCCTTCAGCAGAACTGGTGTGTTCACAATGACTGAGAAGGGAGAGGGGCAAGAGATGGGAATGGGAACAAGAAGGTCAGAACCCACTCACAGCATCAGAGGAAAAGGAGTAAGAACAAGTGCAAGTATCCATCCATGACAAAATCCACAATTTCACAAGGGAGGTGAGGTAGGTGGGCAAGAGAAGAAACACTAGAGCGTCTCTAATTATACATGCGTCAAACTGTAGACATGGCACTTCAAATTTTGCATGTGCTTATAACAAAACCGAAAAGAAGCCATTGTGTTCATTATTTCAGCTGGAATACTGCAAAGTTACATCATATCATATAATAGAAAAAATCCTCCTGACATTTATACCTGTGCAATCTAAACAGATGGGCTGATATCTATTTTCTATGTACTGACAGAATGAAAGTATGCCAACATATGCCTACTTATATTTTACCTTATATGTTAAATGGCATTTAATCAAAAATGTATAGCCATAGCATATCCAGTTCTCTTCTAGAATTCTAGCTATAGTAGTAAATAATAGGCAATGAAGCCAATTCAGTGACTTATTCAAAGCTCTGCTTAGAGGAGCACACACATCAAACTATGACTGGATCACAGTGAACAATCAACGTGCTTTACAAACCTCCAGAACTCTCCCTGGTGGGCAAGAGTCAATGTAGCCAATGGCAGTTCCTCTGACAACATTCCCCCACATAACAGCCCTACACCCTTTTAAGAATGAACCAGAATACCACTCCTGGAGCAACTCTGCAGCTGTTGGGTTTGAATCTATAACTGCTATGTAAATTTCCAACAGCAGCCTATGCAGTGTTTTCCAATGTATAACCTTTCCACTTAGCTTTTTTCTGGCTTCATAAATAACTGCTTAGTGTCCTGGTTTTGGCTGGGATAGAGTTAATTTTCTTCACAGTAGCTAGTATGGGGCCATGTTTTGGATTTGTGCTGGAGACAGTGTTGATGTTTTACCCAGAGTCAAGGCCTTTTCTGCTTCTCACCCCACCCCACCAGCGAGTAGGCTGGGGGTGCACAAGAAGCTGGGAGGGGACACAGCTGGGACAGCTGACCCCAACTGGCCAAAGGGCTATTCCAGACCATATGGCATCATTGTCAGCATATAAAGCTGGGGGAAGAAGAAGGAAGGGGGGGATGTTCAGAGTTACGGCATTTTGTCTTCCCACCGTTATGTGTGATGGAGCCCTGCTTTCCTGGAGATGGCTGAACACCTGCCTGCCCATGGGAAGGAGTGAAGGAATTCTTTGTTTTGCTTTGCTTGTATGTGTGGCTTTTGCTTTCCCTATTAAACTGTCTTTATCTCAACCCATTATTTTTCTCACTTTTACTCTTCTGATTCTCTCCCCCACCCCACCAGGGCGGAGTGAGCGAGCGGCTGTGTGGGGCTTAGTTGCCAGCTGGGGTTAAACCACAACACTTAGAGAGACAAAAAAATTTGTAAAGAGAGCTTTAAAATAAATTCAGTACACTAGGTCTTCTTTGTGTCACTCCACAAATACCAGCATGCCATCACCAAGATGCCAACATACTTTGGATTTTAGAATATAGTGTTCATTCTCTTAAAATATGGAAGAACTTCTCCAAATATAAACTATCATATAAATACTCACTGACTCAAAACCACACTACAGAAATAATTGTCAAAGGTTGTTCAACAATTCTTTCAATACTATGCTTAGTGTAAGGAAAATATTTCAACAAATGTGCATGTATCACTGACTTCTGGCTTTTATACCATCCAGTAAATTCTGGAGGTTTTTAAACCACAGAGCTTATTACAAAGCTTACCACTCTTGCAGTGTTGTTACACCAGTCCTCCCCCTTCTTCCACCTCAAAATGTTTGTACAAAATGTTGTTCAAGTCAGGCATGTCATAATGTGGGCTCCACCACACTAGGTAAGACTAATATGCAATACACTTATCTAATGGTGGGTTTGAACTGAAGTTCATTACAACGAATACATTGATCACAGGCTTCGGATTTTTCATCAAAATTGTTATGAATGATACAGCATAGGAAGCCAATGATACATTTAGGAAGCCTAAATATGCCAGTCCAAAAGAAAAGGCCGCAATTATTGGATCCAAACTACTGAAACACTCAGAAGTCATAATATTAAGGCAGGATACATTTATAAAGACCAAATAGCAGCACTGACATCAAATCACTCAGTTACTGGGCCAAAACTATCAAATTCCTTCCCTTCCCACTCTAAGAACAAACAGTAAGATATTCTCTCTTACAAAGGAGGCACAATGAAGCATAAAGCATCATCAGGAAAAAATGGTGGGCAGATAAATGGCAGGAGACAGTATACAACTTGCTAAATTGTTTCAAATATTGCTGAAGGAAGGAAATCCAGTAGGGATAGATGACCACTTCTACACCACAGCAGGCCAGAGGTGGCTCAAATAAAAGAGGACTACCCCTATCTAAAAACTAAATAAAGAAAACAATAAAAAATAAAAAAGCAAGTCAAACATGGAATTGTCATTGCAGAAGATCCCAGGGTGGGGCGGAGGGGGGTGGGAGGGAAGGATATTTTCTCATAATTTGGGATTATCATCTGGCTGTAATGTGACTGATGCAAACATGGTAATATCTTCAAGGAATTTGACTGAATCTAAATAAATTAAAGATAAAGCCTCCTAAGACTAATGATATTCAACTGTCACTGTGGTACAGTAAAGCCCACAATGAAAGTTGACCCCTACTGACATTAAATAAATAAAAGGTGTCAGAGTTACCAACTACAGTAAGCATAAAACTGGATCGCTGGTGGATTAAACCAGGATGACATTGCCCTTACAAAAGTGAAATTACATTGTGCTAAAAAGTTTAACAGAAATATAATCCAAAATAGTCAAAAAAAGCTCCAAGTAACAGGAAAGGCTTAAAACAAAAAAGAGCATTCTATCCTCATAGAAGTCAAAAAACCTACAGACGTAAATACTGATTTTTCTAGCAGTTTTATCTGCTATGCTAGTTTTGCAGCACAAATACATGACACAAAATACCTAGGAAAATACAATTGGGTCTATCGGCTATACCAGAATACTGAAACCTAGATGCTACACTATATTGAAATTTGATGCTACTTAAGTTACATTTGCAAACTGCACTGTTTTAGATTAATCTCTGGCACTATCCTTTGGGAGTATGTGGAGGGATTAATATCTGCCTATGTTGTTACACTTACGCCTTTAAAACTCCACAAATATAAAGAAACACAATCCAAGAATTTGCAAGAATTTATTTATTCTTTGCCGTACATAAAATTAATGTGTTTCACTATTAAATCCCAAAACTTAAATTTATGCATTTCCCCAAACTTCTGAAGTCCCCAAGACAAAACAAAAAACCATATATATGCACACCCCCCAAAAAAAAAAAAAACAAACCCAAAACCTTGTGATATCAACACACATCTCTGTTCTCATAAGCCTTAGCACTGACCTATTTATTCCCTGAGGAAAAATTCAGTCGGAAACAGTAGCGGAGAGTAATTAAAAAGTATCACAGCATTCAGTCCATTTGGGGTCATTATTTGTTAGTTTCAATAACTTTGTTATTTGAAGTCTGAAACCAACTCCATGCTACAGCTGGAAAAAACCCTCTACAATTTGGCATCTGAAAAGCATTCAATTATATAATAAAACGTGATATTGTGAAAAGGAGATGTTCTCAAACTAGAGCCCACTGCCCTCATGAGATTAGTAAAGACCTCGGGGTCTGCAAAGTTCCTTGATTTTGCTTGTAAAGCTTGTGCAGTTACCTAACTGGGCTTGACAGAGGGAGGAAAGGGTCTCCAGAAAAAAACAATTCTTCAAAGATTAAGACAAGGTCATCTGATGTCACAGTATGCACACAAGTACAAACTGAAGATTTAAAATGTTCATATGAGTTAAGATCTGAACAATATTTATTTTGATCATGCCACAGCAATGGAGAAAATTTGGAAATAGAAACAAATCTCTTTATCTCCTTGTTCAGGGAGTTATTTGAGCAACGTGGATAGAAGGGGTTTCTTCCTCACCTGTCCACAGCCTCCTTCTGGCCACTGTCACTGCTCCTGCTGTAACTCCCAGAGAGCAAGAGAAGAGACAGCAGGAAGCTGGGGCTATCACGCAACTTTTCTTGTCTTGTTATGGCTTTTTGGCCTTCCCCTACCAAGCAGAGTAAGATACTTCTCTGACACATCATCAGAATCAGAGAAATCATGTGAAACTATTTCAAGGTCAACAGACAAAGGTCAGCTCCCACAACTATGAAAGTTGTGGGTTTACTGTCATGCAAGGCCTTGGTCCAAAAAAGACACAAGCATGGGTATAACTCTGCAAATGAACACAGCCTTGCTAACTTCATCTTAGTATCACAGTATATGCTGATCGCTAGACTGCTGTGAGATCTCTCTCAAAGGCTGCAGTTCAGAAATACACTTATTTGCTTCTTAGTTTGTATGAATTCTCTTTTTGATGGGAACTAGTCACGGTATTGCTTTGTTTGTCTGAATGCAGATTTCTGCTTGGGAGTCACTGAAAAGCCAAAGAAAATTTTACATTCAGAAAGTAAGGTCACTCAAGAAGATTGCTAGTTTGCAGTAGTCCAGTAAAAACACAGAGCCAAAAGTCCCATGTGAATAATTGCCAGCTCTTAGAATGATGCTGTTCAAGATATAAGCTACTGCCTATATCTGACTAGGTGACTGAAATTATTTCCCAGTGATACACACTAAAAAATGCAGCATATGCTGGACTTCCTATTTCAGTACAACAGCAATGCTCATTGTTCCTTGAGGATTTTGTGTCATTAATTACTAATTTTTTAATCTAGTGTAATTTCTTTCCCTACTGAATATGTATTTCTGATTCTATCCATGTGAGATACGTTAGTTCAGCATTTTCATTAATATATCTGTGCTTAGAAAAGCTTTTTTGTGTTACAATACTCAGTCAGTCAGTAAAGCTTCAATTCATCAAAGCACTTAAGCCTGCACCTAACTCCAAATATGCACGTAACTCCATTGACTTTAATGGGACTGCTTACTTAGGCATGTGTTTAAGAATCAAGGCCCATGTAAGCATAATTGTGCTCTTTGGCCTGGACCCAAGCCCCTAAAAAAGGAAATAAGCAGAACGGAGAACAAATGTTCAGTAAAGCTGTAAGAAGGCACAGCAGCTTTCTAGGAAATATGCACAACATCAAAAATAATTTGTTTAACTATCTTTACAGAAAATCCTAACAATCAGAGTTAACTGGGAATCCAGTTATTGAATTCCACCAAGATATTTTCAAACCTAAATTGAGCATTTTTAAGTACACTTACTCAAGAAAGGTGTTGGAAATCATAACTAAAAGAAAAGCTAATACTAGAGCATACAAGCGTTTATGCTCCAGGTGCATTTATGCTGCTTCACAGAACTCGTCCAGTTACTAAGGAACATAATTGTCCAATGCTGCCGAGTACTGACACTTCCCCCTCTTTTTATGGGCTGAACTTAATTTAAAATATTTTTAGAACAACATATGTTAAGTCTAAATTTGGAATATTATTTCAACTAGGTGCACTAATGTAATCAAGAATTCAGTCCTGCAGCTTAAAATTCTACAAGAATTCAATGCCTCTCTGGGTTTTATTCAATGGAGAGCTTTACAAATCCTTATGTGAGTGAACTCTTTGTACAAATTTTGTCAAAAAATGGAAATAAGTTTGTAATGCTAGATGCTGTGATGAACAGTGAAGCAACACGAGGAGTCACACAGTCCTATGCCCTCGTTATCAGGTAATCTCTTAGAGTCACATATATCAGCCGCTGTTCTGCTGGACTGTTGTGGTTTAACCCTAACCAGCAACTAAGCCCCACACAGCCACTCACTCACTCCCCCCAGGTGGGATGGGAGAGAGAATCAGAAGAGTAAAAGTGAGAAAACTCGTGGGCTGAGATAAAGACAGTTTAATAGGTAAAGCAAAAGCCGCGCACGCAAGCAAAGCAAAACAAGGAATTCCTTCACTCCTTCCCATGGGCAGGCAGGTGTTCGGCCATCTCCAGGAAAGCAGGGCTCCATCACACGTAATGGTTACTTGGGAAGACAAGACGCCATAACTCTGAACGTCCCCCCCTTCCTTCTTCTTCCCCCAGCTTTATATGCTGACAATGATGCCATATGGTGTGGGATACCCCTTTGGTCAGTTGGGGTCAGCTGTCCCAGCTGTGTCCCCTCCCAGCTTCTTGTGCACCCCCAGCCTACTCGCTGGTGGGGTGGGGTGAGAAGCAGAAAAGGCCTTGACTCTGGGTAAGCACCCCTCAGCAGTAACTAAAACATCCCTGTGTTATCAACACTGTTTTCAGCACAAATCCAAAACATAGCCCCATACTAGCTACTGTGAAGAAAATTAACCCAGCCAAAACCAGCACATGGAGCAACAACTAAAAATTTACTGCCACTTCTACTTAATTTTTTTATTGATTACAAGTTTTCTGTCTGCTCCACAGAAATGTAAAAAGTAAACAGTTTGGATCGATGTAAAAATAAGCACAATGCTTTAATGCTTTTTTCTTTTTTTTTTTTTTTTTTTAATTAAGAAAAAAAATGGGGTCAAACTAAAATGCATTCCATTTGAGAATAACCATTTCATTTTAAAGCACTTGAAATAAAAGAAAAGAAGTAAACAGCTAACTTTAAAAATGTACTGGATACTGGCAGTGACCTTCTCCTAGTACTCCTCAATGCCCAGAGTGAGGGCACATGCCCAAGATGTGGAAATTCCAAGATCTAGCAAGACTTACCAAAATTTTCACATGTGTTCTCAAGCAAATACAGCTGATCTGAATGTGGGATAATGCTTTAAATTCCTCTGTTTTCTGTGGGAGTTACTGAATGCTGAGGCAAAGAACAAGAAAGAGAAAGGTTCAACAGCCTGCAATGGATACTTACCTGGAAGGTGGGACCGCACTCCAAGTAACAACCACAACTTGTATAGGAAGTGGAACAGCTGCCACAGTATTTGTAGGTAACACCATGCCCAGTGTATCAAGCAGCATGGTGACTGGGATAATTCTCAAAGTGGTGGGACATGGCTCCAATTCCCACTGAATTCACTACAAAGTCAAAATTGGAAAAAATTTCAACCACCTTTAAGGCTGGTAAGAAATAGAAGATGCTTCCAAAAAATACCCATTTTCAACACTTTCCAACAGAATGCCTTGAAACAATTGTAGTAACAAAATAATCTAATTTAATTTGTGTTTACTTGCAGTTTAAATGCTACAGATGCTCAAAAGCTGCAGTATTTTTTGCCAAAACAAGATACGCTTAAAAATCTTATAAACAGTGTCTCTTACTTCTAAATACAGCCTCTCTCACTGGAATCTGCTTTATGACAGGAACATCAAAGCAATGGATTTGAGAAACTAAAAGAGGTGCCTGGAAGACTCATCCAAGATAAGATCATTTCTCATCTAATCCAATCTAGAAAACAGAGTTATAAAAACTGCACACACAAAAAAAAAGGGATGTTACATCATTCCTTTTTTTTTTTTAAAAAAAAAAAAAAAGAACAACTCCTCCCACGTCAATGTCCATGAAACTCAGGAACTGCTACGACCAGGCCAGGTTCATTCTTGCCACTGCATGGCAAGTTAAACACAGGAAAACCTGACAGCTGGAACACAATGCAAGTGGTGAAACTGAGAACTTCTGACTTCTTCCCCTTTGCATCACTGATGTTCAAAAGAGAGCAGTGGTAAAGGTAGCAGAAGCCACCAGTATATGAAGTGGCAATGGTTTCATTTATATTATTAAGACTGTTTGAAAATACATGAAGAGTGAGATTTTTCTGAGACTGACAAGTCCTCCTCACGCTTCCTAGCAAGCAGGGTAGATAAAGATAATATGTTTCTGACAAAAACAAAACCAAAAGCTTTCTATTTAGCAAGACTGGAATAATTCTCTCTCTCTCACAGAATGGAACTTAGACATTTGACAGTTCAAATGATCAAACACCTGACAGGTAAAAATTTTATACCTTTTTATAAAATAGAACAACTCTACAGAAAACATTTTCTGAGGGACATGATCCCAAGTTTCAGTTATACTTTGCTCGGCAAAGCTGCACTGCAGGAGAAAATAAATAAGATTAACCCATTTTTTAACAATGACTCATAGTGCAAAAATAAGCCTGAAGCTTTTCTTAAGTACTGTTTTCACTGGCTGGTTGATATCGCAGTGCAGAATTTAAAACTAACACAACTACAAAAACACAAGGCTTTAAACTCCTAATGCATTAGATTCACAGAAAGTACATCATAGTTTGCTTGTACTGGCTCCTGAATAATACAGAAATATACACTGCTTTAAGTATCTGGTACAGTTGAAAGGTTAAGCAACAACTGGAAGCCTACATTTTTTAAAGTATTGTGCAGCAGAAATCAAGCATTTTATAGTCCAGGAAGATCCAGTTAGTTAACACTGCTGTTCATGATCTACTTTGGGGCTGTTTTAATTGGTTCTGCCCAGTATCTGCTCTTGTGAACTACCTTTATCAGGACAAGTGACAAGGACAGTAAAGCATCTATGAAGTATACTTTCCACAAAGCTACTTTTAAAAGCTAAGACAACTGCAATGAATCTGTCAGATCATTTTCATGTTGTGTTATGGATGGAAGAAACACTGCACAGGCAAGATAATACTTCTGGAAAATCCCATGTAACAAGCAATGACATTTATGCAGAAATTTTACTCCAAATATTCTTAGCTTTACCCTTTTTTTGATATATAGATTTACTACTACATTTATCACTGAAAGGGGGGCGGAAATCAAATGAAGACTGGAATAAAGAATGAGCAACTAATACATAAGGAAAACAGAAACAATGATATCGGAATCTATTTCATCCCATTTGATTTTGTTGCTGAGAACAGCAATGATCTCAGAGCTGTATGGAAGGTGGAAGAAAATCACAATGTACAAGTACTACTTGCAAAACAATAACTTCTTTTTTAATGGCTTGCTCTCCTAGAGAATAGAAATTTAAGCCTCATAAGTATATCAGAGGGGGGAAACAAACCTACAAAAGCAATTCCAAGCTCCAGTCTAGCCTTAGTAGCTGTACAAATTCAACAGTGTCCATAACAGAGGTGAATGACCTTAGAGCAGTCTAAGGGTCCACTGCAAACATTCCAGAGTTCATAAGTCATGTCCATCACACCGTGACTTTGTGTTGGCAAAGGGGCTTAACAAACTTCAGGGGCACATAAGATAAACTGCATCTGCCACATACAGCCAACTCTAAACAAACAAATCTCACAGTAATAAAATTTATTTGTTTTAATAAAATTCTATAGGCTGTAAAACAATATCCTTGTGCAGGTAGGATTTCCACAGGTCAGACTTTTCAGTCATGCCCCATTCCTTGACATGTGAGCATAAACTGCAACAATCCCTTTAAAATGAAGGCTTGCCATGGTAGGAGACACATACATGACAACTATTTTCCAGTCTTAAAGAATACAGACATTTTAGGCTGCTTCCACGCAGGTCACTGTACCTATTTAAGGGTTTAAATGCTGGATATTCAGACACTAATATAGTTTCAATGCATACGTATTTCTTCCATTCAATACAACAATAATCTGATGGAAAGATCATGCTTCCTTATAATACTCAAGGGTGGCACAAGGCCACCTGAAGCTATTTTAAAAGTAAAATATATATAAAATTAAAATATAAAAATACACCTAAACAATGGAGAATCATTAAAGTCAAACAGCTCCAAAAGCAGCAGGGAGGTGAGGCGGGCACAAAAACCTACATCCAAGCCAAATACTCATTTTGAATTCATGTAACACACACTAGATAGCAATGCTCTCAGCAAAATTTCATGCATGTTTATTGCATTGAATTCAAAGGAAAGATTCATATTTACTAATTTTTGTAGAATTACTGGTAGCTCCTAGAACTACTCACTGTTGTCTCATAGAGTAATAGTAACTAATGTCCTCTTCAGCAAAGAGGCATCCACCACTCTAAGAATTTGCCTGCTTCCAAAGAAGCTGCTAAGAAGGAAACAGTTCACCATTCACTGCATCCCAAGAGGAAAAAAACAAAACAAAACAAGAAGATGCTTTTCCAGTATCATCAGTTGTTGCAATGAGTATTCTTACTGAAGTGACAACTTCCTCAGGAGCAACAGAAAAGATCTCCTGAATCCTGATGAACCAGCTGGAGAAATCAGAGGTCCAAGCTATCTTTCTGACTCTCTCCAGAAGATCACCATCTCAATCTCCATCATGGAAGTGTACTGAATTAGTTAATTTTAGCCTAAAATAGCTTTCAGCAGCAATGAAATTGCTAAAAATTGCTCTACTGAAGTTGCTGAGATGCAGGCCTGGGTTCTCTTCTGATAAGTATGTTTACTCAATTTTCCCTCTATCAGCTACCTCTCTTCCTCAAGGGAACAGTGTCAGTGCCCCTTGCTCATGTTGTTCTGGATAATGAAAGCTGCTAGAAAAATTAAAAGAGCTATTCTGAAAGATGACATTTTTTCAAAAGGTTGCCTTCTTTTAGGAAAATTCATATTTTCCTAAAATAAGAATTTTAGGACCTCATATGACCTCACATTTTCTAATATGAGTAAAATCAATACTCAAGCTACAGCTAGTTACTGAAATTTAACATTAATACAGATGAACAGAGCCACAATAATTGTATAACCCTTCATCTACAGCAAATGAATGGTAAAGCCATTATCTTAAGTCCCTAGTTGCAGCAATTCCAGGCTGCATTATTTCTTACTTGACATGAACAAGCATCACAGTCACAGGTGGTTACTGGTTTTTAGCTAATATGCAATAATGTGGTCTTGCATCCAACCCCTAAAGTACTTCCAAACCTTAGCAAATACCAGTTGATTTAAAGCCATGTTTTCTTCAAGCTATTTGTTGTACTGCACGTACTGCCCATGTATGTGAAACATACACATTTCCTTCTCATACTACGCAAGCTGTGTAAGACTTCAAAGTCCTCCATTATCTCCTCTACAAAATGCTCTTTCTTACCAGCGTCACTGCAAATCTATACCAAACAGTCTAGATTTGGTTCTGCTCCGATTATCATCAACAGAAGCATGAAGTAAGTTACAACTAGAGAATCCCAATTCTTCCTTTTGTCATGATTTCCACCCTACTAAATTGGGTAAAAGTGTGTGCGTGCTAAAGAGAACAAATCAGCAATACAGCTATGGTGTAAAACAACCCTTCTAGGAAAGCAAGACTACACTCATTTATTGTAATCATATGTCAAGAATGGTGCTGAGGAAGAACCATCTGCTTTGTAAGAACATGTATTTAACACTACAGCAGGAACCTCGTCCCCTTCAAAAATGTTATACTAAGCAATTCTTCCACCTTGCATTCTATAAGATACTACCAATACACACTTGCAACATCTACATAAACTCATTAGACTTGTGTGTAAAGGCTCACACCTCTCTACAGAAAACATCTTGGAATACAGGGGATAAACATGCACAGGAAGGGAAAGAAAGCGCCTCTGTCACAGAAAAGTTTGGGACTAGAGGACTGATTTTACTCATAACTAGTTTCTGAAGTTGCTCACTAGTATTCTGCAGATATTTTTCATATTTACATAGGGACCAAACAGATATGCACACTCCCACTTCTGCCATCATAGTTCCTTGTGTGTTCATGAATTTGAGTAGAATAAGCCAGACTACATATAAATAGCATCAACAACAGCCCAATATCAGTAACTAACAAGTCTCTGACATTTCTAATTTCTGTAAGGTCAACATCCTGGCAAACGACAGTTATTAAAATTATAGGCACAGCTCTAGTATGGAAAGGGAAAGGCAATGTCTGTAAAAACATTTTACATTTTATAGAAGAAAACAGATTTTTGTTTCAAAGTCATCTTTCCCTGCTATGAATTACATACATACTTATGTTCCTAATTTCCACTACACAGGGTTTGTTAAAACTACACACAAGCCAAACTATACTAAAATACTGCCAGTGAACTATTAGGATTGCTTGACTGTGGGCACAACTTTAACCTTGGCCAAGTTTTCATTTCATGAAATGCACTTAGATGCCAGGTTAAGCTGCCTCAAACTACAAAGCTAACAATGTCATGTGGCAGACATTATTGATACGTTTAAATGCACCATAATTTAAAAAGAAAATCTATCAAGTTTAATGCATGTGCTCAAGTAGGTTTTTACAAGAGACTTTGAACAGATCAAGTGTCACTGTTTGTTACAAAGAGGGAACAGTTCTTCACAAGCATTTTGACGACTTCTCCATTGAGCAAGGTATAAATACTCTTGTTCAAAGATACCATATTGTCAGAATTCCAGGAAATTGGATTATCTCATCATCAGCAACAACATAGTATATTCCTGAGACTGCAGAGAAGCTGTGGCCATAAAAAGGATTAAATATGTCAATCTTATGTAATAACATCACATTTGTTCCATTTTGTTCAAGTTTTGCCGCTATTTCTGCCAATGTGAAAAACCTGTTGTTACAATAATAAAATGTTTGGGGCCCCAAAAAGGGCACAGACTTGCAAATCAATAGAATTTTTAATCAGGGTTTGAACTCACCTCACTGTTTTTGTGAAGTCTGAGCCATTAAGTGTATGATCTAGTCAGTATTTTTATTTTTCTCGGCAACCATGGAAGCTGGAAATTTACATTACTTTAAAAGAAAACCTAAATTATAATACATTCATGTGACTCTAGTCTGTAAGACTTCAAGAAAAGTCAAATACCATGGCACTTGCGGGGGGGGGGGGGGAGGGCGGGGAGGAGGAAGAAAAAGGATGAGGGGAAAAAAAAAGACAGAACAGTCAATATTGAGATTCCAGTTTCACTGCGAAGCCATAAGAAAGTCTGGCTGATTTCAGGTTCTGTTAAAAATTCCATTTCAAACAAGTTTGAACAAGCTCATTTTGATCTAGCTGTACGCTGTTTTACAATCTCTGATCTAATCTTATTAAATTTCACAGACTGAGGTGGTACCAGATGACATCCAGAATACTTTTTTATTTTGAGCTTTTGAGAAAAGCTCAAAACCCTTATGGGAAAACTTAACCAACATGAAATTTAAACTGAAGGGAACTCTGCATAGACTCCTGTGAAACTAAATTGTATCTTGTAAACATCTTGTAAACGTGAGCTTCTGCATCAAAATTGAAACTCCAGTCTCAGCAAAGGATTATGACTCACATTCTTGCTCTCCTTGAGAATATTCTCCCACACCTTTGTTCTGCTCAAGGGCCAAACACAACTTCCTGCAGATCAATATGGTCAAAACACATAGAAAGTACACAAAAAACTGTTTGTTACAATGCAGTGCAACACTTAGCTATTAATCCAGTCCCTACGTCCCTCCTTTCACTAACATTAGGTCTCACAAATTGTATTTATCCTTTATCCCTTTAAGGATTTGCCACACTATCCCCATTTCTGCGATGGAGAATCTAGACATTAAGAGCACGTTTGGGACAAAGATGCATCATGTGGAGGATACAAGAACCAGTTCCCAGCAAGCCACCCAAAGGAGGAAAGTCACAATACTACTGGGCTCCACCTCGGTTAAAAAAAACTGGCACTTAACAGGGCTACAGAGTCTGAAAAAGAGCTTTTGGGTCCAGCTTGCACATTCATCACACACTCAGGTATCCTTACACAGTGCTGTATTAACAATAACCAAAGAGGTTAAATGAAATATTCAAGGTCACACAGGAAATCTACTGCAGAACAGCCCTGCTGGTTTGACTGGAACAGGGATCTGAATCCATACTAGCTCTTAGGAGCAAACAATCACCCACTCTACATAGTCTGGTGACTTCATCTCTCCATTAGATATTGGTAAGACTTGAACTTTCCTGCTTTCCAAGTGTCTCTTTTACACATACACTACTGCAAATTTAATGTCTTTCTGTGCTCCTAACATGGTAGTACCTTTTTTCCATGGCTTTCATTTAACACAATAAGACAACACTTCAAGCATATTTTCAGACAGAACAGCTCCTTAACTATTTGCTCTGGGTGCATCTATATGTGTGTGTGCAAGTGCCTGCATAAAAATAAAAATATATGCACACACAGAACTACTGTCTATATGTACCTTCCTCCCAAGGATTTATTTATTCATGTGACAAATTTGCCCAACCCAGTCTATCAAAATTGTAATTTTTGTTTTAATAGAAGTGCCTAAAAACATACTGGACCCTTTCCAGGCTCTAAAGTAATATTATAATGTAGTTAAATGAAAACAAAGCCTAAATACTTAATTTCCTGCAGACCAGATTTCCAAGATTGCTGTTCCAGTTTCCTGATTAAATAATAGGTATGTTTGAATATTCTGTTACAGTTCTTATTAGTATTTTCAATTTGCTCCCAAACATCATCAGAACAAAATTAAGCATTTACTTACTATTTGGCTCCTTAGTAAAAAACAGCTTAGGTCAGACTAAGCTGCACTGTCATCACTTTCTAAAACTTCTTCTACATTCATTAAGACCTCTGGTTTATTGGCTCCTGATAGTTTGTTATAATTTCTCAGTAGTTTTGTAGTTAACCAAAAAAATCCTACAGTGCCTAATTCTAAAATTTCTGAAATGACTGAATTGTAATAAAATTTCCATCTTATCAGTAATTTTATCACTAGTAACAGTAATTAAAATACTACCAATATTAACCTGTCACCAGTTGGTATATTAGTACTATTAAAAAAAAAAAAAAAGAGCAAACCTTTAGCAATAAATATACTTTCATATTGTATTTCTAAGAACTCTGACTTGAAGACGAGCTCTGAAATATGACTAACTCCTAACACTGCACTAGCACAAAGGAGGTGCAGCCACAAACGAGCACAGGGTTACCCAACTGCAAAGACAAAAAACCTGATCCCTAGACCATAGACATCATAGGAGACAGTGTGGATTCAAACTGACAGAGAAAGCAACAACAACAACAAAAAAAACAAAGGAAAAAAAAAAAGAAAAAATACTAATTCCATTTATTGTTTCAGTGATTGTTTTAGCACTCACCTCATAAATCCTCACACATGCAAGCCTTTATTTTTCCCCACAAATGTTTATAATAGCCTTCTTCATGACCCCATCTGCCATATGAACATTTCAATCTGCTAATAAGCTGTCTCTAGTATACATACATTGCCTTTTTTTTATTATTTGTAATAACTTACAGTAGTCTTACTACATATTCCAACCCCACTGCAGGTTAAACTCTAACAGACACTCAGCAAGCAAGCAGAGAGCAAGTACACAATCAAAGGAGAATTTTCACAAAATATGTCATACCATATCAAGCCTGCTCTTATACTGTACAATTAAGTCTTCCCCCCCACACCCCCTGGCTTTTCCTGTATTTATAATGACAAAATCACAGAATCACAGAATTGCACAGATTGGAAAAGATCTTTAAGATCATCAAGTCCAACCGTAAACCTAACACTACCAAGACCACCACTACACCATGTCCCTAAGCACCTCATCCAAACGTCTTTTAAATACTTCCAGGGAAGGCGACTCAACCACTTCCCTGGGCAGCCTGTTCCAATGCTTGATCACCCTTTCAGGGAAGTAAAATTTCCTAATATCCAGTCTAAACCTCCCCTGGTGCAACTTGAGGCCGTTTTCTCTCGTCCTATCACTTGTTACCTGGGAGAAGAGACCGACCCCCACCTCTCTACAACCTCCTTTCAGGTAGTTGTAGAGAGCAATAAGGTCTCCCCTCAGCCTCCTTTTCTCCAGGCTAAACAACCCCAGTTCCCTCAGCTGCTCCTCATAAGACTTCTGCTCTAGACCCTTCACCAGCTTCGTTGCCCTTCTCTGGACACGCTCCAGCACCTCCATGTCTCTCTTGTAGTGAGGGGCCCAAAACTGAACACAGTATTCGAGGTGCGGCCTCACCAGTGCCGAGTACAGGGGCACGATCACTTCCCTAGTCCTGCTGGCCACACCATTTCTGATACAAGCCAGGATGCCATTGGCTTTCTTGGCCACCTGGGCACACTGCTGGCTCATATTCAGCCGGCTGTCAACCGGCACCCCCAGGTCCTTTTCTGCCAGGCAGCTTTCCAGCCACTCTTCCCCAAGCCTGTAGCGTTGCATGGGGTTGCTGTGGCCCAAGTACAGGACCTTGCACTTGGCCTTGTTGAACCTCATACAATTGGCCCCAGCCCATCGATCCAGCCTGTCCAGGTCCCTCTGTAGAGCCTTCCTCCCCTCAAGCAGATCAACACTCCCACACAACTTGGTGTCGTCTTCAAACTTACTGAGGGTGCACTGGATCCCTTCATCCAGATCCTTGATAAAGATATTAAACAGGACTGGCCCCAGCACAGAGCCCTGGGGGACACCGCTTGTGACCGGCCACCAACTGGAGTAAACTCCATTCACCACCACTCTTTGGGCCCGGCCATCCAGCCAGTTCTTTACCCAGCGAAGAGTACACCCGTCCAAGCCATGAGCAGCCAGTTTCTCCAGGAGAATGCTGTGGGAAACCATGTCAAAGGCTTTACTGAAGTCTAGATAGACAACATCCACAGGCTTTCCCTCATCCACTAGGCGGGTCACCTTGTTGTAGAAGGAGATCAGGTTGGTCAAGCAGGACCTGCCTTTCCTAAACCCATGCTGGCTGGGCTTGATCCCTTGGTTATCCTCTACATGCCGTGTGATGGCACTCAAGATGATTTGTGGTGGTCTACAGTGGTAGTCTTCTAGTATAAACATTACCAGACAACAACAATTTCAAGAACACAGTTTCTTCATTTTTATTTTTGTGCATGACATAACACACACCCTGCAATAATAAAGTTCTCCTACCCAGCATTTTCTCGGGACAATAGCACAAAATTGATGCAGCCCAATCCTGAACTGACTGATGCATCACAGCCTCTACTGACACAAATACAACACACAGAGAATAAGCCAAAATACCACTCAGTCTACTGCGGGACTACTGACAATGTCTAGTTTTAGGCATCTAATCAAGGTGCCAGGATCTCTTTATACATTCTGCAGAGAGGAGTCTATAAGCCCTTTTTGGGAATCCTAACCTAATCACCACAATGAGATGCTGAAAATCAAATGGCTTGAACATTTCCAAGCTCTGATCTCTAGCACAAGAAACATAATCCAGTCAATTATCAGAGAAAAATTCTGTAACTAAAAACACAGATCAGTTTGTTTTTATAGTATCATTTATAATTTAGGAATAATTGCAAAGTTTTCATCTATGTTCTAAACAGAACAAGAATGACTATTTATGCAGTCAGTCTCGTTGTTAATAACTTTCTCCCCATTGCTTGCTTGTCCAGGTGTTAAACAGATCCCTTACAGAGTTTCAGAACATTGTTTCTGCTGCAGCCCTCTTTGTTTCTTTGCAATAAAATCTAAATTACTTTGTTTCCTTTTGCTATTTAACCTCAGAAGAGGGGTCTTGCACTAGCTACATGATTCTCTTTTACAATCGCTTTCCCATCTCCCTCGAATGAATTTCAATTGGTTGAAATTTCTTATATTTTTTTTTCTTTGAACTGCTGTAATGTAACACAAAACAGATTTGGTCCTCTTGGTACTTAAAAGGCATTACCTTTAAATTAGTAATTCCTGCATAAAAGACATCACATAAAACACTTCCACCTCAACCACAGTCCAGAGCACATAGTTCTTCATCAGTTTGCCTCTTTTGTGAATGCAGTACCATGCTGCATGCTATCTTACTAGAGGCTATCACAGAATTGTTAGTTAGTTTTGTTAGAATACATTAATGAATACTCTGGAAAGGGACTGAGAAAAAGGAACAGTTTTGAGATCACATTTATTTTGCATTTTTATCCATACTCCTTTTTATTGTCTACACTTAATTTCCACATCATGGCAGAAAACCAGTAATTCAGAAGCAGAACCAGGGATCAAGAACTCAGGTTTGTTTATGAACAACCATGTGAAGGGACTGGTGTGTTACTGAATGTTTCTTAATAAACACTCTCAGCATCCTTTGATAGTAGTGTATTACTATATTACAGGACTTTATCTTGTTTCTTTAAAAGCATGTTAGGTGCAGAGCACGACTCTACTGGGAAGATTACTAAATTGCATGCACTGCTGTTTGTAACGTGAACTCAAAACAATCAAGTTCATCTCTCTCACTTCCTACCCAGCAAATGCTGCCAGTTGTAGGCCTCAGAAAGACACTTAAAATTACTATCAACAGCTTCAAGCAAAAAGAGAAACTTTAAACAAGAAAGTCAAAACTAAAAGGACTGTCATTAAAAAAGATACTACACTAAAATCATGAAAAAAAGGTCTAAAACATAGGAACAGAAAAAAAATGACTGGCAGGGAATTATAGAGGTTGGTTTACTCTTCAGCTGCTAGAACCATCAGCTGTCTTGGAGTCAAAGACTGAAGAAGAGAGTAAATACTCAATGCTAGACCCAGAGAAAGTCAGTAGCACCCAAGAGTGATCACTTGATTATTGCAACCTAGGGAATACTGCCAGATTAATAAACAAACCTGGCTTCACTTGCAGCCTGATAAATATCAACCTGTTTAATCAGGGAAAAAAACCAAGGCCCAACAACATGCAGTATTTTTATTTTCTATTCCATTAGTATCCCCAGCATTCTTGAAAACTTTAAATTATTTTAGTTTTAATTTTGGATTTCTTAAAATAATGTATTATTTTGAAATTAGTTCAGGGAGAAGAGTACCTCAAATGTAGTAAGATCCCCGAATTGTATCACTTAAGCATTAGAGACAATAGCATTGGCTTTCAGAACTATTTTTGTATTGATACAATTAAGTTCAAAGCTGGTATGTATTTTCTAACACTGTTATTCAACCTATGAAGACAGATGCATACTGCAGACTAAGCATTACATTCTACCTTTCTAGAAAGACCTCTGAATCTGCAAAATAATTGTTGAAAAGACGGCAGAAATAAGAACAAATTAAAGCTCCACACAACTCCTTTCCTTTCCTACATCTCAAGCTGCTTCAGATAGGCAGGTTATATACTATTGACTCCATTTGACAGGAAAACAAACAGAGACACAGAGTGCAGCATAGAGATAATCAGAATTTGGATTAACCATTCTATGGCACACTACAGCATCTATTTTTGCTCCAAACTGAAGTAAAGCAAACATTTTCCAAGCAATATGCTATGCAGAATATTTAAAAGCAGTTAAGAAACATTTTAGAATGAAGACATTCTAATTGCATAACACTATAGCAGTAAGATATAATGTAATTGGAAGTTCTAGTGTTCTAGTATTTTATTTTTTAAATCTTCAGAGTTACGCAAGTAAGCTGTTTCCTCTTTCCTGCTTAAGAAAATGATCTAGATAATTTGATCTAAAAGAAGGAATATATTTCATACAATTATAAGCATCAGTTAACCTTAATTACACATTCTATTGATATGCTATGGAACTTGAAATGATAAAGAAAATTTTACAGTTTGTTTAATTTTTTTAAATTCTGATTAGGACATTTTTCAAGATTGAGATTTTACTTCAGGTATTTGACACTGGAATTTTTTATCATTTAAGAAAAAAGTCTGTTTAATCAGGCTTTTTCTAGCGTAAGTATTTTATTTTACTTTTTCCCAGCAGCTCTGTTGGAAACATTTTAACGTACAGCAATAACATTTTTCTCCAGTACTTAGAGCTGTAAGCCAAATTTTAATGTTATTGAACTACGTTGTGTCTTTTCACAAGTTTCTTGTCAGGCTGTAGTTCAACAAAACAGTGAAATCTCACTTTGGGGTTCCAAGTGCTGGAGCAAAAAAAAAGGTTATGTACACAATTATGACATGCAGATCTTATATAAATTCACTGTCATTAAATTAAATTTATTAAAAAATTTCATGCCTGCCTAAGGTTATTTCAGTGGGTTTTATTCCATATCTATACTGCGTTAACTTAAAGTGAATCAAAAACAGTTTGTCCCCCCATAACTGGCTTAAAACTGGGGAAAAAAACCCCAAAACACAGCACTAGCATAAATGCTGGATTATATGGGCTGAATAAATATGTCAAATGGCACTGTAAGTAACATCTGACCCTGATAACATCTTTATTACTGGTTTATTCATAATGAAACTAAAGAGCACAGAACTATAGATTCAGATAGCAGATTCATGGAAGAGTGAGGAGCTCCATCCTTTGGATTATGAGGTCTTTCTCAGGACAAGAGGCTGATAGGCAAGGGGAGAAGAACAAATATACAGACCTAGTGCTTACTCATTTGGTTTGAACTTAACTAACTTGAATGCTTTGCTATTCAGAATTTCCTATCATCAGATTTTACATCAGTTTTAGCTCAGTTCAAAGGTAGTAAAGTTATCCTTTCACTATCTTTTACATGCAGTGATTGCACCTGCTGTGTATCAGGTATCAGAAGCAACTTATATTAGGTCACGGCCAAAGATCATATGCCAAAAAAAATTTTAGTGTTGCTTTATAAATGGAGGAAGGCAGAAAGACTTTTTAGACAGTGAGGTCAAGAAACCTTACAGAGGCTCACTTACCTGTAAAACATTTAACAGAAAACTATGCAAACAAAGGGAAGAAGTGGCAAAAAGAGTTTTTTCTTAGCTCCCAGGAACCTGTTTCTTCCATTAACACCTTATTAATGCCAGGCAGGTGTTTCCCAATGCAATGCTTGGCATTAGCAAGTCATTATGAAGAGAAACAATGAAGAGTCCTATTTTCAACAGCCAAGAAATTATAATGGTATATATGAAAAGGCAGAGAGAAGGAGAGCACATTCTATTCTAACTATAGTTTTTCACTTTTATGGTATATTTTACAGATCAACCATTTTTCCTTGAAAGAAAAAGCCTCCAACAGAGGCTCCATACACAGTATGAGCAAAACTAAATAATGATCTGGCAAAATGCTGGGTTTTGCCTCTTTGAATGCATCCTACCTACTCCCTGAACAGGTCTTAAAGCTCAGAGCATGGTGTCCTCAGCTACTATTGACAGAAATGAAACAAAAAATAAGAAAAAAGCAAGCCTTGAATATTAACAAACTAGAGATTTCATTTTCATGTGATTCTGAAATGCATCTCAGCGTCTGAATGCCATTAGGCTCCACAACCTAGTTCTCCACTTCCACAGAGCATATCCTATGTGTGATCATATCCTGGACAAAGCCTTGGTGACAATTCTCTGCAGCATGCAACTCCTTAACACAGCGGCTCCCATTGTAAAAACAACGTAAGTAATTCACTATTTCAAGGTCCACTTTTAGGATAAGGTCAAATAACTAGAAGCAGTTCATTAAATTGGTCCTCCTCAAACACAAACAATGCTTGATGCCAATCTTCACTTGCCTTTGTGCTAGTTAGGCTAATACCAAAGTACTGATGGCCAGAGCACGCCACTGAGGCACAGACCAATGTTTCATTTGGTACAGTTTCTCAGGCTGCTTTCAAAGTCTTCATATCTCAAGACATAGAGCTTTACGAAGTTCCTGTGCAGAGTACGCCCCCTCTTCTGAGCAACCAAGCAAGATGAACAAGCAACCACAAACATTCTCTGTAATTCAGCTGAAGGACAGATATGGATATCCATGTGCCCTTGCTTCTGCTATATTAATCCAGGTATTAGGTTCTTCCTTACATTATTATTGATAAAAAATGAACACTGTAATGCCTAAGGAACAAGGAGAAAAGCTTCACAGAAGCTAGCACTGTACGGAGTTACTTGCTCAGAAGAACCTACAAACTAAATAGAAGAGGACAGAGACAGGAGGGAAGTCTGGCTCCAACTTTAAGAAAGCGCACACAAAAAAAAAGCCAAATCCACCCCAGACCCTTTTTTTCAGTGTAAGTAATCAGCATTACACAAGTTGAGATTCCTACAAAAACCAGATTCTTTACCCTTACAAAAACAACCATAGGACTACTCTGTATTCCAACATATATGAGTTGTGAGAATAACCCTAACTTACAGAAAGTCCACAGTTCTCATCATTCTGATCTGTTACTCTGATCCTACAGTCATTAAGAATTCCCTAACTTAAAACAATAATGCCACCTACAGTTCTGCTACCTGGACACTAGTGCACGTCAGCAGAGTTCCAAATGGGAGCTCCTTGCCTAATGTTTTTCTGATGGAGATTTAGCATGCTTGGCTATGCTTCCTATAGCTGACTTAAGTTACCTCCCTATAAAGTTTAGAAGGATTTCAACATTTGATGCATTTTTTTTTAAATGCAAGTAAAATCTCTACTAACAGTAATTTTGCTACTGAAGTTACTCACTGTGTGCATTTTAAAACTGCTCAGATATTTTCAGTTAACTTCAGAAGTTAACTGGAAGATGAAAATAAACTACAATGCAAGAGAAAATGTAATATAAAAATCAGGAGAGAAAAAATAGTTGTTTCAGGTACCTTTAAAAGATATCTACAGTTCCCACCCAAATGAAGTTTAATGTGAAATGCTAAACAATACTTTTGTAAAGTGCGCCACTGCATGGTAACTAACATCTCTGCAAAACCAATTTGCTTCACAGCTCACAAATAACCTTTTTTCTGTCTCCGACACTACAATGAGTCAGTGCTCACACCTGCCCAAGTATTGGGAGAGACTTCTTCTACCAGAAGTGTCCTCGATGCATGCAAAAAGTGCATGCAACATACTTCCCTACAGGTACACTTAGTAAACTATGGTCAAGGCCAAAATTATTGAGCTTTCTTTCCTCATACTTTGCTTTATTTATTAAAACCTCCTCAATATTCTACTTGCATTTTTCTTCTAAACTTAGAAGTTACCGAGTAGGATCATCCCACTGGCTCCAGAAGAAATAAAAGGATACAGTGATTTAAAATAAGCAGAAAAAATATCTCAAAACAAGAAAACACACACTTCTGGCTAAACAGCAAGTTGAAGAAGCCCCATTTGTAGGCATTCTTTAACTTAACATCACTGTGAACATTTAGAGTTAGGAGAAGGGTAGCAAATGTATTAAAACAAATGAAACATACTTAATAATACTGAAAAGTATTCAAAGCATATATATTAGCAATAACCATCTGTGGCACTAAATAAAAATTTTGAAAACACAAAAGTGAAACTCAATAGGACTGTCAATGAAAAAGTTCGTTCACTTTCCAAAATTCATCAGAAAGAACATTGTTCAAATGTGCGGAAAAAAAATTTAACAGAGAAATAATAAAACTGATTATCAAGATCATTGTTATACTCCTTTCTTCTGCATAGGTAGAATATCACCCAGTTCTTCCTATTTTGCCTAGTTTTATTTTAAAATTATTTAATTGCTTTAATAAGGTTTCATTTCACTAGAATTCAGAGTCTAGTCTACACCAGGAAGTACATAATCATTTCAATGATGAGTGAGTTTTTTTTCATAGTACTTGCATTATTACATGTGCCAGTTATTGCAATGTCACAGACAAATAGTGAAAAAAACAACAAACAAATTAGGATATTTCATCATAAGAACATATTAAGTTTTGTTAAAAGACTATGTCTGAAAAAGGAGCTTTTACGTATCACCTCTTGTGCTGGACAAGTTATAAAGTTTTTACTTCCAACTCTGGGGGCCAGTTGAACAAAAGAACAGCAAACAGTGAAAAAAGACACTCTCTGGAAGTAAAGAAATGGTTACTGGGATGCTGTTCAGAGTTCTAACTTTCCTGCACGATATTGTAAAGGCCACAACAACCAGGCTTTAAGAAGTACTTTTGTAGATACTACTGTTTTTAAAATCTCTTATGCTATAGTTCATCTTTGCTGATAAGATTAAACAATACTTCAGCTTTAAAAGCCTATTCTATCTAACATTGGTTAACAACTCAAAAAGGAGATAATTAATGTATTAAACATTCTGGTTTTGACATTAAGAAAAAACTTCCATTTAATGTATTTTCAGCGTTAACATGTGTGACTGCATTTTATATATTGAGAACTTCTAACTAATGTTACTTGTGGTTGCCTTACATAACATTTTAAACGGTTAAAAAGTGAGAAGTGAGAAATACCTTACTTTATATATGTTTATTTTTTATTTCAGATTGTCTCTATCTTATTCTTTATTCTGTTTCTAAGTAATTTTTATTACAGCAACATTTTCCATCTTTTGTTGCTAAGGATAAGGTAAATTGAAAATACTAGCCCGAAACAATGGTCCTGATGCAAAAAACAGATCATGTTTTTTAACACAAGGATAGTATTGTTCTGGTAATGCAGCAAAATGTCCAACAGAGGGTGATAGAGACCATAAATTCGTTAGACACTTAAATTATCTGACAAAAAAAAAAAATTAATGTGCAGCTAAGGAAGAGCTACCTACTACAAAGATTTGAATAAGCTTCATTACTTGAGAAATATTTTCAGTTAACTGTTAATGCTGACAACCTGTCAGAAAAATATTCTCTTAAGCATCTGACAGTACAAAACTTAAATTTGATTCTATAATTTTTACATCCTTCAGCTACATCCATGTTCACTCTACAGTGTATAATACCACTGTTAAGTAAAATTATTTTTTTTTTAATAGTTTTGCTGCCTACGCAAGTGGGATACAAAGTCTCGGAGTCCAAGGAGACAGGCAATATATGCAACTTAATATTCATTTGTGTATCAGATTTATTCATCCTTAAATCATAGGGAACATGAGATTTTACATATGGAACAGATAAAAAAGGAACAAAGTAAGTAATTTTAATACAGATGAAATCTGTCCTGAACCATAAAGTACTTCTAAGAAGAATAATGAAGCATATCTCATCTGACATAATATTATCACTTCTCTTAAATGCAAACTATGCTATTGACTATTTAGAGGTAAAGTTTCACCAAAGATGTAGCACTGACTTTCTAATCCTGAACCATGGAAATCACTGAAAAAAGAATAACTGAGTCAATAATGACAGTGCTTCGAAGCACCGTGAAGCTGTAATACTGTATTTTCCTTTAGTTTGACGTATGTATCTCTGAATACTCCCTCAAATACTAACTCAAAACTTTGAAAAAAAGAAAAGTAGAGTGTGGTTTGCACAGACACAAAATCTCAACGTAACTATTGCATGGTTGAACAGGTCAAGTCTCTTTCAGCTGACATCCACCTTACGATTTTACCGAGGTTGCAAGTAATGAATAAGGACTATTCATCAAAAGGACTAATCACTAGAAGCTGGAAAATGTCTGAATGAAGTTCCTCTTCAGAATAAAAATACAAACCTTTTAATATTTTAGCTAGATGTGTCTCCCAAGGCCTCCAATGTTCAGCCTTCTGCACAAGTGCAGTTAATACTACTGCATATGAGTACTCTGTCAACTCCCTCAACTTCTCTCAGGTCACACTCTCATTCTACTTTGCTATAGTGAGAACCGCTACAAAGAGTGTAGAATGACAAGTGCCTTTACCTGCTTTATCTTGGCTTTCTCATGGCAGTTTATTGCTTATAAGGCACGGAGCACCAGTACAGAACTGATTCTATTTAACTCTTTAAGAATGATAGACCACATCACTTCACTGAGCATTAATAAAGCACCACTGAGGAACATTTTAAATAGACATTGAGGTTTTGATTTTTACGTCTATTTTCAACACCATAGGAAAAAAGAAAGGAAAAAAAAAAACCCATACCAAAAAAACACTACAGCCTAGGAATCCCTAGCCTTAAGAGAAGGCTAAGGGAAGATTTTACTGCTGTCTACATCTAACGGGAGGGTAACAGAGCAGATGGAGTCAGATTCTCAGAGATGTGCAATGCTAGGCTGAGAGACCAAGGGCACAAGCTGCAACACGGGGAATTTCAATCGAATGCAAGGAAAAAGATTCCGCTGTGATGGTGCTCAAACACTGGAATAGGTTAAAAACTCAACCTGGAAAAGGCCATGATAGCTATCTGATACAGTGGGCACTGTTTTCAGTAGGGCGTTGAACTACATGACCTTCCCAGATACCTTACAACCTGAATTATTCTACAATTCTATGAATCCCAAGTTACATATTCACAGTAAGGACTCACAACCTGTTGTTTGTTTATATGCAGCTTTGGGGAGTGGCATTCTACACAAGCAATGGGTGATTTTCAGAATTCAGAACACTTTCCTGCTAGGCTGCTGAACACTGCCTTTCCTTTCTATCCCAGACCACCAATACATATGTATCAGCATACACTTTTGTAATCGTGCAGTACTGGGAAAATGCAACAGCTGGTGTACTAAATCTAATTTTTTTTTTTTTTCAGTTTTCCCAGTCATAGATCAGAACTGTACTTAAAACAAATTTCTGGCCCTTTTTGAATTGGTTTGAGATCAAGGAAAGCTTTAAAGAATAATCAACTTCACACAGATCTATCACCTACAAAGGAGATTCAAAGCTATGGCTTTGCTTGCACTAAGAAATACAGAACAGAAACATACATGGCATTGTCCAGATGTGCACAAAGAGGAATCTGGACATGCAGAGGAAAAGTTGGTATTAATAAGTGATTTGTTCTGGCAAACCAACTATTTAAACTGAACTTGACCTTTTGCTATTTGAGTTCATGAGTCACATCTGACCCACTTCTGCTTCTTTTGCCAACATATTATGGGAAACATGAGCCAAGTGTCAAACGCCCCTTGCTAGGAATTTATTTCTTTCACTAACCTTACTTGAAAGATTACAAACTTTTTTTTCTAAACACCATAACATTTTGTTTAAAATTGCTACCATCTTGCAGAAAGCAGTCTACTTATTCATTACAAAGGGAATCCACACAGCAGACTGCAAAAAGTCAACACAGTAGCTCCTTCTGAACCCTTGAAAAATAACCATTCCAAGTATTTTCTAAGAGAACATCACTGCTGAGTAAATGGACAGCCAGTAAGACCTGATTCTTAAAAATGGCAAACATGGACCAATCAGAAAAGTTACACTAACACCAGTTAAAAAGCAACCAAAATAAACACATAACTGAATAAACCATTATGTTGCAGACTGAAAAAGAATCTCAACTCTAAAGTTTAATCAAAGAAAGATATTATATTTCTCTCTTATTTGAGCTTCCAATCTTTGTGTTCTGATTCTTTCACAGAATCTCTTCTGTAGAAAGCTAAGTATGTGGAAAAAGCTCACTGGAAGTCACCTCAACTGTGGCCAAAACACCTTCTGAATCCAGTCTTTCAGCGTTCCATAGTTTGTTCTCAGTAGACAGAAACATTAGTTAAGAAATAAAACCTGTAATAATAAAAGTTAACATTTTTCACATCTACTTTAAAAAAACCAAACAAGGAGAGAAGTTCAAGACACCATTTCACAGGTACAGTTGTATCAACCTCTTACAGAAATTAAACACGGCATAGATAGTCTACAGGCAGACTTGCTAGAGATAGTAGCCTTACCTTGCACTGCCCTGCCACACAGATTGAAGTTCCGTTTTGGTCACAGGGTGTCCCATCTATCACCTTTTCAGCTTGTCTCACATAGAATCGGTAGCCTATCGCACGGCAATTCAGCTCACACTTCTGATTTCCCTTCACTGTGGAAAGAGACAAAAGTCCTCATTATAAAGACCACAGCAGTAGTTTTAAAAAGGAAAAGCCCATCAAACTAACACTAGGGTTTGAGAGGAAGAAACAAATAGGCAAACTGAATGCAATGTGAACGACTATATCAAATGAATGGTGATTAAGAAACCAACTCCAAGGTAAGGATTCCAACATACCTTATGAAAATTTAAACAGTATCTCAGTTTTTAATGACAGCTATTTTCCTAAGTGACCAAGAGTATTTTTAGTTTTATAAAAATCTTGCCGAATTTAGTAAATTTTGCCAAATAAATTAAATTATAAATTAATAAATTAAATAATTAATACTTAAATTAAAATTTAAATTAAAATCAAAAAATTAAATAAATTTTGCCAAATTTAAAGCATAACAACATGTTACGACATTTCATAACTCCTAAGTGTCAGCAAAATTACACTGTAATCAGAAGGATGTGCATCAAATTAGGCTCACATATAGCCACCAGTCAGTTCACATCAAATAAGCATACTAACATTTAGCATTAAGAAACACATAAAACAAGCTAGGTGCAAATTTTTTAAAAATCCATTATTTTTTCTTCTTAATTTTTACAAGTTGCACTTTAGTGACTATACCTTAGTTCAAGAGAAAATTAAGAAAAGAACAAGTCTTTGATTTTTAAAAAATATATAAAAAGCATCATTATTCAAAACATCGTGATACCTGTTGACATGCAAGAACCAGAAGGAAATCAGTCCATTGAACTCTGGGCAAGAGGAACACAGAAGACAAGAAACAGTTATCTTCTCCTGTGAAAATCTGTTACTTAAATAGATATACAGCCTAACACTCCACAAATGCTATCAAGTTTGTTAACACATTTGTGTAGTCTTTCAATTTCAAATCATCTGTCATGTGGAAGTTGCACAGTCATTACCCCTATTTGCCAACTGAAATAACAATACCTTCAGTTTCTTTCTAACCAAGAGTAGCACTGTTACACAGTGGCGGTGAGGTGCAAACAGAATTCCTTTTTCTTTTGGCAATACTTTCCCTGATGTTGTTATCAAAAACTAAAACTGCCCTGACTTCACCAAGCTTCAGCTCATACTCTATAACATAACTGAAACCCACTATTTAATCTGTCAAAGGAGATGCTATACACCTTAGTTAGCTGCTAAAACATGGTATTCCCTGGATTTTCTACCTGACTTAAGTGTTATTTTTGAATCTTCAGCTAAGACATAACAAATAGCCAAAATAAATACATGCAATTATTTCAAATATATATTTAACATCTCATTTCTCTAAAAGTAACAAACTTTCAGCTCAACTTCAGTTACCCCCTGTGCAGACACAGGATTAGTGCAGACCAATTCTGAAATGTGGATCTTCGGATCACGCAGCTACTTAATTGCCAGTCGTATACATAATCTATTGCATCCGGCAGTCTTTTGATAAAATCCTCAAAAACCTCTACTAATTTTAAGTGAGGTCAAAGATCTGTTTACCTATTTCCCTTTTTGCAGAAGCTATGCATGCCATGCTTAACTAGGTAGTTCTTCCACTGGCTACTTTTCTAAGACAGATTCACTAGCTTATCATTCCAAGGACTTCACTTAGTTATTTAAAAAAAAGAAAGAGGTATTTCCTGCAGTTCAACCTCCAAGTATAACAGTTAGTTTTAATGATAAACTGAGCATTACTCTTAGCAGCTTAGTCACTTCACACATAACTATTCTCAGAATTCTCAAATAAACATAATCCAGCTTCAGTGATTCATTACAATTGAAATCAACTTGTCCTTTTCTGTGTCTGAAAGTGTCCTATTTTTATAACCTGCAACACTAGCTATCAAGCAGCACCTCTGCAGTGTACATTTTCTTATCTTCCCATTCCCTAAAATCAACTCAAAGTAGCCATTTAGGGTTTCTGAGATGTCCTTATCTTCTATGTTGATTCCTGTTAGTTCAAAGTATCCTGAAGCCTCATATTCCTGTACTCTTCCTCCTCCTAATCTCTCTCATTTGGTTTTGATCCTTTAAAATATTTATTCTTGAAATTCTCAGTTTGCCTTCTAGATCCCAAGAAAAGTTTTGTGCTACTCAGAAAGATGAAGAAATTAATTGCTGAAGCATGGTGTTTTTTCCTGGACATATCTCTTCCTTTATTTATGATTTGATAGATAAGCCTACTTCATTGCTAAGGCAGCATATTAACAACCACAAGCAGACTGAGCTTACTTGCTTTGTAAAATATTACTCCTATTTCATAACTTTTGTCTTTCATTCTTTCTTATTAGGAACTGTTCCTGCTCATACAAAAGGAAATATTAAAACAGCCACTGGCTTTGACCAGTACCCCCCCAAATTAAACAAATAAATCAAGCCTTAACAATAAACATACACCAGAATAAAAGTTGGTATGAGCATCTCACCCTATAACCCTTTGGCCTTCAACATTCTGATTCTTGTGATGAGCAACTGTAAGGCACTGCCTTGGTTACTCATATACCAATTACTACTCCCTAAAGACAACGTTCCCGTATGTCAAAGATCTGAAAAAAAACTTTGTCTAAGAAGAGCAAAGTCTGCTAACTGAATTGCCCCTATTGAATGAGAGGCATTTCCCATTAGGATTTTATGTAAGCATTGTGTATTTACTATGCATAAACTACAGCAGAACAAACACATTTTAGAATTCCCTTGTAAAACAAGATACCACACTAGTAAAAAGTACTCCATTGCCTATTAAGCTCACATGTATCTTGACACCCTCCCTTACCCATTATTTTGCCACAACTCTTGAGTTTTTACAGTTTAAGCTGTAGGTCAAGCTACACTATTGGCTTGGCAACTGGACATAAAATGTCAATTAAACAATGAGCTGTGAAGCGATTGACTCCACACAGGCAACATATTTTAGTACTATGTCATGTGATCCCAGACTTTACAAAACGATCTATGTGACCTCAGGGAATAGAGTAAGGCTTCTAGGTGAAGACCTTCCAAACTAGCTGGCAGCAGGACACATTTCCACTCAAAAATGGGCTCTTTTTAAGTGTGACACAGTTACTAAGACAGTTCACTATACAGGTACTGTTTTACACGTCCTCCTAGTGTATTTGCTTTTCATTCTCATGCCCACCTTAGCACAACCAAGTCTTTGTGGAAATTCTCACCTTACCCTACCTTATTAAATAGTGAACTTGGGTGAAATTTAATGCTACCGCACAGGTTCTGCCAGACATATTCATTATTGATTTAACTGAAGGAGGTGCCTTTAGTAAATAATCCTAGTAACATGTAATGTTTGGTTTTCATTTTACAGACTGAAAAAGTATCTAAATCAAAAAAATCATTAAGTTTCTTGTAACATCCTTGCCAAACTAGCCCAAAGTACCTCAGGGATATCCTGGGCTTGTCTAAACTGCAAGACTTGGGGTTCTTCTCAAGTCCTCTGTTGAAACTTACCTTCCACCTTTCCTTACAATGAACAAGACCCAGGCAGGCGAGAATGGTACCACAGCACAATTCTGCCACCTCCCACTTCACCAGTAAGGGTACCGAGACGTCCTGTTTAATTACAAACTGCACCTGTTCTGCATCAGAGCAGATATTGCAGTGAAACCTTTCTACCATAAATTAATCCTTTTACATGTTCTACCAAGACACAAAAGCCCTGAAGATGGGCACTAATTTAGAAATCATTACCCGTCCAAACAGATGAAACCTGAAGTCTGCCACTACCAGCAGTAACACCACTAAGTCCAAAAACCAACCTGCTTTGCAGTTAACTTGTCTTATTCATTGATGCACTAAAATTCACAAAGAGAATGTATTTTGCATTGCATGTGTACTGACAAATATGTGTAAACCTGGAAAAAGAGGAAATGTGATTTTCTGAAGTGTTACTGCATCAAGTTTACATAGTAAGCCATAGTCAAAATGAATGCAAGAGTGGAGGAGTAGGGGCAATCCATACATTAAGTTATAGTTGCTTTTATTCTCCTAAGATTGATTTAATTGATCAAACTTAAATCACAATTAAGTATCAACACATTTCATTTCCCCTAAACAGCCTGTTTAAATGCAGATTTCAGCGCAGTGCAGGTTTGAGAAGAAAAATTCAACTGTGCAACCCACCCACACGTTTTTTAAAGGGAAAAAGAGGGATTTAGATGTCACCACATTACAATCAATGGCTGCAGTTCAAACTAGGTCCTTCAGACTAAGGTCTCTTCGCTGACCTGGCTGAGAGGCAGGACAGAGCAGTAGCACGCCTGCTGGGAAGCACAAGCAAGCATGGGAAAAACTGTCCTCCCCCAGGGTTCACAGGCTGACGCTCAAAGAACAATCCTAAACTCCTTTTAATCCCACTATTAGGAAAACACAGGTTTGTACGAGCCCACGACACATGCTCCCGGCGCAAGGCGTTGTCACCCTGACGAGGAGGCACTGCAGCCCTGACAGGCCCGGCACTGCAAGCAGGCTCCAGTGGCACCAGGGCACCCCAGAGAAAGAGAGCACTGAAAGCGATCACTTGAACACAAGCCATAATACAGCAATTCCTGTTGGAGGAAACTCCTGGATGAGACATTAAAACAAACGGGACAATAAACGAATACTCCCTGCAATGGAACTCCCTTGTTTTTCTCTCGGGCTTGCCATGGGTCTAGCTACATTCAGGGAGCACAACCCTCTCCGCACCACCTCCCCGCTGCCGCCCACCTTCTAGAAGGTTTGGCCGCACAGTCCTGAGGGAGACGAGCTCTGCCGCGCGGCCGCCGCGGCGCCTCTGGGCCTGGTCAGCTGCTGGGGGAAAATCACCAGAGTAGCTACACAGTGCTGGAAATAATTTCTGCCTTGTGCCCTCACTTACTACCTGGCACAAGAGGTGAATTATTCCCTCCATGTAGGAACTCTCCTTAATTTTACTCTCATCCCACATTGATCTTGGCCCTCATTGATTTCATTAAATGAAAGCGTAAGAAATTAATATCCTCAAAAAATACCCAGCCCAAATCTAAAACCTGTGCATATTTTAAAAGGCAGAAAGTCACCATTTTGGAAACATTCCTACTTGCAGAAGCTTTTGAATAGATCGGTTTGCATTTCATTGAGAAAGAATATTTCCAAATATTAAAACTTCTCTGGAAAGGAGTTCTCCAGCCAGATTAAGCGCATTGCTCCTTATGCCATGCTCAGAGGTACATGGCGGGAGCCCTCAAAGAGCATGGCTGGCAGCAAAGATCCCCCAAATTCAACTCACCTTCCCTCAGTGCTTGGTCAAGGCTGACACAACCCATAAGAACAGGAGGGAGAGGCCAAGGCAGCTGGGGTCACTGTGTACATCTGCACATGTTCCATCCTCCATAGGACTAAAACCTCCCACCCCTGCAGAGCCCCTGTCTCCTGCCCTCCACTCAGGGCTTCCTCCTTTCTTCTGATCTTCTGGCTTCCCTCTGCAGAAGGCCTAAAAGGAACTCCCCTCCCTGAAGTGAGCGGCTCCACACCAGAGCATGTGCAGGGGGTGCTTTTGGACTTCACGTCAGCTATTCCCTTCCTTCAGCTTCCTCTTCTAATACATTCCTCCACCTTCACCAACCTGTAGCCCAAGGAAATGCGGCAGGGAGGAAAACAGACACAGTGGATAAGCAGGCCAAGCCGGTGGTAGAGCTACTCAGCAGTGAGCTTGAAGAGATACAGAGAGAGCTCAACACGCAGCTTGCCAATGCAAGGAATTTCAATCTAATGATATTCTTAGGAAAAAATGTTACAAGAAAGAGTATTCCAACTGCAATACATTTGCTAAATAATGTATTCAGCTGTTCAAAGAGAAACTAAAAATAGCCACAGAACCAAAAAAACCCCAGGAAATAATGCACAAATCAAATCAAAATGCAACTGATCAGTGAACTAATTGACATTGTGCACAACCATACACTGACTGCCCTTACAAAATGTAGTAAATTCCTCCTTTCTGTTTCAGCTCCTGAGATTGCAAGCTGCTTGGAGCATGTACTGTGTCTTACTGCATGCACATTAAATCTCTCACCACAGACAACGCTAGCTGTAGGTGCAACCAGAATAAATGATACCGCAAAGAAACCTCACGTTCCCCATGCTGTGAGGTAGCGACTGGAATGTTCAAACTCTCCTTGGTAGTTCCTCAGTCCAAATCTTAATTTAATGTGAGATTCAGACTCCCCGTTGTTATCTATGTAGCAATTCTAGTTCTCCGCAGAACATTACAGAATGCTTTTACCATTTGTCAGTTTTTGTAAGCTTGCCTAAACATCTAAAAATAGTTAGTAACAAGCTCTGCAATTTGAGAAACATGCCTTGAGGGTGCCCATAGAGAAGTGGCATGCACACTCTTGGCAAGCAAATATCACATTCATGCTAATACTACATTATGGGATTAAGCGAATTTAAATTAGACTTCATTTGTGTGCACACTGCCTTGTAAAGTCAACTCCAGTGCTTCTCCATAACGAGCCAAGATACACTCATCCACAATGTGTCAGAACCGATTGTTCCAGGAACAAGTTGTCTCCACATAGCTCAGTTATTTTCAGGACCTAGCTCGCCATGGGCTGTAATTCAGTATTTACTCAGGATAAAAGCTATGAATCTGCTTTACAGGAAGTGTAATGGGACACAGCAGACACTGGAAAAACTTTTAAAGAGATGTGCTCATGTCTATCCATGTAACATCTACTTTAGTTAAAGTTTATCAGTGCTGTGGGATTTCAGTGATAGACTTGCAGGTTACTGACATTCTTGGTTATCCCACACAAGCCCATGGGGCAGAGAAGGAAGAATGGTACGGTAAGAAGTCTGGCAAGTCTCAGGCTTCTGTATCCACTATGCTTGTTAGTAAAGCTATAGTAAGTCTACAGGCTGATGTCATCTAAATAAAGCAGTGGTCCCTTCCATTCAGGAGATGTAATTTAATAAGTACTGTGTTCACTAATGCAGAACCTACAGTTTTGTAAAATCAAAGTTTCTGTTTAAGGTTTTATTTGCATATAGGAAGTGCTTCAAGACACATGTACATACAGGAAAACAAAGACAGGTCCAAGACGCTACTAGCAGAAGTCTAGTCCTTTTGCGTACTGCTGTGGCTGGAAGCTGACAGCTACATTGCAGACTTAAGAGCGATACACCATGCCAGACAGACCTAAATGTGATAATTCCATACTAAGAAGCATCCACCAGTGATCACCTGCAGAGCTCAGCATGGGTGAGAAGTGTTGGTGTAGTACTAAATGTAGGCAACTTTGTTTATGCAGCTTCCTATACAAAGAAGGAAAACGTGTAGGAAACAAAAAATACCCCATTCCCTACAAAGCTTTCAGAAAAGCAGCACTACGTTTAAGGTTTCACTGTTTAGGATAATAGACTACATTGGCTTAGTTAGCAGTACTGGAACATTAGTTCGAGTTTTGCAGTTTAAGAATGGAGGCTATCAGGTCCATAACAGAAAACTGATCCTGAATCACGTTGGTTTTCCACTGATGGACAGTTACAAGTTTTTGAAGTGGCTGGAAGGAATAATGCTTTTTTCAGTAGTTACCTGTTGCCAGATTTCCAAATAACAATATGCAAACATTTTCCAGGAAATAATTATCATGCAACTACATTTGGTCTTTCCAACAGAAATACTAATGTGGTGTGATCCGTCTTATTTGAGTCTCTTTTGATATTTTGTCCTTATTAGGCTTGGGAACATCTCTTGACAATAACCAGAAAGAATTGTGTTTATTTTTTACTTTGTCCCTTTCAGTTTTGTTAACTTCTTATAAACTTTTATTACTCTGGCTCAGATTTTTTTTTTTTCCCAAAAAAAAAATTATTTTCCATTCTTCATTCCAGTGATGGAAGAACATTTCGTTTTTTTTTTTACTTCCACTTTTCATTTTCTCGTGTAATAAACATGTTTACTACTTCACCTTGTCTAAACAACTTAATATATATTTAAAATATTTTCTGCACCGGTGTTCAGATATTAAGAAAAAAAAAATTCAAGCTTTTATAATGAAACTGCAAGTACATTTTAACAAATAAGAAGCCTAAAGGGAAGATATTCAAACAAACTCCTCATCTTTACCTGAATATACCACAGTTTGTTCTGCTCCCAGATCCAGTAAGTCCTATGTTAAAAGGTCATGCGGAACTACTGCTGAGTAGATACAGTGAAGATTTTTCTTCAGTGAACAGAAATACTTCCAAAAGGCCCCAATGTTCCATAATCTTGTCTTCATATTTAGTGTTTATGGCCATAAGAAACTTGCAAACATTGTCATTTACTCCCGTTTTCCTGGTTTCTCCATTCCCCCCAATTCCTTTGTCATTAAAAAACTATTAATGATACCTGATAGATGTACTGTCATCCAGTAAAAATAGCTGGAAAGTTGATTATTATTCTCCAATTAAATTAAAAGAAACCAACCAGAAACAAGTAATTCATAAAAACACACACATTCAAGTCTCTCTTGACCAGCTGGACATCTGAAAATCAGCAAAAGGTGTAAGTTTGATGTGCTTTTATGAAATTTCTTTTTTGTTCTGACTGCCTAAAAATTTGTCTTAATATAGTATGAATGTTCTACCTGGGTCCCACTGTAAAAGGAGAGGAATGTAGGTATTTGGGAAGCTGTGATGTTCAATAAAAACTTCTGAACTGTCCACAATGAGCTCAGTCATGTCTGCCATTTTGAATTACTTCTACAAGAGTGAGAAATCCAAACAGTTGCCGTAACAACCTTCAAAGGTTTTTTTCTTTTTTTACAGTACGTAGAAACAGTAATAACTCATACAACAAGGGATTTTGCACAGTAACAGTAGCATAACTGCTCTATGACATAAACATCAGGCATTTACACTGTGAATGGCAGAGGATCATTATCAGAATATGTACTGCTCTAGTTTCTGCTCTGTTTACAGCTTTTACAGGCATTGGAGAAATCCTAAAAATATAATTATTGAGCCATAATTAAATAAAGCATCTATAAACAACTGTGCCTGCTTCAAATCACTGCATATTGCAAGGTGGCCAGTCTTTCCCAGTTGAGGGTATTTCTGTATCCTCCGATCACTATGGAAGTCTAGTCCAAGGCTTTGGGAAACCGCAACACAACTCCCAATTCCTTGTCTTTGCTGTTTCTTTGTTAACAATAGTTTTCTTCAATTGGTGCTCAAAAGTGAGTTTTTCATTAGAAGTTTAAATCAATACATACACATTTGTCTACAAAACCTTTAAGATGCGTTCATTCATAACAATTTAAATCCAAACCGTAGATGTTGATGTGCTGTTGGCCTCAGTTCAGCAAAGCACTTAATCAGGTGGTTTACATGAGTACCTGAATAGTAAGTACTGTTGGCTTCAGTAGAACTGCCACAAGTTACATGTTTAACAGTGGCTCAAGGCCAGTATCCCTTTAAATGACATGACCAGGTAATACAGTTACTTCTACAGACCTTAGTTTTTACTGTGTTGCATTTGGAACTCTTTTCTGAATTTAAAGCGGGGGGGTGAACCAACAACTAAAAATGCCTGTTTTCAGATCAGCCTTTCATTTGTTAGGCAGTCAGAATCCAGAGCCTACCATTTGCCAGTCACTGAAGACATTGGCCACTGGATGTCTCCACTGCCCTATGCAAACATAGATTGAAGTTCTCTGACAGTGAAAAAAAAAGTTTTTTTAAAAGGCATTTATCTGTATTTACAAGCCACCACTTATACCTTGCATACAGTGCACAGCGGCCACACAAGCTTGCACTCTCTGGCCCTCAGAACAGCCAGGAGATGGCAGTTTCATGTGGACTGCGCTTCTGGTGAAGCTTTGCATAACTGCTCCCAGTATGTAAAATAAAAATTATTAAAATGTTGCTAGATAAGTAGAAGAAAACCAAACAGCAGTTGCTTAAGCTCAAAACTTTTTGCTTCCCTTTATATCCAACAACAGCTAAAATTGTATCAGTAAAACCCTCATGACATGATGGGTGAAGAACTGTCCAAAATGTCAAGCATGGGTGCTTCTAAAGGGTAGGGAAGTTTTCTCCTCACCGTTTTGCTCTTTTGCTGTCATAGATGGCTAATTCATGTAAATCTGATTAAATCAACCATTTAGTAATTGTATGGTCTGACATCCCCTAGAAACTGTTTGTACCAGATAGACCATTAGGATTTCATGGAAGATGCCCTCTCTTGCAGAGATACTATACAGAATTTATTAAAAATAAAATGAAAAAATTTAGGGAACATATTAAAGCCCAAACTACAGAGAAAAAACAAATTATAACTAATCTAAACAATCTCATTTTCCAGCCAGATTTTTTTTTTTTTTTTCTCCCCCGGCACTAATCAGAGATGAAAACCTGCTATATGCAGTCCAATTTCTCATCTGGAAAATACCATAAAGTGCTCTGTCCCATGAAGTGCTGATCACTTCCTGAGGGAGGCTGAGAGCTATCAGTCCCAGCTGCTGTCAGTTTGGGATGTTCTGAAAGGAGCCTGGTACTGTTTTCTGTCTGTCTTTAAAATTTGAAAGAACTGAGTATTTCTATTTGACTCTATTAGAATCTTACCGGCCTCTGAAATCTCAGCTTGCATCCAGGTCTGTATTTTGAAATATGATTCTATCTCCATCAGCACACTAGTAGCCCAGGAAAATTAGCAAAGTAGAACAATGTAAAATTGTTGTATAAAATCAATACTTTGCAACGTTAGTAAATATACTTCCAAATCCCACTTTCAGACTTTCCACAGAGTGCTTGGCCGTTTTTATTCAAATCAATTCTACTGAAGAAGGACTTCATGTCACACTTCAGAATAATAAATGCCAAAGGTAGATGGGAAGAAAGGAGATTCAAGTTTGGGCTTGTGAAGCCCCCAGCAACATTCCAGACAAAAGCTTTCAGTCATCTCTTAAGGGAGTATATTTATGCTTACAAAGTTAAATGTCTTAGAAGTCTCTCTCCTATTAAAACATGAACTCTGTATTTCAATACTAAAAATTCCCAAAGTAATACTTGTCATGAAAAGACCATAAGTATAATATCCAGATCTCTAGTATTTAATAAAACTCCTAACAAGGATCCACAGAAAGTCCTGCTTCATATTTGTGTATCAATGGAGTTTTCATGTAAACTAATGGCATGCTTTTACATATGTAAGAAGTCACTCCTTGCTGAAGTGCATCGTAACCTTTCTTTGATATGAAGATAAAAAACTACCAAGTAGCCAAATCTGACAGCAGTGGAAAGGAGGCAACACTGAATGCTGCTGTTTCTTGCTCTCAAGCTCCTGTACAAAATGAGCCAGCTCTCACTGACTCATTTTGTTGCATGATTGGCAAGAAATGTTTCTTTTCTTTCTTCAACAGAACTTACTCTGAAAAGTACAGATTACATTAAAGTCAAAATGCTTTCTGAAGTTATGCTTCTCTGACTTATTTAGCTTGGGGGGGGAGAAGAAACATTTTATCTCTAAAAATAAAAATTGTTATACCATTACTTACATGAAATGATGACACAATATGTTTTAAAAATTTTTGTATATAGGAAACAACTTTCATTTTACTTTAATTACACAACTCAGAGACAATAATAATGTTTTCAGTCATCTCAAGCCACAATTTTTTTAGTTTCTTTAAACAGACTGAATTTGCCAAGATTTCCCAGCCAAATCATTTTGGATAAACTCATAATAATCCTTATCATTCCCCGCCTCTTTACCCCTGCTTTCTCCAGAGGAGGCAGTGACTCTGAAACACATCTTTTTTCCACAAATGCGGTTCCTGGACTGATTAACATACTGCAAATAACTTCCTATCTCTCTGACTGATAACCTCATTATTTACAGTTTTTGGTGCTGACAGGAACACGGCAGCTTTGATGAATACAGACTTAAAATCCACTACCTGTGGTTGTATAAACTAAATGAAGTTACAGTTGATTTACACAATCTGAGAATAAGCCATCTTTTTAAAATCATAATAATTACCAGTTTGCTTTATTGAGTAATATTATTTTCTTCAGAAGCAAACTATTGATAAAATAAGCTTTTGTGAAAAGCTCCAGCACCTAGACAAGATGAAACATTCATTACTGAGAAAGGATGGCATGCGGATTCTTTAATGTCATGCATCTGCGTGTGCTGATGAAATTACAGAATAAATAAAGGAGAAAAAACAGAAAGAGGTTTAAAACTGGGGGGGGGGCGGGGGGAAAGACCTGGTAAATCAACCTGATAGTCTCAGGTTCAGAGTCTACAAAAAAGCACTGATGTTATTTGGTTCTCTGTGATGCCCAGTTATATTGTTGGGGAGCCACAGATACCACATAGTCCTTAACCGAACATGCTGTTCTTGTCACTAAATATATTGCTATTATACCATCACCTGTGTGTAAATTAATGGAAATATAAATATGTATAATGAACTAATTTTTACTTATATCCAGCTGAGCTATTTTCCTGCTCCTGTACACTAGAATTAGCAGCTCTATAAATGATTAAACATACTGCAACCCAGGCTGCCAGGGAAGTGCTCATACCTGACACAAGCACACGAGAGTCTTGTCACGGAAAGGTCTGAGATTGCCATCTTCACGGCTAAGGAGAGAAGCTGTAACTTGTGCTACATATGAAGGCTTTGCAACTGAAAGAAAGCATCTACTTTTATACTCTTTACACACAGGATCCTTAGCACGTGCGTGTATCAAAGGGCAAAGCAAAAGAGGAGACTAAATCCCTTTTTTTAAGGGTTTGTAACTGCGGATTCTTTGCTCTGGAACACCAAGAAATTACTACCAGAAGGAACAAAATCAGAAACAAGCAGCAGCTAAAAGTCAGCCCCATACTGACTGTCACCGTCCCTTCGGAAATACATGTCAATATGTTCTGACTGAGCCTTACACACTTAAGGACTGACTTAAGTAAAAAAACTATTATGGGGTGATGAGTGTTTCTGAAATACTAGAAGAGACTTGTACTTATTTAAATATTAATATAGCTATTATTGGGTCTAAAATGTCCTAAGTGTATTTCTGTGGCCTCCTGCCACAGTCCTTTAATAGGCAAATAAATTCTTAAGGATTAGTTAAAACATTCTGTGCTTTTATTTACATACTTATCAAAGATATTTATTTCTTACATTCTCATAAACATTAGTTAGAAAAAGTAATGACCGTTAGAACAATGTTTTCACTAGGATGCCAGTGACCTGGAGCTCAGTCAGTTAACTTGAAAGCTGCTTTCCCTCTGGTAGCAGATAAAGTCCTAAACGTTCAGTGTTTTGGTTTTGGTTTTGGAGATTTGGTTTCACATTACATTTCTTTTTAAGACTATTCTTATATAAATAGCTATAATGATCATTGCTGAGACTCAAGATTTCTTAGTAACTTTGCTTCTGATTTTTTTATTTATTTATTTAGGTCTTTGAAGTTTTCACACTTTGATTGCTAGATGTTAAGATCCCTGCAGCAAACTGAAAGGTACCAACTCAGTGAGCTTGGATCTGGGAAAATCTAACAGCAAGGCACTGGGAAGCCAGTTATTGCTCCCTGATGCTGGGAGCTGGTCTCCACTAGCTCTGACCCTGGCACTACTAGCCTCTATGCTCTTAGCAATTCGACTTCAAACTAACAAAGATTAAGTTCGCTCCTCACCTCCCATATTTCTCTCAGCTAAGGGGAAAATCAAGGTGTCTGATAAAAGACTACTTTCACATTGAAAGTTTTGCCCCTCAAAACTAGGATCTGTCTGTCTCGCACTCATTTGTGGAATTACCCTAAATCCCATGCCTCCCAGCACAGCACTAGGGTGCCCAGAGCAGGGCTGTAAGGCTTCTTCCTAAGGAGGGCTGCAGTCACCACTGCAGGGAAGCTGCATGCCAGAGTGCTTTCCAATTTGATGTGCCCTTCTGCCTACAAATTTTGCTAGATTATCATTACAGGCAATAAATAGAACTAGATACTCTAAACAAAGTATGTGGCAACTTCCTCCTCTCATCCCCCATATTCTCCCTGAGAGTTTGCTTTTTTGAGACAGATGGAAAGAGCTGACAATGTAGGTTTTGCCATCAGACCTTCAAGTGGTCACACAACAGGACATGTCACCTCCAGGTAAACCGGGAGTGCCTAGAGCAGTCGAGCTCAATGGACTCACCCTGGGCACTTGTAGAAATTACTGAAGCAATCTCAGAGCGGTTGTTGTCTTTGAGAATTACGGAGGGTGTGTCAGATGGCAGAAAACTAGAAAGGGACAAACAGTTTCTGAGCTGCGAAGTGCAGAGCAAGGAGGAGCTGAGAAATGCTGAACAAGTCAAGTCAGTTTCATTTCCTGGAAAAATTCCGCAAGAATTCTAACCCACTGTTCATAAACACCCATAAAATAATCGGGCAGCAGCAGCAACCAGTATGGATTTGTCAAGATAAAAATCTTGTCAAACCCATTTAATTTCCTTCTACAAACAGCCTCTGTGTGCGGGAGAAGCGGTGGCTGTGATTTAGCTTGGCTTTTCTAAGCTGTTCCACACTTCTTCAAGCTAGGAAAATGCCATCTAGAAGAAATTGCTATAAGGGATGTGCAAAATTGGTTCGAAAACTATACTCAGTAGTTCACTGGCTGGGTTTTGGTATGTATTGAGTGAGAATCTGCAAGATCTTTCCTAAGTACGGTTCCAGTGTATGGTTTCATGCACGAAGTATATGATGACATAGAGAGATTATATTCACAGATAACACCAAGCTGGGAAAAGCAGCAAGAACATTGGAGGTAAGAATCGGAGTTCAGAAAGGATGTTGACAGCCTGGGGAAGGGTCTGAAAAGGCAGGATGAAATGTAACAGGGATTGGTGCAATGTCCTACATTTATGACAGAATAACTGCCTGCACAAACACAGATCTGAGTAACTAATGGGGAAGGAGTAATTACACAAGGAATCTGGAGTGGTGACAGTGGATCTCATTTAACGTGAGACATCAAAGGAGTGAACTTACAAAAAATAAGCAAGTATTGTACAAGTAGGTATAAAACAGAAGGTAGTCTGCAAATCACATCAGTAACTCTAACATTCAGCTGGAGCACTGCATCCACTTCTGGACGCAGGTCCATGTGAAGACCATCCAGAGGAGAGTGTGTGACCAGCGCTCTAGAAAACACGACCAAAGAGGGAAGATTCAAATCATGGTGCTGTTTTGAAAAAACAGAAGGGATGACAGTCTCCAAGTAGAGATAAAGTACAGAAGGGAATAAAACTGTTCCTATGTGCACTGTGAACTGGACAGGAGGTAATGGGCCAAAGTTGTAGCATGGAAGATTTGTATTATACTTCATAGAAAAATTTCCACTGGAAGGAATAATGAAGCAACGCTTACTTATGGAGACTGCAGAATCTCCACCACTGGAGACTGGCACTGGGACAAACTGAATGAAGTCCCTTGCTCTTTTAAAGGGTTCAATTTCCTAACCTAGGATCTTGTGGAGCGCACAAGCCTTCCTATGTTTATTGATTGACTTCTTCCTTCTTCCATAGTGCCTAGTTATAAAAGATGCAGCTGTAGCTTTCATTCAAAATATTTTTGCTGTCATACAGTAAACTTTGAGATGCTGTTGTTTACCATCAAGGAAATTGTTACTGTTAATACAAACAGTTCACAGCAGTTTCTGCATGAATAAACCTCACACTGTGGCTTCTCCCCAAAGAAATGTAAATATTCAAGTGCAGTCCTAGATACACATCTGTTCAGAGTTCAAAATGAAAAAGAAGGAAGATTTTCTTACACCTGGCTGGACTCTGTCCCAGAGAATTACACCAAGGAGTATTAACCATTAATTGTAAAAATATTTCTGATAGGTCAGGTTTTGTTTCTGGAAGGCAGTAAACTGTGAAATTTCACAGTCTTGCAAATCCTACCTCTAGTTCTGGACTGCAGAAAGCATAATTAAGATACATAGTTTTCTGTGACCAAAACTGTATATGAAAAGCATCTTCAGCTTGATCAGTGTACAGCTGTGAGTCTAACAGAGTAGGAGCGATGCAAGTACTAACACTTAAAAATCTTTCTGGAAATATTATCACCATTATGCCAAAAACAACCCATACAGTAACTGCTGCATCAAATGCCGAGATAACATCATACACATATATTTGCGCTTCAGGCTGTTGATTTAAAGATTGCTGTTCATAATTTTCTTAGTTTATAAGAAAATTACTCTTAAATAATGACATATGCTGCGACTACTGCAAAGCATCTTACATTCTCTGAAACACCTTAGTTTCTATCAACCTTAGATTCACCCCTTGAGCCACCTCAGTATAAATGTCTTAATAGGACGTTGGAGGTCAAACCATGAATCTCTAATAATGAAAATATCAGGATGATCATGTGGTAATTAAGTACATCCTTCAAAACTAGAAAATCCTTCTCTTGAATGATAATATAATTGTTATCATCATAAGGGAGCAATACAGAGCACGTTTGTTTAAAGCTTCACTTTTGAATTTCCATACCACAGTAGCCAACAGTTACCAATGTGTGAAAGTATCAGAACCATTTTGAAGATCTGAAACAATAAAGTTTTTCACTTGTGTGAAATGTAATTTCAAGGTGTTAAAGCCACAATTTATAATCACCTTACAATGAATGTGTGAGGCAAATTAGCCTATTGCTTTGCGTCCGTGCAGCCAGGCTACTAGACACAAAACAATACAGAATTTTAGTGGAGACGTGGGACATTGCAAAAATGTTTGCAAACCCTCAAGAAAGCTAAGTTAATAAACCGTGTCCAGCCTAGTTACATTCATTCGTCCCAAAGCAATTAGGGGGGAGAGGGAATGAATGTTTAAATGTGCAAGTCATTTTTAAATGCCTGTATCAATTAATGCTTGTTAACATAGCATAGAAAGAGGGACACACATTAATACAGATCCCTTAAAATTTGCTAAAGCTGTTCTCCCCACCCCTTTCTCAAGTTGGAGTCAATGCCACATAGTAATGCAGCAATCCTTTCAAGTTTGGCAGTAAGACTGCAGCCAAATATGTAAGCTATTCACAAATATTATCAAAAAATGGAGGGCAAGCACAGTTTGTGATTTAGGATTCACCTGGTACAGACTTTATGGAGGAAGAAACTGTGCTGAAATAGCAGAGGTAGCTTTACTAACTGTAAAGTATCTGAGGGGGAAAGAAGGGGAAACTTCAGCAAAATGCTATTGTGAAAAAATAATGAGTCACACTCACAGACTTTAAATATAAATTACCTCTCTTTTAGCCAAAAAGTAGCTGTACAAAAGCTGATGTTAACCGATATCCATTTTCCATTGAAACCGTTCTGTACTGGCTCAAACACTTCAAAACTACATATACATACAAACTTTCAGCAGCTCACCCACCCCCTTTCTGAATTACTGCCTGCTCTTCTGGTGAAAATAAGCTGGTTAAGTCCTTTAAGCAGCCTACTCAATGTGATGCCCACTGCATAGTGAGTAATCAAGGATTTGGGGGAAAAAATCCACTGCTGCTCTTACCGAGAAACACAAGAGGGTTTTGCACTGTTATTCAATACTCAGGCTAATAAAAGCAATTAAATATCCCTCCTCACTCAATAGTCTCTTTTATTTGGCATTCTCCTGAATTCTAAAATATTCTGCGGTGAAACAGGAGTGTAGACATGAACTGACACTACCCTATCATTGCAAGGGAACGGCAAAATTTTATCTAGTGCAATGACTGTGTCTTTAAAGGAAAACAGAGGAAAGTCAGAGGAAAAATATAGCAGCTCTCAAGTTGCATTAGCTTCTATTCTTCTGGAATTAATAATTACTGTACAAGAGATGTTGCGAAGCAAATGACCTATTCAGACAGATTCTGAGAAGGAGATTACTGATGAAATAAATATTTTGAATTTTGCATCTCTCTAAAAGACCAGTGAGCTTCTGTTACAATATACCCGAGGATACTGACCCTATCAAGTATTTGTGCTAGATAAATCTTACATGTGCTAACACTTCAGCTATTCCAAAGCTTATTGCCTGTATATTGACCAGCTTATACACAACACAAATGTAGAACAAAATAATTTATTACATTAATTGCATACTCTTGAGAACTCCTGTGAAGACGCAAGAGAATTCAAAACATATGGAGGTATTTTCCTTGACTATGGACTATATTAAATAGGAAAGTGTATTAGTTACAACAAGGAATTACTGTAGACAGATATCTGCCACAGACATACTGCATGATATTTAACATTATAACATTTACAGTGCACATGAGGGCCTGATCCAGAAATTTGCACTGCTCTGGGATGCACAGATGCATCAGGAAAACTGTTTTGGTTCCTTCATTATGAAAGACAGCCCTTATCCTGATTAGCTTTAATTAACTTTAATTATCCAAGCTTTAAGTTATGCCACTAAGTAAATAATATCAAGTACCAGAGCTTGTTATATGGGATAGAGAAACAGTAATACACAGCCCTGGTGCTCTAGCAGGTATTTCTTACACCAGACCAGTTCTCTAACAGTGAGTTTTAGCTAGATTTCAGTTCCTGTATGCTACTTGTAAAGCACAGAAGACTCATACCTAGGCTGTCTCTCCGTTTCCAAAAATAAACAGACTTTATAGTAACAAGCTAATTCACAGCAATTGAGACCAATCACACTGGTTTTGAAACAGATTATGAGAATGCAGATGAAAGGACCTATAGATACACTTATCTGTATAAACTCCAGAAAAAATAGAACTGGTAGAAGATCAGATGCATATGAGTAGATATTTAACTGCATTTTACAATACATACAGTCATTTAAACTGTGTTATCTTCTAAATATTTTCCATCTCTCTTGAATCTCCAGTCTGTATGTGTTTGGTCACATTCTTTTACTGATGCTAGATGTCTGTTTCCATTTGCAAACATCTCTGTAAGTACAAGGCCACGATTCCACTCTGCAACGGGCAGCAAATATAGTCACAGAAAGTTCCCACAGAATCTCTTTAACATTGGCTGCGAGTTCTTCAAAAGACAATAAGGATGGCTCATGGGAATGAGATGTGAATGAAATGTATTTCAACTGAGCTAAGCATGTTAGAAGATAATTGGAGTCAGAAAATAATTCTTGATCTAATATTTTATTTCCACTGAAAGACAATCACTTCCATTTTGGTGGTGATTGTGGACAAAGTGGTGACGGTACTGACGTGTGGTTTGGCACAATGTAGCAGTACTAGACATAGAAAGAAGGATGCCTGCTGGTATTATATATGACTCAATATGCTTAGTTTAGAATCAACTAGCTAACAGCAAAGATGAACAACTAACAATATTTTTCTTTTGTATTTACACTGAAAGCAGTTGATATGGTTTCAGAGTAATTTCCAAAATGCTTACAACATTGGTAAGATGGAATTCTTTCTGATCAGTGTTTCAACCAAAAACTCATTTATAGTTGCTAAGAGTTAAATTAATCATGACATTTAGTTTCTCCTTTAATGGCATCAATTATGATGGAAATAATAGAATAAATAGCATTTTAGGCAGGATGTTTCATATTAGGTCCTGCCATAGCTAAGACTTGTTTTATTGCATTGGACAAAATACTCACCAGCCGTGTTCTATAAATTACAAACCACAAAATCAGGATAAAACTTCCCTTCTCACAGAAGTACACCTATAATTGCTGAGATGTTCACATAGTACTGTGATGAGAGCTAAACAAGTACCCAGACAGGTTGAGTCTCCTGCTCCCTAACATTGGGTAGCATCATATCTGACAAGATATCACTGTGATCAAAGCAGATTTATGTTCAGAGTGAAATAGCATTCCGACTGCGAAAGCATGACAAAATTGGCACCTGGGTCTTCAAAACAGGGGTAGCTTTTCAAAGCAAGAATTCCTGAGAAGGAGCACTCCACACAAATCTTCATCTTCACGCAGCAGACACAGCATCAATTCTATCTGCAGCTGTTTTAGGCAGGAAAAACTAGCCCCATAGTTTGGATATTATTGCAAGTATAATCTGACCTAATTTTAAACTGGATTTTATCCAGTGTTCCTGCAATACCCCAAGGAGACTTGATCCACTGACGACTTCTAAACTGATTTTCATAGAACAGATTCAACATTTTTCAAATACCTTCTTAATTTCCCAGTGACTAACGTACGCTGTTTCCCTCAAGATAATGTTTTATTCTAGTAAAGAAAACCAAAGCTTTTCATTTAGTAAGTTCACCTCCTTCCTGCATATGCTGCCTCTTCTCTCTGTTCCCAGCTCCCACCCCAAATGAAAACAGAACTTGAGTCACAGAAGGGCTAAACGTGTTGACCCAGCTAACCGTAAGAACTTTCCATCTTGCCAAATGCAGATTTATGCAGCAAAAGCTGCTGTCCCCAGACAATAGGACCTTTGACATTTTTAAGTTAAACTTTCCAACTTAGCTATTATCACTTGGAAAAAGTTTAAATTTTTTCTTTAAAATGAGGACGCTGCAAACATGCTAGAGAAATGACTGAAAATATTTTTCTAGATATCTACCACTGATTTTAGCAGAGGCTACTCAAACTCCATTGTGGTGGATAATCCCCTCAGCAAACTTATATACATACATGACAACAAACATGCTGGTTTTGACTTACTCAGATTCATGCACACTTAAAGTATTAAATATTAAACTTGAAGTATTAAAGTATTAAATATTGCTTTGCTGAACCAGTAACTAATGAACCTGTACAATACCTGAAATAATTCGGCATTTCTTCATGGTTAATTTTGCTCACACTTTCCCTGTGCTCCTACTCTGGAACAGGAACCCAGTCCCTATGTATATCCCCCTTGCACTGCCAAAAAGACCATGCATTGCCAAGACACTTCATCTAGCTACCACCCTCAATAAAGAAGTCCCTTGGTTATGCTGCAAAGACCTGATTTAAACCCTTTTGCTTCCTATACAGATTCGATGCAAAGGAGAACGCAGCTAGGCACATTATCATCTCATTCTCTGCGCAACAGGAAAGGAGAAGACAAACCATGGGTCACTCACCCCACCCCATTCCCCAAGGTGAGTAGCTGTAGCCAAAGGAACTCTGTAATTCCAGTTTCTGCCAGTCAGGACATTAAATAAATAAATAAGTAAATGCTGCAGAGTGATCTTATTGAAAACCCTCCAAATTTCAGTGCAGCAACAATCTCTTAATATTGTTTGAACACAAACCAGAGATTGAATGTTCTGCAATAAAATTTCTGTCAGTGACGCTAACAAAAATATTAAATTTCAGCAATATGCTGACTTTTTAAAAATGGACATCTGTTTATATTTAGGTTCTTCATGTGACTATATCCAACAACAATGAAAGGATGAGCACATTCCTTACCCCAAATCCCTCCAATACTGGTGGGTGACTATCAAGCTGATGAAATTGAGAAATTAACAGTGAAGGAAATCAAATCATGCGGTCCTTGTTCAGGGGAAACACCCCTACTGAAATTAAAGGGAAGAACCTGAAGTTCAAGTAATTGAAATTATTTGACATGAGTAAGGTTTGCTGGATTTGGCACAGGATCTTTAAAGGATCCTAGACTGGCCATCAATGCCTCTCCATCCTTGTCTTCTGAAACTTGCCTGGTCCTGGGGCTTCGCCAACTGCACTACATTGTACCACAGTTTTGAAGAGTGTAAAAGCAGAACCTTGCTAGAGTTGAGAAAGTCTGACTCCACATGTGAATTAGAGAAAATTTAAACCACAGCGATGAAAACGTGAAAGTACCTATCTGCTGTGCTGTGCTCCACTCCAGCAAGCAATATCAGATCACTGAAGTGGTTGCCACTCAAATCTCCATCCTTAGTGCTGCCACACCACTGGCATTGGAGGTATAGCAAAACATGCCAACCAGAGCAGCTGTGCAACATGTAACTACCACCTGTCTTCTGTAGGTAATTTCTGTTTTACTGCTTGAAATTCAGACCAGCCTGCTTTCAGTGAGCCCCACACCAAAGACAGCTATAGATTTTTAGTAGGATTTATGCACTCCGGCCACAATTACCAGCAGTTTTTGGGGAGTTCCTTGCCAACCACCTGAACATTCACAGTTGGCAAAGAAAACTAGAAAGACTCAACCTTGGGATGCTGGGTTGTCACTGCTGTAATCCATTTCAGCGGGTGACTGAATATTTTTGTTCTAATGGGAAATTTTAAAGAAGCATTTGATGTCATTAGGAACGGAGACGGCCAGTTTCCCAGCACAGTTTCAGGTCACATGCAAGACTCTATTGCAAAGAGTGCTTGAATTAGGAAATGAGGAAGAGACGTGGACGGACACAGAGCATTAGGTCTGCCTGGGAACAAATGAAAAGTGTAAACATCGCCTGTCATTCCCATTAAGAAACTGGTATTGGCTTATTTATAGCTACTGATCTCTTATTTCTCACACTTATTTTTGTGGACATAAACAAGGACAGTAAATTTTCATAATCATCTAAATATATTATGCATTAAAATTGTATGTTTTCATAATATCAGTAAAACAATTATTGACAACAAGCTGAATTAATGCAGACAATTTAGTCTGCATTACTCAAACAAAGTACTTCTGGAAATAACTAAGATTTTCATGCACTTGAAATTTCAGGAAATGGAGAAAACCACAGGGAGATCAGATTTTTTTGTTGTGTTAGGCAAGTATACATCTGAACTATTTACACTGAAGATTTGAAGTGTTTGAGCAAAGGTTAAGAAGCTGGTTCCACAATTTCAAAGCAAGAGATGTGAGTAAATACTCTATATATTAAATACATGTCAGAGGATAAAAAGGAACCAATGATGATGCAAAACTGTAGGTGCTTTTACTATAATTTTTTATTTATTGCTTTCCTAGATTACCATTTGAACAAGCTATATACAAACTCCACAGAAATCTGTTCATTCAATATCCCTCTTTAAAGCCATATTTTCTTACAGAAGTGAAAAGGCAAATGCAATTTGTTTCCTTGGTTATAAATGTGCTAGGAATATACATTTCCAGTGAACTAGGTAATGCCCACTAATATCATGCTTTCAAAAAAGAGCTAGATTCCATTGTACTGCCACTTAGGTAATATCATCAACACTTCCATAATTCTATTTTCAGAGATTTGTGTTAATGATCTGCCACACTTTGCTGCTGGCTGGCAGACACTGCACAAAGTTAAGCATTCACACCCACACAAATGAACTATCAGCTCTCCCAGCCTGTATTCTGTACAGGACCACAGCCTCATACAATTCGCTTCTCCAGAAGATGTACAAATCTGAGCATCATAAAAAATAATCTTCCACCATCACATGAAAAAGGGTAGAACAGCAAAATTCCCATTGACGACCTACAGAGCTTTTAAACATAACACGTCCTTTAGATATGTGCCATTCAAGGAATTACATTTTAATTGTAGGACCAACAGCAGTCACACCAAGCAGTTTATCTTTGTACGGCAGGATGCACGAACTTTTTGTGATATGTAGCAGCTTTCATAATGCTGCTCTAATATACTAATAAGAGTAGAGCCTCCCATATTGTAAGCATATACAGTGGATTTCACAGGCAAGACACCTGCAAAATCTCAAAATTTATTTTATTATAAATGGTGCATTGGGAACTATGTGGGCAGAAAAAGCAGACGCAATCAACAACAGACACTTGTGGGATCTAGCATTTGCTCAACTTATAGGCTGAATGTTTAAACTAGGTTAGGTGAGAAACACAGATTTATTTCAGAGATTATTTGAAATAGTCTCATGTTAGTTAAGCCTTAGTTTTCGCACCTTATGCTGCTCCCAAGGATGTTGTTACATGATTCTCATTAGTGATGAAGTCAGCTTCAGAAGTTTCCATCATATCACCACCTTCTCCCCTGCCACTTGTCACTGGTGGGAATAAGTATCAGGAGATGGGATCACCTTAGTTTGGTTGCACTGCCAAAGCCAATGAACTGTGTGGTCACACTTCATTGAAGAAGAATGGGTAAAAAGTCTTACAACAGGCCAGACTGGGATTTTTCCTGGCTGTTTAATGTGGAGTAAAATGGTCCTTCAGAAAGTGAATGAGGCAATTACCTGAGGAAAACATCTTTTATAATCATACAGAAAACTTCAGCCATCAGCCATTAAGTATCAGCAAATACAAAACAAAGAAAGAAGGTGACATTACTTCAGGATTGTGGTTGTGATGCTTATCTCTTGCCTCAGACTCAGAAAGGTAATTTTAAGTTTAAAACATTAGCAACAGTGCTATTGGCTCTGATGATCAGTGTTGATGGATTTGATATTTGGAAGAGCCTGCCTACCTTCTTAGATTTCAATTTTTGACACTGTATACAACGGATTGCCCTCTCCCGATGATAAGCTGAGGTGGCCATGCTTAGCCAGTGCCTAACCATCGGAAAAGCCATAAAATAAGCAAATAAGATGGCAGCAAGGCTTATTCTCTTCATCTAGTTTTTGCTGGTTCCCTTTCTGAAATGCAGATTGAGACTTTTTGAAGGCAAATCAGAAGAGGGCACTGCACTTTCCAGATGTCAACTACCAATAAGCAGGATCGGACCATGCCATTTTTATGCAAATCATGACTCCTATTATTGTATTTACTAAAGTTCAGAAAGTCTGCAGATCAAAAAAATATTTCCAGTCAGTCAGTCAGCAAGCCTGTGGATATTTTTTGAGACATGTGATGGTATGGGTTAGTCACAGTTTGGGAGTTCTGTTTTTTATGCTAGCCTATAGACCTCACATCTGGTTACTGGGAGCAGTCAACATAAAATCCTAAAGTAAATAGCACTCTGATTTATTTGCTGCTTCATTTTTAGACTTTGATTCTGCAATCGTATTTATACATGCTTACTTCTAGAACATTAACAGTCCCTCATTTATTTGGAATATTTACCTGACTAAAGTGAAGTACAGAGGAGGGTAATAAGAAACATTTACTTTCAGTGGCACTTGGTTTTGTTGTTGGGATGCTGGAAGGTTCAGCCTTCTTCTATTTGGTAGATTACTGTAGAAATTGCAGTTAAGTGACAGCACAGTGTTTGAGCTCGCTTTTTGCCTATTTCCATTTACTGAAGCTCACAGAGATCAAGTTGATTGTCCAAGGTCACACAGGGAGCAAATGGCCTCATAAGGGTTACAGCTCTGACTCCACTCCCTCACGTTCCTGTTCTTTATGCTGAATCACATGGCAAAGTTAAATCTTCCTCCCCAAACGCTTGCTCAATTTCTCCTCCATTCTTCTGTTTTACATCACTTCATTGCTTTTCTAGAGCTTGAAAACAATATGTGACTCAGTGACCTTATTTTCTTCTATTGTATTTCTCAATAATAAGAATTACTGCATAATTAAATGACATCTTTGAGTATTTATTTAGTTTCTTTTCTTTAAAAGCTGCCCCTTTGCAACAGCCTTTCAAAGTCTGAGAATAAACTGCTTTCCTCTACCAGTCAATTCCTTTTGAAAAACACCGGTGTTTTTTCTTGCACTGAATTGTGAATGTGACACCCATCTACAAGAAGGGCCGGAAGGAGGATCCAGGGAACTACAGGCCTGTCAGCCTGACCTCGGTACCGGGGAAGCTGATGGAGTGGGTCATCCTGAGTGCCATCACATGGCACGTAGAGAATAACCAAAGGATCAAGCCCAGCCAGCATGGGTTTAGGAAAGGCAGGTCCTGCTTGACCAACCTGATCTCCTTCTACAACAAGGTGACCCGCCTAGTGGATGAGGGAAAGCCTGTGGATGTTGTCTATCTAGACTTCAGTAAAGCCTTTGACATGGTTTCCCACAGCATTCTCCTGAAGAAACTGGTGCTCATGGCTTGGACGGGTGTACTCTTCGCTGGGTAAAGAACTGGCTGGATGGCCGGGCCCAAAGAGTGGTGGTGAATGGAGTTTACTCCAGTTGGTGGCCGGTCACAAGCGGTGTCCCCCAGGGCTCTGTGTTGGGGCCAGTCCTGTTTAATATCTTTATCAATGATCTGGATGAAGGGATCCAGTGCACCCTCAGTAAGTTTGAAGACGACACCAAGTTGGGTGGGAGTGTTGATCTGCTTGAGGGAAGGAAGGCTCTACAGAGGGACCTGGACAGGCTGGATCGATGGGCTGGGGCCAATTGTATGAGGTTCAACAAGGCCAAGTGCAAGGTCCTGCACTTGGGCCACAGCAACCCCATGCAACACTACAGGCTTGGGGAAGAGTGGCTGGAAAGCTGCCTGGCAGAAAAGGACCTGCGGGTGCCGGTTGACAGCCGGCTGAATATGAGCCAGCAGTGTGCCCAGGTGGCCAAGAAAGCCAATGGCATTCTGGCTTGTATCAGAAATGGTGTGGCCAGCAGGACTAGGGAAGTGATCGTGCCCCTGTACTCGGCACTGGTGAGACCGCACCTCGAATACTGTGTTCAGTTTTGGGCCCCTCACTACAAGAGAGACATTGAGGTGCTGGAGCGTGTCCAGAGAAGGGCAACGAAGCTGGGGAAGGGTCTGGAGCAGAAGTCTTATGAGGAGCGGCTGAGGGAACTGGGGTCGTTTAGCCTGGAGAAAAGGAGGCTGAGGGGAGACCTTATTGCTCTCTATACCTACCTGAAAGGAGGTTGTAGAGAGGTGGGGGTCGGTCTCTTCTCCCAGGTAACAAGTGATAGGACGGGAGGAAACGGCCTCAAGTTGCACCAGGGGAGGTTTAGACTGGATATTAGGAAATTTTACTTCCCTGAAAGGGTTATCAAGCATTGGAACAGGCTGCCCAGGGAAGTGGTTGAGTCGCCATCCCTGGAGGTATTTAAAAGCCGTTTGGATGAGGTGCTTAGGGACATGGTGTAGTGGTGGTCTTGGTAGTGTTAGGTTAACGGTTGGACTCGATGATCTTAAAGGTCTTTTCCAACCTATACGATTCTGTGATTCTATTAATTTTTTTGGTTTCTGTATTTGTGGACTAGTTTGATTTGGACTTGATGATCTTAAGGGTCTTTTCCAATCTAAATGATTCTGTGATTGTGCAAGGCTCGGCTGGGATTAGCAACTAACTGCTACACCAGAAAGAACAGGGGCTCTAACTTGTGCTTAAAAATTACCTATTTTATATGGCCCTTAAAAGGATACCTATATTAAAAGACTTCATAAGTACTTACTGACAAGATAGGCATTCCACAAAATGGTTACTGCTTGCAGCTTACATTCTTAGACTGTGAGCCCATCATCACCTGTATGTAGGTCATTTGTTTCACACAAGTTTTTACTCCTTTATTTGAACTGATTCCTTCAAAGAAAATATATGGATGCACATGGAAACATGCAGCACCCCAACAATAAACTAAAGGTAGTAGAGAGCAAACCTCGCAGACAGATGACTACTTAGCAGAAAAATACTACAGTCTTAGAATTAAACGAATCCTGATCTGGCCTTCATAGCAGAAATGTGCATGGGTAATCTAGCAATTCGGAAAGCATTTCCAGCCCTCTGGAAATATTTCCAAATTCAGAACAAGTGAGGCAACTCTTGGAAGAAGGAGCAATGAGCGATTCACATCTTTCTATGAGGTAAACTAGTCATTTCAACTTGTGATTTATTAGAAGTATTAAAGGCAAGCTATTAAAATTTCCACTCTCTGGATCTAAAACAAGATCACATTCAGCAGAGATTCCACATGCTCAATAACTTAAATTTGTGTAACTGTCTAGATAGCATCAGAATTCCTGATAATTGTAACCATACCACTATAAAGTGAAGGGTTAAAAAGATACAACAGGACAGCATGACACATACAGTATTACTTTTTTCTTTTTGTTACTCATGGGAAACAAAATATATCACACTCTCCATCCATCAAGATACTGATAGCCCATATTTCTCTTACATTCAAAAGAACGGACAAGACTTTCCCTGTCTTGATAACCAGAGACAAAGGAACTAATTATATGTATGCTGGAGATATTTAGTAGCGCTTCACAAAACTACTTTCAGGAATCGCAGATGCAAGGTCGACTACACTGTCGAGCTCCCACTTCCCAAGGCAACCTGAAGACATAATGCACTTCCGAGGGATAAGCCATCATGAAATACAGAGCTTGATGCAGTTCATACAAAATCTACAGGAAGCCTCCTCCCACAATGACTAGATCAGGTCCTCAGTGGATGCAAACCAAGTGTTTCCTTCTCCCTAACACCTCTGGCTTATTACGACAGGGCACACATACATGCAGGTATGTGCTGACAGACTCATGTGCCAAAGCTGGTTGGATGCAATCCAGGTGTCACACCTAAACTGTACAGCAGCAGTAGCGTGATGAGGTGAACCAATATGCCTCCCTCTATTTTCACTAGACAGCCTCCTAAAGTCAAGGCGACTTCTTAGCAAAACACAAAGGTATATATTTGAGATACATCAGCTTTCTGCATATAAGGCGTCTTTGAAAACAATGATCAGCTTTCTCTGCTCCCTCGCCCACCCCGTGCTTGGCTCTTCAAGCTTTTTTTTTTTTCTTTAAGGCCTTACCAGAAACAGACCTACCAGCCCCAAACATCCAATTGCAAGGTCCAAGAACATATTTAATTCCTTTTTTCATGAATTTCAGTGTATGATATATGAAAGCAGTGGACTATTCCATACAAATTTCATAGTTCTACAAGCCTACATCTAAGGGCAGTAGCATGTGCTGCCCTTCTAAGAAAAAGGCAGAGGGATCAATTATCAAGACATGACTGGGAGGGAGCCAAATTATTCCTACCTAAGGAGGAGTGAATCTACAGGGAGCCTCTTGTTTCCTTTGGTAGGCCACAGAGCAAGTCTTACGTCCAAGTAATAAATTAAGCTCTGCAGAAGAGGGGCTGCTTCAGACTCTGGGCGTGGTGTCAACTCCTCCTGGGTTAGGGAGAAGGGCCAACAGTCTCCACTGGCCTCAGAAACCAGAAGTGCTATGTACTTTGCTTAAAAAACACTAATAATGAAACATGTAAACCTTTTGAACCAAAAACTGCAGGTATTACTTGCTGACGTAACACAATTTGTTCCAAATGCTTGAAACAGTTACCAATGCTCTTTGTAAAATAACTCATTTAAGAAAGAGAAAAAGAAGAAAAGAAAAAAAAATTATCTAATTTGATCACTTCTAATGATAAGTTCCCCAAACCTTCACATATGTGTAAATACTTAAATTATGTAGCACATCACTGCTTTCATTAAAAGCCTTCTAATGCATAGATTTTATTAAACAGCTGATATCAAACACATTTTAGATGCACAAGCTGAATAGCAGATTTTCACCCTTAATACTAACAGGGAATTATAAACTCTCCTCTATAAAATGCTAATAAAATAATCAACTCAACATGGAAAGTAATAAGCAATCCAGTGATGAGGTAGGAATTTTCTGTGAAATGCCCTATTCACTTTAAAAAGTTTTAATACCCTAAAAATTGGGATGCTAAAAACAATCTAAAGAGTCTTCTTTTTTCTGGAGCATGATTTTCTTGCAAATGACATCTGTGCCACTTAACGGAGTAGTGCTAGAAGAATTAGAGAGCGCTAACATACCTCAATAATCACCACATCAAGGATACCATCGTGCTGAAACTGCTACGCTACTTCCCAGATACACAAGAGCGCACGGCACAAAAGGCATGCTGGAAAGCACCGAGTTTCCATGAGTGACAAAGCACTCACCAAGTTCACCAGAGCACTGAGCCTATTCAGGCAAAATAATCAAGACGTTTTATGTGAACACTGTGACTCTCTCTGTATGACTCTCAGAATTTCCACTGGAAAGTATGTGCAGACAGGCCTTCTCTCTGTTCTAGTGAAGTAAAATGGACTCAAACTATTTGTATACGTCTGCAACTTGCGCATCACCTATGTTTGGTTTTTGAACATATAGCGAGATTGACCACAATTCTGGATAGCATATAATCGCATGCTTAGATTATTTTGTAGTCGTTAAATTAGTAAGTATTAAATACATACTTAAAATTAAACACCTGCTTTATTTTCTGAGTTGGGACGAGGGTCTGTTCAAGGGCATTTGTAATGACCAATTTCATCCCAGCCAAAGGTAAATGATGCTTTTTAGAAGTATGTGAAACACTCTTCCAAATACTGTTGTGACAGATAAGCTAAGAAGTCTCTGGAGAAAGAATAATGAAATTGTTATCTTGCTATTATCTATTATGTGAATTAAGCTTTGTCGTCTTTGGTGCTTTGTCTTGATGAGTTTTAGTTCCAACAGCATGATAGTAGGCACAACTCCAGTCCGAATAGTAAAGGGTTTTGTTAGTATACTTTGATTTTCTATTTTTAAGGGCCTGATCCTGATGCTATTGCATTCATTATGAGCTTTATAATCAACTGTGATGGAAGCAGTTGGACCCTAAGTGAGTTCATATGGGAAACAGAACATCCTTTTTTATTGCTGAAAAAAAATGTATACCATTGGGCAAATACTATCTAGTTGTACAGGGCCTAAAAGGAGAGGTCATTACTTTTTCGAGCTGACTGAAAAAATAACTAAAAGTTTTTGTGTTTCCTTTGTTTTCTAGCAAATAGTTCATAATTTTTTTTTCAAGTTTTTTGGGAGACATTTTCCTTTCAAAAGTTTTCTTACCTGTATGATTTGTTTGGGATGCTCTTTGCGTTGCACAGCTTGTTTAGGTTTGGGCCAGGAGAAAGACAAGGAACTCTGTGCTGAACTAAGCAACCCTCTAACTCAGTCCTCACCTGCAGGGTGGCTCGTAATTGAAACATCCCCTGGTTAAAGATTCACCACAGTTAGGTTATATTCTAACCCAAAAATTGTTTATTACTGAAAGACCTTACCTCACATGTGTGTCTGACAACTGACTGCTCCCGTATTAACCTTTTTGATATAAGAAAGTTTTAGGAGTAGCTCTTTACAAAGATGAATGAAAGCTTTGCTACTGTGCTGCATGAAACCAACTCAGTTTCAGGTTTTGGAAGAAATATGAATCTTATTTTATACTAATGAAATGGACTGGCACATGGGACCACATCTAAAACCTGCAGCTGGCACATTTGCGCAATCCCAACGAGCAATCCAAGCACACCTTCTGGCTTTTGTTCTTGAAATTCCAGGTCCATTCCATCCAAAAATATTGTAGGTGCTAAAAACCCACACAAATCAAAAGTAAAACTAAGGGAAAATTTTCCTGATGCCCCCGAGACTGGAAACACCTACTTCCACATATGCTGCCTCTGGGAACTGCACAATTACATCAGTTGACATATATAAGTTCTCTCTTTGAAACATACTCAGGCTTTGAATGTGCAGTTTGGAACTCAGCTGGACCTCTAAATGGCTTGGTAATGATTTTAAAATATGTATTTGCCCAATGGAGTTATTAAGGTGTTTAGTGGTAATACATATTTGCTACTCAGGCATGCACCACTAATAAAGTTTCTTATGAAAATGTCTTTAACCAGTAATTGTTATTAGCATGCAGGAGCCACTTTTCAAGCACTCAGCTACATCAGCTTTATTTGCAAAGTACCAGCCTTAAGAGATCAAACACTTCTCTTCTTTAAAATAAGCTATGTTTTTTATTCTAGGATATGCAATGGATCTGTTATTTCATTAATCTGTTCTTTCAGAACCTGACTGGACATGGTCTTGGGCAGCCTGCTGTAGTTGACCCCACTTGAGCTGGGGAGTTGGACCAGACGATTTCTAAAGGTCCCTTCTGACCTCAACTGTTTTCCAACTTACAAATGCAAGTACAGCCTTTATTTCTATCCAAAGACTCCAATTCCAAGTAGCTCATGTTTTGTTTCAGATTTACACTTATGAGCAGGAAAAGCTTACTCTGTGTATCAATAAAAACACCACCTTGCCCTGAGATCTTGCCAAAAAAACTCATGTGTATTGTACTTATGCATAATGACACCCATAACAATTAATTACACCTTCATACCACAGGATCTAAGTAATTTGTGATTGTTCCATGCAATGGGCCACAGCATACTAAATAGTAATACAGTCAAAACTCCCATTTTTACGTTAAGTGCCCAAAATTAGCCAATAAAATTCATTCTAAAGTTTCTTAAACCACACATCAGATTGACAGACAGAACTGCATTCACAGTTCATCCAGACAGTAGCTCAGAAACATCTCTGCTGGGTATCATGTACTTTCTAACTCCTACGGATTTCATCATCAATATGACTTTCTGTACCAAAAGCAGCCAGTAGTGCTTTCCCAGCTGTTTGGACTTTATCTTAAATGCCACAATATTTGGTATTTTTCTTAAAGCTACAGATAAAAATCTGACAATCTCTAGGCCCATTTTAAAAATTACTTTTTTATTTTCATGTGTGCAGAGACAATGTTTTTTAAAAGTAACTCCACTAAAGGCCAAAAATCTAGTAAGTGAACAAAAATCCCTCCCCAAAATGTGATCTTTGAGGCTTCATAATTTCAGTGCAGCTTTCATATTTTTCAAGGCTTTAGTTTGACTATGTATATTGTAAAACAACTATCCACATGATAGAAGGTGGAGTAAAAGAAGCCTGAAGAAAAAAATTGACCCTGGAAAAGGAAATAAACATATTTTTTGTTCTGAAAAGCAATTCTCTACTTTTCCTTGCTCTAACACACAGAGCACGATCTACAGGACATGCATCGACACATACTCTAAATACTTTGCATACCTTCTCCACCCTTACACGCAGAAAGGCAGCCCTCCAACTCATGAGCTCATACAAGCCAAACAGTTCTAGCATTTCTACTGCACTTTGGATAATGAGCAGAGCACTCTACAGCACAGGATGCTGAATTTCCCTTCATGCATCTGCACACTCCCACATATAGTCTGTGTCCCAGAAGAGCTCAGGTAGACACATCTCCATCCTGTTCCTGAAACGTTCTACCCGGTATGTTTCAGCAGCTCACCTAAGATTATTTCCACAGATTCTTACTAATTTTATTCAATTGATAGATTCAGCTCATCACTTAAAAATGCTTTTATGGGTGTTACTTTTTACATTGCTGAGTGTCTATTCATCCCTAGAACGGTATGAGGACTTGTAGGCATGAAGTCTGATTTCTCTTCCTGTTTTCTTCTCTCTATCGAGAACCAAAGCTCATGGGCTGTCTTCAACATTTTTCTTTTTTTTAAACTGATTTTCCATTTATATTTATAAGGAGACACATTATATACTTTTTACAAATAATTACAGTTCTAGAGGGGAAAAAAAATTAATGTGTATTGTATAAACTTGGGCCAAACTAAACTCTGAAATCACAGTCTCAGAATCCTGACTTATGTCTTTTGACCTTTTGGACAAAGAAGTATGCAATCATCTGACTGGGTTCCTCATTACGCACTTAGAAGGCAACATATTTGCTTTATAAAGACAGAAATATAGCATCGGTGTATCTGTCAGTAACAAAATATGGCATCTTCTCAGTTCTGAGGACTTTTCAGGAATAAGTTCCGATTTGGATCTTACAATTCTTTCTTTACAGTAGGTAAATCCACTGAATTCAGGAGTTGCAACTGACTTGCACCTGTAAAAACAAAATCAGATGCCAGCCTACAACTCTATTAGTGAACTCATCTTCCATTTACATGTAATTCAGTCCTCCTTTCTTTCATACAAGTTTGACATTCTTTTGGGCTTTCCTGGGGTATAGACTGTAAGCAAGCGTTACAAGCACAAGAGGTCAGGCTTTCACATAACCCACAATTGTTCCCTACATTTCAATTAAATATATTTTGAAAATATATTATTGTAAAATTGAAGGAAATGTCAAATTCAAATGCTTTGAATCAGATTTGTTATATTACATATTTTTTGCTTTCTTTTTCTCTAAGCTAGCTGAAACTTTATTAAATAACTGAAATATATCAGCATCACTGTGGTTTCCTTTTTCACCAGAGAAGTGACAGATTAAAAGGTCTGGCCACCTTAGCATAGCTCTGTGCTTCTCTAGCACAGCTCTGTGCTTCTCTAGCACCAGCATGCAGACAGATTTCCTGTAGCAGTCAAGTACATTTTATTGATTTATTTTATCTAATTGCACTTTACTCTCTGTCCCTATTGAGGAGACAGCACAAAAGGGGAAACTCTGCCCATGCAGAAGTTTGCTTTTTAACAATGCTCCCTACAAGAGCCTATTGTTTTCTCCTCACTTCCTGAGAGCACTTACCTGTTATGGAGTCTCAGCCTGTTCACCCATGGCTATCAGCCATCCAGAGTTAAACTCATTCTGCGGCAGAAGCTTGCCTTCAGTCAGTGACCAAATGCAAAGGTCATTCTGCATGATTTTCCAACAGTTTATTCACTCCATTTGCAGTTGTCATATGGGAATTGCTATTTTCAGAGCACATCTCCTTAGCCATAAAGAAGAGCAGCACATTCACTGGACGCTGGCTAGAATGTGAGCCGAGGCCTCGCAGCTCAGCCAGAAGCAAACTGAGCTCCAGTTTCTCCAGAAACCCATTCTTAAGACTGAACTAATGAAATTGGGATTTCTCAGTGACACCATGTACATTCTCAAATGTTAATAAATACAACAGATGTATCTACATTATAATTTCAGTTTGGATAAGGAATTTCCTTTTGATGCAAAACTCCCTCCAAAATCCCTACTAATCATTGTGAGTTCATATTGCCGACCAATCTCTAAGCATGCAAACTGGATTCCTTTCAGATTAAATTAATCTGGAAGACACTCTCCTCCTGATAAATTGCATTTAGTTCATGGGATCAGACCACAGCTAACCTAAAGAACAACTCCCAAAATGCATACACTGTAAATATTGGATCCTCAACATAGCTGTTTTTCTCTACAAAAATTCACATTCCCATTGCATGTAGACAAAGCCAATGTCATTATAGTATTGTTTTATGCAGAAATTAAAGTATTCTGTGTTAAGATGAGGAACGCAGCTCTGCATTAGACTTTTTAAATATGTTTCTTGGACTTTTTAAAATACACGTAAGAAAACAGGAAATTCCCATCACAGTTTGAATTAATAATTTAAAAAATTAAGAATGAATCAATCTCCAAACCATACTTAATTTCCAATAGAATTGGATTCTTTGTGCCATACAGACTTTTACACACATTTAAATAACATTATTTTAAAATATACACATTTATATTTTACAGATCACTTCTTCTTGTTAGATATGTATGCCTGATTTCTATTCCTCAACAAATAGAAAAGTAAATGAACTAATGGTTGAAAAATTTTGCTCAGGTATTATATGCAGATACTTACTTGGATGACTGTTGAAGACCCAAAACTTTTGCATCGTAATGATAAATACTTTCTACTGGCACAGAAATCTCAATCTGTGAAGTTTAAAGAATATCAACATTTTTATTTTCTAACTACTCCTTATGTACCAAAATATCTTGCTGACCTGCCCCTTCAGTGTCTGCTTGTTTGCACTGACCCTGGAATGAGATGTCTAATATTTAAAAAGTAATAGTACTGCAGTATAGTTTCGTATGTCATAAACTGATTAAACATGCAAGGTATGTTACATGAACTGTGGCTAAAGGCAAGTAAGGTACAGTAATACAATGAGTGCTTTTACTGAAGTCTCACAATCTCAGATATAAGTGCAGGGACCTCTTGGGACACAGACTTTCAAAATAAAGAGTACCATGAATGATCCTAGGAAAAAGGTCTTTTAGGTAACAGCGTATTACTTATTTGTCCTTATGCAAACTCTATCTCAAAAAACTGGCAAGAGGCAATAGTCTCAGAAGCAATAAGCCTGAGGATTTTTTCTCAGAAGAAAGCTGGTCGCTTTCTTTGTTGCAATTCATAGAAAAAGAAACACAGAAGAATAATCAGCAGAACAGGAATGTTAATAAAGTGTAACTTTGATAATAGCAGGACACGTCTATGATACCTGTATTTTCACAACTATTGAATCTTATCTTAAGAGATCCAATATCCTAGGCTGTGGAAAACTCCTTCTGAAACTTGGATTTGTTCTTAACAACACAGCCTTTTCTTCTTTGAAAACTTAACGCCTGCTTTCAAATCTCTATTTGTAATTCAGGCCCCTGTCCTGCATGGTTCTGTAGAGGATGGCTGTAACAGAAAGTGGAGGTATAGCCTCTGGCATGTACCGGCATATCAATCTTGCTAATATGATTAGAAACAGCTGTGAAGACAAATGTATACAGATTTTAAGCTGTCTATGGTGTAAGTATATATGCCAGTTGCCAATATATGCAAATCCTCAGGTCATCATATTTTCATTGCAACTGATGCCCATGCTAACTAGATTAGACTATTACAAGTATAGGAACATACGCTACCTTCACTTTGCCTTCCAAATTCAATATCCAGCAGTAACTGTGATCAATATCCTATATAAACAGGTGCTTTGGTCAACAGAAAGTCAACTTACATCTGAACGCAATAAATATTTCCATAAGCAATTATGCAATAAATATTTATTGAAATATTTTGTGAAATTATTGCAACATTCCAATAATTTATTGAAATATTTCAATATTTTAAATGCTGCAATAAATATCTTAATACATACTGCAGCATAGTTTTATATATCATAAACTGATTAAGATTTAGAGTACATGATACGAGCTATCCTGCATTTCCTTCATATACAAACACCACACAAGCCTGCACACACACAATTCCTCAATTATATGGCAGGGGTGGATTTACCAGTGTATAAATAAGATAAGACTAACTGCTGTTAGGCTTGGCCACATAGTTTTAAAATTTGTTTGTGCACAGTTCAGTGAACAAAAAACATATTTCAGTGCTGACTACTGGTAACTGTTTATTTTTGTCTCTTTATAAACATTCATGCCATTAAAATTAAACTCAGATAAACAGATAGATTAGAGGTACACTTCATCAGAATGAATATTAACATGTAAGAATAAAAGCAAAAGCTTATTTGTGCAAACAGTTTTGTCTGCAAGAGTCTGCATGCCTTGGGCAGTGTTCATAGGACTTGTAAAGTCAGACAGCTAGCCTGATTTTGAATTTAAAAATATTTTTTAAGTCTTCCACCATATTTTTTGTTATTATTTTGATTACTAAAAGCTGCTACAACTGAATTGTACATTATCAGCTTGCGATTTTAAATGGCAAAGTTACTGATTTTTACTTACAGCCATGGTAAAGTTACTGATTTTTCCACTCCACTTATGCTGAATTGAATTTTGCAGGTCTTCAATGCTAACCCACCATTCCTATTATTTCATTTGGAAACCAAGAACACATGTTGTCCTTGAGAACTTAAGTAATTTCTGTTGACTGAGGAAGTAGTGGTAAAAATACAGAATTAATGTTACTATTGGATGAGCCAGAGCTGACTTCACAGAATCGTGTGTATTAGAAAAAGGGCCAAAAGCAATCCTGTATTAAAAGATCATTCCGATCCCCAAAATTTCCTGAAGGATAATGCTAAATGTTAACTGGAGATTTAAATTTTACTCTAGGCTATACAGTAAGAGCAGGCATACTTTCACGTACAGTACACAGGATCACATTTCCTCTGTCTCAGCCATGTGGAGCTGATGCTAAGCATGTTTACTGATGAATTCTCCATGCTTTAACAGTATGCAGCACATGAACAATATTTTAAAACCAAAGACAAACTGCTAATACTTTATACAGCTGGTTTTTGTTATCCTTATAAAATTTGATAAGAAATGTTATCTTTTGCTATAGAATTTTTAAACCACATAAGTGAAATGCACTAGACCTGGGCTGTATAAAAACACGCAGGAAGCTGGCTGACCTTGCCCAATTTACCTCTGTGAATGAGCAACACATTGCCTATTAGCTCCAGGATGTGCCTTCGTATTTGAAATAGAGAAGACTAAGAGATTGTCAGTATAAAGGAAGGAAAAGTAAGAGAGAAAGTGGAGGGAAGAAATTCAATATATCAAGCAAAAAGTAATCCATACTGCTATCCAGTAACAGCTCTAACCATGGTGCTAGAAAACCAACACTGAAAGCTTATAAACAGTCACTAGAGAAAGCCGAACTTTTTGGAAGTCTTAGACCCAGATCTTCCTTTCATAAATGATGAAAGAAATAACCAGACTTTCCTTCCAGTTATTTTAAAGCTACACACATACAGTATAAGTAACAGTCAGTCAATTAATGCATAAACACCTGAAAATACTGTAAGTACCTAAAAAAGGATTAAGAATGTTCAGTAAAGTTGATATGGGTCTCAGAAGAAGTAAGATCAAAATAAAACCCCCAAAACGCGAGCCCAGAACTCGTAAAAAAACCCAAACACCTGACAGTGAGATTATTAAATAATGGAAAACTCTCCCAAGGAGAATTAAGACCATTTAAACTCAGAATGTAAAGTTCTAAATATATAAAGAAACAGAGGATGGATAAATGAGGCTAATCAGCACATCTTTTTTGACTCTTTTCCCTATTAAACTTTCTATATGTTCATGGAGATAAAATTAACGTTTATTCTACGTATTTGCTGCTGAAATTCAGATTTGATGAATGGATGAGCACTGGGAATCACTTTCTCTTACATGCTCTTCAAACTCCATGGCAAAACCTGCTTCTGTGGCAAGCAAGAAGTGCCCTGTAGCAATAGCTCATGCAGCAGATAATTTTCTCAAGCATGCTATGCTTGACCTAAGGAGGAAAAAGGATGCAAAAAGCACGCTCCTCTTCCGGCCTGCCTTAAACTGTCACAACCAATACTGTTTCTAGCTGGCCAAGCAAAACCAGCCACTTTGCTGAATCAAATTCCACCATTTACACCACAACTGAATTTGCCAGTCTGCTTGTAGACAGCAGACCTAATCATGCTGTACAAAAAGCGAGGGATAAGAAAACGGCTGGTATTTTTGCTTTTCCATGACAGTTTCTGGACCGATATATACAACAAACGGAATTTTCTTGGGTTGCTCTGGACCCTTAGACTCTCAGATCTGGTTATAGTTTTCAAACTTGTACTTAGAGTAGTCCTTGTGTATCTCCTTATAGTAAAATTAAAGATCATGGGGCAGACCATCAACTGGTAGAAACTGCTATCGTGCCATCATGTTAAAACAATGTAGAACCAGCTGAGGGTCTGCCGTAACAAGCTATTAGTGGAGTTTGTTTTTTCTTCCTTGTGCAGTATCATTAATCAATGCAGATTACCCAGACTGAATAATACATTATACCATTAACCATAACATTAGCATTATTAACCGAAACCTAAAAAGTGGAATACCACAGACTAAACACCGACATGTTTACTGCAGCAGGAAGCCTAAAGTCGAATTTCTGACGCAACTCAGTTCAAAAGCTTTTCTTGCTAAAACTAGTTTTTTTAAAAGAGCACTGTATCAACTAAACAGAGGGCCATTTCATTGACGGAAGACCTTCTGGGCATCTAACAAAGCAAAGAATGTTTTCCAAGGTCTAAAATTACACGTGTTACAAATGCAGCATTTAAAGGAGGAAAATTTGGGGGAACAAACCAGGAAATACTGCAAGGGAATTGGTGGAGCTGACCCTACAATGCCAGTGTAAATTGCTTTTGAGGAAAAAAAGAGAAACTATGCCAAACTACACACCGAATTGCTCTCCACGTTATTTTATAAGTGCTTTGGAAGATGATGGTAGTTAAAAAGTAACCTCAACTGAAATGCATCCAACAGCTGAAAACAAACCAGTGACTTGGTTTCTCTTCTTGTGGTGCCCATTTAACCTGTTCAGAATCAGGCTTCTCTTCTTTTCAAATGACTTGGCCATGTGCAAGAATCTCTTGGAAATGACTGAAGTTCAGGAATATAGTAGGTACTGTCTATATATTGTCTGTCACTCTGGCATTGAAACATCTTTTAATCTTGGTCTGAGCTGCTTCTGCCCAAAAGACAACCCACCCACAGAACCTCATGAAAAAGATCCCCTCAGAACCCAGAAATCCCTCTATCCTTTATGCTAAGGGCATAAGGAGAAAAAACCCTTTTGTTTCTTATTCTTTCTTTTCTCTTTCTGTGGCACAGCAGAAGTTACAAATCACAATGAATTCAAAGGTAATGTTCCAAATACCAATTTTTATTCCACTATTTCTTCTTAACCACAGATTCAAAGATTTATGGCTATCATATCCCTCAAAGGTCCAGCGTGATCACTTAATCCTGCCATCTGCGTATCATAGGTTCTACACTTGAAACCCTTAGCATATGCATTTCTCTGTATGAACTATGATGTATCTTTCCGAATGAAAGTAATTTGACTCTTGACACCCTAATTAATGCCACTAGTTAAATTCTTGCAGTGGAAGAACAATGAAACAAAAAGGTTTTTTCTCCTTACACCCTTAACATACACAGCCAGGAACTGTTACAGTCCTGAGCTGGTTTTAACTAGACCAAACCAACAGGGCCAACTCCAACAGACCTGTACTGAACCATATCCCTCTTGACCTGACTGATCACTCCTGCATGGCATACTGGTGCAGAGTTTTACCAAACTCTCCTATCAGTGCACTCAGGCTTCCCAAAAGGAAAGCAATACTCATATCTTCATATTGTATCAGATTACTTCACTTGATAATAGTTACTGTGATATGAAAACACAGTGGGTTTTGTTTCTGTTGTGGTTTTTTGGATTTCAAGTAGCTAGTGCAACACTTTTTTGCAATTACCATGCATAGATGTTTGTAGATTTCTTTGAAAAGTTCTGTATTCTTTTGTCTCCATGCACATTTTTATCTAATTTTAACTTTTATATGTTAACACAAAGCATCGTGCCCAGAAGTAGTTTAACGTTTCTTGACAAAATTTCATAATGAAGACTTGACATTTCTCAGACTTACTGGCACAGTTAAAATTAAAAGGCAAAATCAACATTTTAAAATGAGATATTTCAGTATTTTCCAATCTCACAGTGCTAACAATGCATATATCTTCCAGGGAATCTTGTGCTTTGCAAGCAAAGCAGAATGCTCTAGCCCACATTTGTTAATATACCTCCCAAATTACGTAAGTAAAAAACCTTTTGTATTACTTTTGTACAACTCTGAGGCAGTTTAAAGTCTATCTTCAACCTTCTAATATCAAAATGCACCAGACACACTTCAGAGTGCATCCTTCTTTCAATGCAGTAATGGATATTAAGACGTAAGAGAGAAAATTACAATCCAGAAAAGTGTAACAGTTCTGTCAAGGTTTTTTCTTAATTCCTTATAAATGACTATTTTATCCTTTTTGACCAGCTAAAGCAATTATGCATTGTCAACATATGTAAAAGCAGAAGAAACTGAATTCACGTTAAGGTTTCACAAAGTGCAAGTGGCACAGATGATAAACAGGTAACTATTTAGCCCTGTAAGCAAGAGCACTGATAACAATCCACAAGAGCTGGCTTTAAGACTCCTCTTGCACAAGGGCTCAAGCAGAGACCGTGGGTAATTCTGCAGCAGCCGACTGAGAGGATCCCACCGCGGTTCAGTTGGTCCTCTGCTCCCAGACACTGGTCCCACAGCCACACCACAAGAGGCATATGTGGGTCCCAGCTCCTCAGCTGCCACTGCTCCCCACTGAATGTGACAGGTTCAAACTACCTGTATTAAATCAGAGCTGTAAACTTCCCTGGCTGCGTTAATGACTACAGCAGGCAGCTAAAGGCAGCAGCACTTGAGGAGCAAGCCAGCACACACATTAACTTCTGCTGTCCCATTGCTGGGAGCAGTTACCTTCAGCAAAGCCCTGGGCAGATAGCTGGGGCAGTAATGCATTACAGCCGCGCTGTTAAATCAGACAGATCGTGTCTGTTAGACCCTTTATATCCTCAGTGGAAAGCTCTGACAGATGAAGTTCCTTGCAGTGCTCCCTCCCTGTCTGATCAATCCAAAGTTCCTGCTTGCCTATCTGAATTCAAGAAGCTTTTACGGTTGTGTTGGGGGGGAGGTGGCGCGGTTTAAGGCATTTTGATGATGATCAAGATTCTTTAGGGTTAAAATTCTGCATTTTTTTGAAAGCAAGTTCAAGGTGTGACTAACTGACTGGACCTTAAAAAATTTGGAATCAAAATACTACCACAAAAAACAACAACAAAAACATACAAACAGAAGGCGTTGGTCACTCTCACACAATGGTATGGTATAATACATGGCTATTCAAAGAAGGAACAAGCCTTCGCTTGGCTCTTGCGCAACAATAATTTCACAGGGAAATTATAATTTCAGTACCTGCACTTAAGGACATGTTTTATATATTATATTTTCAGCATATTTCTCAATCTGGTTACAAATACAGTGGACTCAATCCACATTTTTTCCATTGTTTCCAAAAATTACATTTCATGAAAACTGAAATCTTCCCTCAGAATATGTTGGTTTTGCTGAAAATGGACAGAAGGAAGTCAAAATCATTTCCACTTCCTTGTTTCATTTGAATGCTAACACATTTTATTTTGCTGAAATTAAAAAAAAAAAAAAATTGAAATGCTAATAATATTACAATCATACTTACATTTTTAAGTTTTGACAATGTGGACCCCAAATAATTTGATACTTTAAAAATGTTTTATATTCCTGGAAAATTTTCTCATTTTCCATTTTTGTTCACACTCGGAATGAAAACAAGTAGTCAAAATGTTAACACTGCAACAACACAAAACAACCCTTTTCTTAAGACATATGGAGCAGAAACTGATATAGTCACAAAGCAGACAAATACTAAGTATCATTACAACTGACACCAAATTTTACGTAAACATTGACCTGTTGTTTCTTTACAGATGCTTTAGCTCTTGTCAGTAATGTTAAAGCATGTCATATGTGTTACAGAAAGCCCAGGAGATATAAATAGGGCATTTTAAACTGAATTTTAGAGTCAGGATCTGGACACAGAAAGAGTAACTAACTTTCTCGCTGTTAGATAGGATAGGAAATCTATGCAAGCCAGAAATCTAGTTCTGCATCCCACTCCCCCCTCTCCCTCAGAATACCAGTTCCAGTGCCTTAAGCCACATCACCATCAGCCATAGCTATCTGAGCATAGGGCCAATAGCACTGCTCTGCCTTTCACCAGATCTGCATTTGGTGCATTATTTATAATCTTACTACTTCAGTTGATCAAAGTAATGGACTAGATGCTGACTTCTTAGCTGTTTTGGCAGCATTGTTGGAGGAACTTGAAATTATTAAGCAGATGTTCTGCAACATAACTGGGGGCTTGTTTTGCTCTAATGAGATACAGTATTTGTTACAATGAAGGAAATTGCTTGCGGATTTGCTATAATGCATTTTACATACACTGGGTTACATTTATATTGGAGTAATGAAAAAAATACAGTAAAAGTCTATATTACTTTTCAGATCTGATGATGTCACCAGACTCATATTATTATATTTGAAAAAAAGATCAGGCTCAACTTTTTGAGGTCTGTTTCTGTTTTTATACTTGATATCCACCTCAGTGGTGTAATGGATCCAAACAGTTAGCTCTTTGTGATCTCTCTCCAGAGGGATCACTGTACCATTTCAGCAGAACCAACCATAGTGAGTTGCACCTCAGTATTTTTAGGCCTCTGACCAAAATTATTCAGAAGCAGATCTCCTCTCTTTGCAGATATATGAGCAAATTTAATGTACAGTTTCTCTGGCTCTTTCAAACTTAATTTTAAATTTGTGGTGTTTGGATTTAAATTCAGAGTTATATAGTACAATATGGAAAGCAAATTAACAAATTCACAAGTTGACGCTGTGGACAAATGCCAGAGATTTGTATCTATTTGGGTGTAAGAGGGAGGACTGATCCAGAAAAATATTAGCAAGAATTGTCTCTCCTTTGTAAAAGACCTCAAACTGTGGCTTAGATATTTATTATGCGCCGTGCTTATAAAACTTCCAAGAAACAGAGCACAATAGAAGCCAGTTCTGCTTTTCATTTTATATACTACCACTGGGAATCTCTTTCTTCTGATGTTCATCCATATTATAAGCTTTTCTTTCACAGTGAGTAAGATTTTCCTTGCTTTGAAAATAGTAATTCATCATAACAAGAAGGAATATCAAGCGTATATAAATGCCAGTCCAACTACTTACGCTGGCTAAATTGTCAAAACCTTTTTAATTCCCTTCATAACACTCAGCACTACCAAAAACCTCCATTCAAAACTTTAACAGAACACTCCAGAGACACAGGAATGCCTATATTTAAATAATAACGTGCAGCATAGGCACCCACATTCGTATTAATAAGTAACCTCCTTTTTCTAGCAAACAGTTACATCAGTGAGTTGTAAACTCTGTGCTCCTTTGAAATACTGCGAGATGAAGTTGGAAATTGTCAATCTGAGGACTTCTGAGGACTTTTAAAGGAATGCCACATTAAAAAATAGGCTATGATACTTAATCCTTATGAACCCTCTGTAGTAGTTTATCTTTACAACCACCCATCCCTCCCCCACTCTTAAAGTCTTGCACAGTGACTCCAGACTGACTGAGCTTAGTGAGCCTCAGTACTCCGCTTGAGCCATAGGGACTAACCTGCAGGCTTTCATCTTATACTACAAAAGAAAAGATAAAGTCTTCTCACTCATATCCCACAGAAAGAGGTTTTATCAGAATAAGAGAGGCTTAAGCAAATGACTTTTAACTTGTGTTTGCCACAGGCTAAAAGTACGGATATTACCCGTTAGCATGTTTCTAGGCATGTACTTTTGTTAAGCAGCAATAACTCACAAGCATATCTTAAACTTTACCACTACTGTGGCTCAGAGGCAGGCACTGGGACAGCCCCTCCAGAAGTGACCCAGGCATCTCTGTAAACTGGTAAGCCTGCAATTATGGCCTTACCTGAGAGAGCTTGGATTTTCTAGTTCAGGCAAAAATTGCTCATGCATTAAGTGCCCTACACCACACTTAAACGTCAATTACCAATAAGCCACCTACTATTAAAACACAGCAGCAGAAGACTCGCCAGATCTGAAACCTAACATCTTCTGTACTTGAGCAGACTTCCTAATCTTTTCAGCTAGCCACAACTTCTGGACTTGTGAACTCACACCACACTGCTATTGATAACTATGATCAAAGCTTCTGGCCCCACTTGTAGACTGACCCAAACCTCAGTTTTGGTTTATAAAAGCTTTATAAAAGCTAAAACATTTATAAAGCTAATCAGGTAAAATCCACAAATTTTACTGCAACCAGAACTTGCGTATCTACCTTTTCAGTATATGTAGGTGCTAATTTCTAAAATCCACACAATGCCATAGAAATTACATTAAGAAAATAGAATTTTGCACCTAAATATTCCAGAAAGCGAAAGTGCAAGTTCTACTGCTGAGAGTATGCATAAGCAATTTTTGAGTACACAAATGGAAACTGTGAACATAAATGTTTAGATTCACATCTGACTCCCTCTGAAGTTAATGTTATCTTTCCTTTTGTATCAGCTGATACTGGAACAGGCTCAAAATGAACAACCCATAAATGAAAAGTATCTTAATATGTAATTCTTTCAACATAATGAAAAATACTCAGAAGAACTCAGCCTCCCAAAGCAGATGGGAAAGAGTCTGTATTTACTAGGACCCCTTTTATAGTTTGTTTCTCCAAGAGTTACTTCAGTTTTTGGAGGTTTTTTGAACTAGGAATACATACACTATTTTGATTTTTTAGGAGAACTGTTAATACTTAAAAGGTTCAACAGTAGAATAGGTGTTTCATTTAGTAGTCACAATCTTAATTGCTCAGGAACACATACAGTAAAACAAAAGACAGACATTCTGGGGAGGGGTGAAGAAGGAAGTAATTTGGTCTCTGAGATGGTCCTAAAACCCCTTCTTTGTGTATTTGTAACTCTTCACAGAATGAAAGAAAACTCTGAACCCCAAGTTTATGTGCCACTGCTTTCCGAGTCCCTGCCTGTACACTCACCCAAGAGAACTGGGCCCAGACTCAGCGAAAGCTCCTTGAACCTTTGAACAGAGTGGGCACTGCAGGTGGACTCTTCGAACCGAGTCATCTTTTTTCAAAGAAACTGTGAAAATTTCTAGTGAGGTCCTGAGCCTCCATGGAATTAGGTACATACCAATTCTCTGAATACACAGAAATCTGGATATTACCAACCTGCAACAAAGTTTTGCAGGATCAGACCTCAATTCTGTTCACTTTTTTAGTTACATGGTGAATTTTCTTCTAAATTACCTCATCCAAAAGCCACTGAAGTGAATGGGAAAAACTCCCACTAACCTCAACAATTCTTGGACCATTACGACCTATAAAAAGTCATATTTATATTGCCTTCCTTTAACTTCAGCAGCAACCTGACTGGGAGCTCCGCAGCCTGCTACACACGCAGCACCACGTTAGAACAAGCCCTGTTGACCAGAGTAGATAAATGTGAAAGCTTTTTTGAAATCAAACACATGGGAAATATTATGAAACTATTTAAAACCTTTTGAAATGCATAATTGAATCAACAAAAACTATTTCCACACATAAACTGATGCAAAGATAGTAATTTTAAAAATCTAAGATAGCTTGATAAGTATTTTTTAGTAGGGAGCCTCTTTTCCACTTTACGTATCAAACTCGCTTTATGTATTTTCTCCCTATGTCTCAGTTGTTAATTTATTTTTAAACATGAAAAGAATGTTCACCAGGCATTTTTCAGTTTTGCCTTCTAGGTTAACCAACCCACACTGCACAGAAGAAATTGTTTAAAATCAAGAATATATATTTGATTTTAAAATTTGAAAATTGTGAAAGAAATGTGTTGAATAAATATGTCATACATTTAACAACAAAGATGGAACACATGTTGATAATCCTTTGCTTAATTGTTGCCCTGTTTATTCAATATTCCCCAAAGTTAATGTATAACATGTTAAAATGATTACACAGTCTCGACCTTGCAGCTCTATTTTATTCTCCAGACTATTTCATGGATCTGGGAGACATGGCAGGATAACTGGGGTTTGTGCAAGAAGTGCACACCTGCAAAACACTGTGAGCCCTAAGTTTTCCCCCATTCTAGTGCATTATACTACAAGAAATGGTTGTACAGATTTGCGTGACAAGGACTCCTAGGACTACGATCATAAAACTTGTAAAAAATAGTTTCCTTGTGAAGCTGTAAAATCCATCTGTTCAGAGCATCCGAGCCTGCTTGTCTCTGTCTGCTACAAAAGGAACCTACCACCAAAAAGAACAGATTTAGAATTCAGACTAAGATTCATTTTTCGTACACCAAAAGAGGTGTAGGAATAAGGACAGGATGCCCTCTTTACATTGGTGTTTTGCTATAAAGAAGCCAAAGGAGGTGAAAGATTTTGATCCAACAGCAAAGGCAAATTTTTGGAGCGACATTTTGGCTCTGATGCTTAATGGAGGACTTTTCCCGTGGACAACAGGAGTAAAAATAAATGACAATATCATCTCAAAAAAGACTGAAGCATCCCAAAGCACTTAACCTACATATGTACTTGTATACAGTAACCATGCCAACGCAAACAGCACTAAAAAGTGTGAGAAAAGCTCCCTTTTGATAAGATAGTCGAGATATTTAATTTGCCCCCCATTCTCTCCCTTATCTTGACAAAACCAACATACAAAAAGATCTGATGCTACAAAATGAAATGGAGATTCAAAAAGATTATAATTCTACCACTGGGTAAGGTTGCCACACAACCCTTGCTAGAACTGACTAAAAAAGAGGAATCAGCATTATCTTTATTTCCTAATTCATACATGCCAGAGGTTTGGGCTCTGAGAAAGTTGTGCCTGGCATAAGATTCAAAATAGAGGACACAGAGAAGATGGAGACCAACCCCTGAAATTGCCCGAGGCTGGTTAAATTCTTGGGGTATGTTAATTTAAAGCAACCTTGCTCTATGCTAATTTTCATTCCTGGATGATCACTTCCATAACCACACCCTCTTGATTCCTAGTAGGACTCTGCTTCTAAGGTATCCCCTTGCCCACCTTTATACAACCCAGATTGCTCCCCAAATCAAAGGGATCCAAATCCTCAGTTGTCCACTTGCAGCAAGTTTCAGACTGCTCTGCGCAGCCACCAGACACAATGAAGCTATATAAGGAATACATATATAAGGACTGTTACAGAATACTGTTGGTTCATGTAGTCCTGCTTATTAAAGACTGCTTGACAGCTAAGTCAGACATTAAGAAAGCTGTGATAAAGCTACTAAGTACTTTACACCAGTAGGTTGGGTTTTGTGGATCAAAGTATTCATTGATTCATTTTTATAGGGTGGCGGTTCTGGTTTTGGTGGGTTTTTTTGTTCATTTCTGAATATTGGGTCTCTGTATCTTGTTCCAAGGGCCACTAACAGGCAAAAATCTACTACAGAAATTCAATAAAGATTTTGTTTACTCATTTGCAGAACAACAAATAAAATCAGAGAATATGGCAGTGGAAAAAAAATTGTTAGGGTTTTTTTCAGTTCAAGTCATGAGTGTATGAATTTGCACAGCATTTTTCAGAGACGCTTGCACAGTATCAGGTAATTTGTTGATACTGCAGACATGAATACTGATCTGAACCCATGGAGGTCTTGCTGTTGGTAGCAAGTGGAGGGAGTCAAGACAAATTTTATCAAAGTAAGGTTAAAAGGATCTATACCACTCACTTCCACGTGTGCTTTGCAAAAATCAAATCTTCCTTCTACATTCTATTCTAGCCTAACAATCTTCATTACCACACAATCTGGATACAATTTTGTTTCTAAATCTAAGCTTGAAAGCCACAACATCTGTCATTAACTTTCTGCTCCCACCAAAGGAACTAAGAAGTGTGCTTTGAAATGAGGGCATAATTCTTCCTGACATGTTTACCCAACTCACAATTAATGCAACTAGGCAGGTCAGATACTCTAAAAGAAAGCAGTAAATATTGGTCACCTGGATACAGAAGACGACATCTCTTCTACAGCAAAGCTAGGCTAAATTTACCTAAACCCTGTAAGATTGGGACAAATATGGCTTGTCAGCTCATGTCCTTTCTCTCACTTTCCTGTCTTCTTAAAAATACATTCTGTTTACATGGTTTACGTTCAAGTCCACTTTGGAGTGTACTGAGTTTACTGCTGAATGATAACATTCAATGGATGTCATTTCCCATTTTCCTAAATGCACTAACAACCCTTTCCAATTCTTGAGGCTCATCCAGGTGTCCATCTATAAACACCCAATTCTTCTTGCTCTCATCCCTCTTAACCCATTTTCCCCTCCAAATAACAAGTAGAAAAGTGGGGAAATTGAGATATGCACAATGAACTGGAAACATTACCACATGCAGTGCATGTGACCTATTACAGGGAAACAGTTGACTTCATATATCAGAGTATGGTCCCTGCTTAAAATAGTACAGTTAAAAAAATGTATGCAATATTATTTGAATTGTAACAAACCACAGAATCCCAGGTGAAAGCCAGGCTCTGATATCACTAAGCTTCTTACAAATGCAAATCAAAACATGTATATTAATAAAATTATACAGGAAGAATAACTATAAAAGGTAAGTTGCCATGTGGAAGCATTAGGTTTCCATATATATAAGCATCTAAGCATATTTTTTTATTAAAGCTTTCTATAGAAGTAGTACATATTTCAGTAATACACAGGATATTTACAATTTCCAGGTCAAGCTCAACACAACAGATGTTCAGGAAGCAGATTTATTGATGAAGTCAAAGAAATGCCTCAGATACCTCAGCACAGCCATACTTTTAAAGCTTTGCAAACTTCCATCTGCTTTCTCTTGTGATCCATTCACAAATCAGGAATAAATAAAGGGGGGAAAAGGGACATAGTATAAATGAACTTCTTGTTCTACTGCATTTGAATAAATTCTAGTCTCATAAGTGAGCAACATTTCAAAGAGGTTGCAGTTAAAAATGAAATAGAATTTTCAGTAATGTGTGAAAAATGGATACTTCACTGCCTTGGATAGGATTTCCAATGACTCTAAAGGAAATCAGAGCTCATATTCCATCAGAACTCAAGAGGAATTGTACACCTATAGTGCTTAAGCTCCTGTCAATAATTTCAGGTATATGATTCAGGATGTCTTATCTTATACTAATCAGTATAAGATTAGTTCAGTTTAACGTTACTCATTTGCTAAGTAACTGTTCGTGAAACAGCTAGAGATTAAGACTACTTAAAAGTAGCCCAACAGATAATAGAAAAGGCCAAGCAAAGTAAATTGCAGCATGTTTCATGTGTCAACTCACGCAGTAGTTGAAAACCTGAAGCCATCAGTTCTCATAAAATACAAAACAGGACAAAGTTTTCACAAGATTTTTCCAAATTTATTTCCTAAATCTCAAATTATGCTAGATAATAACCCTGAAGAAAAGTGCATGAGAAATGTACAAGCGAACAGCATGTAGAAGGGAATTATATCAGCACAGTTGTTTAACACTTATTTTAATTGATAGGCATAGACTTAGACTTTTGGTTTGCAGGAAGGAACTGAGACCACTCCTAGACAGTTTTTTTTTCTACACACATACTACAAACAAGGAAAAAAAACGGGTGGTAATAATCCCTTCATTTTTTGGTGATGAAATGTAAGAATGCCAATTCTGTTATAACCTATATTCTGTTACTACCTATTGTTAGAGAAGTGTGCTCTATTTGAGTTGTAGCTAATCAACAAATACAAACAGCATCTACTCATTACACTTCAAACCTCCCAAAACTCTGTCTGTTGCCTTTTTGATGAATCTGTCTGGCTACAACATTTCATATAAAACAGGAATAACAAAAAAAAATTGTCATAGAAAATACAGCGCAGGCAATTAAAGTACAACCTTCAAGAACAGCTAGTCATAAAATGGAATAAAAGCAATCAAGAAGATTTCTAACAGGTGGAGGCAAAAAAAAAAGCAGAGAAGTATGGTCTATTGCCATGAGAAATGAAGACTTCAAGCAGCTGCCTCATTGAATGTAATACCTTGCAGCTGGATGAACTGCAGCACAGCTGAATTATTTCTTGAGATAATGTGTATATACTCAAACATCTGTATGTTCACTAACTAGAAGTAACTTACTAGAGAAAGTATAAATAAAACAGTAAGACTTCTTCTTGTCCTTTGGGTGAAAAAATTAGGTTGTCAAAGTATTGCACACAAAACTGAGAGAATACTAGTTCAGCACAGCATATCCTAAGCCACAAGGAACTGGAAGCTACAAATCAGGAAAGGCCAAGAGTTCATAAACTGTGACTACGTTACCTTTGCTTCTCAAGGACTGCACTTCTCTAGCCAAGAAATCACAGGCATTCAGGAAACATACACCAGGGCCTACTTTACTAATCTTACACAAGGATGAATTCTCTAATTACTCTAAACTGAAGTTCCACTTCCAGTTAACCTGAAGAAATGACACGAATGTTATGTTTCTTGGTATGTATCAAACTTAACAATGCTTCTAGAATGGTTTTATACTAATATGTAATAAAATCCAACAATGGACACTGAATGAATGCTTGCACTAATAACATGCATATAAACAATATATATCTATAACTTGTTTATACACATATCTCACGATTCTAACAGAAGAAAAAACAGCACACTAAACCACTGAAAACAAGTATAACATATTCAGAGTTGGCCCAGAATATCCATTGATTTGCAACATTACACAACACCCAGTAGGCCACATTTATATCTGGCCCCAAAATTTACTGTAAAATTATTTGTGCATATTTGGTAGCTATACACAAATAGTCACATGTAACAACAGAAAACTTAGAAGCAACATCTAGAAATCTGACAAGACAAGAGTACTGTTATTTGTCAGGATTTTGATATTCATTTAGCAGATTTACAAACACTCCCAGGAAGGGTTCCGGTAGATGATTTCTGCTGATCAACTGAATGGAAAATGCTCCACAAAACATCTTACTGATGAGACTTTAGAACTGAATAAATGTTTTCCTCACAAGCCTATATACCCATGTCTGCACAAAGCCCAAGCAAATGAGCCAAAACCTCCCAAACCCTGAAACGTCAGCAAAACTACCCTGTGCCTACAGCTGGTTGTCAAGGATCTGTAGGCAGCATCTGCATTGTCCTGTTGACTGTACTCCCTATAACAACTCTCTGAAGCCAGCCTTCTCTGACTTCTGGGTACTCCATTCCAGAAGTGCTTAATGCTACTTGCACCTCTCAGTACCTGACAAAGATTTTTAAAAGATCTATTAGGCTTTTCTTCCATTTTATAATTACTTAAATCATATTAACCAGAGCTCATTCAGTGTCTTCAGTGTCATCAATTACCAGCAGACTGGAGAAGTTTCTTAGCAACTTAACATCTCAAGTTGGGCCACTACATTTTGATCTGAGAAGCTAGTTTGTCCTTCAGAATGAGTGAACGCTGTTGTTACAAATCCAACAACAAAAACCAGCAATAAATAAATGTAGCAGCCCTGCATTAGTCTTCAGTCTCCATCCTAATACCAAAAATGAGTTCAGTATAAATCATAAATGCCTCTTATCTGACACAAAGTACTGAAGTTGCAGTATTTGCTAGACACCTGTGGGAGTTCTACATTTCATTTTCTTCAGAGCTTGTATTTTTCACAGCTGTAGCTGGGAGACATCTATAGCTAGAAACCAGGTTACTAGAAGGTATTTTAAAACAAAAGTAAACTCAGAAAGGATTTTACAGCATGCATAGATCTACCTGTACAGTGAGCTCTCCTCTGAACACAACACAGGCTTCAGGATGGAGCGCTGACATGAAAGTCATTTTAGAGAAAGAGTACCATGAAGTCTAGCGTGAAAAACACGCAGACCAAATATCCTTCCATCCATTCAAAGTTTGGATTCTGATACATTTCAAGTAAACAGAAGCCAGCTGAAATTGCCCAACTGCCCTGCTGCAAGGCTGGGTGCTGACACCTGTCGCCTGTCAGCCTCTTTCACTCCAGTTCATTTGGAATCGCTCATTATGGTGCCCATCAGTAGTTAAGTTTGGCAACAACGGTATTGGGGGAGACTGGGGCCCCATTTTTCCCCCGCAGAAAATGCAGCAGTGACATTAGTGCCATTTCATATACGCTACTGCTGCTTTGAGCTACAGGAATTTTTATCCCAGTTGAAACTCAGCCTGACTCAAACCCTGCTCCAAAGCGCAATGTGGTGTACAGGCTCTGTACAACTTCTGTCTCTCAGCAATCCAATAGAAAAATAAAGAAAAATAAAGTTGTAAGGGGAAGCCAGACTTGGCAATCAGAAGGAACCAAATGAACTCTGCCAAGCCTTCCAGAGATCCCTCTCGCTGCCAGAGCTCACCTACTCCGGCTGACCCTGCAGATCCCGCGCAGGTGAAAGGCGCTGCCCTCGAGGCCAGCCCGCCTGCTAGCAGCGGGGAGCGGAGGCCTCTCCACGCACTCTGTGCAGGCCTTCAGGTTCCAGCGGCTGTCTGCCAGCAACAAACTAAACAGCTTTCAAGATCTGAGCATGGCTCTGTTCCTAGAAACTCGTCGGGCTTGATACAGTATTTTAAGCCAAAGACATCTTGATTCTACCGAGTGGAACTAAATCATCTGTACAGCCACCACTATGATGATCCTTTAGCCACGTCCTCATTCCTATTACCACTTTTGTTAGCTCACGTCCAGTGAGCTCTAATACAAGTTACAGCTGCATATGTAAAATAACACGTACATTTGAAACAGCAAGAATTCCCACTGTCAGTGCGATGGAGGTAAGTGTGCTGTCCTGCAAACAAGTGCATTCACCTGAATGGGGAGCACTGAAACTAGAGCTGTTTTCAACAAAAAGCAAATAAAAACATCACTAGGAGGAAATGCTTGGTCGAGTCTGCATTTTAGAACACTTCCCATTAAAATTTTGCTCTAAAATAACAAAATGAAAAAAATTCAAAAAAGAAAACAGAATCATTTCCATTAAAATTTTGCATTTCTTTTACTATGAGGGAAGGGGGCAAAGCCTCAATATCTTTTAGGGACAAATCATGTCTGACTAAGTGGACCAGGCTCTGATTTGCAAAAACCTCGTTTTCTCTTTTTTAAGAAAGTGAAATTGTCTCTCAGCAGAAAACGCTGAAACTTTGCAGTATATTTCTGCTTGTAAATTGCTACGTTTGAAAGGAAGAAAAAGCTAAGTCCCCAAAGAATACATTTTTAGCTATTTCAAGTTTTACACGCTGGAGGTGCAATCACTCTAGCTCCTCCTAGACTTCGAAGTCCTCTTCCACTTGCAAAGCAAGTAGAGGCAGCCCTGCCGGAGGCTCCTCTTGCTGGTTACCGTGCCAAAGAGCAGCACAGGAAAATTCAGGAGAGCCGAATGTCCCTGCAGGACTCTGCATCTAAAGAGAGCAGAGCGCGCAGTGCAGAGCCACAGCGTGCTCTTTGCACGTGTACCGCTCCTACGTCTGCCTGCCTGGCAGAGGTGTAATTCTAACTGCTGCTAACTGAAACCCATGGCTGGGATTCCAGTGTAAAATACTGTCTATTACAAAAGCCTGGCTGTCATTATCAAACAGAACTCAAAGCAAGAGGGCCTGCAGTTGACCAGGATTTTCTGCAGTTGTTGATTTGAAAATACTATATTTGACAATATATTTTGGATGTATAAGACCATCCAGGTATCCTCCTGAAGATGAAGTATCAGACAGAGATTCTCCTGGAGAGGACTTTATTTCTTCTTTAACCTTATACAGGACTTCTGACAAAAAAATCTCCAGTTGTCTCCCTCCTCTCAAAAAATGTGGTTATACTTCACTAAGACTCCTGTGGTCAGATTCCCACTGAGCTATCCTTTTCAATGAACCAACAGGTTTTCTCCTTTCAGTAGATTCTTTTCATACAGCCATCAAAATATCAAACACTTTAGGTTATGAATTTTTCACCACAATTAAAAATAAGTTAGCTGAAATAAAGAGTTCAAATTAAAGAGTTCAATTATCAGAATGACTAAAACATTTATTGCTTCTGTAGATTCACACTTCCTTACAAGTTTTAGGGTCATGTCACTGTGATGTTTTCCCTCTGTCACAACTGGATCCTTCCTCTCAGATCCTGCCCTTAAAGTCATTATGTGCTATTGGTTCTCCAACACAAACTAGGGTTTTTTCATTAAATACTCTAAATTCATAGGGTTTATAGTCCCTCTAATATGGCTTTTTTAATAAAGACAAAAGTTTGTGTTGGAGCAGTAGCAGATAAAACAGGGGTTAGAAATGCAGCTGCACCAATCTGAACAAGGGAGAAATAAAAGTATGTGTGTTTTTTAAAAATAATAATAATTACACTTAACTCACCATCAAGACACAGCTGTTAATTATGGTTTAGCTGCCCTTATTGATCCAACATAAACATTAGGAGCAAGCTGTGCTATGCAGGGGAGGAAAAAAGAAAGGATTGTGGCATGTTTTAGATCCCCTGAGTCATCTTTCCTGGCACAGGGCAGAGTGAGTCAAAGCTGCTGTGTAGGAAGCAAGGAGATGGAGGTGGGCTGAGCTGGCTCAGCATTGGCTGTGTCTTGTCAATAGCAGTTTGAAGGGGGGGTGCATCAAAGCTAATACCTCATAAGTCTTTGGGGCCGTGTTGTAGAAGAAGTCATGCTGTCTGCAGAATATGCCTTCAGCCATGTGCTTGCTGAAGTACCAAGCTCTTTTTTCTGCCTAAATGCATGGTACAAAGTGCCAAAGTTGTACAGCTCTGAAACTTCCTTTTGGGCAACTTCACAATGCCAAACATTACTTTAATTAAAAGCATAGTATATACCGGATGTTCATAATTTGAGATAAAGAGGTATAGCTGTGCAAGTCTTCACCACACCCACAACAGACAAAACAAGGACTGAGGCATGACTACATTAGAAACAATTATTAGACCAATTGGGAGTTAGATATAAACCTACCTGAATCTGCACTGACTCATGTTGAGCTGTAAAAATAGGTAACATCAATTGTGGATCAAAGCTGCTCATCTAAAGGAGCTACAGAGAACATGCTAAGTACCCACGAAAATTTCCATTTCTGGGTATAGGAAAAAGGAACTTCACAACTTGCAACACTCGAGTCCCCTGAAAAATAAACGAACAATGACTTCTAATACTTCCTTCAGCACATCTTTGGAAGGGTCTTTATTGTTACAAAATAGGTATCTTGCCTTTGTGCAATGAGGCAAGGCACAGAACGCCAAAAGCTGGCTCAGAGACAGCTATTCACACAATGCAGTCCAGCAAAGGGTTCCCTCGGTCCCCAAGAACAATACAGTGACAGCAGCATGTGCTGTCTTCCAGCTGACACACCCAGCTGCCGCCCTATACAGATGTGCTTTTCACTGCTTTCACTTCAAAACTTAGTATCAGGCTCTATACTACAAGATAGACATGACCTCAGTTTATTAACAGCAAAAAATCACCAGTAGCTATCATCCTTTTCTCCTTCTAAACCTATTAGGATGAAGAGAGGGGGAATGAAAATCTGAGAACCAAGAGGAATTTTTCCATCATGAAAGAAACTTTCCCATTCCTTTTCCAAATCTCTTTATTTTGCCTCCCTTTTAGAGCTGGGAAAGCAACTCAGCACAATGAGTTAAAGACTGAAGGAAAGTAAAACTACACAGAGCACTAACTACCCCAGAGCAGATATGTACATATGACGCATACACAGAGTAGACACTGAAGATGTGCATAATCAGGTAAATCTTGCCACTACATCAATTTTAGGACGTTCTGGGGCAGGGCATTGCCATAAAGATAAATCATAGTACACTGAAGCCTTTATTTGTAACGAAGTCTTCCAGCAAAGAGAAATCCCTGCAATCACTGACTGTAAGACATTAAAAGCCATGGCATAACGTATTACTTCCATTTAATTTTGTGGCATTGTATTATATGTAGCTACTTACACAGAAGGCAATAAAAGCCATATTCAGGAGACATTTAAAAAATACAGGTAAATTCTCTTCCTTCTACTTTGTTCTTCTCAAACTTAGAACGGTTAAGTAGACGGGCCTATATCCTGCATTTTAAAATTTTAAGGTGAGACTGTGCCTCCATTTGGAGGGGAGACATTGCACAGAACGTGGTACAGAGCACACACAGCCTGTTGGTAAAGGAGTCTGTGGGTAACAAAGACATCATTGTACTCTCCTACTAGTGATTCACGCCAAGAGATAGAATGGCCTCAGAATAATAAAGATAGCTAGTCCACAGTATGCATATGTATTTCTCTATGCATAAATCCTCTTTGGCCTTTGAAGTTTTGTGGAAAACAACTCTTAAAAAAAATGTTCATTTCAAAAATAAGACATGAACTAAATTCTTCTGAATCCAGAGACATATTTGAAGAATGAATTATTTACCTCATAAATAATCACAAATCTCAACTGAGGTGGGCCCAGCTCTTGTTTACAGAAAGACAAACAAAATACATAACTATTTCACAAAACATGTTTCTGGAGAAAGGTTATAACCCCCAACTGACTAAGATTTTATCCTCCAAGGGTTAGGACTCTAGAGGGGTGGCAGACCACTACAAGAGCTGCTGCTGCTTTGTGTTCCAGGACAACCAGTTCAACATGCAGCTGGGGAAGTCCATAGCACAGGTATCCCTCCCATAGTCACTATCCCAACTGTCAAACATACCACTAGAAAATATAAATCAGACAGCCAGACAGTCCTGAAATGAATGCATACGGACCATGAGTCACATGCTAAGCTGGCATAAAAAAAATTAACTCTGTTTACTGAAATGGAGCCATACTGAGCCTTTGTCATCAAAAGTAAACACATAAAAAAAAGAAGATAGTTAACAGTGTCGTAGCTGAAATACTGTTGCCACACTATACAGAGCCAATGGTATACCAGTCAAAGTAGGACTAATATGCTTTCATTCCTGTAAAATATAGGAAATATTGATGTGAGATTACCTGCTTGTCTGCCCATGAATAAATGCAGCAGACTAACAGAGCAAAATGAGCAAGACTCAAACAGTCAAAGCCTGGTGGCTTCCACTGAGTAAAAATCACATTTGCCTTTCCAAAACACAATCTGTGTAATAATGCAAAACCAAGTTGTCTTCCCTTACCTTCTGCAAAAGGTTCCCATTCATAAAATCGACCCATAAATGGCTTGTTATTGTATGATGCACATTGCACCTCTCTAATATTTCTGCTGCTTTCAGGACACATCTGTTTAAATTAAAAAAAAAAAAAAGGTCACATTATAATCAACAACAATGTTGTTATTGCTTTCTTATTAAGTCACTTTAGAAGGTTAATGAAGGCATTGTCAAATTCTAATCCAGATGAATGATATTAACATCAGGAGACTCCTTTTCTTTAAAACAGGTAACAAACAGTGTGCTTTTAAGTAAAAGTATAAAAAGTGCCTGTAGAAAAAAAATGAATTTGTGGAGTTCATGAAGCAACAGTTCTACAAAAAAAATCAAATTTTTTATTGAGCTGTCATTTTCCTCAGCACAAAGATGTCACTTCAAGATAAATTCAATAAATAAGATCTGAATCATTTCCTTTCCACAATAGCTTCACATTTTTCATTATTAATTTTCTGAGCTCTGATTCAACAGAGTTGAAACACTTAACATACGTGCTTCCATAACTCAGCATAACATAAAAAGCTGGTGGCCACACCAGCTTTTTATTCTCATCCTATGCTTCAATACCATATTACCGCTTTTCCTTTTTTATTTCTACATGCTGCTATTACAGTCATTGCATTACTTTGTATTTTAACCTGTGCCTTCAAATGCTAGCTTTGGAGTTCTTGAAGATAAATTCTGGGAAGAGCTTCTTATATACAGACGCGTACGTGCACACACACACACACGTATTGAGGCAGGGCAAGTTTTACAGACAGAAGTAACATCTTTTATTAGGTCACCTGCAATGCAAGCCTTTGGCAGACAAGCCTTGTTTAGATGTGAAGCAGATTCCAAAAGTAAATACAAGTTAAATACTTAAATACTTAATTACTTTGTTCTGCTTGTATCCTCACACTACAGCAGTTACAGAAAAAGACTACTCTGTGTGTGGGCACATACAAAGGGGAGAAAGATTTCTAGAAAAGGAGAGGGGTTAATTAGAGCAATTTCTACACTTGGAGAAAATAGACAAACTTTGGTCACAGATGCATTTTTTCAGGTAGCCTTTCGATGATCAAAATGACTATTAAAAACACTATTCAAGAACAGTAGAAACCACATGAAGAACTGGACTAGAACAGCATAATATTTTTTCTATAGGAGACAGATTTCAAGGGAAAACTAGAGACAATATCACATGAAAGCAGCATGGCTAAATAACTGTGTTTTTGTAGGGAACAGCAAGAGAATCAGTAAGAAGAGCTCTTGTTCCAAATGCAAGTCAGTTCTCTTATATTTGTATAGGGGGAAAGACTGGTCGTGTCTGCAGTGAAAGCCAGCACACCAAAGGTCCCAGAGTTCCTGCTTTATATCCACCATCTATATATGAAGATGTTTGTAACTGGATCAGTGAGACGTCAAAGTCAAGAGTTTTCAAGTGGGCTATAAACTGTACCAAAGGCATGCCTGGGGGAAGGTTCATGGACTACTTTATCTTCTATTAGAATTACGGTAACAAATCTTCTAGAATAAACACTGTTTCTGGCCAAACAGCCATCTGTGCTTTGCTTGCCCACCCTTCTGAGATCTCCAAGTACATGCAAACATTATTTTCCTCAACAAACCCTCTAATAAAAAGACAAACAAAAAAGCTTCCCTGTAAATAGGACCATGAGCCACCAAACTACATTGGAAGGGTGGGACCAAGAGTCTTTCTAGTACCAAATGCAGAAAGCAAAGCAATATCCCCACAACTGAAATACACATCCTTACATCTATGACACAGCAATGCAGCAAGGGTAATTCAGCCACAACCACCAACCAACCAAGGCTAGGAAGCTTACATTTTTCACGGAAACCAATTATAGCACATATCCTACAGGTGAAGGGACAGAAGCTGAGCTGGTATAAATTAAGGTCACTACATTAAATAACAGCAGAACGACATCAGTTTGCACCAGCAAAGAACCCAGCCTGAAGGGTTTCTTTTTGGAATGCTTTTCCCTTTTTTTTTGGCACATGTTTTCTGACAGTCTATTGTGAAGTTTTGTTGTTTCTTGTTTTTCCTTTTCTGAGCCTTGAGCTCGTGCTCTTGTGTACCAGTATTTCTGGCTCATAAACCATTTCCTGTACACCCCGCTCATACCAACTGCAGACAACGTATGAATAAAAAGATCAAAATGTTCGTTGCTGTTGCCAAAAAATAGCGACACCCGCCCCTTCTAAGATCATTTTTATATAGCTACAATTTCTGTTTTTAAACTTACTGAAAGTTGCCCACAGGACAGAGGGCCCATTGCTTTAAAGCAGGACAAAGGACTGACAAATACACTAAACACTGTGTGGATCAAGCCGAAATCAAAAGAAAAGGCTAACTCAGTAACATCCCAGCTACTTTAAAAGTCCCAACTCAGTTGTCCTTCCTCCATTTCTTTCATTAAAGTTTAATTACAAAATAAAATTTTGAGTAAAAATTTAAGAGAGTGACCTGGTCTGCAAAAACTTTCCTTTATTCTTTATACAGATTATACTCATTTTTATTTTTAAATGTCTTTTTAAAATATTTTATGAAAGAGTTAACTGCAAGGTGCAACTACTCAAACTTACTACAGTTTATGAATCACCAAGGCTTAAAAGAGTTATACTATGCGTATATACTAGCTAACAACCATACATCATTTATTAACCACGCCTAAATTCTTAATGCATAGCTGAATGAAATGACAGTTTTACACCACCTACTGCTCAGCCCCCCTGAAAATGAAATCCTTGAGCCTTTCTCAGAAGAGCTAAGAGTGCCAGGCACTTTCTCTTGGCCTCTCTGGCTTTTTAGCAGATCTTTTAGGCAGAAAATACACTGTTCTCACCAAAAGGAAAAAGCATGACCCTGTACGATCAAAAGTGAAACTTTAGCATAGGGGTTTCTGTAGATCCTCATTTTTTATTTATTCCCTGAGAGTACAACCTCTTTTTACACTTTTTTTTAATTACAAACACATATAGCTTGACTATAAAACTCCTAAAAGACAGGGACAAGCATCTGTGATGAGAAGACGACAACCCCAAAGAAAGCTCACATTTACCATACCTAACAGTTGTACCTTACAGAGTACACCATTTGCTTCCCAGCGCACACACATGGCTGGGAGATATTAGAAGACGACTGGGGACAAAGCCAGGCTTTCCCATCGCACTGTCCCCTGCAGCGTGTGGTCTGCATCATGCAGCAGGTCACACCTGTGCTCGGCTCACACTCTGTCCGAGGGTCTGCCCATGACTGAGTCCCTACACCCTTCCTGGCCCTCTGCCAAACGAATAGCAATTTTGCTTTAAAAAGCAGGCATGTTGGCATGTTTACAGATGAAGAATGTTCCTGTGGCTAAGCCAGAGTACTAGGATTTAAATAACCTGGATCTCTTTCCAAAATCTTCCAGAGGCTTTCAGACTGAACCTTGCTAAACTATTTAACCTTGTTGTGTGATTCTCCCTTGGTTCCCCCTCAGTGACATGAGGGCATTAGGATCGTGCTGTCTGGTAGGGACTTGAAAACAATTTTTTGGAAAACAAAATGTTGACTTTGATTCATTGTTTTGTTAACGACAGATCTGGAATTTCATTTTTTCCTCAAAAACTTCATTTCATTTTGTGATTACTGAGGGAGTTATCTAAAGTTTTTCACAGAGGTTTTGATATAAAACCAGGATGACCTCTTTGGAAGTTTGTAAAAAATGAAATAAAACCTCCTTTTTAAACAAAGTCTGTGGAGGCCAGATAGGCAAAAAATATACATTGCATCTACTAAGATAAATCTCAGCTTCCATCGTGCAGAGACAGATATAAATTATCTAGAAAACTATACTCTATGCTGGGAGAGTTTTTTTTAATTATTATTCTTTCTGTTGTGTATTATAAAATTAGAAACAGCATCTAGAATCCATAAGTTTGTATGTTTTTAGATTATGTCTCTCCTACTTAAAATATGCTGCTTGGAAAAACCAATGTCATAAATTAAGCACGCGGGACTTTATTCAGCTAATTACCTTCAAAGTGCTGGACATTTCGCACAAGTTAAGATGCTTTCAGAGCTTCCACTGCTGCAGCTGTTTCAGTGAGTATGACATCTTGGCCAACTTTTCTTCCTGTACTTTCAGAATATGAAATTAACAGCAGCAGCACAACACTGCATTGATGAGGCAGGCAGTGCTTAAGACAAAACATTTTAGAAGTATTCCTTTGTGTTTTGGGACCTCAGGCCAAACTTCTTGAAATGCAGTGTGTCTGCAGTTGATAGAAACTTTGCACTTCTGAAGCAGTAACTTTATTTATGCCGCAATTTCATCTGAGATATACAGGTACAAAAGTATTCTGAGGGACAGCAACACACAGTACTTCTCTTTGTCATGTACCATTACAGCTTTTTAAAATGAGCTGCTAGTACAGCTAAGACTGTAAAACAAAGAAACCACCCTACTTGCTTTTCAGCTTTTGGGAAACATTTGAAAAGCACAGGTTTTTAACAAATCTTTGACATTTCGGTTAATTAATAAAGTGTTGGCAAAACACCAGGAAATTATCAGTCTGCCAACAGATGTGCGCTCACACTGGATGCATGCCTGCCATTAGCAAAGCTGTTTCAAAGCTGCACTGAGATAATGCACTTCTGGAAATGCGTAAATGGGCCATTTTGATCCTGAAACCACCTCTAAAGGCAATTAAAACATTGACTAAGATTTTTGGCACTGTTTCATTCTTATGACCTCCAGTAACTCGCAAACCCTTTTTCCAAGGCCCCATAGTCCTTCTGGATTCTGCAGGCTTAGGCATAATTCCTAATTAATATTTTCTATGTGTGCAATACTATATAGTAAACTAAGTCCAAGTAATCTAGTTGTACTCTAGTTTTCATTTCTGCAGTGGTTCTATCTAATCCTATTAATCTTTCGACATTCCAAAAGATAAACACATCTCCAAAGAAAAATAATTAAAATCCTTGTTTCTGAAACAGTAATCTGAAGATGATTCTTTCATTTTCAGAACATACTTTTAAAAGTGGTATGTCCTTGCAATATGCATACTATAGAAATTCCAATCCTTTACACAACAATCTACCATGTCTGCAGTGAACTTCTACTCTGAAGTGCTGGTGCCTTGTTCCTCCTGAAACATATGGAAGTTCCACATCCATATCTGAAAGCAGAATCTGGGGTCCTTCAAATTGTAATTATTCTGTTAAGTTGTTTTTCTTTGCATTGCCAAGGACCATGCACGCTCCTATCAGTGTTACTTAGAAACAAGGCAACCTACTTTTGTCTAGCTGAATACACACTGAAAGACAGCAACAGATCCATTTAAACTACTGGAGAGTCTTTTATTTCCCCAATAGTTCTAATTTTTAAAAATAGTAACAGAACATGAAGACAATTGTCTGCCAACTAAAAAAAGAAATAAGGTACATTAAATGTGTCTAGATATCTGTGGCACAAAATATCAGGCAGATTTTTTTATTAAAATGGAATTGATGCTTCTGAAAAACAAAAATATGCAAGAAACTTTAAAATGCAAAATTTTAAAAATTATGTGAAGAACAGTTTTGCAGTAAAAATAGTGCTAGCCAGCTCTAGTTACAGTCCATGACCACAGACAGTACACTATAAATGTCTGGCTTGACATGGAATGAAAATTAACATCTCTGAATGCAGTGGTATCTGGACAAGTTTATGAGGAATGAGCACCCGAAATCTCGGCACTGCCTCAAGCCATGAATTTACACCTATGTGTCTGTTGCAATGGAGATTAAGCTTAGTTATGACAATCATCATAAACTACTAACTTTCTTTACTAACCAGAGAGAGATTCTGAAGCAATGCAGAGTCTAAGGGAGGAAGTAACACAGGGTCGCAGCCTTTCTCTTTTCCCTCACTGCTTTCAAGGGGCTGCCTGTCATAGATGGAAAAGACCTTAGATGTATGCACAATACAAAATCATTCTATTTCTGCCCAAATCCCATTCAGCTAGCAACGAGCTTGAGTTTGGAACATGGAAGATGGTCCGTGGCAGAGCTGCACACCGGGGTGCCTGCCTTCCCCAAGGTACGTGCTGGCTCCCGCTGCCATGGGTAAGGGAACTGCTACCATCTCAGTCTGGAACTTAAGAGCCCTTTTTTCCATTAATGATTTCAGCTTTGCACCAAGAAAGTCCTCTGAATTTAACTAGAAAAGTCTTTGAAGTGTTACCCAAACCTAATCTTTATTAACTTTGCAACGTCTCAGACAAATAAGGCATTAATGCATAATGTGGCAAGTGCATCTATTACTGCTTTACCTTTTTTCCCTTCCATAGCACTTTACAGCTGAAAACACAGTATGTCTAATAATGGGGAAGAAAGATCAACCAAACAGATGGAAAAAGACGTATTTCTGCTTAACTTTACGGGTTTGTGGCTTTTTTAAAATTCTCACTGACAGATCCATCTGATTAGATTGAAATAACTTATTTTATTTAAGATTTTCAACAACTTGTAAAAGATTCAAGTCCAGCTTTGGTTTTAAATAAAATGTTAGCCACTCATCCATCCACACAAAGCATCTATACTGATCTAATATGCATGACTGGAAACGTTTGGCACTATAAGCTTAGGAGGGGCTCACCAAAGAGCTATAGCAGGAAAATTAACAGTACAGTTCCTCAGTAGTACAAAAAATGTGTCAAGGAAATAATCCATTTCTGTTTATTGCTAAATTTTTACAAATGCTATTCCAAAAAACCCCAAACAAACAAACAAAAAAAAATCTGAGAAACAATAATTGGTTTCTACAAAATCTAAGTTTAACAATGAGAAAATGGAAGACAAATACTGAAAACAGACCATGCTGGAACAGACTATCATCTGGTGTAAAGTGATATGCAAGTATGCTATGGAAGTCAGAGCTATGTCAATTCACACCTGCCAATGATCTAGCCAGTTGACTGTTGCTAGTCTTTTTTTGATCCAGCAAAAGACCAGATGACTATCAACTCATTCCAAAGCCATTTTTTCAAAATGTAGTTACTATTTTACTGTCCCAAATTTCTTTTAGTGCCCAGTTCCCTGAGCAAAGAAGTACCTCAGTATCGAGACTGGAGTGCACATAGAATATTCTTTACATGATCCCAATCAAGCATCAAAAGCTTGGCATTTGTAACAGAAATCATAACTACTTTGTACAACAGCTGTTCTCAGTCTCAGCAGTGGTATCATTTTTCTAGATAAATATGCTGCATAAAAAAATCCAAATACAAGAATCCCTCCATTCAAATATCTATTTATAGAAACACTATATAATGCTCAAGGTGCTTAAACTGCACACTATTGCCTCATTTAATGGGAAATCAATGAAAAGTTATTTCCATTTGACACAGCCTGGCTCAAAGTCTGAAGAATGCCTTAACATGGAAGCTTTCAGCCTTGCTGCAGATTCAGTGTCTCATCTGTCTACATTGTTCAAACACATCTGAAAAATAGAGCATGTTTTAATAGTCCTCCTGAGAAAATGTGAGGTTTATGTACTAAGGATAGTTGCTTTAATATAATAGTAGTAGTATTCTTTATACTAGAAAAATCAGCCACTCCAAAACCCTTTTTGAAAGGCACCACCAATATCAGCTTTGAAAGACCCTGAGACAAACTCATACTTTATGCAACTCTAGTGAAATCAACAGACTTAAAAAGCAAAGACGATATATCTAGTCCTCGTAGTTTGTAGAAAATTATGCCAATGTGATAAAACATCTACTCTAGGGTTTCCAGCAATATTTTATTTCATTTTCAAAAAACACTGTTCTTGGAGCAGCCCATTCTTTCTGGGGTGCAGTCTTTATGTCACGTAGGTTTCACTACTTTACTCTTTTATTCTACCAGCTTCATCAGTGCATGGGAATAATCCTCTACCAGTTTTCTATATGAAAGCCTAATCAATTTAAATGGAAATTCAATTGCATGCATTCCATTTAAATGACTGGCCTTTGTGTGGGAGGAGGGACTACCTGAATGGTTCCAGCAGAAGGAATGAAAGTTTAGGGAAGTTTCTGATTTGTATTACCATGATATTCCACTTTTTAATTAAAAATTCTCATTACAGCAATAATCACAACATTCTTAGAGAAGGATCTCTATTCTAAGTGACAATGAGGCAACAGAAATGCTTATGCGGTGTTATATGAGGCAGAAATGTACAGGCACAAATGCACAGATGTTACTACATCTAGGGTGAATTCTGGTAAGTCCGTTGAGAGACTGCATTTTGTTCTTTTTTGTTTAAAAAAAGACCTACAATGTGGAACAATTTGTTTTCCACAAAAAGTGAACAGTCGTAGAGCACCATAAATGTACCTTAAAAATGACTATGAGTTTGTAGGAGCCAAGTGTAACAGAAATGACAGCATTATTCATATTTTAGAGTTCTTGCTTCCATCAAAAATGAGTTTCTGATACAACACACTCTTACACTGCTTCTGCAACATATTCTTTCTTCCTAGGTCATATTACTTAAAAGAAAATGTCCTGGTTTCAGCTGAGATAGTGTTAATTTTCTTTATAGTGGCTGGCATGGGGCTATGGTTTGGATTTGTGCTGGAAACAGTGTTGATAATACAGAGATGTTTTAGTTGTTGCTGCACTGGTCAAGGACTTTTCAGCTTCCCATGCTCTGCCAGGTGCACAAGACCTTGGGAGGGGACACAGCCACGACAGTTGATCCAAACTGACCAAAGAGCTATTCTATACCATATGACATCATGCTCAGTATATAAAGCTGGGGAAGAAGAAGGACCAGGGGGGACGTTCGGAGTGATGGCGTTTGTCTTCTCAAGTAACCGTTACAAGTGATGGAGCCCTGCTTTCCTGGAGATGGCTGAACACCTGCCTGCCCATGGGAAGGAGTGAAGGAATTCCTTGCTTTGCTTGCATGCGCAGCTTTTGCTTTCCCTATTAAACTGTTTTTATCTCAACCCTCGAGTTTTCTTGCTTTTGCTCTTCCAATTCTCTCCCCCATCCCCCTGGGGGGGAGTGAGCGAGCGGCTGCGTGGTGCTTGGTAGCTGGCTGGGGCTAAACCACGACAGAAAAAAAAAGGCACCTTAAACTAACTAGCAGATACACCTACCATATTTTATAATGCTTGGGTAATAGCTACAGCTGGTAGCACTGTCCATTTACTTATGAGTTCGTCAAACTTTAACCATTCAGACTAAAACATTCTGCTCCTGGTATCTGTCTTAGTCTCATTTTTTTGACTGAAGTATTTAATTCAAGAATGAGTCTGAAGGAAATCAAGAGGGGATAAATCTTTTATTTTCTTCCCATGCTTCAAATATTCTGATTTTTTTTTCCCCCCCAAAATATAACTGCCCATTTTTTTTTAATGAGTGAAATGAAGTCAGCCAGGAAAGTGTTTTTTGTCAAGAATGCATCCTCTGCCTTTTATATGGAAATCTACCCAAATATAGCCAGGCCACAGGATTTTGAAAAGAATGCTGATAATCATACTTCGTACACATTCAGTCAAAACTTTTTAAAGTTTTGCAGCTAAACTACTGGAACAATCTGTTTACAAGAAGTGTGTTCCACATCTGAGGCTAAAAGAGGCTGAGAAGTTTTCCAGCAATTATTGGTACGTGCTCCTGAGGTGTGTATTAGGGGCAGGCACTGGAAATGAAAACAAGACATCTCTCTGTTCTGCTCTTAATAACCCCTTGAGCCTGCTGCAGGCAGCATGGACAAAGCAAGGAAGCGGCCTAATACAAATGCCTGTACCTAAAATGCATGGAATATTTCAGAAAAACTTGGATAAATCTTGGGATTGGGATTCAAGAGATGAGACTGGATGAGCAAGTCAGCTGAAGAAGGTACTAAGAAGGAATTGAAACTGGATGAAACTGGAGAGAAGCTGGTGAACCTAAGTAGAAGAAGGAGAAATTGGAGGCACAAGAGATGGGGAGAAGAGATGAAAAATATTAGACAAGGTACTAAGAAAGTGAGAAGTGTGACTGAGCAAGAAAACACAGTGGGACAGCTTCGTCTAGAGGAAAGGAGCAGAGATGGGCTGTATTTGGAGAAATGGCAGAAACACCTGTGGTGAGAAAAACCTATGAACACCATGGTAAAGCATTTGCATTGCCCTGTAGTAGTAGTAGAGGGTAAATTCCTTCTACCATTGGCTCAACTGCAATGGTCTGATGAGTCCTGTGAATAGTGACAGATCACGCGATGGCATTCTGGTTTTGAAGGCTTTTTTGTTTTTGTTTTAAAACTATAAAGTTACATACAGTAAGTCACAGGACATTAAAAGAATGTTTAACCTCAACTTAGAAGAGATTGTCCATGCAATTACTATATAATTTGGCTCTTTTTGCCTGTGAGGTCCTTTCTCAACTATATGATTACATACTATTTTTTCTGTATGATCTATGACTCATTAATTCTATGACTTACTCTGGGGATGAATCGTGAATGTTTAGTTAGAAGAGTTATTTATATAATCTCTGTCTCATTCACTGTAGAAGCTAGTAGGTATACAATGGGCATACAGAATAAGGAACATGAAAGATGTTCTGCAGTTTCTGAAACTAGCTATTCTACCAGTTTTGGGCAAAAAAATGTCACCTATGGTGCAGTTTACTTAATCCAATCCTTTCTCAGTTTGTGAACTATGTAGTTTCCATTTTGGGGGTCTGACTGAAAACCTCTGGATCTGATTTGCAGATGAGCTGCCAAATCATAATTACAGTTTTGGCCAATGCAAATTTTGCTGTGACTACTGTCAAGTAATAAATATGATACTGAACATGGGAAAAAAAATCCAATCCCAATTACTCGACATGGGGCATTAAATTATTGAACACTTCTTTTAAACCTCATTCTTCCATATCTCAGCTCCCTTTCTTACAATAGAGATTAGATCTTGGTATCACACAGCAGCTTTGTGAATGTTAAATCAAAGACGGCAGTAATAGTATCAACGACTAGTCCTTAGAGAAGCCTCATCTTCTGCAAGGAGCATTTTTAAGGCAGGGAGCCAAAAGCTGAAAAATAAAGAGAATAACATTGAGTAGTGTATCACTAATGACTAAGCTGTTGATCTATGCAGGGACCCTGGGGTAAAATAATATATTATCAGGTAATTAAATAATTTTCTTAACACACAAGAGTTACCATAGGATTGCTGACAAAATTCTAGTTCTGGAAGCTCTAAACCTTCGCAAGTTTGTCTTTGTCACATTAAGAGAGTCCTTTTAATGGCACTTTGCTGCTCAAAGTAAAACTACACACCATCACAAAAAACTATCATCAAAAAGCGACCCAAACTGAGGTCTCAAAACAGCCGTCAAGATAATTAGTATGCTTGCTATCTTTAACAAATGATAATGCAAACAGAAATACAGAAAAAGAAAACAGTACATTGCTTGTCTGGGAAGTTACTGAATGTTGAAGCCAAAAACCAAAGACGGTTTGCAGAAAGAGGCAGGGATGTTTCCCTGGCTTCTTCCCCCTACAGATCACCCATTGCCTCTCTAACACTGTGGTGACAGATATAAAAAAATACACAATTGGCTTTTCCACAAATACAAGTCAAGAGTTTGAAGATAAACAGCCTTACCAACCTATCACTAGAAAGAAACTCTGTTTTATTATTTACACTTGCATGTCTCTACATGTGCAATATGCTGCCCACAGAGGTGTTATTTCTGGACAAACACACAGCACACTTGATGAAGTACTAGCAAAGATGAGACAGAGCATCACAGCCTGATTTTTTTGCCCCCCCCCAATATCACCACTGCTTTAATTATTTCTGGGTTTTGCATTGTTCTGTATGCAGTTAGCTCTTAATGCACCATATGCAAAAGTCTCATTTAACTGTTCTGGGCACCACAGGGCATGTAGTGCCAACTTCCATTTTCATCACTTCTGAGGGAGAGGGTTTGGACTACCATCCTTCAACACAACTGTTCTGTGTTTAGACAAAGGAACACATGCTTGCTAGAGGTAATCTTATATTTATGTTTCCTAACTTTCTACATGAGTTTTGGCCATTTGTTGTTTTCGGGCCCTGCTTAAAAATCTAAAATTAAAAAAAACTCACAAAACTAAAAACTAGCACCGGCATTGCTAGCAGACCACTTCTCTTTCAGCACCCTTAGCTTAACTTTGGCAGCTTCTCCTGCACTTCCTTCTTCCTGCACTCACCTCAGTCAGTACAAGAGAGGATCGGGATTGTACTGGTGGGTACTTTCACTGCAAGTTCCTGTATTCATGTAATTTATGTTCTTTTCCTGCTATCTGGCTTGAAAATGCACCTTAAACTTGTTCATTGTTACCAGCAGTACTGAACCAATCTCCTGAAAATACCAGGAAAAAATTACTCCTTTCATGTACCAAAGCAGATGCTGACATCTGACAGTGGGTGGTTTCTATACCTGTAATTAATGGGAATAGTTAACAAATGTTCATAAAAACAACATTTAAACAAAAAAATTTTGTAAACTATTTCAGGGGATTTCCACTGATCAAAGTTTCTAGACATCTGTAGCTTCCTCTGCTTCGAAAACCTGGATACAATTAAACTAAAACATGACTAAAAAGCAAATTTGTTGTTCAAATTATAGGAGTGTGGAATAATTACGCACCAGAATTTCAGACAAAGACTTTTGTCAATATGAATTGACAAAAAGAAACAAAGACAAGCTGGAATGCCTTAAAATATCTCCCACAACACTTGTCTCTATTGATAAATGACAACTACTCAAATTTACAGTACCCAGTTAAACAAATCTACAAATATGTCAGGAATGCAACCATCTGGCTGCAACTCTGAAGTCACAATTTTCATTGATTAGTTTCCTCTTTAAAACTTGGCACAGAGGTTATGTCTGAACAATAACCAGGCAATGCATCTTAATCACCCTGCAGTCATGCTTTATTCCGGAACAACAAAAAAATCGCTTAAATTTGACAAGCATCCAAATGAAGTTTCCGAATCACTCCACAATATTTTAAGTGCTAATGCTGCTATTCAAAACTGATTAAGTGATAGGATAACTGTGGATCTTTTTCCCCTTTCCTGTCCTGCGTAACACATGCATTCCATTTACTCTAAGAATTAGAAAGGTAACTTACTGGACAATTCCAATGGCTACATGAAACCTACCATTCATAGGTTCATCGGGAAGTTAGGAAACAAATGTTTTAGCCAACTGATATGCATTGGTTTTGATTCTGAGGCACTTAGATGAATTATTAACATTTTTATATCATGTTATTACTACACATAAATGAGGGTCTGAATCTTCTGCTATTCTTAGACACAAATTCACTCAACTTCAACCAGTACAGTGTCTTCTCCAACTTCACCATGCAACCCATTTAACAGGATCAGAACTTCAAAATAAACCTCACAGAAGAAAAAAACAGTTCAATGCTTCCTGCACTATCGTAAAATAGTGAAGTACTACTGTTAAGCATACCTTTTGAAGTACTTCTGTACATTAAAAATCAAGAAAAATATATATTGGGAAGTTGACAGAGCCTCTGGAAAATTCAGCTCCCAGAGTGCTCAAGCTAAACCCCAAACATACCAATGGTGCTAAATGTATATGAATTGGCTAACTCTTATGCTAAAATATCAAAACTGTCTACCATGTATAAACACCAAGAACAGACAAGAGAATTCCCTAAGATATTTAGGAGCAATAGCATGAAATACAAGAAAGAAGTCGAAAACTTAGGTTGAACGTCACAAGGATTATTCGGATATTTTTACATGAGGGGGGATTTTCACATGGAGAGAACTTTAACCATGGTACATTGTCCTGAGCTATATTCATAATGGTTTGAGATACTTCATATTTAATCTGAAGTTCTGTATGGCCACTGCTTCAAAAGCAGTACTATTGTCTATGCAGTAAACATGATCGCAGTCAGCACAGACACTCGCTACAGATTTTCCAAATTTATGGTGTGAATCCCACTTCTTCTTTCATAACATTTGAGTTGAAAACATGGGTAAAAGGGGTTGGTGCCATTCATTAAAATCAGAACTCAAACTAGAAGCATGTCACAAAATGCCTCAATCATAAAAAAGTTTGTTCAGCACAACACAAGGCAGAATTAAGATGGTTTCATTGACTAATTATGGCAATGTTGGCATTTCTTGCCTTAAAAAAGATATAATTACTCTATGTGTAAAATGAATATTTACGTTTCTTACTGTGTCTTTCTGATAATGCTCTCACACATTTTGTAGATTTTTTTATCACTGATGCATACTCTCAACCTTCATTTTCCAGTGGACTATTTCTGTTTTATTGCCTTAAGGTGTTTATTCTATCCTAGGCTCTACTATATTTTATTTATATCTTATGAAATTGTCTTTGGAAAAAGAGAAAAATTTCATAATTTCTGTATGATGCAGAGAGTCATCATAAGAACATTACAGATCCCACGGGTCACTTCTCCCTGAGCTGGAGAATATGGGCTATGACTGTAGCCATGTATACATTACCCAATTTTTACCTGCACCTATCTTTTTGGTCTGTGTTTTTATACTTCTTAGCACAACAGGACATTAGAGCATGACTCTTGGACTCCTAGATGCTGAATTAGTTTAAAATAACTTAGATTTATTGATCAAAGTAAGTAATTGAATTTTCAATTAAAAACCATAAGCCTCTAGACATCAAAATTTTCTGAATTGTGTGATTTTGGCCTTATTATGAACATTTTACTAGATTAGTAACTAATTAACCTAGTAATAACTAATTTGTGTAAAACAGCTAACTTTGTGTTCTGTTACTGCCACAAGTACAGGCACACTTGTGGATAATCATTTAAGTTCTAATAAAAACATCACAAGGCAAAATATTTTCTAATACAGTGTTCTCAGTTGTTGAAGGGGACGTCATAAAGCCACAGTGCAGAGATGCAGAGGAAACAACTGTGGTCCAAGAGCTTTATCAAATGTCTCTCTGTGACTCTTTTGTATACAAGGGACAATTGATCAAACTACGTAGGACATTTTATGAGCGGTATCTCTGTGCCAGTGCCTGGTAAATTAAGCTCATATTACTAACAACACATTCTGAATTAATATTTATAAAATTCTGCTGCAAATATCAAAACAGTCAAAGAAAGGACAGTACAACACAAAGTAATGTAAGCTTTTAATAAGTTCGTATACACCCACGGACTGTCAGACTACCAAACATACATACAATCCCTCAGTGTTCGGCGGGAAAATTCCTCACATAAAGTCAAGGTTGAATTTCCTCAGGAAAAGATATGTCATCATAACCCCACTTTGCCACTTATGTCAAATACCTACTCTATACAAATCTCAAAATGAGAATAAACAAACCACAGAGTAGCTCTTTGGGAATAAGAAGGGGCTTTTCAGTTTAAAAAAAAAAAAGTTCTCATAAAAATACAAGTATTCTGTTTGTCTTTTCCTCAGTATCTGAGCATCCCAACTACATTACAGAGTGCACACATCCTTGCAGCACCCCATATCACTTCTGAAAAGACCTCTCTGGGAATTACTTTTTCTGTTCCATACAAAATTAAACATTTCTACTTCTACCTTTGTTAAAACTTGAAACATTGGAAATGTTTCATTTTCTATAGAGTGGAAAACTTTCAAAAGCACTTGGACAGAATGCCAGCAAGCTGGTGAAATGGCCCAAGATCCCAGGTGCCAAGGGAGCCTGCCAATGCCTACCTATGTGCTTAGGTGACAGAAAAGCACATCGGGTTTTAATGGACTCAACACATTCCTGCAGAACATTTCAATTCTATTTAATTAGGGTTCTGCATCCAAAAAAGCCTTCCAATGGAAAATTTTTAACTCACACCAGTCAAAATTAGTATCACCATCATTAATATTTTTTTTAGAAAATTAAATACATTAATTTCTCCCATCATGATAGAGCTGGGCATTGGCCCTGAGCCTTTTACCTCACCTCATCTCTTCAACTGTAAAACCTCTTTCCATTTCCAAAATTGTCTTTTCAGATATTTTGCATTCCCTGCTAAGGTGCCATTCTCAAGTGGTCTGCACACAGGAGCACAGATCCAAGTAGAGAACCCTTATTCAGAACCAAAAGCCGGATTTTCCAAAGCCGTGCTACCAGAATAATGTATAGCTGAAGAGTCATGATAAGAAAGTAAAAGTAATCATTGTTTTCTGATCCTATCTAGATACTTCTCCAAAACACAACTGACTTCTTGCTAAGTAGCAGTCACATAAGATACTGGGAAAGACAACATAGTCTAACTGGAGACATGACAGTAACCCACATGAACCACTGGGCAAGCTAGCAACTGTGAATGAAACTGGACAAACTCAGCAAAACTTCATCCATAAATACCTCGCTGAGCTCTCAACAATGAGTCTTTCATACATTTTAGCTTGGTTTTTGCAAATTCATATACAAGTAAAAGTATAAACTTGGTCAAAAACATACCTCAATCCATAGCTAAAGATAATTTAGATTTTACATCCATTTTGCATTGCTCTTCATGGTGAAACTCGCGTATGAATTTCTCTGCCTGTTTTTTCATACTCCTTGCTGCACTGTAACTGAATCACCAAAACAATCACTATTTTATATTACAGGTTTTCTAACCAGAGCTTTTAAGTGGTCATGATTACTATGTGACTTCAGGCTCAACTGTATTGGTGCAATTTGGAAAGTGGGAACTGCAGAAGAGGAGAGGTAACAAGGTGTCAGGGTAAGCGGGGCCTTCTGCCCTGAACTCACCACCAAGGACAACATAGAATCATAGAACGGTTTGGGTTGGAAGTGACCTTTAAAGATAATCTAGTCCAACCCCCTGTCATGGGCAGGGACATCTTTCGCTAGATCAGGTTGCTCAGAGCCCTGTCCAGCCTGGCCTTGCATGTTTCCAGGGATGGGGCATCTACCACCTCTGAGCAACCTGTGCCAGTGTTTCACCACCCTCACCATAAAAAATTTCTTCCTTACATCCAATCTAAACCTACCCTCTTTTAGTTTAAAATGGTTGCCCCTTGTCCTGACACTACAAGCCTTGGTAAAAAGTCTCTCTCCATCTTTCTCATAAGCCCCCTTTAAGCACTGAAAGGCTGCAATAAGGTCTCCACTTATTAAGGGTAGAGACATACTAAGAATTGATGTCTTTACCAATATGCCATAATTCACTGTATGTCTGACAAAAAATAAAATAAATTAGATAAAATTGACTTGAAAAAAGGGCACTCTGTATCACCAAATTTACACTGCAAAACAAGTAGGCTTGAATGTCCAAAACCCTGAAAGCTTCCTTGTGCACACTGCCCAAGCAACCCTCAGCCTGAAGTTAATTTACAAATATATTCTCACACATTCAGACGCTCACCAAGAGCTAGTGACTTGGCAATGCTCGAGACAATTAATAACAAAAAGTGCTCAGTAAACAAATGTTCCATTTGAGTTGCTCCCTTTGTTCTGGTGACAAACAACGCAAACAAGTTTGCTTCCAAATTCTACTTCACCCACATGCCCGTATAATTCTCTTTCCTTTAACGCAGGGGGAAGTAAGGAAGATTTACTTATCACCCCTCCCATCTGGAGGAATACAGACCACATCTGAAGAATCGTATTGTATTGCGAATAGCTTATGGTTTCAGTAAGATCTGTCAGTACTGTTTGTGTGTAAAGGACAGATGTTCACCGCCTGTCTCCTGCTGAAGGAGGTGACAGGCAGCTGTATATTCTGAGGTGAGCACGTACAAAGCCTATATGCAAGGTGCTGAAGAGGGGAAGCCACTTGTACAATAAGAAAATAGGTTTAACGACCTGCAGAAACACTTGAACAAACACAAGCACTTCCGAGGTTGTCCCTAACCAAAACCCATAAGTTTAACTTTTATGAATCAAGCTGTCAGTCATGTAAAATGAGTTCAGCTATTAATGAAAAAACAATAAATGTACAATAATGAGGAAATGACCTAATGGACCAAGGCAGATTGACTTAATTTGTTATTAATTAACTGCCCTTAGGAGAAACTGTAGAGGGAGTGGCCAAACACCAGGATAACCGTTAACAGAATGCTTTCCTCTCAATAAATGAGATTTTCATTTTTGGTATGCTCCAGGAAGAATTAAAAAAGAAAAAAGAAAAAGAAAGAAAAAAACACTGTTCTCTGCATGCTGGCAAGATGACTGGTACATGTCAATGCCAATAAATTAAATTAAAGCCCACGTGCAGAAGCATTTAATCAGGAAGAACAAGCAAAGTGAAACACTATCGGCCTTGTTTTGCTCTCATCCTGGCCTTTATAGTAAAACTGTTCTTCGCAACTTCTTTTTCACAATTATATTAATTACCACATTCTAGGGAGAAAAATAACCCTGAATAGCAATTACAGCTTCTCCGAGGGTAACAGCAATGTTACTAAATAAAGAATATCACTATGAGTTCCATGCCTAGGAGGAGCTGCATCACCTACAATTTCTCTTTGTTATTAAAAGTCTCCTGTAATATAAATTATTATTTCTTTATAACTGCATTTATACATGCAACAATGGCAAAGATGCAGCAACAGTACGCTCGCCTGTTTTTTCCTCTTCATGTATTGAAGTCTTCTGTTTAAACCACAGTTTCTAAAATTAACATGAAAATATTTTCACTCCAGTTCCCCTGCTACCAAAAGAAATTTGCCAATGGCCAGACCACTCATCATACTGCCCTGCATGTCTTGCCACTGTCTAACTCACAAGCTCACAGCCCTCTTCTCTCTAGCCCACCTGTCATTCTCAACAAATTTCCTCTACAAACCTTCTTTCCCATACCTTGACCATCTGGGATTGCCTCGTTCTTCCACCTCATTTCCAACTTCCTCACCCCTTGCTCTCTGAAAAGAGATCTTTCCTGGAAAGGATTTTGTTACATTTCTTAAGTCAGGCAGAATACTGTCCAACTTTTTGCCTTGATGCAGTAAGGGATGAAATAAAGACTGGGACATTTGTGTATCACTTGGACACCAGTGAGCAAATTCGGCACAGAAAACTTTTCAAATTAATGCCCATGCACTAAGTTAATTTCCCATTTTGCTTCAAAAAACAGAAAGTGTTTTTCAAAAGAGCAATTTGTACCAGAGACTATTCTCAGAGGCTCAAACTAGCCCTTTCATGTTTCCCGTTTCAGACAAATACCCTAAAACTTTCTTGACATTAGGTCTCTTCAATCAACAGACTTTATTAATAAATAAAGCAAATGTAATAACTGCTACACTAAGAGGCAAAAAGGCACTCATCTGATTTGCTTAGGTCGTGCTTTTGTTATCCTGATCATATGTTCTGTTGCTACATCTCCACTATACAGGCTTCCACTAAGTGAAATAGGATTTCTAAAAGGAAGAAGAATCAGATGTGTACCCACCCAGAAAAATATGGCTTGTTGTGTCAACACACTGGGACCATTCTTGAACATCCTGCTTCTAATACAAGCTGCTTTGAGTTTGCGACATTACGTTAGATTAGTAGCCCAAATAAGATGCAAATATTAGGAAGAGATACTTTATGAAATACTAAAATGACACAGCCAGAAACTGTAAATTTTAGCAGGATGAAAATTGCTTGTGGGGAGAAACAGCAAAACCTCACTAGCCTCCCACATACAATGGGAGACTGCCCCAGAGCATAGAGCTACACCCAGCCAAACATTTTTGAATGAAGTAATAACAAAGTTTTATTTAAAAATTAACACGGAACAGATTTTCTCTCCAATAAACTAGGAAGCCAAAATCAAAGCATGTAGAGCTTGAATGCTGGTAAAAGTAGCATGTGTCATAGAATGCACACAGCACCATGAAAAGATATAGGAGTGATCTAGGCTACTGGGTGCTGGCTCTAAATCCTATTTAGAGCACGACTAGCATTCCCAAAAGGATAGCCTTATCTTATGGGATTGAGAAGTAGGGAGCCTTCATAACGTGGTCTACCCCAACTCCATTTTTCCATTTTTTACATGGAAAAATATTAAACTGGTCTGTGACTTAGTTCCTCCCTCTATTAAATTAGAATGGTACGTATTGGTAGGTTTAGTGACTGCTTAAAATCCTTGAAGGTATGGTATTAGGTAACTATAATATTATGCATCTACTTTCAGTATTCCCTAAGACACTTTAAAATAAGTTCACAAAAAATTTCATTAAATTAATAAAAAACAATGTTCAACTTAGCTTCTTGACTATGTGAACACTTAGCATACTAGGGAAAACCAACAGCTGTCCAACAATTTATATATAGGAAAACCACACTTACGTTTGTGTTGCAGAGTTTATATTGCTTGTAGGTGCCAATGCACACAATTGCTGCAGCCCTTTGAGGCTGGGGCTGACTCTGGACTGCCTGGTGTGATGCAGACCCATGATGGTTTGAGTCACTGCTGTGAAACAGGCTTTGAGATACAGGAAATGAAGATGACTGATAAACTGAGGGTCCCAGGACTTGATGTCCAGCCTGAGGCCCACTTTCTTCTTGATAAAGACTCCCATGTTGAAGTGAAGGACTAGCTGCCTGGCTGTAAGTGTTCATGAGACTTGGACTCTGATGAAATACATGGTTCCTTGATGACTGTCGCTGCCTCCGAAGTTTCTGAGGCTGCTGACCAGTATCAGTTTGTAAAGGTAAAATGTATGGCACTTTTCCATATCCATACTTTCCTGGACCAATAGGATTTCTGTTTCTGCTTCTAAAAACAGAGAAAGAGAGAGAAAACAGTTACTGTATTCATAAGTGAAGGAGCAGTTATATACTTACATGACTTATTTGTCAAAGTTATTCACTGCAAAGCAACAGGTAACCAGAAATTTCAATCTATTTTACAGAAAATATGTACAAGCTGTAGTCTTGCTTGGTGTATTGGGAATCTCTGAAGAAGTCTACTGGTTGAACTAAACCCCGGGGCCCTCTTTGGCTGAGAGTCACACGGGAACTCACTTAGTTTCAACTAGCAAAGGCAAATGGTTAGGTATGGTATAAAGTAGCAGTTTGAGGGGAGGTCGTTGTTGTTCTTTTAATCCCTAGGACTCTCCTTTAAAATGGAATTTCAGAGAATCAAAGCTGTATATTCCTAAAATTCATAACCATGTTTCTGAGGAGCTTGAGATACATAACAGCAGGAAATCCCTACTGTGGATTTGAGTAATTATAGAAGAAAATTTAAATTCAGTGTGGCAAAGATCATTAAACATTTTGTATCCATTTAAAAGGCCTCCTGTGGTTCTGCTTCATTTGCTACTTAAGAAATAAAGATGGAAACAGAAAAAGGATAAGGAACATCAAAATATTACTGAAAAACCTCTGGGAAAGATGACAAATGGAGGAAAATATTCTTATTATGGTACACAGTTTATTTTCTCTTCTTTGGCTAGCAGATTTACTCTTTTTTTTTTTTTAATATACAAAGTATGGATTAGCAATACATTTAATTAATAAGTTATGACCTCCCAATTTGTTGTCAGGATAAAAGCCCACCTTTCACTGTACATTACTAAAACATTACACAAGAGCTTGACAGCCCCAGCACTAATCACAGAAGTTTCAGGTCTGCTCTCTTGCACACAGATTTCTTACTTACTGAAGACCCTGTGTTTTGGGCCATATTACAGCTGTACCAGCACTCTCAAACAAGTGGTACTCCTTGGAGGGTAGTTTTGTCCTCTGCACACTCACAGCAACACAACGGACTCAGTCTAGAAACTCAGCTCCAAATTACAAGTGAAAAATCACAAAATTAATACTACCACATTTGGGTCATACATTCAAGAGAGTTAATCCTGGAATTTTATCTGCAAGCAATAGGCTCATTTGCATTTGCTTTTCTTGTCGTCCTGTACAGCTCAACATCGCATCAGGCCTTGATTTCTAGTCCTGCAGTCTGAAGAATAAGTTGGCAAAAAAGATTTCTTCCAGTTCAGAGCAATGTGTGAATACAGCTGTTTTGGGTAATCTTTGCAGCTCAGGAAGGGAGACACCACTAAAAGAAGGTCATTTTCTTTCTGTCCATAAAATGCATTTATATTTTTTGATATATACAAAATAGACTTGAACTGCAGTGAAAACCGGAGGTTATAAATTGACATACTTATTTTCTAGAAACTGAAGTGTTCCAGATGTCAGACGGCCACCAGATCAAAGAGACTTTTCTTTGAGCTTGTTTTTTCTTGTGTTTGTTTTCTTCCCAAGTCCTATATTCTCCCAAGACTCTTCTTACATGGGAACCTTGGAAGCCATTTACTTAACATTCTAGCTTTATGGCCACGTGGGGCTTTTAATCAGTCTTCCTGGCTCAAGGATGTGTGAACAAGAGTGTTGATTTACCCTGGCAGATAAGCGACCAGCACTCTTGAGCTGTTTATACCTGTTAATCTGTTCTGTGACTGTGATGGTCATTGTTGAGGTAGGTTTTGGTAGTTACAGTAGAGAAAATTAGTATAATGTTTTTTGGCATTAAGGGAGGGGAAAAAAGCTTCCTGTAAGTGGACAGGAGAGGAAAGAAAGAGAAATTATGAATGAGAATTATTTCAGAAGTTGAGACTAAAACCAACTTGATTTAAATGAGCACAGTTTTGTGTTGGGTTTTTTGGTTTTGGGGGCTTTTGTTTTGTTTTTTCCCCCTTCTGTTGCTGCTGTTGATTTTTAACATAACTCTTCATTTCTGAGCAAGAGCAAAACAAACAAAAAATCTTCCTTCAGATTTCTAGTCATATTCTGCACTCTGAAAACACTTTGGTATCATAGTTGTCATGAAGCATCTTAGATTTTGGAGCAAATTGGTTCATCTTGGAAAACAGATACAACTCCTTATTTTTACTTGCTCCCGTCTCTAATGATTCTTACAGACAGCGGTTTTCTTCTCAACCTGACCACACCAAATTTGAAGTGTCTGTGATACGAACCTTGGCAAGAACTCCTGGCATTGAGGAAGTTACTGCTTCATTGCAGGGAGCACAGACTGCATGAGGTGGTGTTCGCAGGGGTGGACAGAGGGTGGCAGGTCTACTGAAATTAGCCTTTCAAATGTATCATCTACAGTCAGGTTGCTTGCATTTTTCATCAACAGGAGGAGAAAGTTGCTAATAACTGACCAATAATCCATGTGCAGATCAGTGGAATGGTAGGAATATGTCTCTGTCCCAGCCTTCTGAATCCGAAATCCTTTGCAGCAACAAGCACTAGACTCTTCCAGAGAGGAACACCTAGATGCATCGTCCAACCCACCTGGAAGAACTAGGCAACTGCTGCCTGGCAAACTAGGAGAGGTCACGCAAAAGGTCAAAAATGAGGCTGATGTTTGACTGTTAATCTTCATTTCAGGGTCATTAATCAGAACTAAGAAGAACTGAAGGACATGCAAGAAATGGTGACATAAATTAGGACTCTTCAGCCTGGAAAAAATTATGAAATGGGCATATAGTAGTCTTAAACATAGAATGACTAGTATCTGAAAGGAGGACTCATTGTTGAAGGCAGCAAGTGTCCAAAAGCTGCTGGAATCTCATCAAATTATTTGCAAAAATTAGAAATATTTTATTTTGAGGGAAGCCAGAGTTTTTTTCTTGTAAAATGGTTGATCACTGCAACAAACATAAAACAACAGCACCTAAGAAGTGAAAGCAGTAACAACATTCTTACTGTTAGTTCCTGTCTCACCTTGGCTTCTTTTCCTACACTGTAACTTGGAATTGTTGCTGGAGTCCTCACTGGTGAAGAAGTGAGGCACCATTTCTGGTAGCCCAAGTTTCCAGCACCCTTATGATGACATGCCTGTGGTTGCACCAAGGCTCATCAGGGGTGAGTCCTCTCCTTTGCCTCTTCCCTCGTAACAGTTACGGCCAGCATAACCCAAAACATTGCTGTGTACCACTGAATACAAGTTTCAATTTGCTCGGCTTGTCCAGTAATTATGACCTGGAATTTTCATGGGAACACACTTCCTCTGAAATGGAAGGTTAACTTTTTGTAGCCGGGAACATCACATTTCTTTCAACATGCAAACTTCTGGAAACAGTGTAACACAACCTCTAATTATCAACATCTTTATCAGTGTTCATGCATTCATTTAAATCAATATTGCCTGGACTGAAACTGTTCCGAGCACTGTCTGTTTTGCCTTAAAGCATCTTTCATTCACACTTGGCAACATCCTTATAAATCAGGAATGCAGTTTGTTGAAAGGTAATAAAGAAGCTTATAAAAATAGCTTGGTGGTAATTAACTTTTATAATTCTTGGGGAGCGTCAGGCAGAATTTATGACGTCATGCAGCAATGAGGGAGGGAGTGTTATGTAGGTCCATACAAAATGAGAAAACAATGGGGAAAGGGGAATCAGGGAAAGGAAAGGGGGAGGAAAAATCAGACAAAATCTACCATTAACTTAATACTCAGAATTAAACTAACCTTGCTGACACTGTTTGCTTTATGCTAAATCAACCCAGCTTTGATATTCTGGTAGGAGATGGAAGTAGGTCAAGCCCTGATGGCTTGTTAGGAGTTTTCAGTTGCCAGCAGGACTTTTTCTTACCTGTCATTCATTATGATTACCTATATTCATTATAAGGCATGTAACTTACTCCTCCCCACAGCATGGCTTGGAAGCTCCTCCTTATTGGTCTTTTCTTTTTTTTTTTTAATGCATGCTATCATGACCAGGTCAGAGTTGGGATGCACTCTCATTTAATGCAACAGGTAAAGGAGGAAAAAAGAATTAGCAAGTAACAGCACACCCCTAAGCCTTGTGCCTACTTAGCCAGACCTAAGCTAGTGTGAGATTTTGCAGCATTAGACTTTACATACCCAGGTATGCTAAAAACCAACAGTCATCCTTCTTAATGTAGCAATGGTTAAGAAAAGCATTTGGATAGGATGTTGAGTATGTGTTCCTACAGGAGTGAAGTTGAGTGTATGAACCACAGTCAATAGCTCTCAGATAAACTCTGAAAATCCAATTTGAGCAAGATCTGAGTTTTAGACTCTGAGTTTTAGACAACTTTGACAAAGCTTTTCCAGCAAGGTGTTAGATTCTGTCTTTACAAGTCCATGGTTCCCCAGCATTAACAGAAATAATTACGAGAGTCTGGCAGCAGAATGGAGCCCCACCAGCACAATTCCTAAAATAGCTGTACTTCGAAAGGATTCTAATATATTTCCAAAACCTGCAACATGCTGCACTGCACTGACATATCAAGGATATGACTGCATCAATAAAAACTCTTCACATACCCTATATGAAAACAGCAATAAGAAATAATGCTTAGGTTCCTTCTGATAAACATGGTCCCTGCAGAGCAGATAATTGTTTATAGATTGATTTACTCAGGTATTAAAACCATAAGGTGGAGCACTGATCATGAGAAGGATTGCAGGGTTGAACTCCGATAAATATGAGAAGTCAACCACTGGCACTAAGATACGAGCATTATCACGCTCAGAACTGAAGCAGTTAAAGTAACACTTTACTGCTCATTTAACTATACAATAAATACTTAAAAATCAAAAGAAACCCAACTCCCAGAGAGGGGAAAACACCAACTGTTTGAAAATCAGGTGACAGGAAAAAGAAGCCTGGGACTTTATTGTGCAGCCTCACTCAGTGTTTCTCACTTGTGTAAATCCAGTGCTCTTTCTGCACATGCTTGGGCCCTTCAGGAAGTTATCAATTACCTTTTACATCAATCTTTTCAAAAGCAGTCCCCTTTTCAGCTGAACCAAATATGACTGCATTAGCAGAACAGTCATGCTAATTCTCCATTGCCTGTAAATTAACATTCATAGTTGGAAATTTAATAGGTTTGTCAGGTGCACTTCCTTCTCAGGGTCCATACAGTCCTTAGATGTGCAGAGACAACTTAGGACTGGGGAAAGCTACGTCCATATCCTACATCTGTTTCATTTGGAGAAAAGTTTCTCCTCCCAGATCAGCCACATCAGCTCCGGTAGAGAAACAACATGCTCCCAAGTTTCTCATATGCTAGGCCAGTTAATTTTACATGAGGGCTTTTGGCTGCATATCTTTATGTCAGTCAGATTTCTACCACTGCTGATCCACTCACGTTAATAAAACTATTTAATGTAGGTCAAGCCTTTTATTTAATTGCTTCTAATAAAAATATATAAATCAACGATTGTCTACAATACTTTGCATGGAGAAAGGTCCTAAATACCCCTTCAAGAATTAGAAGCAACAGAAAGGAAGAAGAATCAAAAAGGCAAGGATAAGTAAATCTCACCAGCTCCATCACCTGTTAGGCTCTCTGGCCAAACTGTCTAGTGTATCAAATAAACACTTAATAATAAAAAGTTGTTCAGTTCTTCAGTGGATTGAAGAAAAGAAAGAGGGAATAAAAAGAGGAGAAGTAGTATTCAGTAACATTTGCAGTCAGTTACGATGAAGACTGCATGTACTATGGACAAGCAAAGGGGGAAAAAATGCCAAGAACAGAGTTATCTAAAGGCAAATTATTGCTTAACAGAAAAAAATATGTTTAAAAGCAAGTAGCTGCATTAAGTGTTTCATGTCAGACCATAGCCAGCAGACATCTCTGATCTATTGGTTCATCTCAAGTAGAGGCATAACAGCTGTATAATGCAGATCTGGCAATCTTCTTTCTTTGGGCATAATTCTCATAAAACACACACACCTCCCTGATTGTTCAGACAAATCTGTTTAGCACTTTGATAACAAAAATGATGGGCCCCTTTAAACTTAAGCCAACCTAAATATATTCTTGAATTCAAAAATTCATTTGCCCAGACAAGTATGAAAATCAGGTTTTGTGCTATTAGTGTAAGGATTGTAGCATATTATTATAATATAATATTTTATTTTTATATATTATATAAAAATATTATATTTATATATAAATATATATTATATTTTTATATATAATATAAAAAATAAAATAAATATTTTAAAATAATTATTATTAGCTAGTATTCGTATTGGTCTAACTATTAACAATTTCTCTCATGCTGAGGATAAGACAGCTGAGAATAGTGAGAACTGGCTCCTCGCAGCACATTTTGAGTGACAAAAAGGAATTTTGTTGTAGTAGCTTTTTCTCATTTTAGCCACAAGCATACCTGTGCCTTGGTCAGCAAATAAATGCATTGTCACTGCCTCATAGAGTTTATGCTAAGAACAATGCTTTGAACCTCAAGTGTTCTTGAGGTTCACTAAGAATGAAGTACTTTCGGAGCTGGTAGGCTGGTTATTTATATTGAATAGAAACCCTCTTTGAACCAAGGATGTGCAGCATGTTTAAAATACACAAGTAAGATTACAGATTTCCCGGGCCTCCACCTGTTCTCCTAAGTGCTCTTTACAAAGCCTCTCTCCGACATACCTTTTTCATTTTTTTCCCCTTTTTTCATCACTTCCTTTCTCTTTACATTTCTCCCACCATCCTCTAAACAGAGGTTCCCTGGCTCACTTCCAGCTGAAGCATAACTTGTTTTCTTTCTCTTCTGATGTCAGACAGAATAAAGAATGTATTTTACATGAGCTTTGCAGCATTTCATTCAACTTATCTTCTAGTATCAAAATACTTCTCTTGTAAATGAAAATCTGCAAGGTTGAACATTAGCGAAAACTCTCATTTATGACACCACAGAAGACTTGTTGTCCTACTGGTGGAATGTTTTCTTAGAACGAACTCAAAGAAACTGCCAGTTTCCCTCATTTTGAATTCACAACTTTTCACTCTGTTTCTCAAGGAGTAATGTAATGTCCTGGGAGGGTAACAGCCTTCAGCCACCAGTTTCACCAGGGATGAGGAGGAAAAACTGCACAAGAATTGCAGGCTTCGTGAGACTTTTTTCAAAATTTTCTCTTGTCTATTGGCAGAAATTATTCTGCAAGCAGAGGAAGACAGTTTTCTTCCCTGTAAGCCCAGCCACAACCACCACCGTAATGAAAGACAGCAGAATCTCATCACAGAGCATTTGGATAGATGTGAAGCCAACGCTTAGCACTTTCTTTTAATTTTCTTGAGAGTTTGGTCAAGTTTGAAGCTTTTTTCAAAATCTTCAGAGGCTTGCTTCACCAGCAATCCTGTCCTGGAATTAACAGATAAGTCCTCTAATATGCTAAGGAAACTCATCTCATCAGTGAGTCTGGTCTAACTGCACATGTAGGCTGACGCTGCTCTGGGTGCCCAGGACCCAAGCATTTTCAGGTTCTTGCGTATTCTTCTCACTTGGGAATTAAGCAGTTGCCTATAATCTAATCACTGAAGTGTTGCTGGCTGTATTTTTGTCCTATCAACACAGCAATCAATCCACAGCTAGCACCTACTCAAGCTGAACTTAACAGTGATCTATCATCAGAAACAGAGGTCTATGTGCAAGACAAAAGTGGGAGAAAAGACAGAAGAAAGAGTGACTTATAGGTTTATTTCCCAAATGATATTCCACATTATGTACCACTGCAAAACGTCTTTTAAACTATACTGATTTGTGCTTTTGCATTGCAGTTATTCATTTCTATTAAAAAAATGCTCCAAAAGTGCATTTCTTTGATTCCCTTAGAAACTTAGTTCTAAAGGAGCTCATTCCCCTTCAATACTTATCAAAGCTCTTTAGCTTAAATTGAAGTCCTACTACCCATCATGGTTTTAACAGGACTATACACATGCTTAAGTTAGTAGGCCCCATCCTCTTCAACTAAATCAATTGCATATATTCTAACTTAATTAAATCTATTTATGTGGATAAGTATACCACTATTTAACCTAATATTTTAGATCATCGCAAAATATCTATTTAGCAGCATTACATCACTGTAATTGACAGCTTTTAAAGGACACTACCCATTTACATAGAGTTCAAGTATTTAATATAGTTAGAGTTGCCTTGATTTTGTTTCTGAAGACCTGAAAGTGATTTATTAGCTATTCCTGTCAGTAATTAAGTTATTGAAATATCACTCCAATATTTAAAATGTAATTAAGAAAAAAAATAAAAGGACACCAAGAAGTCTTTGCAGACACAAAACTTCAACTTCAAATGGAAAAAACAGGTCCTAATTATGTAAGTTTCTGTTAACAGGATAGGTACGGGTATATATATTTTTAATGTACTTTATTATTTTTATTACTGCTAAAATAGTATCCCTAAAATAATTTCAGATATACATTTTTAATCCCTGGCACTTCCTCCATAATTCAAAACTGTAACTGGCCTACAACTGTCCTATTCAATCATTTACTTTCCAGCCCTCCTACCGCTTTTAATTTTCTTTGATGTTTTATATATTCTTAGGCACACAGTTAACAAAGATTACTTTAAAAAGACTGTCCACCATGCATTTTTGGCCTCCTTTTCTTAAGTCACAAAATAAACCGTCTTATCCTGGTCATAACTGCTATCAAGTTTATACCTCACAGTATTTTATTTTAGCAGATTCTTTCACAAGAATAATTTTTAACAAAAGTGAATGATTTACTGGCTCTGGGAGTATATTTCCACCTACTCAAAAGGGAGAGCTCTCGACAGTCAGGTTGATTCACATCAAAAGCCTCTCAGTACTGTAGCATAGCCCTGTGCAGCTTTGCATTCCATGTACTCACTTTTCACCAGCTCTAAATCAATCTGGAGAAAATCACTTAAACATGAATGAAAGAAGGGAGCCCTTTGACTCTGTTTTATGTTATGAAAATGCATACCTATCTGCTCATTGACCTAGAAAACAGCCTTAAAGCGGTGAGCAGTTATCTTTGTCAAATGTTTGGTCATAAGAGTTAAACCACCCCTTCTAAGACTGTATTACACATTGGAAAGCGGAGCCATCATCACAAATTTCTTTTGCCACTTATAGCATATTATTCTTGTGATTCTTATAGCCTATTATTCACACTTCATCAGCACATTTCATTGCAATTAAATCGGTGTAGGCATTCACTTCATTTTACTGATTTTCATTATCAAGGTAACTAAAACAATGGAACTAACTAGTTTGGTTTACATTTCTGGTAACTTTGGTAACCACACCATGATTTGTGGATATTCACTACTTCCCATGTATTATACGAGTGTTAAAACTATTGTGAGCATATTTGACCTAAAAATTTCAACTGCTAGAAGACACAGAGTAACCAACTATACCTAAAAAGTGCATCTTCTGTAGGAAAATGGATTATACCACAGGGGTTATTCTTCTCTCATTTCTCTATTATACTAGGGGCAAAAAATATTTACATTTTTCTGACAGTCGAATTAATGAATAAGGTCACTATATAAATTGCCTCTTGGGAACAGGTTTAATTAATTGGATTAATATAAGAGAGATACATGTGGACTATCTTAAAGGAAATTTTCCATCCTCAGAGATCACCACTAACACCCCAGTCCAGCACAGTTGCAATATGCCCAGTACGATAACTTACTATATTGGCTTTTGCTGATCACCCAGCAAGTGCTATATAACCTCATTTATGTCACTGTCAACACTGAGATAGGACTCCAGAATTTGAAGCAAAATACTACAGTCCTCTTTTGCTATGAGTTGAATTAATGCCGCTGATCCCAGAAAATTTAGTTACAAGTCTACAAGTTTTTCCCCTTAGCTTCATCTTTAAGGTTTGACTGAACAATGTAACTATGCAGCTGGCAGGTAAAAAAGCAGAAATTCAAGGCAAGTAACCACAGAACTCTGTCTGCTGAGATGCATTACAACTGTGATGGGAGCTTTGTTGTGTTTCCACCCCTTACTGACCAGGCAATAATTCACTGGCAAAATGCACTGTCTCACATATGACCAAATGCTAGCAGCATTCTCACTTCCCCTCCCCTCCTTCAGTCAACCCACTTCAGGAAGGGTTGAAATGTTCAGCAGTAAGGTTAAGAAAGCTTCTCGGGTGGCTTGCAATTATAGTATCATGTTAGGTTCTTATTTTTGGTAATACCATTCAAAGCGTGCTCACAGTAGCATAATAAAAACTGATACTAATTAGTTAATAATAAGTGAGACCTAGAGCATATCAGAGGGATTAATAACCAGATGGGAGGTGGGACAGCACAAAGTCAGCCTGAGGCCACAATCACCCCAGCTAGCTATTCATTTTGCCAGGAAATACCTCACGTGATCGTTATTGCTATTAGAACCTGTTTGGAATTTTATTCAGAAGGAAAATAAACATCTTTCTCATATGGCTTTAAACCCCCCAGGTGCTACCAAAATTAATTATTTGATTACTATTGCTGCTCTTAGAGTTTTCTGGAAAATTTATCCTGAGAAAAGGATCAAACCCTTCTCCCTCTGTCTTCCTCCTGCACATACACCAAGCCCCAATAAGCTTTTATAACCATATTGGGTTTGGGGTAAAATGCATCACATTTTCATTCTATTAGAGAAATAATGAAAGGAGGGATGGCTAAGTACTTGAGCTGGGTTTCATTCCAAATATTAAGAAAAGGAAACACCCATGCCAATAAATATAAAGCCTCAGAACTTGAGAAAATAATACCTTCTTTAACCTGAAGGTCCAGCAATCACACATTTGTCCACCTCTATGAACTGGAACTGACTAGAACAGGTCACAAAAATTCCATCAGAACACAAAGCTAATGATGCTTAAATTGGTTAAGGAAATAACAACTGAATTGTCCCTTTAAAGGTTAATTGTAGACCTGCCAACTGAGTGACCTACATTTGCCTGGTCAAAGCACCTGTGAGAGAGGGCAAAAGAAATACTTTCAGAAAGGAAATTCTGTTTTGACATTAAACGATACACTCTTCCTTTTCATTGCTCACAGGCCTCGAAATGCAAACTGACCTTATACAGGGTACAAAGCAGCACAGCAGACTTTCACGTCAGCTGCTGGCCGCAGAATAAAGACCACAGAGCTACAGCCACGTGAGAAGTTGATGATTTTTGGATTATTTCCTCAGTGCAAATCTTTCCTCTCGTTCCTCTTCCAAATACAAAAAGAGCTTTACGGAAGCCTTTTCCTTATTAACATATTTCTTTAAACTTGCACTATTTATGCAAGCCTGCTTTACTTAGCCACGTACAAAGTACACGTCGTGCTTACAGAAGTGGACACAAAAGTTTTGCTGTTCCACCATGAAAGTCCACTTGTAGAGAAAGTGAAGGTGGCAGTTGTAAGAATCCTAACACTCAGCACATCTATGTAAAGTTGCGGTTTTGTCTTTTCTATCACCAAAATAGAGAATTGGAAATGCAACATTTAAGAAGTACCAAAACCTAGTCCATGAATGATATTTCCTTTTGAGATGTGTTTTCTCTCTTAAAGCATGTTATCCTTTTGCATGCCCTTATTACTTTTCCACATGTGCCTCTCTATAAAGATGTCTAAATGTTTTGATATTTTTTCCCTGTCTCCTCATTCCTGTTTGTTCTTATTGTATGGTATGCTCCATGTATTTTATCTAGGTGAAATAAAAAACAAGGCTGTGCTAACGGGAACTCAACTCTTCAAAGCTGAGAAGAGCTCCCTTCCTTTGCCAGTGGACAACCCAGAGAAGCATCAGCTTTCTTTTTGTGTTTCCATCCTCATTCCAGTGGCTGACTAATTTCCTAACACATTTCAATTATGCAAAAACTCTACTTACAGCACTATGATAAAAAGGGGAACACTTAAACTGTTTAAATTAGGCTTCTAGTTGTAGGTGCCTCAAATCTCTCTCTCCCTGAGCTTCATGTGCAGCCCTGGTTTCTAAAGCCTAACTTAATCACATGTGAACTAACTTTCAAAAGCTGAAAATGTGAATATCCTCTTCACAGACAAGGTATGTCAAAATTTATGATATATAAGTTTTATTTTGAATTTTGCTAAAGAAACGGAACAGTTCTTTGTCAGCTGCCTGGAAGCAAGCAGAGAACTTTTCCACTTGTTGCTAAATGATACAAACATATTCGGCTGCTTTGAGGGACTGCTGTTGCTGTCAAAACGTATTTGCCTTGGAAGCCATCCAATTTCATCTTGCCATGATATCAAATGTGAGCTTATCTCAGTCACAAATGTCCATTCCTCTTTTATTTTATGGAAGTCTGCTAAAATTACAGCTTTTATATAAAGTCCAGTACAGTAAATAGGAATACCCCAAAAAGTTTCCACTGACTGTACATATTGTGAAAACACAGATGTTATTTTCTTTTAATAGCCTGACACCAATTTCCAATATGGCCCATTTAGTGAACATTGAACACTGTTCTACAGTATAAAAACCATGTCTAGAGTAACTTACATTTTGAAATCCATTTTGCATATATCTGATAGGACCAGTAATCTCCTTTGTAAAGAAGGTTTGCACTCTGGATTTTGTAAATTAAGGAAAACTATTAGGTTTGTCATTCTAATAATTTCATTTTCAAATAACATTTTTTGTTCTCATTCTATTTTTACAGTCACCACCAAAGAATCTGAAAGTTATGCAATACAACAGGCTTTAAAGCCACCAGGGACCCTCCTAACACAGGATGGAAATAACTTATTACGCAAATAAGATTAAAACACTGACCTTGAATCCACAGTCTTTTGCCAAGGGGCAGTGTGTGTGTGGGGGTGGAAAATCAACTGTGGTACAGAAGCTTGCACTGTGCTTAGGAAAGCACAAGAATTTTCAAAAGCAAAGACCTCCATCATACAGGAAAGTGGAGGCACAATGGACGTTATGATCATTTTAATATTTCATATGGCAAGGAATTTATTAGGAAATAACATAGCTTCACTTCTGCACACAGTCAATATTATTTTCTGCTCATTGTCCTCTCATGTTCCAGCCATAACTGCAGTGATTGTTTCAAACTGTTCCAGTCTCTCCTGGCCTGCAGAGGCCACCACAGCAGCAAGGGATAGCCTGCGGGGATGGAAGCCCAGCTGTGCCAGCAGCCTGGCAGCAGGTCTGCTGCAGAGGCCAGGCCAGCTGGGATTCCCTTGGAGACTGAGGGTGCCAAGGGGCTGGAGTAAACAGGCTTTGAATTACTTTGTGCTGACGGTTCAAGGCCAGGCTTCCAATATTAGTAATAACCCAGCTATGTACTGCAACCTGTATCTGTTACGCTGCGCAGCTGAGAACAAAAGTGCATTATAGTAAATGATTAAGTAGGAAAACAGGAAAAAAAATAAAATATTACTTTTGTCTCAATGCAGTCATGTTAACACTGCTACTACAGGCTGCCTCTGGCATTCTCTGAATTTTTCTAAGATCATCAGTGCCATATTGAAGTTATACTCAATAGGCCTAGGCTATCCATTTGCATGGGTTTGAAAGAGAGACAAAGCAGTGATTAAAGGAAATGGCCAACACCTAGGAAGACAACATCTGAACAGCTGGTCCCACTTTTTGAAATGTATGCTTCACCGAGACAAACAGGAAGCTAACAGGTTAATTTCTATTTTCAAATATTCTGTTAGATGGAGAGAGTTTCTTGCAGGGGCTGAGGATGTCTTTATCACCAGCAACACAGTCCTACTGTCTTAGTCCAGTCAGGCTGGAATATTGCCTCAAGGTAACATTCTTTTTTTTTTGTCTGGGTCAGCAAGATGTCTTTAAAAAGGGAATTACAGTTGACTGCTTCACCTAAGAACCTGAAAGAAGCAGATGATATGAAGGAGGGTTTTTTGGTTTTGTTTTTTGGGTTCTTCTTTTGTTTGGTTTGTTTTGGGTTTTTTGTTAACTACCGCAAAAAATATCTCTCCATGCATCTCCCAGAAGAGGGCTGAGAGGGAAAGAACCAGAGAACTGCTGGAATATATGTTCTGAGGAAAGACAGACAGAACAGAGACTTTTCAGGAGCACTCCCTCCCAGGGCATCTCCATGCCCATTCTCCTCGGTTTCCAGAATGGAAACACATCTATTTTCCTGTCATACATATATAAAAAAATCTGATAGATTGGTATCTAAGAAGAGAAAAAAGTGTTTCTCCAGAAATTGGAGAATTAATTGGAATTAGTTGTAACAGCACAGTTCCACCCAGCCTTAAAGACTGAACAGCTAATATTATGAAATTAATATAAACACATACAGTGTTTAAAATATTCTGTGTATTAAACAACTGCATTTTTTAGTTTCATCAAACAGGAAATTTTGCTAAAAGAGGTGGTAGAAAACAAAAAAGGGAAAAGAGAAAACAAAAAGCCCATAAATAGAAACTCTCTGAAAAATACAAAACAAACCTAGAGTTTCGACCAGGAAAAAAGTGAACAGACAGTTGGCCATTCTTTAGAAAAAAAGTTTGATGAATCCTTTTTTCAACCAATTAAAATCAGAATGGCTGTTGAAGTTAAGAATCCAATTATAGAGCTGTTATTTGTTCTGATTTTTATTATTACAGTGAAGATGGAAATGTCAAATGAGAGTGTAGCAGGAAAGGAAAAATATCTCAATAAATCATAAAACAAATCTTAAAGGGAAATAAGATAATCTGCCTCATATAATTGTAGAATAATTATATCTGTCCTTGGGTATTATCATATAAGTAGTCAACAGGGAGGATAACCTTCCACAGAAGATGGTAAACATTGTAAAAGTCAGCCTTAGTCTTTAATAACTTTTCCGTAAGTATTAAAAAATATCAGCTCTAATCTGACACATCATTCTTAAGATACATCATTCATACCAAGAATAAAATGTGTGCATAGACACATACCTCTTTTCCGGCCTGGCGTTCTGCCTCTGGGACTGGGAATGCCTGCTGCCTCTCAATGCTGCTCTGCTCAGATGGCTGTTGTTATGGCCTCCGGAAGAAGCAGAGGCCCGAAGGCCAGCCCAAAGCTGCTCTTCATTCCTGTGAAGTGGCACAGATGTACGGATGGCAGAAATGACATGGCCAGGATAAGCAGTCAGCGAGTCCTCGTGGTGGCGGGAATTCTGATGAGCAAGAGTTCTCTCTGAGGCCGGGTACTGCCGCCCTGGCCTTCGGTAGCCCCTTTCACGGTAGTAGGCTGGGAGGCAGGGCCGCGTTTGCTCCATCACACCACCACTGCAGCTCCGGGAGCAGGCAGACCAGGGGCCCCAACTTCCCCACATGCCTGGGATTCCTGCACTGCTATCCTCAGATGCATCTCTTTGCTCTTCTATCCTCTGGGGAACCTGTAGACACAACAGATTGACTTAGGAACAAGAATTCACACTGTAATATCAGGAGAGCACTAATATCCTTTTTAAGCCATTCACGCTGCAGTCACAAGTGAAACTGAATGACATAGGATGTAACTTGTCTTATTCATTCCCTATCAAACGGCTGCCTATTCTGCCAGTATAGGAGGAGGTCTCCTATAGCCATCAACCATTCAGACCAAAAGTAATTTTTGGACTATCTGGACAGGAATAGATTTTCTTTAGTTTTCAGCAATGGAAACCATTGCGTAATGCAAATCTTGGAAATGTGGAGATTGAAAACTGTTATAATATTAGCAAAGTCAGGAAGTAAGGTCATTTTTGGTGACGAGCTTGGGTCAACAGACACTGGCTGCTCTCTTCCACTCTGATGCCTCAACAACGGAGATTGCTAGTGGTCACAATAATATTTCAGGAATTCCCATCTAACGTGGAACTTTTTAGGAAGGCAATAAGACGTGAGAGGACAGGTTGATTTCCAACCAGCCAAAAATACTGCAATAGTTAACTCTTATATTACCACTTTTCCTCCAGCCTCCATATTAATGCTTCAAGGAAAAGAGCTACTCAAGATGACCCACCCACTCCTACATTCACAGAAATCCCCATCAAATTCAATAAAAGACAGGACAAATTGTTGGTCTCGGGTGTTCAGTGCCACTTAGCCCATGCTCACCATTCAGCGGTACAGGGAAAGCAAAACAAAGAACAACCCCAAAGAGAGGGGTTTTTTCTCTTGAAGGGAGCTAGGAAGGATTAGGAAGGGCAGGGACTGTTACTGTAAGGAGAGTTAACCCCTCAAGCTGTGGCAAAATATTTAAATATCCTGACCTTGTGGTTGGCAGGGTATGAGCACAGCCTAGAAGTTACAACCACCCATCTCCATCTCCTTGTGGACTTGTGCCCCAAGCTTTACCCATTCCTGGAGCTAGATATAGTCAGGATTTCTCAACGTTTCACACTGGGCAGAGTGCTCAACTTTGTTGCACAGAAATTAGATCCATTTTCATTAAACGCATAGTTTTTCTGTTGCTTCCCTTGTCAACTGGCTGAATCACAAGTTTTCAAAGCAGGCTTCCAATGTCTGATTCTCACAATTATTAATATGCAGAACATTCTTTTAAATTAGCATCTTTTAATAGTTTATTTATATTCTGAATAACCTTTGTACCAACAAGCACACATGCATATCAATTCAATTAGGAGACAAAAAAGGCACTGTCCACAACCAAATGCTTGCCATACCTCTCCAGCCCTATTCAAGTGTGTAGCTACCTCAAAATGAGCTTTGGAAAGACAGACTTGTCTGTATGACACTTCTCCCCCCTTCAAAGGATGACCTCCTAAAGATGTAACTTCCATTAATAATTTTGCCTCAAACATTACTGTATAATAGCAAAAGATTAACATCCACATACTTTGCCTCTAGTGACAGATAACATGTGCAGTCACTAACAACTGCAAATCACCTATGCCAGTGAGCATACATTACTGATCAGCTAGCTATAAACATGGCAGGCTTTGGTGGAATGTCGTTTGCAAACATGGGTTGAATACACCGTTACAATACAAAAAGCCAAGCCAGTGCAGCGTTTGTGGTGCTGCTGTGTAATAGTCAGTTGTGGTCTACATAATCTGAAACATTTCCCCCCTCTGAGGCTGCTCTCACACTTTCATCACCAACCACAGAAGAAACTGCATTTAATTATAACTTGGGAATAATAAAAAGCATCTGCATTAGTGTGATATGTTACCCATTTCTCCAACGTTATTTGAAAACAGGAGCAGATGTCTCTGGGTTTAATATGTCTTTTTTCTGTGGGTACCCCACTTGGCATCAGCCCTTTAAATCCAATAGCCTGTACAACCTAATACCGCATAATATCAAAATTATGAATAACATACAACAAGGTCTTGGTTTCTGGCTGTTACATTTGCTTTCATATCCAATAACAGAACATCACTGGCTCACAATTTGACCAACTAAACAAGCTATTCTTCAGTTTGTGATTTTTTCAGTGAATATTCAGTGTTCATACCTACACTACACATTAATGTAGTCCTACCACAGATATAAAATGATAACAGTTAAACACCAAGACACTCTTCTGGTCTGAACTCAGTTTGCAGTAAAATTTACTTCTTATAAAACTAATAGTCCTTTGTTATCAGACAAGTCAGGTTTCATTTGTCTGGACTACTTCTTAATCATTTCTATGATGGTTCAGTACACCTTTTTTTTTAGAAGCCAAAGACACTCATGCAGGCAACAACTAAAATCTATTAGTCTGCAAGCAACTGAATTCACCACTAATATAAGAAATATCTCATTATGCAGAAATAGAAACTGATATAATAGGGACAAGCGTTGACCTGTTGCAGAGAGAACTTTCTGGTTGCCAAACTTCATTGCAGCAAGAATTGTTTCAGATAAAATGATACTTTAAATGACTGAAGGCAATGTAAAGTAATTTCACACCCCTTAATCTTCACAGTAAAAGAGTTTTAGACACACAAGAAGGTTTAATCTAGCTAGCTAAGTAAGAACATAGTAATAAAACTAACCAAAAAGTAACAATAAAATGTCTTATACTGACATCAATACTACTTAGTTACAAGATGACAAAATTCTGAGACTGGAATTTTCAGTAGCAAATCAGGTTATGCACTTTCATTTTTAATTAAGGTCTCTGTTTTCTTACTTTGAGAAAGATGGGGGGTACAGACAAATCTTTAGAGAAGATGACGTGTGATTAATGACAATCTACTCAGTGAAACCTACTACAAAAGACTGAATAAATTGAAGCTGCTTACCTTAAGGAATGAAAAACCTAGCGGGCAATAAGAAGTCTTCCAAACAGTTTACATAAATAAATACAAAGAGCTGTTCATTTTCTCTTTGCAGCAAATTGTTCTCCATGTCTATAGCCAACACACAAGTAACAGTGGATTTAAATCTAATCAGAGTTGAACCAAATTAGCTAGTAGGAAAAACTACTTATTGGAAAGGCAAACAAAGCAAGGGAACAGATTGCCTGAGGAGATCCTGGCACCACGGAAGCCCATCCTGAACCTCTACCAGGAACAGCTAAGGTATAACTGATCCCTCCCCGGGGCAGAGAAGCTGAACTACAGGACCCACAGGTGACTTCCCGTCCTTTGGTCCTGTGATTTCCAAGGTACTTTGTAGCCTGTAATGAATTCTACCACAGCCCTAGGATATAGCCCAGAAATTACAGGTAGCTACAGGAGACAGCTGAAGTACTCCAGCACATCTCAGAAACACCACATATTCAGAGATTCCTGACGCTAGGTCCTTCCTCCTCTCCCTTTAAAAATTACCCATTAAACAGCACACTTTCTAAAGGGAAGAGTTTGAGCCTGCACTGGGGAACAAGTGAAATGCATACTGAATTTTCCTTGCCAAGTTAAGTCATGAAAGTAATTTCTTTAATAAATCACATAGCCTGCAAAAGGGAGAGATCAACTAACCCATTTAATCTACTTTCCCATAGTTTATGATTGATTCCTTCTCTAGGTGACCTAATAATATTCATTCTAACTATAAATGCACCATCAAAAAGATTTCTATCTACTGCAAGTTAATCAACAACCAAATATTTTGCTCTACAAATTCAGTCTATTTTTCCCCTTAATTTCACCCCATAATTCTAGTCCTTTCTTTCTTTCTTTCCTATACATTTTTCAGTTATTTGGCAGGACAAGTTTTGTAATTGGAAGTAATACATTTCACTAGGTACAGCTGTATAGTAAACAATGTAAAGAAAAGTAAGACAAGCTTTCAGGTGTGCAAGCACTTGCAATTTCCATATCTGCACTAACTCCTATCAAGTTGCTATCAAAGATTCTTTAAATCAGAAATTTTCTTCATAATGATTGTTATGCACCAAGTATCTTCTGATCTGTCACTTTTCTAACAGTGAGTGGCAAACTGAATTGAGGCTAGATTTTTAGAAGGGTAGTTGCAGGGTCACTCTTCTTCCTTTACATATGAGCACTCTGCATCCCTTTCTGTTCTTTTCCCCCAGTTTTCTTGTATTTTGCTAGTTTGCTACTTTTGTAAACAGGAGCTGCCTTACATTCAGGTTTATTCTGACAGTTGTCTTTTTCAAATTAGGCAGAGTTTCTAAAACAGTTTGATGGGGTTTTTTTCCAAAAACATCATTCATATATAAAATAAATATATGAGGTCAGTGTGTAAAAAGTATATAAAGACTAAAACTTCAGAAAGGAAGTACTTTATTTAGTTGTCATTCCTGTAGCTTTAGCCCTATGACAAGCATTGAGTCTTTCCTCACTTTTACTATATTACAACCTTAGATCTTATTGAATTAAACATACTACCAGTATGTTGACGTAGATAGTATTTTAAATAGAAAAACAGTTTATCTTGAATTCATATAATTCAGCAATTACTCTGATCCTGATTCAAAAATTCCAGCAAAAACTAGGAGTGCACAAGCTATTGAAATGCAATGCATATTTCTAGTACCGCCTCTGTCAGAATTTAGAAATAAGATTCGCATCTCAGGATTTCAGCAGCAGTTTGAAACTATACTATGCAAGAAACTATACTATACTACTACTACCTGAAGAAGAAATATCACCTGAACTGAAAGCCACAAATATTTCGAATGTAACTAGTTGTGTGTGAAGACAATGACTGACAATGCAGTACTGATCTAACAAACACTGGTTTTAAATACTGTAGGATACTTCATCCTATTAAATTATAGTTACGTACAAATTAACTGTTCAGATAAGTAGGGAAAAAAGCAGATAAATCAGAGGCCCATTTAACCCAGTATTATGTTTCTGACTGTGTGGAAGAAGTAAAGATTTAGGGAACAGCATAAGAACCAGGACACGCTCAGAGACATCCACAGGCCCTCTGCTTCCAGCTAATCAGTAATTTAAGGGCCTCCTTCAACTAAACACCATATTCAAATTGTTTTTCATAGCCACTGCTGGACTTAATCTCCATGAATACAGTTAACACATTTTTTAGCATATTTCTAATCTTGGTTTCCAAAAGATTGTGCTTTTTACCTTGAAAAAGTGCTTCCTTTTCCTCTGATTAAACATGCAGCCTGACAGTTTCACTGTCTCCCCCAAATTTTTTCATTGTGATAAACAAAGAATGATCATTCTGTATTCTCCTTCACCATAGCATGATGTTTGACTTGAAATCACTAATGTAATCCGATTCTGGGATCTCTCTCTGAAATTCAGCAGTCCTAATCTGTTTAGTCTCTTTTTGTAAGGAAAACAGGCCAGAGTTTGGACTGTCCTCATTCTCAGCACCTTTTTCACTGCTACATTTTGACATGGGTGTGCAATGCTGCATACAGTACTCCAAGTGTGAATTAATGATGGACTTTCACAGTAATAATGATCATAATGCTTGGTGACAGTACTTACCTTTTAACCAGCTACATAATTAAGTAAGCTGCTATAGCCCCAGCCAATATTACTAAGTATTTTGCAGATACTGAGCATGTTATAGCAGTCCAAATTCAAAACTGAAAAGGGATACAAGACAATGGCAAGCTTTAAACCTGGAGATATCTAAACCAAATCAGACATTTCTGGTTTTTTCCTGAATTCAGTTTAGATACAATGACGTCATATTTCATAGATTTAATTTCTAACATGTTATTGCGTAATTCTTCTTCCTGGTTAAATGCCCTGAATTTAAATGGATTCATGAACAAATTAACTACATCATATTCCTAATTCTACATCTGAAAAGTGATGTAACAAGCATGAATGTATGTTTTGTAAAGCTTTATGGTATTACTTTCACCCAAAGGCAAAGAAATAGCATCCAGAAGAACATCCAGAAGAACCTGCTCAGAAAAATGCTACCAATGGTATTCACTCAGTAAACTCATATTCATGTGCTGGATGCAAAGTGGAATTAACAGAAGCCAGCATGCCATTTTTTATTTTAAACTACTACTATCATATTTGTCCTGTGCTTCCCAGAGCAAAGACCCCTAATCCTATTAATATTCCTCAACACCCTTCAGGCTTTAGGCATTTTTTCATTGTCCTTTCCATGGTCTTTCTTCTCATTACACCACACATGATAACCCATGCTATGACACCAAACTGTCACCATCTTTATTAAAGGAGTGTCAAGGCACTTGGAAAACATGACCTCTTCTTATTTATTCCATTACCCCAGGGTCGCACCTCCTTTATTTTATAGTTCTGACTGATCAAAGATTTTGCTAGGGCACAGCCTGTCACAGAAGATGTGCATGCAGCTTTTATCACAGCCAGGCTCAGCCTAACTGAGGATTCAAAAAGCCAGTATAATAGTATATTGTTATTATTAAAAATGCATATGTCATTATTTGGAATGAGATGAACACAGTATTCTCCATGAACATTCGCCATCTTATTATAAAATTGATCGATGATCAATCCCACAAAGTAAAAGCTATTCTTTGCTCTCTTAAAATTTCAATAGTGTAAAAACAAAAGCAGGCAGACTCACAGAAACTAGAACTGACCTGCAGTTCAGAGCACAGCATGCCAAATTTTGAATGGGCTGAGGAAATTATAGTTTAGTTTTAGAACCTGTTCAAGTGTAACATTATCGTATTCCCCTGCCAGTGTTGTAAACACATCTATGGAACAGGTTTAATTCTTTCACCAGTCTAAGCATCTTACAGGAATATTCTTCTAGTATTAGCCCAGCTGATTTCCAATAAAGGTCATACCTATACAGCAACAACAACTTCCCAGCAGAAAGTCTTTACAGTCCATTTTATAGATGTTCATTTGCAACAACCATATTTTTAATGCCTCTTACAAGAAACATGTGGAACATTGGTAGTTTGATAAAAAACAATCTACCAAGAAACCCTAAAACTTGCAGATAACAACTTCTCAGATCTCTCAAGGCTAGCAGAAAAATGGAGCAGAGGCCAAACAAAACATCATGACACAATGTGTACATGTCTGCCTGGTTAGTATGCTCAGCTATTTTAATCCTTCAGTGCATTTTGGAAGCCTTTAATCAGAGATGTAGTAAACCGTTTGAATTTTACAGTACGTGGTAAGTGTAAATATTACCAGCTTAAACGATTTGGGTTTCCGTTCTTTGTATAAAAATTCTGTCTGAACATCTGTGCCTGTGAAGATTAAAGGGCTAAAAAGCCTGGAAATAGAAGACCTTTGTATTCACAAACCACTGAAGGGAGTTACAATGCCTGGAAAGCTTAACTGCCCCTTCAACCAACTTTGACCACATCTGAAGAAACTTTAACATTATTTAAATAGTCTAGAAAGTAAACAGCTCTGAAAAAAATTCAGAACAGTTTTTGTGCCAACAGAGCTTGAAGCTTCCTCCAAGTTTGGCTAATTTTTTTCACACCAAGACCACCTCCATTGTGCTCTGTGAGCCTAGTGTTTTAAGGCAGAGATTTCTTTCCATTTTTCTGTGAGACCATTAAGTACTTTCAAGTAAACAGATGGCTCACTCCTTATCTCACTTCTACCAGTTCTATATAATCACTCCTTCTCTACAGTAGGATTGCTTCTGATTTACAGTAAAGATGATAAGCATCAGGCCCTCACTATATCACAAATTAGGCTTCTTTAATAAACTATTTCCTCATCATTGACTATCATCTGTGACCCCAGTCTCTCAGCTTGTACTACCCTAGGCCTTTTCCAGGTCAATCATCTTCAGCTGTGACAAAGCTGTTGCCATTCTATCATATTTCTACACTTATAAAAATTCTTTGGGATCCACATGTGGTGGAAATATGCATTTTATTTACTCAGTAATTGACATAACACCTCTCAAGATTTCTGAGTCATCCACCCATCACTCCAGCAGCAGAGAGGACAAGCATCATAAAATAGAAAGCAACATTCCCTAACAGAACTACTCATCTGTGAATCCAAAAAGCTTCTCATCTTTATCATTGCTCTGATCCAAAGCCTGGGACAAAACTAGCATGCAATACTGCTCTGAAGGAAGATGAGAAGCTTAACTATGACCTTGTAAGTTCACCTGCTCTGGAATCCAACTGGAACAGAGATCCTTTCATTTTTTTCAAAGAAACACAAAATGAGCTTTAAGCCCCTCATGCTCCGAGCTTAAAGAAGTCAGTATTTTTTAATTAAAAAAAAAAAAAAATTCAGAGGTCCATGATAAAGCAGGTTAAAAATTAAAAAAGCATTGGCCTTGATTTTTCAAAGAGTGTATTTGCATAAAATAATGTATCCTTATCCTGTCTCCTTTCCCCAAACAAAGAAGAATTTTGTTTCCTAACCACTTTAATCCACAACATGAAGGACAGGGAATTAGTAACAGCGTAGAGGTAGCAAGAAAATTCTTTCAGCTGTTGTTCTAAATATTCTGTGGCACTAAAAGGCTAATTTTAAAGGAAAAGTCTTGGCATGGACTAAATCATCTATCCTGTTTCCTAAAGATCACTGTAATTAGAATAGCAACGTCGTTAGCTAGAAAGGCTCTATTTTACCAAAGTTTCAATGAATGCAACAGCACATATATCTATACAGTTAAAGTCAAGCAACTATGCTGAAGGCAAGCAGACATAATGACCAGTGGAAAATGGCAAGAGGAATATGGACTACATTTCAGTTGGTAGTGTTTTATGGAACTGATGTGTATGAAAATACAATAATAATGGACAGCTGTTATCTTATAAACAAGAAAAACATTACAAGAAAAAAGAAAGTATGACACCTGCAAACATTTGTTGCAAGGAACACGTACACAGCAGCTGTACGCAGATACATGTTGACTAAGCTGCTCTAGTAAAATTCAATTTAGTGTACGCAGCCCAGCAGGACAGAACCACAGTAACTTTGCAGTAGGCCTGTTAGCAAGAGCTGAGTTCCAGCTGACAAGTCCTGGACAAGTTATACGTTTCCGTCACTGTTGACTTTACGACAGAGCTTCACCCTACCTGGATTGCAAGGAAGAACACATCCTTCCGTTACATGCTTCTGCTTCTCAGGATATGTAAAAGCAAGGTGGTGACCAGCTGCGGTGGAGATCCCCTGGTACTCCTTAGAACTATTAGGCATTAGCCCTGGTGTCTTGGCCAAAAGCCAAGCTTAGATATTAACTACTTTGTCTAACTCCAATTTCCTCCAGTGTTTCAAGGATATAGTAGACTTGCTTCATGCTTCACATTTTACTCTATTAGAGTGTGTTCAGATGTATTAGGCAGCTGTATCCTTTTCAGTTAACAGAATAGTGATTTTTATGGGGTGTGGCAGGGTAAAAGAACAATGGAAATGAAACATTGCCATTTGCTGTCATTATTACAATATAAATGAAGGTGTAGGATCACATTTATACACAGAATTTCCCATATGAATCCTAAAAATGGTATCATAGATTTAGTAACCAAATTCTTATAACTTGAAATAGTACTCTTAAAGTTATCACCCTCTCTGTACACTCTCCCTCTACCTTCCCACTTACATCTCCATCATCCTCATTCTACAGCCCAGTAGAAGGAATCATTCCTAGCATCTTAAGCCCTTTGCGGTAGTGCAGTATACTGGAGGAAGCAAGCAAGGTTGCCAGGGAAAACAAAGATGGAAGGACAGAAAGATGAAAAAAATATCAGTGGCCTACTTCTTGATGTTTTCAAAGACAGAGGAGAGCAAGACCAAAACTAGTCTCCTTGCTTTTGCCCCTCAAAGTAGGTAATCCAATTAATCTAAGCATATGCCAGAATTCCTTTAAGTCTTAGCATTTCATTTTACTTGTCAAATATAAATGTTTCATTCCTAGGACAAACTTCAGGGAGGTACATGACTGCCCAGAAAAAGGTCTATCCCACAGCAAACAAATGTAGATGTTAAGCAATTTAAAAACCCTAGATAAGGAGGCATGGGCACAGGCAAGTGGGGTAGATACAGTATTTTTAATCATCTTGTCCTGAAGCAAAGTGAAAGTGCATAGATCCTCATGGTCAATCCACAGTGACAGATTAATTTGTTTAAAAGAACTTCTGATAAGCTCCTAATTCAATTTCATGTATTCTGCCAATGCAATCAACACAATGCGATTACGTGGTGGATCTAAGGAGAAAAAGGAAAACAGAGGTAACTTAGAAATTACTCCTTCTAGAGGTAAGGAAAACTTCTGTGTCTACTGAAAAGAAACAAAAAAATACCACCCCCCACACACACACAGCTCCAACCAAACCAAAAAACTCACCCTCTCCAAAAAAACAGTATACTACAGATAGGAAAGCTGTTCTGAAGTAGGTGTTAATTGTAGAAATTCCCTTTTATAAACAGAACTGCTATTTGAGTACCTTGCATTGCTACTCGGGCTACATTTCCATAAGCAACTGAACTGCTCTAACAGCTCACTGTGACCAAATGAGGGATCTTGGCCACCCTTCCCTTCCCCCTGTTCCTCTCTTTTCCCTCAGCTTCTGCTCCTGGTCCTGTTCCTTAGTTCTCCCAACTTACGAGTGATGACCCTTCAACATATTTGAATCCAACACAAGTGGGGGTGGGGGGGGAGACACGACACACCACAAAAAAAAACAAAAAACCAAAACCACACAGAAAACGCAACACCACACATCTTAAAGCATATTCACCTCCAAATTTTGTGGGGAGTATAGTCACAGCCACTTGATACACAGTTGCTTTTCATAGAGACATTGTGTGTCTGATAGAAAGAGATAACATCCAGTTCATTTCTTCTTTAATTTAGAGCCAGCATGAAGAAACACCACTAAGCCCAAACAGGCTCAAAATTCTTCAACAATATTGTACTGCCCCAATGAAATACTTGTACAAATAAATCCTGACACTTTTTCCATACACTGAAGATTAGTTTGTTAAGATACTGTACCTCCATTGCAGTCAACACTAATCTACAACTGAGTGACAAAAAGATATGCATAAATTCAAAGCAACTCCATTGCTTCAATGCTACTATTTAATGCTGTAACAGAAGCAAGATTACAATGCTGTAATCAAAGCAATATTTATGTCAGAAATTTTATATGGACAAACTTTACTACTATTTACATTACCAATTTTACTAAAATAAACAGGGCATAAATATAACTACAGCTTACTTTCTTAACACACCAACATATGATTAGTTAAATATCCACCCAGGAATTACTTCTGAAAAACTGGGAATACAGAATTCAGTGGTTGTCTGGGATAAGGGCTGTTATGTTTCATAGTTTAACCTTCTGTTCATCACAGTATGACACTTATCAGATAAAGTTAAATAATATTTATTCAATAAAATAAGCATAGGGAGGGGGAACAGAGAGCTTGACTGCATGATGAGCAGCAGGAGGGCTGTTCACATGTCAGTACTGATGAACAAGGAAAGTTAATTGTTCAAATATTAAGAAAGATTTCAGTTTAACCAGTTTCAGACAGGTTGGTTGATTTTTAAACGCAAGTGGCAATTATTTGGTTTCACATAACATTTCCTCCTTTTTTGCTAATATTGATGAATATTTTGGCCTTATGAAGAAGTACACTCGATATTCAGAAATTATATACTATGAATGAGGAATAAGTTAGATCATGAAAAAAACAACCTCCAAGAAGCTACTGACCAACACTACAACCCCTGCAAGAAACCATAAAAGTCTTTTGCATAGGAATTTTTATTTCTATCTAATCAACATATCATGTTTAATGTATTTGTATTACTGGCCAAACCTATACTATTTACAGAGATAAGATTAACAAACAGAGCAGTACCATAAGCTCAGACGCAGGAAGATGTAAAGATGCTCTTTGTTTTCAGTTTTTGTGCACTTCTGCCAGGAGAGACAGCATTGTTTAAAGTAAATAAGCACAAAAGCTACTTCTATATAAAAATCAGGTAGCCAGGTATTTCTGAAACTAGAAATTCTGTATTGGTCAATTCTGACTTTGTATGACAGACAAGCTTCCAAGAGTTTAATTCCAAAATTACAAAATCTAAAAGCAGAAAACATTGCCCAGACAAATGTTTTCCCCCAAAAAAATTATCTTCTTGCTAGCAAGTGTTCAAAACATTTTTACTTTAATAGCCAAGCTTAATTTTCCCCAGAGTAACAAAAGAAAGGGAACTGAAACGGAATAGTATTGCATTTAGTCTAGGGATGGGGGGGGCGGCTCCTGAAAGCAGAAGAATTACAGAATAAACTGCAAATGAAAAAAAATAAAACTTTCCCATTTGGTCCTGTCATCCCCCCAGGTATTCAATCCACTATCTGCACTTCCCTGCTATGGAAGTAATTTGGCTCATTCTTCTAGCTAACAGTCCCCAGGCTGTCATGCCAGAAATGGATTTTTGTGTGTGCATCTGAGGAAAGCAACCTGCTGAGCTCTGCTCTTCCAGATTTTGTTGATGAAATTTACCTTAAAAAAATTTTTTTTAAAAATGGCTGCTTGATAAGATAAACTTCTTTCTTCATGTTAAAGTCCTAAACATACGCCACTAAATCACGAGTAGATAAATGGTAAGTTAAGTAGTTCTAATGTACTGAAGCTAAATAAAAACTCTTACAAGTAAGAGCTGGGAAACTACAAAAAGATTTTTGTTCAAAAATCTACATTATGTCAGCCTCTCCAAAACTAGTATGACCTGAAACATGGATTCCAGGAAAAGAAGAAACAAAAGATTAAAATGTAGCAAGATTTTAAAACAAACATAAAATAGTATTTCCTGATGTTTTTAAGTGTTCTCAGGTCCTAAAAAAATCTCAGCTGAACTGTGGGTGTCCAGAGGCAGCTACAACTGGATTTCCATCAACTGCTTTGGGGATTGTCCTGGGTTTTATCTCATTTTCCCAAATGTTTTAATGTAAGAAAAAAACCTAGACTATTTGGAAGTATTTTAATGAATTAGCCAAATACCCAAGTTCAATTCTCTGATTTTATTTCCTTGTCCATAGTTTTCACAGCAAAAATAACTATATGCAGGGTGCACAAGACAGAATCCAAACACTCTCCAACACTGCACATTCAAGCATCAATCATACACACATGCTTAACTTTAAGCTGCAAAATAAACACACAATAAGGAATGGAGTATAAACTAATGTTTTATTAGAATTCAGCTCTATTTACTCAGTTTCTACATACTGTACCCTCTGAGTGTGTATATGAAAGTTACCAAACACCACTTTTGTTATTGACTACATTGTTAAAATGACATATTGTTCATCAGGTCCTTCTCTCCTCCTCTCCCTTTCTTCAGGCAAAATCAACCTCCTCTCACGTAGAAGGAACTCTGCCAAACAGCAGAGAGATCTGTGCAGCAATACACACAAGATGCTGGCTAGGGATGCCAGAAAACACACGTCCAGGTTACTGCATAAAAAGAACGGGAACAACTTCCAGAGCTACAAAGCCGAGAACTCACAGTCCGTTAGAAACATGTCTGACTTGGCCTTCAGAGCTACTAACAGCCCCTCTTGTCTGGAGCTCATAGGTGGGTCAGAAGGTTTCTGAAAATTTTAATAAATACAGACTTCCAGTCTGAACACGGTTTGGCATGAATAGAATCTTCTACCATAGTGTAAGAGCTGAGAATAACAGACAGCCTTGGAGTCTGTATGAGATCATCACTAGGAAACTTCTGCCTCTCTTGTTTTCAGTAAAAAGAACAGCTCCAAGGTGGTTACCAGGCCCCTTAGTGCCATGCCTTCGGTTCCTCTAACTAGTACAGAAGACACTCCAGACCCGTGGCATTTCTCATTCAACTGAAAACAAAGAATCTGATTTTATCAAAATTAATTCCGGAGCTTCACAGAATGAAGCAATTGTTTCTCTGACTTACTCTATTTTAGTTAGTAGATTTTTTCCCCTAAGGCCATTTGGAAACTGGATTGCAGCATCTCTCTCCTGTCAATGTGACAAAAGAATGTCTAATTAGACAAAGTACTGAAAAGAGAGCAGCATGACCATCTCAACTACACAACAAAATGAAGAGATCTAAAATAGGGAAAAATACTATGTTGAGCTCAGGTTTACAAGAGAGCACTTGGGCAGCTTGAGAAATGCTGCAGACTGGACCATGCCAGTTTCAGACTGCATCATTACTGACCTCATTTAACTTGTCTTACAATTAGGCTGAACAGGGAGTTGAACACGATAGCTATGTTCTTCAGGAACTATGACTATCCGACAGCTTCAGGTTTCTAGTCACTACCTATGGAGCTACTGTCCAAATAATTTTTTACCCTAAAGACAGTGGCACATGCACATAAAAAAAGGAAACCCCACAAACTTGCCTTTTATCTCCTTTAAAAAGTACAGTTTAAAAATAAATATGCATCTCGCATTATTATTTAAAAATCTATAGTAAAAAGCAAACTTTTTTAAAAATAGGTTATTTAAAAACCTTTAATAATTAATTGGTGGTGTTTGAATAGCAATTAAGAGATGAGAACAGATATAAGGTCACAGATCATAAAGAGACAGAAGAACATTAATGGGGTCTCCTCTCACGTCTCTGGTAGAATCAGCAATACCTACACATCATTTCTGACAAACATTTGTCCAGCACATTCACAGAGACCTCCATCATGGAAATTCTAAACGTTATCCAGTCAATATGATCTATTCTTCTTTATATCCTTACTGTGGATATAAAGTTTCTTCTCATCTACTCCACCACGGACAGAAAGAATAGCCTTCTCTTCAGCACACATAAGTATTTGGAGATTATATCTGCCTCCCCCAGCAGTCTTCTAATCTTTAGACTAAACAACCTGAATTCATTCAAACATCCCTCAGAGGTAAGATTTTAAAACCTCTTGAGGATAATCACTGCTGCTCTCTGTTTCTCTCCAAATTGTCCACTACTTTCCTGAAAAGCACTGCAAAAACCTAACCTAAGTATTCCAGTCGAGTTCTCACTAATGCTGAGCAGGATGGAAGGTGTGCAGGCTGCAACCCTTCTTAGGCATGCCAGTGTCTATGATGAGTGAACCATTCACAAAAGCACAACAGGAAAGTTCAGCAGTTTCCAGTTCTGATCTCTAGCAATTTAAATCTAGCAACAGAGTGTGGTTTGGGTCCAACTTCTGTTTCAGACATCTCCATCTCTATAAGAGAAAGAGCTATCTATGAGCAACTGGATGCTTCTCCTAATCACTCCATGTTTGAGCTGTGCTCTCACTGACATGAATTCTTCTTGCCCTTTGCCTTACATGATGAAAATGCTCCATAGCTTGAGTAAGCTGACAGGGACCTATTTGTGACCTACAACACTCCATACAATTACTCAGCTAATTAACCACGATGAGCCTCTTTTAACCAAGTATATATTTATATTAAAAAAAAAAAACCCACACACACAAAACAAAAGCCACATTATTCCCAGAACTTTATTTAGATTGCATTGCTTTATGCATCTTACTCTAATGTTTTCTACATTTACCTTTAAGTATACAAAATCTGAATATTTCTACTACTTACCTTTCTGTGTTCAATTGAAGGCTGTGGGATGACAAACTGAAATCCCAGCACTGCTAGGGAACTGAGAAGTCTGAAAAAGCAAATGGTGAAACAGAAGATATAATTACCACTAATACAAACCACGTATCTACAACCTATTACAGGGCTTCATACGGCAAGAACTTATTTAGACATCACTAACCAAATACTAACCAATACTAACAATACTAACCAATACCGTTACTAACCAAAGCAGACTCACTAAACTGTATGAAACATTCTTATGACATTCTCTTCACAGCAGGCAGTACCAGGTACATACATGTATTGTTCTATCTATAAAGCAAAAGTGCACCAAGTAGAATCCATTGATAGTATTTCACATAACTTTATGTTTAATTTAAAATATTTTTGGCAGTGCATATTTTAACACCTCACCATTTGGTGTCAAACTGACATACGCTTTGCAAATTTTCTAAAGTGCTAAGTAAGAATTCGCCCATCTGTGGACTAAGTCTGCTTCTAGCTCTGGCTCCTCATTTTACAGATGAACACTCCACCTCCAGCACATAGGAAACATGCAAAGAATCACCATGATTTTGCAGAAAATAGGTTCTTCCCCAGCTGCCTAACACTTGTGGAAATTGAATAACCTAATGGGCACAGAAGATGGAAAGTAGCGGACACAGCTCACCAGAGACTCAGGATAAGCAGCCAAGCATCACCCCAGTCCCCACATCTTCAGTCTGAAAGGAGTCATAATGGGAACCAAGCCAAAACAAACTTTGTTCTGTCAAGCCTCACCACCGTAATGACTCCTAGGAGCCCATTACGAGTTAGGCTCAGTTAGCTCAGTCTTTTGTTTGCTATAATTTGCACTGGGGACTAGAAGGTTTGCCCCCTTCTAGCGAGCCCCTTCATCAGAAAACACAGAAAGGTACAAGAAGTAGAATCAAGGTATCTTTATTTCTACCAGGAGTTTGACTTTTCAGTCTACAAAGAGTATGCTTCGAACCTTCTATAAAGGGGAAAGCTGCTAATGATTTGCTGAATTTCAATGCAGAAGTAGAAATGATGGATTTGGACACAAAATCCATCTGCAAACTAATGGACCAGACAAAATCCAGCTGTGCTTCCTACTCACAGCTCCTTCCTTTGCTCCTTATACAGTAACCCTTTAAATATTTCTCATTGTTTCAGGTATTTTCAGAGACAGACCTCCTAAACAGAAAGAGGTTTTTACATACTAAGCATTTCATTACCACCAATGCAAATATTCTTCTACTAGGGAGAATGTTTTTCTTGAGTTTTCTGTGTTTGTTCTTGCTAACATACTGCACAAGGAACGAGTAGGTAAGTATTGATTGCACATAGCCTATCATCACCTCACCACCATGGTCTATGCCCCTCTCTCTCAAAGCAATAAACCATTCAAAGGCAAGAAAAAGTCATTACTACCTTATCGCCCCCTCACTTTAGAAAAAAACAATTAAAACACTTTAAAAGTCCGTTAGAAGGAAGTATTATATTTCACAAAGCTATCATTTGTGATAAAGCAAAATACAGAGGAGGTGGCTGAAATCAGAGCCAGTGTAAGGCACTATAAAGAAACCACAGTAAGAGTCAAAATGTGCAGTTCGGAGCAAGGCCCAATAACACAGTGATGGATGGAAGCCAAAGGCATGAATGAAGAAACTGGTTTGCCAATCACACCTGAAATCAAAGGTGGAAATAGAAACAGAACTCAGACCTCCAAACTGCAAAACAACAGCATCAAGTCTGTCTTTAGCTGACCTGCATATCCCTTTTTCAAGTGCTCAAGTGATCTCCTAACTTTTCTCAATGAAAACAGGACAAGCTTCTAAGTAGGTGGAGCGCAGTCTGTGACAGGCCCAGCCCACATCCTCTGCAAATTATATTTAACTTCCTTTTCAGAATCTTCCTACCTACTCCCTGCTCCCTTATGGCTTCTGCTCCCTATAATCCCTCACAGCACATGAAAGAAAGTTCAAACTTTGCATAAGGAAATGAATGCTTTCATCCTCAACAGGACAGGATTTTTCTGATCAGTCTTAAGAACTACAGATTTCCATGTGTAAATTCTTCTGAAATCATCCACAAGGTTGGGAGTTCTGAACTGAGTGAGAACTGTAATCTTCAAAGCAAATTACTTACCAGATTAAAGTTTTCAGTTCTAAAATGCAAACTTTTAGTATATGTGTGATTACTCTGTGCCAAGCTTTTGCTGACCATTGTTTAATGAGGCTGCACGGTAATCACCATCTCTAAGTACGTGCTCAAGGACAATGAAGATAGTTTTTAAGTTTGCTTTGTATCTGCAATTGGATCTCTCAGAAACAATGGTACCAACCTACATTTCAAACACACAGGAAATCTGCCAGGAATACTTAAAGCTATCCCGAGGTAAGCCTCTAGCTTCAAATCAGTGTGCGGCAATTTAATTTTTAAAATGTTATTTCCCTCGGTAGCTTGCTTTGGCTAACTCCTCTGGACTAGGGTTTTTCATTTGTCATGCTTGACTAACGTTAGGCCTCCCAAGCTACAAAAATAGGCTTCTTCAATTTCAGTGGGTTTGTGTCAGGTACTCTTACTGTGCAGAAAAGGCAAAAAGAACAAGTGCTCCTCAAAATAAAGCAAAACTTTTCAAGTATACATGAACAGGTCCGGTACCAATTCCAGCCGACTGATGGCTGTTTAACTCAGGCCTCTGTATAAGAACCTTGCTGGTACAGCCCATGCTCTCACAGTTATGGCACTATTTCAAGCAAAGTACCTACTTTAAAGCAAAGTCAGGCTTTAAATTGTCAGTCTATCCAAGTTGCAAAGAGCAAAAATGCTCACTTTCTTTTATTGGCAATACCAATTTCTGTTTAACTGGGGGGGTGCAGAACAAAGTGAAGCGGTATTAGCTCTATTGTAGGAGTAGCAAGAAAAAGTTTGCTATTTAACACCTCTTTTAGGAACACCTCTCAGAGTTCTTCCTTTGTCATTGCAGTGAGTATTAGCTCTCCATGAATGAAGCTAGAAGGTACCAAAATAGATTTCTTGCATAGTTGCTGTCCCTTAGTAGTTGTATTTTATGAAGAGCTATCATGGTCAACTGTGGATTGTCCAGATAGGAGTGCAAGTACTTTAGCCAAGTGATCAGTGCTGACTAGTGCAGTATGGCTCTTGTCTCATATTCCCGACTTCCTCCCAAATGAAAGTCTGCAGAACAGCCTAAGTCTGGGACAACTCAGGAGGAGCTATGCAGGGAGAAGTCTCAACAGGAAAGATAACACAGGTAGTGTCAATAATACATGACAGCTCCATTTTGATGTGGAATCTGCCCTGGCATATCAGAAGGGTGCCAGAATTGCAATTCAAAGATCGATGTCTGAAATTCACAGGACAGAAGGTTAGATCAGAGGTGTTACTGCCAGTATCTCCATACAAATGGAAGAGCATGCAGCTGTGATTCCTCGCAGGTCAACTTTTGTTCATATAGCATCACAGCTGCCTGTTTTTTCTGCATCTGCTTGCCCAACTACAGAACTGGACAGACCAGCTTAGAAACAGTTGAATGTTTCCTTTGTCAGGAAAGCTGTTTGAAAGGTCTTTCCTACGTTTGCCCACTGGAAAACTGTTTCAGGAGTGCATAATATAAATCCCTGAATGAACTGCAGCACAGGTACTAAAACATGTAGTTTTACAACATTTTAATTACATCAGTAATTTAAGCCCAGTAACTGTAATTGTACAGCCTCATCCAAAAAAAAAGGAACTTTCCAATAATATATGCCATCATATTGGCACAAACTAACAGATGCTCTAAGCATAAATGAACACTGAGAACTTTCTTTTTTTACTGTCCCCAAAGAATGCTATGTCTGGTATGCATGTACTTGATTAGTTGGTCTTTGGACAAGATTTTTATTTATCCTCCTATGATACAAACACTTTTAACACCAAAGCAAGAGACAACCAATTTGATATTTACTGCAGTGTGTTAAGAGCATGTTAAATAAGATTTTAAATGTTTCATTGCATCACTTACCTCAAAGAAACTATTAAACTGTCTACCATGATCCTTTAATGCAAGGTGTCTTGAAGTGAAAAATACCTCTTCACTGTGGTACAGCACAATGCCAATCACACACAAATCCTACAGAAAGAAAAAGAGAAAAACATTTAACACTGCTTATTCAGTATTTTCCAGGATGTTTATGAAACTGGATACAGATCTACATTAGTCATCTCTACCTCAATTCTTGGGACTTTACAGCAATTCAAACTGGAAATCCAGTGTATGTTACATGAATAGACTGGACACACCCCATTTTTTGCAACAGGACTTCAACGGTGCCAAAGTGCTTTGCTGAAAGGCTATGGGATGCAAATCTGATGTTAAACTTAACTTGCCTTTTTATCTCACATTCCTGGTATGTCACCTGTACGACAATAAAGCAAACAGCTTTATTTAAAGTTTTGTGTTAGTAGAATTCATAGAACTGAAACTGGGTTAGCAATTTCTATTGTATAGTAATATTATTAATATACTCTCCATTTTGTGAGCAATGCAAGGATGATTCTATTGTGAGTGCTCATACAGTCTGCAGAAAAAAAAAAGAGAAGAGCAGTGTTGTTCCCTCTCTATTAAAGATGGCAAACCCAGCCACAATGAAGTTAAATGCCTTGCCCACAGTCATGGAAGAAATCTGGGGTTAAACAGCATTCTGAATACAAATTCAGCTGATCCTTATTTCTAAGTACTATCATTGCATCGTGACTACTGCAAATGCACAGAAGCCCTACCAGCCCTTGAGAGGGCTATTACCTAGGTACACTCTCATTTGTTTGGAAATATTCTCAAACGTTCAGACATCAGGGGAGTTCTTATTTTGGTAAATTTGTGATCACGTATTGGACACCTAAAATGCTGCACCGGAATGTTCAGGCAGGAAAGAGATCCTTGCAGTAGGGAAATACAATCTAAATCGGTGGGGGGGAGGGGATAAGAGGAAATAAAACACTATTAGGACTGAACCTAAATCCATATATTTCAGAACTTGGTCAACCGCTGTCTGTATCTTGCCGTTTACAACTGGTAACATGTTGAAATGCAGTGGAGTGAACAGAAACAAGAGAACATTGCTGTTCGTAGATAGAGCTCTCAATTTCTGTCAGGCAGCCAGGTAATTACAATCTGCCTAGAAAGGGACAAGACTTACAAGAACTTAAGAAATGTGCAGTTAGATAAAGTACAGATCCTGCTGCTAGAAAATGTGGATTGTTTGCAGGTAACTGGACAAGGTAAATATCCCCCCCCATAAATATCAAAGAACAACAAATTTGTTTTAGAAAAACACAAAATACTTCTAACAACTTTAAAAGAAAACTCCTCTTTTTTTTTTTTTATTGTTTGACGGTTTATTTTTTTAAATGGAAGGCGTTAAAAGTTGAGTACTTGGGAAAGTACCATGACAAAAGTTCTGCATGTAACAGGTTTGAGTTAGTCATGAGAAAGAAAGCATTAGGGCTCAGCTAAACTTCATCCCTTCTTTCTGCAGTTCCATGGTTGTCAGTAGGTTTAAGAGGATTTCTCAAACTTATTCACCAATTTCCTTGCTTAATGTTGCACAATTGTTTTTTACAAGACAGGCAGCACTTCTGAAAACAGATTTTTAGTCTAGATTCTCCTGCAACACTTTACACCATTTGAGCTTTTAGCACGCAGTTTCAGAAAAAGCTACATTCCTTTAAATGTTAGGCAAGTGCCCATATACAGCACTAACACAAAGCATTCAGACAGATCCCGTAGGATACTATTTACTAACAGACATTTTGAATTGTGAAGGAAACAAATGTCTCGCTTCCTGCAACCTGACTCTTAATTACCAGACATGCTAAGGCAATAGTCTTTTATATCATTTATTGAAAATGGAGGATGTGCATGTAACGTGGATTGTAACCAACATGGTTTCAAGTTCTTATCATTCTGGGTTTTTCCAGATGTACTCTCTTTCGGGTTTTTTCAGTCCACAAGAATCTTTTAAGCCAACATCCTTGTACAGAGGGACACAATCTCAGCAGAACATTGTTACAGGGTACAAACTCACAGAAAAAGAAATGTGCACTCTCCTAATCCACTTTGTAAATTGCACCTCATTTTAAAAGCAGAAAAGATACTATTACAGATTTAGTTTTGTGAAGAAGCGGGGGAGGGACCTCCGGTGTTTCTGGAGATCGTTCTTAAAAAGAGTACTAAAAGTCCATGCATATGTTTTCAATTTTCTCAGTTCATCTGTATCTTCATTGTCAATGGCAGGTTGCATTACAAACTCAACTTTCAACAGTATTTCAATGCCTTTTTCAAAACACTTCTTACTACAACTCATAGATGCATTTCTTTTGAAATATCATTTGTAGCACACAGTGTAAAAACTGCTAAGTATCTAAGCGACTTAAGAGCTTGTTTTCAAAATTATTTAAGTGCTTAGGTTCTTACAGCCTACAGAAAGAAATGTCATTTTGGCAGTGCTGTTTATGATACGAAAATGTGCAAACGTGACAATTATTTTCCCTCCAGAAGATCCAGGGCAAAATGAATACCTGAAATGGCTAGACAGTTAACGCTAGGATTAAATAACATGAGTTTTGGCATGGAAACTTTCAAAAGCCTGATGAGGTGTACTATGTGCTAGTCACTGTAATAAGTGTTGCAAATGTAAAAGTCAAATTACCTTCCCACAAGGGGCTTAAAAGCGCTATAGGCCTATCTAGCAAAAGACTTTCTAGTAACCCTATTTACGGCAGAATAGGTATTAATATCTCAACTGGAACAACCCACGCTCCTGTACTTCAGCAAGAGTTGGCAAGAGTTTCTCCACTCCATTAAAATATTTGACATTTCAGCAATCTTCCCCATTTCACCTCCAAGTGGGATGAAAACAAATCTGTGAAACGGGGTAGGGGAAAAAACAAAACAACACACACACACACAAAAAAAACACCTCAAACAAAACAAACAAACCAACCCACCAAGCAGGATGAAACAGAATTCAAACCTCCTCTCCAGAACAACCACCATGGCATGACAATCAAAGGGAGAGGTGTTTCATCGCATATAATAAAATGTGCATCAGGTCACAGAAAATGAGACTGGATAAAAAGACCCTGATTAAAGTCTACTCCCCTTTCACACTGCAGGTGAGTGATCCTAACACCTTCAAACTGCTTCTGCCAGTCTCAGCCGTTATACTACCAAGTTATGAGCTAATCATAACCATCCTTTGTCTTGATATTTACTGAAATTTACTCTGACACTTACTCTCAACATCACCTGCAGAGTCTCCTTAATCATCTCAGCCTAGCAGCCCACTCATAGTCAGACACTGCAGCCCTTTGTCAGCAGGGCTCAGATAACTGTCTAAGGGAAATTAGAAAACAAAACCACTAATTTGTAATGGAGATTTCAAAAAGTGGCAGAGATGGATAATGGCAATAACTCAGAAAAAAATAATCTAGTAGGCTCATAGGCAATCCCAGAAATTTGCTGCAATGGGCATGATAAGATTTGTCAAGGAATTAAATGATGCAATACACAGAATTATCAGGACAAACACCACAGACACTGTACAGAAAGTTAAGAAAAGAGGAAGAAAGTCTACTGGGAAGTCAACAGTGAGATTTCCCCCTCAGCTAATTAACTTAAAGAAATGTCTTCCTACAAAGTAGTTTGAAAATTTGCAGAAAGCCAATGAATTAGTTATCCTAACCTCTTAAATATCATGGGACCACTCACATGCAATTTTTCATGTGACTATACCCTTTGTGTATTGTGAGTGGATGGTATTTCGCTTTCATGAATTCCAATGTCATTTTAGCATCAACCTATACTTCTTATAAGTCCTGTCAACTCACATATATCCATATGCATCTATGTACTGACTGTAACAGAAATTTCTTAACATGTGCATATATACAGTACCTACTGAAACAACGCAAGACCCTCTATTTTAACTCACAAGATGCAAGATACATCATGTAGAAACATAGGCTAACTCAACTAAGTTCAGAATTGCTCTGAGCTTTCAGCCTATTTTACTTTGTTGACTTAAATACCTAGCAAGCCAACTTAAATTTCCTTCAATATTTATCTTTCTGGTTAGAATATGTATCTTGCGAGCTACTGACAATGGCAACCTGAAGTACCTATGAAACTTGAGCATCATTCTGAAGTCATGTTTCCACTGACAGGCAAAGCTCTCTTTTTGTATTATTTAGGAAAAAAATCATAAATAAATACTATTTAGAAATACTTAAAGAAAAAATATTATACCCTTTAAGATTGCCTTCGAATCTGTTGCCTTGCACATTGGTAAAGTATTGTATATCTATTAGTTTAGTTGTTCACACCTATCAAACGACGTTCAATGCCAAGTCCTTTGGATTCCATCCACAATTCACTACATTCACAAGACTTGGATAGAGCACCTCACAGTGCACCAGGGTTATCTAGCTACATAATTTGTGCATACAGCCAACAGCTTGGACTGCAGCTGTTGACACCTGCCACCAGAGTTTTAATCTCTTGAAATGTTCATTAACTACATTAAAACATACACTTGTCTCTGAAAGCTGCATAACAGAGAAATCTAGCATTAGAACTGATGAAAAGTTCTGATGCTTGCATGGAGCAAACACTTTCATTAAAACAAAAACTGCAAGTTACTCCACCTAACCCTGAAGGTGCCTCTCTGTTTTACTTTAAATGCTTTGAAAACTTTAAAGTTCTCCTTCTGGGTGTGTCCAGAACTACTGCAGTCCAAGAAAGCTCAGTGCCTGTCTCCAATCTAAGCTTGATCAAGATCCAGAAGTTTTCATTCCTTTGCCTAAAATCTCACAAAAAAACCTCCGCAGTCCAGTAAGTATACTCCACAAACAACAACATACACAGAGACACGACCAAGCCTCTTACAGTCACAGGTGCAACTACTAATTGTCTTTTAAACATAGCCTCTGGAATCATCTGCTTTTGCATAACAGCTTGGTGACTCATGCCCCTGTGATAGGCAGCCGTGACTCAACAGTCTCCGCACGAAGTGGAGAGGCACTCCCTGGTGCCTAGGGCCGCACCCTATCCACTGCCTTACCGACTAATCTAGGTGAAGGTGCCTACATTTCTGTGAAGTTGTGCTTCTGCACAGAAGCACCAAAGACCCTAAATAAAACAATAATTGTGAGGTTGAGGGCCATCCTGGAGTAGTCTGAAATTTTGGTCCCTTTTCCACAGCTGTTTCTTAGTTCAGTGAACGTTCCGCTTCACAAAGAACAATTTCAGCTCATTTCTTTGGAATTCAGTGGAAAAATGTGTAACCTGATTATTTGGCATCCAATTTATAACATTTAATTGTCCTCTGAAAATCCAGGAGACAAACTCAAAGTTGGTGAAATCCAACAGTGACCGTACACACAATTTCCCAAAATATCCATTCACAAGATGAAAACTTTGGCTTGTAAAAATATTGTTATTCTGGAGGGTGCCACAATTCAAACAATTTTGCTTCGGTCTTTGTTGAAGTACATATAATTTCATTAAAGATCTAAAAAGGGTTGTGACATTAATCTTGTAAGTAAAGGGGAGAAGCAAGAAAGTTCTTGTTTATAGGGTGTGAGCTACAGTCATATTATATATGACTAGTAGGATTTGTTTCTTTAATTTTTACTCTAGATTTAATTTTTCTTAATCTTCGTTCACACCACTGGTTATGTATTTGCTAAATGTGCACTAGTAATAAAAATATCACAAAAGTGAAAATATGATAATAATGAACCTGATCTAACATTCACTAAAGACCTCTTAAACTCAATAATAAGCTTAATTATGGATTTAACACCTTAGTAAAATAGGTTTGATAATCAAATAAAGTATATTGTTGTAGCATGAATTATGACATACAGTTAGTTAATCAAGATCAATTGCAAAGGAAGCGTGCTGGTGTAGCAGTCCTAAATTGATTAGTAATTCTGATATAATTTATAACTCTCAAATCCTGAAAAGGTAGTTTATGTGGAGATCAGATTTATCCAACCTTAAAAAAAAAAAGACCAGAAAACACAAAATCAAATTGAGTGTCAGAAAAATTGAATTAATAGTTCTTTTTTACTTCTTTGAAATAATTACCCAGAAAGATGACTCTTTCTCAAGATTCAGGCTGCACCGAAATTGCCATTTGTAGTCTGATCTTGCCTGCTTTCACCTTTTGAAAGTATTAGCTAATTCTCACAAAGGCTTACTGCATTTAAAGTTGTCATCTGTGGTTTCCAGGCAGCGGACAATTATGTAAAAGGTAAAATGAATCACAAAAGTAAGATCATATATCTCTCCAAATCAACAGAGAAATTCTTGGGATGTAACTGCGTGGAAACTATTGCAAACCTATCTTAAATTCATTTCAAGATTTCAGATTGACAGGCTGTGCAATTTTGGCCAAATCCCTGGCATTATTTTTAAAACTGTGCTTAGTAACTACAATTTTAGAAGAATGATTTCTTACAATGACACTGTCAATGGACCACCTCATTTCTAACTAAACAATGTTTTATCAAGAAATCACAACTCAAAGTGCATCTTTCAGTTCTTGAATATATGTTGTCTTCTACAGCATCCAATTTAGAAAATTTTATTAAGCTCCAAATTAGGGACCTATAGAGCTTCATCAAGTCATTGACCTTTCCTTGACTTTATTGTGTTATTTTCTAAGGACAGCCTAAAATCAGGGTAATGTTTTCCACAATTTTCTATGAAGTAGTAAAGCCAGATACTATATTTTACTGAAAAGATCCCTCAACTCTTCAAAAGCCTTTGTAGGCAGAATAAAAGGAAACTAGAAAACACCTCCAATAAACAGAGGATAGACCAACTGGTTGCAGCATGTATTTAGTATTCTATTTTATACAAGTTAATTGTTATTACTGCTTAGGGGATGGATACAAAATATGCACTCATATATCTGCAGGTATATAAAAAGAAGCCCCGCACACAATTAACAAAGCTAAGGTAGTCAAGCCACATGGTTGGGTTTTTTTACCTTCCCTTCTCTCTCTAAAGAGGCTGCTATAGGAATCTTGACACCAGCTTGTCACCATTCAGTGATTTAAGGAATTCCAACTCTTGCCATAGCTGTTCTGTATCACTAGTGCAGAACAAACTGGATAGACCTTATGTAAGGACCTGAGCAATTCTGTTCCCATCTGAAAGTACTTACTCAATGTTCAACTAGTATATTCTGCTTGTGTCATGTAAATGTGGCTGCAAATTCCCTTTGCTCACAGATCCACTAATAATCATTGCACATGCAACCATTAAGAGCAGCCTGTTCCACGCTTAATCAGCCCAGAAAACTGAAAGAAGTTCTAGCAATTTCAGCATTTGAAAACTATGAAAGGTGCTACTTATCACACCTCTACATATTAGAAACCATCACCTCTTCTAACAAGACACATTCCATACATTTTAATAAATTTTGCTCTCCTTTTAAAGAACTTTTTTGCTACAACCTGAGTATTCCAAACCAAGGATGTAAAAGTGACTGCAAGTGTAAGAAGGAGGGGGAAATTACATGTTAAAGACCCTTTTCATAAAACAATCTTTCTTAACCTTTCCATAATCTTGATCAACATTAATCTGATTATTGATATTGAAAGATACAGAATGGTTAATAGCCTAAAAAGTCAGGTGGAAATACCTGACATCTCTATAAGCACCAATCCAAAATATACGTGAATCCTTCATTGTTATGACAAGCAAGAGAAACAGACTTGTGTGAACTCTGCTATGATTAAACAACTACAGTCTTGCCTACAAAATGAGCAGTAAGAGCACAAATTTATTTTTAGCAAGTTACTGATCTAGATACTTTTCTACCAAGCGTAAGTAGCTAGAGTGGTGGTTTAGATTCAGTTCATATACTGCTTCAAGACCCCCTCCATGTTGTGGAGACGCAGGTAAAACTGTCTGCTGTGACTGGTAGTTAGAATGCCCTGGCTAAAAATATTTAATTGAGAGAAGTAGTATGTATGAAATGTCAGTCTCCAAGTCTATCTATTTAGTAAAAGTCTTAACAATACCAGTATTGCAAAGCATATAACCGCATTTTAGAGCAACTAGGAATACCAGAAATTTCTTAGAGCCTCTTTTAGCCATACTAATTTCTTTACCTGTAAATATGTCAAAGAAAATTAGCTTTTCTTATGCTCCTTTCATGACTTGCTTAATGAAAGCTGGTTTCAGAACACAAAGTGTCTCTCTGAAATCACAGAAAAGCTTCTAACTTTCAACCTCTGTTAGTCTGAGTTTCTTCAAAACATAGGCTTGCAACAGCGTTTAATTGGAGTTTACATCAAGAGGCAGATGATGGTTCTGAGGACCTACCGTCTTTTGCATGAAAGCCAAGGACCCACCAGCCTCACTCAGAGAGTTATAACGTCCTATTTGAAAAGGTCACAGAAAACAAATATTTCAGCAAAGCTAATTGAAGGCACATGTACAAGGAAAGTAACATACAACATATTTCAGCAGTATAATCAACTATTTCATAGTAACACAGCTGGGAGACACCCCTCTCATCAAGTAAAAATCACGTATATTACATAATTATTGTGCAGTTAGAAGATACCTTCCTTTTGCAAAGAGGAACATTGTTTTTCAACCATCTGTTTAATGAGAACATCTGTCTGGCAGAACACAAGTCTTTTTTTCATTTTTTCAAACTGCTTACCATGAGAATTAACTTTCACACTGTTCAATAAAGCTGTTCAATAAATATTGTAAATACATGCCCAAGCATCAATATCCTCCATGTAGAAAAAAAGGAACAAAATATAGGAGGCTGTGCTTCAGAGAATAAATTTTTTGGCCTGAGTGTTAGGCAACATTCAACAGCATATATAGGTGAAGATCAAGTGTTCCTGGTGACAAGGTACCCTTCAAAAGAAATATTTCATTTATTGGTAACTAGATGTGTGTATCATTAGCCTACCACAGCTAACTCTCTGCATGGCTCCAACACAAATAGAAAACCTGATGTGAAGCTGCCCATTCTCTAAATCAGGGCTGATTCACACTAACAGGGTAGTATAAAGAGCCAGTAATGCTCTGTGAACACACAGAAACATTTCTAACAATATAAAAATCCTGAACTTCATAGCTCCGATTTTCTAAGGAAGAAATTAAATAGTAGATGAATGCTTAAATCTAACACTGTGCTCACAAAAAAAAAAAAAAAAAAAATGGTGTCTCTGTCAAGGTACTACCTGAACACGTGTGATCTCAAAGTATTAGCTTTCACAAAGTTCCTTCTGTTCTGCTTGCAAGATTTCTGAGGTGCTTGGGGTACCAGTGTTAGAACACAACCAGGAGGAGAGTATGCGATGGGGACTTGAAATCTTTGCTTGCTTATTCAGAAACAAAATATTTTCTTTGAAGTATCAGTAGAGGAAACATCTCCCTGCATAAGTAATACCTCCAAATAACAATGCTTTCTGGGAACACTCATACATTGTTCCAGAGCAGACAAGTGATAAAGCTGTATCTGTACAGGGACACTCCAAACGTCAAATGATACCACTTTTCAAACCTGTTAGCCAGCCTCTAATGGAAGCCTTCTTAGTCCTTGGGAGAGATCACTATAGATCATCCAAGTTACCAGAGGGAACATACTCTTGTCAAGATTGACTAAATATTTCTCTTCTGGGTAGCTATTCATATCCACTATTGTCAGAGATGCTTAATTTTCTAAAGTAAAACCCTATGCAGCAGAACAGATATTGGAACATGTATGTGTAACTATAACACCGGTGTCCATCGAAATTACCATTAAGATCCTTGGGGCTCAATTCCAAACTTCAGCTACAGTGACTTCAAGGGCTCTGTAGCATTTTTCTCTGCATACAGAACTATAAATGGGATAAAAATCATTCCCAGGGAACTTCAGAGATTTCTCTGCCTGTTATGTAGTTCTCTGGTTTGGGTTAAGCATTCTAAAGACAGACTGGCATTCCCTCAAGACTTGAATGGGGCTTTGACACAGAACAATTTAAAGAAAAAAAAAAAAACCCACAAACCTATTTGTTAGTACAGGTAAAAGCAAGGCAATTCAGTGTCAGTTTATTAGCCCATATACTTACAAAGAAAATACATTTATAAATTGATATGCCAGGCCACAACCAAACAAGTTATCTCTCTCCCATACATTCCAGCAGCAAAGGAAGAAGGTGTTGGTAGTCCAACAACTATACCACTGTGATTCAGTGCAGTGCTACGCTGCAGACCACTGGCTTCCTGTACTCTCTCTAATAGAGATTAATGTGGGCATGCATCCCAAAATAACTCATCAAATCCTTTTCTACACAAGTTTTCAAGGACAAGTGTTTTAACATACATTTCAGTACTGCCATAACGAGAGGGAAAAACAACAGCGACTATCTACTGATGTACATTTTGTACTAACCAATGTCCAAAAAAAGTGACCAGGGCTTTCATAATAAACATTAAACATGATGAAAGTCCTCTTCCCTTCGGTCCTTTTCTGCAGTCAGCAAACCCTTCTTTTTGCTTTATTTTGGCAAAAAGAAGAGATTTCTTTTTTCCTTCATGCAATTCCCACCTGAATTGAGCTCCACTTAAATCAAAGTGACTAGCACTGCTCAGGTAACAGTACTGCTGCAACCCAGTTGTCATGAAAGAACTGGGCAATGACTTTAAACCACTGTACTGTACTGGGGCACAGGGGGGGCAGAGGTGTACCATCTTCTTAAAAGCTCAAAGATTCAAACAATAGAGTGTCCTCTAACATTTGGGAGAATTTGGGCACTAAACACCTTCTAAATAAGTGCAGTACATGAGGGCAACATTGGCTTTCAGCTGGCTAGTAGCCAGATGCAAGGATGTAGAAGCTTCTCAGGAACCCACATGGGGATATGATTTAGGGACCACTGAAAAATAAGTGACATATGTCCAAACAACTAGTGCTGTGATACTATGGCATTCAGATGAATCCTAAACATGCCTTTGCCGAATAAAACATAACAAATCAACTGCTCAGGTCTGTTCTGAAGGAAATTTCATATATCTAATAGCAAGACTCAGGTGCTTTATTTTTAAGAGGCAGTACAGATAACAACTGCTAGATCATGGACAGAAACACAGCTCACCATGTAGCTTACGCATCTTGCATTGTGGATTTCAGAGTCTAGGCTCCTGAAACATCTTGAAATGACCTAGTTATAAAAGATTGTTTAAATGACTTTGTTATTAAATAATACTATAATAATGATGAGATTCTAACTTATTAAAATCATCTCTGATGTGAGGCTCCCCACATACTGGTACGGAAATGCAACAATGGAATTTGAAGATTTATTATTTTCTTTTATGTTCCTACATAATGATGAATAATACATCTAATGAGAGGTCTTACAAGAGCACTGTGAAATTAAGTATTTCTTTCATAACTTTGAAACAGAATACTAGGGAATTTAAACCCAATATGAAACAATAAACTATCAATGGATCTCTGACAGCCAATTGGAAGAATGACAATAAGCCGTCTTGTAAATCTTTTGCAAATATTAAATTCTGCATGCAAATAAATAAAGGTATAACTCAGAGAACACAATGAAGAACTGTTTCATAGAGTTCTATTTAGCTTTCATCCACAATAAAATTTAGATGAGGGCTCCAGGACAACAACATAGACATTGAATATCCTTATCCTCTGGGCTTGATATCTACAGAATCTTACAAAAAGTTCACTGTCACAAAACTGGATAGGCAACCAAGATAGTAGCATCAGATGCCAATTGTGCTGTTAAGCCTTTACCATTTACAGGGGTACATTTGCAGAGGTGCATCTCTTCTTTATGGGAAGATGATGTTAATGGGGATAAAAAGGAAAACGCTGTTACCCAGCTTTAATTAGTAATGATGACAAACAACAGTATCATTGTGTCTTTTTAAGAAAGAGAAATGAAGATTCTGTATGATTAGTGGCAGCAGAAGAAATGCAAAATTCCTATGTTCAGAAACCCAGAAACAAGTTATGTTCTCAAGTCTACCCCTTGAGACTGTAGCCACTGAATATAATTTTCCTGAAGTCCTTACTCGGTTCAGGTTTGGTTCAGACTTCCAGAAATATCCTAACGCTTGTATCAATCATACCTCCATGTGGAGAACCCTTCAGCCGCCTGCATTTTAAAACTGAACTGCAAGATCCTTTAAGGGTGGGGAGTGGGAGCTGTTTATTCTTATCCTGTCAGTTTGAAAGGGATTTTAGACATCCTACAAATCTTGTCTTGCTGCTATGCCTCATGTGCTCTGGTGGTCTAGATGACAGTTAGTATTTCAGTCCATTTAATGTAAACTGCATAAACTGTTACACTCCTACAGGAGATATCAGTCCTTGACACAAAAACACGAAGATAATAATACATTCAAGGAATCTCAGGCTATCAATCACTGAGCAGCAAAGTTGAAACATTTCACTCACTGCAGATTAAAATCTCCCTATTAGGAAATATATAGTTTGGCAGATGCCATCCAGTGGCCTGTGAAGAATGAGTTTATGGCTGACAGATAAAAGATACTAACCTCACAGAATCACCAACAACCCTTGTCACCCTTGCTAATAGCATTATGCAAAAAACTAAACTAATGAGTCAGGAAGGAAGACTGTATTCCTTTTTGACTTCCAGTCACCCTTTCCAGGTCAGGTTCTACTCTTGAGTTTTTCTCAGCCTATAAGTAAATCTACTGCTTTCAAGAGAGGTTTGCCTTACAGTAGCTCTACGACTTGACTGTATAATCTGACTTAGAATGCTACTTGCTACTTGCAAAGTCATTCACTGGAGCCGGTGAATACGCGTACCCACTCTCTTATCTGCAAAAGCCAGAAGGGTTGAAGAGAAAAAACAGTAAGAAATACCATAGTTATCTATGACTTCTGCATGGGCTTGAAAAGAAAGGCAGGTTAATGGAAATCTTCTTTTTAACAAAACAGTGGAAACCAGCAGTACAGTTAGTCACAGCATAGTAAAAAGGTGACTGTATCCTGCCTCCCCATTTAGCCAAACGGTACTTTATTCAGGATAAGCTAGCCTATTCACAATCCCATCTTGCAACACAGCAGTTTGAGCAAAATTATTACACTTAGTTTTGAGGGACCCTGCACCTCACAGCTCAACGGCATACCTGGATTAGGGGGGTACCAAGAGCAGGAAAGCATGACTACCACAATACAGTTCTACCCACTGACAGCATGTACAGCCTTCTGGCTCTATCTAAAATCAATGATGACTTCAGATTAAAGCATTATTTCCTGCCTATATATAACAAAAGTTCTAACGCATAAGCATCTTTGCTCACTATTTCTGTTGATCAGATGTAGCTTAGAAACAGTACTTAGCAGTAGTAGTTTCAGAGTTGGCGGCCATGCAAGTCACAATAAAATCCACTCTCACCTTTCACTCCTCTTTTCTGACCACAGTAAATGCTGAATCTAATTTGTTTTATCAAACTCATCTACAATGCAGAAACCTCTGCCATCATCATACCATGCTTAGGAAACTTTTGTAACCATTCTTGCTCAAGCAAACCAAGTGGCTGGGACTTTGCCTAAGTAAAGTGAGAGTGAAGAATTCTGAATAGGGCCCTTACTGCATCAGGTAAAAATAAATCAAAGGTCATCTCTTGGCAGTAGAGCCTGAACTTATTCGTGCTTGAAGGCAGGTTATTATAGTGCACTGACCTTCACCTGACATCACTTAATGCTTCAGGCAAAACACCCATGTGTCTACAAACTGAAAAATGGGGACTTAAAATGTGAGTGCGAGACTTCTTGAATTTGCAAGACAACAAGAACAGCCAATTACAAAGTGCTGGCAAAGAAAACTGAATAGCTCCTCCAACACTGTGGACTTCAGCTGCTGCTTTAAACAGTCCCTATGCCACACGCAGAGCATGCAAGATCAGTGATGATCTTTAAAAAAATGTGACCAGGTTTTGTGTGTTTGGTTTTTTTTTAAATCAGAGTCTACTGCTGTTGTGCATACTGCTTAAAGTCAGAAAAGTAGGGTTTTATACAGTGACTTGCAATCTTCTACGTGAGTACTCACTGTTGGAGATAGGTGAACACTTGCTGAAAGGAATGCAACTTGAATGGTAATCCCTCTTTGGGCACTGCTTGACACTGTGTTTCCTGGTTAAGCATAAAATCTGTATGGTCTGAGTAAAAAGGAATTTTGAAAAGCCCAGAGTTTTGAAAAGCCCTTCTAATGCAACTTTAGGAAAACGGCAAAACAAAAAGCAGAAACAAACCAACCCTACCTTTCTGAACCCTCAATTGCCAGCAAGATACATTTGGAAACAGTTTCTCCCCCTCTTCCATTTCAAAGCAGTAGAAACAATCACAATTTAATCACAAGCAGCATGGTTCAAAAGAAGTCACATCAGTTTCTGTCCAATTCTAACAGTACGAAAGTAGCAAAGACATTTTAGTCCTTTCATGCCCTCATAATTCAAAACTGTAAATGGATTTTTTTCTTAGAATAATTATTAATTATTATTATTTAATTTTTAAACATGCTCACAAACTATGACTCTGCATTTAGTCCTGGTGTGATGAATTTGGCCAGCAACAAATACAGGCAGAAGGGACAGCTTTATGACAACTGATTAATCACAGCAGCATTGTCAGTGCCTAAGTAATAAATCTGAACCTGATCCTGCAAACTTGTAAACATTCCTATGAGAAAAAACAAAAGTACTCCAAACTCCTTAATGCCAATGTGAGCAAACCCCTGAACTGTGAGGAAAAAAAAGAAACAAACAAACAAAAGAGACAGTCTTTTTGATGTGCAATATGTATTAACAAGTACAAGCAATGTCTGAAGAAGTAAAGGAATATAAGAAATTACATTTTTAATGGCTGCTTATCACTACAAAAAAAAAAATCAAAACTGACATCCTGCCTTAACCCTCATGTTTCAACACATGAACATTATCTCCTGGACCATCGAAGCTGAACAATACTAATAGTTAATGGTTAACACACTCTATTCTTTTAAACCCTTATTCTTATGCTGTTCTAGTTAAGTGCTTAAATTCCACATACAGACCCAGAAGATCTGCAGGGTTTGCTTGCTGTTCCACACTCACTTGCTCAGTGAATGTAGCTCCATGGAACTACTGGAAAATGAGACAGAGCCTTCATTGCTGCCAGATTAAGAAATTGCATCCATTCCACATAATTTATCACCCTTTTGGGCAGCTTGTGTCATGGGATGTAATTTTATTGTAAATTATGCACAGTGGGATTGGACAGGCTCTTGCTTCTCTTTGCCAATCTGATAAGCAAAATCATTTCTTCTTTTTACTTTTGTAGAAAATAGATGTTTTAGATAAAAATAACCAAACAAAAATACAAGTATAATCTACAACCAACTAATAGCAGCCTGGTGTTACCAAGCCAGGACTACAGCAATCACCTTTACCATGGAAAAAAATCCAGGACATCTGAAAACTTTCCAAGTCAACATTTACTCTCAGATTATTGTCAACAATTTCGCTGAATTTGCCATTTAGAGATAGGTTTGTCCTTCCATGCACTTCTCTCGAGCTAATCCAAATGGAGTATCAGGGGAATCCACTTGATTCAGGATTACAGATTTTAGTCATAGGATATTCGAGTATCTAAGTGACGTTTTTCTCCTGGGGGAGTAGTATTCCACGCTGACACATATCCAAGTGCTGATCCAGCAAGGCCAGGCACAACAAATGTTTTTGACCAAGAAGCAGCTTTCATGAAGAAGGGCTTTTAAAAAGGGCTTCTTTATCCATCCTATTCCCAAAACAAGAGCAGAGAAAACACATTCCAAGTTGGGTATCATGACTCACATAGAAGGCAACGAGCAGGAAACCACACTACTTCTATGCACTGTTACAGACAGTATCCTCAGGCTCCCAGCAAACGCTTAACTTTGGACAGCCTTCTCCTCCTGTTCTTTTATCTCACTAAGCCATGCAGTCACAAAGGACAGACCTTGCCCCACCTCTTGGGCAAGCAAGGTCCAAGGTGTCACGTCAGCCCTGCTTCTACACTGACAGAGACGAATTTGGAAAGGTTCTGCTCACTACCAGCTTTCTCTGCTAAACTTCCTTCCTGTACAAGAAGAGGTCAATACAACCCTCAGACACAGATAAAGAAAGTTCAGAAGTTGAAGCTTCTGTTGTCACAACAGTTATCCCTTGAATTTAACAAAAAGGGAGTATTCTTCTCTTATTTATTGTAATATTTTAAGAAGTTTGGACTTAGGAAAAAAAGCACAATTTACAAAGTAAGCAAAGTGAAATCAACAAAAAAAAGAGTTTAAAAAGGTAGCTTTCTGAAGAACTGTATTTCTCTCTACACTTAATCACATGTAGCTATGTATAACTTGTGAGTTTATAGCAGTCTTAAAGGAAGGGAAATAAATATAGGATCACAGTTATGAACAAGCAGATCCTCTGCAAAGGGTTTAATTTTATCTATCAAGTCCTGTCATTGAAACATCATTTTTTTGGTACCCAGAGAGTCTCCCAAAGGCCCCAGTTCCAGGAACCGACTATATGACAAGCATAACTCCCATTAAAAGAATAAGTTACTAGCTCTTGTACTATCAAAGAAAAGACTGCAAACTCCAAGGGCTCCAAAACCATGAAGTCAAATATATTCATTTTAGCATTTCAGGATTTGTAAGCTAATCTAATGATTCTGGGGCAGACCCACCTCTTGATTCCTGAATGCTCCATGAGGTAGTACTGTACACTAACAAACTGCCACTGGACCACAAATGTAGCTTCTGTGACTCTGCTAAATGTCACCACCTGATCAGTAAAATTTACTTCCAGATCTCTGAAGCTTAGCCATTTCTTTCCACAAATTAGATGAAGACGTTAAATATACCCATGCTGATAAAGCCTCCCTCCCTGCTCCTTTTATAAATACATTATAACTTGTCAATTTGATTCTGCGTTCATCAAAATTCACAATTCTTATGTTGTAGGGCATTCCCTGTTCCTGGTGAAAGAGAATTTCATTTTGATTTCTGCTTCACAGACAGTTGTGCTGAAGTGATAATATGGAAAAATGTTTGAGGAAAGGAGGGCTCCACACTTTAGGCAGGGCTAAACTCCAAGATTGCAGTCATATCAACACTTGAAAATTTTCATGTTTAACACCAACTGATTAATGCAAACGAGGAATATGAGCCAATGCCTGAGAACAGTTGCATTCATGTGTTCTGTCAAGTCATTCTACCAGCAGAGAATGAGCTTTTACCACAGTTCAGACACAGCACTAGTCCCACTGGAGAAATAAAGAGCACTGCCAGCTTGTAAAACCAGGAGATACACAGAAGTAATTCCTTAAATGTGAATGCAAGCATATCAACAGATAGGCTTTAGAGAAATGCTGAAATGATGGTTTAAAATACCACTAAGATTTCATGGCTGAAACCAGTGGTCATTCTTTCCAATGACAAGAGCACATCACATGGGAATGCCTTGATCCGAAAGCCACTGAAGTTACTGATAACCTTTTCCTTGACTTTATTGGCCCTTAGATCAGAGCTTTAAAGAAAAGAGATAGTGGCTCTTGCACTTGCTGAGAAAAGACTCTACAGAACCAATGGAAAAAAGTCATTTTTTAAAATAAATTTTTCCATATAAGGAGTACGGAATCTTCCTGTGAAGGGAAATTCCAAAACCAGGACCAAAATAAATACTGAAGTGGGATGCCAAGTAGCAGCAGCACAGGACTGGTGTGAAACAGCCAACAAGCAAGTCCTTAAGCTGTAATTTTAAGAAACACAGTAATAAACCTATGAGACACATAATACATAATTTGTTTTTGTCCATATAGAATAGATATTTTTATTCCAGTGCCTTTTTTTTTTTTTAAGCATAAAGCACTTCGCATGCAAATTATCTTCAGGAAATTTAACAGCTGGCCAATATCCTGTAATTATCATACCTTGTTCAGAGATAAAGGAAATGGAGCAAGATGCCAATAAGACTTGATCAGCAGCACACAGCAGGTCAATGGTAGTGTTGAAAACAGAGGCCCACATTCCAGCAACTCACACATATATCACCTAACCAACAGATAAGGCTACTTTCCCTCACAAGGATCATATTGAGATCATATCAACATTGGAATATTTCTAATGCAAGAACAGTTCCTGCCAAGAAGCTCCACATTTAACGCTGGGTACTACCATTTGAAAAATGTGTAACGGATGTCTGTAGGTGGTGTTGACAAGTGCTGATTGTTTAACAGCAACCAAAATTATGAGCACTGACCCATCTCTGGGAATGCCATAACCCTGCAGGGCAAAGCTACACAAATTTGATGTGTGACATGATGCTCACAAGGTCCCAAGAGAAAAATGGGTGGGACAGAACGTTCCAGGAGGAGATAACCAAGTTGGTTTAAATTACAAAATTTGGACCTGTTATTGTCAACTAACACAAAGAACAAAACAAAACAAAAAAATAACCAAGCAACACTGAAGCACACAGTTTCAGCTATGCTCCCTTTACACAGAGGAAGATATGAAGCCAAATTCAGTGCCCATCAGATCACCCTGTTAATCAATCTTTTTTGTTTATATCTGCTTAATATCTCCCTAATTAATCTTCTAAATGAAGTACTAGAACATGTATTCTCCCCAAAAATCCAATATATATAAACAGAATTTTCTAGTGTAATGTACTATCCCGAATGCAAGAGAAGTTATTTAAATGCAAAACACACAATAATCCACTCTTACTTAACCTACTATAGATTAACAATGCAGTCATGTCCATTGATCGCATATTTAAACCACATATATTCATAACTGAATTAGCTTTATAATTACCTGATTCATCCTCCAAACTGCATTTATATCAGGTTAGGCTGCTTTCTGAAAACAAAAGAACTAATAACAGAACTGTATATGGGCCTACTTAAGGGAACAAGACTTTTCATAGAATACGTTCTCCAGCTAGCGCTATGACCATCGGAAGCGTTTCACAATTAAAAGCTACAAAATGCTTTGCCTATCTACAGTGGTAGAAGTGATACTATCAAGCTCCAAACTATTTAAGAAGCTGGTCTGATACAGTAAGTTTTCTGCTCTTATTTTTTTTCCTACTTGCAAAAAGTTAACAACCATCTAAAACCGAAGCCTGTTACGATAACGCAACACTACAGGGGACACAGTTAAAATTGCTTATGCATGGTTGACTTTGGAGTTTGCTGGTTTTTTAAGTGCTTAACCATCAAACCTTAAGTTTCTCTAACAGAACAACTCAAAGCCCATAGAAGTCTCTACACTAACTGCACTTAACTGTAGATGATAAACCCGAGCTTTAAAGTAAAAAAAATCCAAACAAAGTATCACTGCTAAGTGTCTGACTGGCACTTCTTCACCTCCATTTTCAGTACAACTGCCACTGTGAACGGTCTGAATATCACACATCTGATGTCATATCACAGAGAACTGAGACTACTACGTGGAAAACCAGCTTTTCTGCTGTCATTGTCTGCACAGAATCACATACTCAGGCCAATCAAGTCTTCAAGATGATTCTGTTCATTTTTGGTTTGCTTTCAGGCTTCGTTTAATGCTTGTTTGCCTAGCACAGTTATCCAGTTTGTTCTACAGCAAAACCAAAGGTTTTATACTGCGATCATAAAACTCATCAGTGCCTATCAGCAACCTAATTAATTTTCTGCAGTTAAATCTGCTGGAGCTCTGAATGAACCTGTTGTATGAAGTGTGAAAAGACAGAAATCTTGCACTATGCAACACCTCCAAGTGCTTCTGAGAGTTAGAGTCAGGAAACAGAAGTTGCTTCTTCAATTCCAGTGGAGCTGTTTCAAATTAGAGTCATCACCAGCAAGACCTGGGATTAGCCCTGCTGCTAAATAAAACCTGACAAGCTACATTCAGGGCACAATTATGACAAATAATCCATGTTTCCTACCTACATTCAGTTTGAAGGGCTCTATATGATAACCCAAACCAGCTGACCTCTTACTTCTAACTGTGCTAAAAATTCTCATTTTACAGTACTTTTCTCCTTTGAAAGGTAGTCTCTCCTCCTAGTCTACTTAACTCCATTGTCTCACTAGATTCCCTGGGAGAGAGATGATGGAAAAGAAAGCATCAAGAATTACAGCTGTCTAATGAATTTCAGCAGCATCAAGTTTCATTTTAAACCCTTGATGATACTGAATGGGTGGAAATCACATCAACCAGTAGATTACTACTAATGTTACACCAGAAAGGAGTCCGAGTTGGCAAGCTACAGCTTGATAGATCAAGTTGGTAAGAGTGCATTGGCAGTTCCACAAACAGCACTAAACTCAGACAAACTTGGGCTATTTTCAGTTCCTGCTCTTGCCACAGAAGACAGGAAAAACATGCACAGCAGATTGACAGAATATTAAGAGCCCATTAGGTGACTATTTCATCCATGGCATTATACCCTTGTATTGAGCTACTAACAACTAGTTACTTAGATAGTGGGTTCTGATTAAAAAAATAAACCACACTGATTCATCAACAGATGACCACACAGTGAGTTACAAATACTTCTATTACTTTTGTTGGCTATTCACATAATTGATGTGCTGACTTAAATCTGTCATCTCTGCTAGTAGACATCATCATGCCGCTACGTAACCCACGTTGTTCTGAAATCTTGAATATAACTCTTAGTTTTGCTGATCCCTTGATTAAAAAAATATAAAAGAATGAAAAAATACAGAAAAAGGTGATGACATTGGCAAGAGATACGGAAGAACGCCCATACAAGAACTGACTAAAAAGTGAAGAATTCTTTACCTTGAAATAAGGGATAGCTGATGATGACAGATAACAAAAGAATACAGTCCTGAAATAGCACAAAGATAGCGAGTAGAGTACAAGTATAATTCATTTTATAAGGACTGAACAGTATCAGGCAGTAGACTTAAAAGAAGCAAAAGGAATTCGTTTTTCCACACAACATATTAACCTGTGGAACTCACTGCTGCCAGGTTTTCTAAACTGGTCATGCTTCTAGCACAAAAAAAACATTTGGACAAATTAATGGCAAGCGTGTCAAGGGCTATTAAACACACAAGTGTAGACACACTGACAGCTGAAAAAATGTAAAGCTATAGCTGGAAGAGAAAAGGTATTCTGAGCTTTCCCTCTGCTACGGCGTGCACCCCTGTAGCCTGACAACTGAACACGAACAGCTCAGGTGTGGCTAGAATTTAAGCGCAGGAGAGAGCGTAACAAAGACAGAAGCAGGAGAGCGTGAAGAGAAACCCCAACGCAGTTCATGCTTTGCACACTGCGCTTATATAGACCAAAAGATCTGGCCCAAAACAAGAACAATTGCGACACACATTCTTCGTGAGGAAAGTTATTCACTTCTTTTACTCTCTCATAGGAACTGCTGGATTCAGCTCAGGCTACGTGCAGTTACTGCTTCTGGTGGGACACCGAGGCAAAACGAAGCAGCTCCTTACACACCCTCTGGATGCAGCCCCTGGAAACCGAGCGTGCAAGGAAAGCAGCTTTGAAATGGCTACTTACACAGCCAAAACCAGGCAAAAACACGAGGCGCAGGAATCTCGCAGAGCGGACCAGAAAGCTCCCTCAGCCAGGAGAGAGCGAAAGCTCCTCGGGCCACGGCTCTGAACGCAACCCAGACTAGAGCAGCCCTCACCGCGGCCTCGCAGCTCCGGCCATCCCCAGAGGCCGGTCTCCGAGCCGCCCCGAGGCACTGCCCGCACACCCCAGCCGCACCGGCACCGCCGCCCGGACGCCCTCTCCCCGCTCCCCCCGGCAAGGCGCCGAGCCCGCCCGCCCGCTCGCCGCCCACCTGGCGCGGGGCTCCCTCCTCACGGCGCTGCCGCCGCGGGGGCGGCCGGGCCTTGCCTCACCGCGCCGCGCCGCTCCGTGCCGGCGTCCCTCGCGGCGCACGTCCCGTCCGGTCGCCCCACGACGAGGCGCTCTCCGTGCGGCGGGGGCGAGAGGGCTGGCACCCCCGCAGCCTCCGGCGCATGGAAGGCGGCGCCCCCTCCGCCGGGAATGCCGGAGCGCGGCTGCAGGGCGCCCCGCAGGACCCGAGGCAGGTTCCCGGCGGCTCCGGGGCTGAGGGACAGCCTCTCCCCTCGCTCCCGCCTGCCTCCCGCGCAACGGGAACGGCGGCGCGCTGCCCGCCCCTGCTGCCACCTGGCGGCCGCGCCGCCCAGCGGCGCCCCGCGGAGCCGGCCGGGGCGCGCCCGGGTGAGGCGCGCAGCCGCCCCGGCCCGCCCGTCCTCCCTCTCTCCCTCCCTCCCTCCCGCGGTCGGGCTGCCCGCCGGGCCGGCGCTGCAGCGTTCGGCCCCACTGTCCCCCCGGGCTCGGGCAAGCCGACGAGGCGGGAGGTCGGCCGCCGCCCGAAGGAGCCGGGGGCAGGCGGAGGGGAACCGCACCTTCCAGCGGCGCCGGTGCGCGGACGTGCGAGGGGGAAGGCGGCGCCGGTGGCCGTGCCGCGTGGCCCCTCCGCTGACCCCCGCGCTCCCGCCCGTGTCCGCCCACGCACGGTAGTAACGGCATTTAGAAGATGTCAGGGAAGCAAAGCCTGCCCGGCCAGGAGCCATCGGCCGGTATCGCTGGGCTGGCCAGCGCACCCACGCGCGCAGAGTAACGCCTCTGCAGCGAGCGCCCGGGACAGGTGCCGGCTGCCGGGGCTGCACAGGCCCCGGGACTTCCCCCGGGCGGCACTTATAGAGCCATTCTGCACGTCTACAGTATATGTAATAACAGTATATTATACTCTATAATTTTTCAGTTCCTACAGCCTTACGCTGTTTGTGATGAGGGCACTAATGCACGCTGTACTGCCACCCTCAGACACTGCAAGAAAACATGAGAGAGACAACTGCCATCTTCCTGCTCACTGGCTGGATGAAAGACCACCTGCTTCTAGCAAAAATACTCACAACTAGAAGATAATGCGTGATTCCTGCCAGTATTTGCCCGAAAGTCTGAGATTTGAAACCAAGCCAGTAACAGCGATACACAGGCACTGTGAAAAGCCAACCACAGACAAGCATATATGAGGAGGATCTTTTCTTGATAACTTTTGAGTCAGCATCTGAGGAAAAAATTGGATTTGTCTCTGTTCCTGCTTTATATTAAGTGTACTGGACCTAAGATCCCTAAGGGCATTTTTATTGAACAGTGCAATAAAGTGTCCAGCATGAGCTCTAAACCTTAGAACCAGATAGTCGCTGGCAACAGTTCATTGCAACATTTAGTTTTATGCTTTCAAAAAACCCTAAAACTATTATTCTTGTGCTGGAACTGACCCAACCAGGTGAACCCATTTGCTTTAAAGCACAGCAAACCAGGTTGTTTTTTCTTGGCAATATTTTGGGCTCGATTACAGTTGAGCCCAGCCGAACCAGTAAAAGATGATGTGTTGACTGTGCTATTCATTGCACCAAAAAAACCTACTCCATTCCCAAGCCCATGTATAGCAACAGGCTCTAAGCAAAAGATCTACTGCAGAAAACTTCCTTTTTCCTGTATGTTCATCAGGCAATTGCCATAGCATAGCACTCCCAAGCAGTTTCAGATGCCTTGTGGGCACCACAGCAGATCTTGGTTGTAAAAAGACAGCTGTATACAGCTGTATGTTAAAGATTTCTCACAGGCAAAGAAAGGCTGCATTATAACACTAAGAGAAGGGTAGCTATGCTACTCCAAGAGATCAAGGTCTCACTTGTGTTAAGTAAATGGGTTTGGAAACCACAGATTTAATCTAGAGAGAATTCCTCCAGTCCCTCCTGAGTTATGCTGTGGTTTGGTGTCAGGTAAACCTGTATCTGTGCTTCAGAAGCTAGACTGAAGACTGTTTGGCAGTGGTAGACAATCTAGCAGGAAGCAAATGCTGTGCTACTCCAGCCATGATCTAATGAAGTACATAAATAAGTGACTAATTGCTAAGGCAGGTAGCATGTGGGCAAGAATAGCTCTGGCAGATTACAGTGGTTTATTTCTAATCTCTACTACAGAGTAGATGTTCTACTTCATCTACTCTGCCAATTATATGACTACTGTTTGCTTCTGGGAGAGACACAACTGCAGCCAGATGGACTAGAGACGAGAGTTTCTTTTCAAGAGCAAAGACCTAAGTACTTAGGTATTAATAAATTAATTAATTTATTTAGCCAACATGGTGGGATTGCTCTGCTTGAAACGGTTCCTAACTCCTGATATCGGGGGAAGATTACTTAACCTGCAGCAGTCTGAAAATTAGCTACCTAACTCTATCGGCCCTCAGGAGGAGGAGGACTTGCTTCTACGTTAAGGGAAGCTGAACAGCATTAGCCTCCACCCTGGAGGTCCCAAAGGCCGGTTCAGCAGGGCGCTAACAGCATCAGAAGAGTTGGAGCCTTGGTACGTTAAAGGAGAGACCACAAGGAGGCCTTTTGAAAAGCCGAGGAACATACACTTGTCGCTGTTTTCCCTTCCTGTCTCTTTTGCTGCCTTTACTCTAATTTCCCTAATCTCTCTCTTGTTTTCTATTTGGCTTTTGGAATGATTGCTCCCTCCCAAGGGCTAATGCAGAGTCCTATCTCTCATCCCTCCACCTCCTCCTCCCCTTGCCGATGAACTGTTCAGAACATCATGCATCGTGTTTTCCCAGCAGTGCAAGAGGAAGTTGTTGTCATGCTGCTGAGGGGGAGAGGAGCAGTCCTTCCCACACCTTATCTGTGCATCAGAGCAGATGACACTCAATTTGTTCTGAACAATTGCAGAGCTCCAAGTCTCCCCTTCTCATTAGATGGCAATGTTATCTGAAGTCTTTCATGGTGTCACATAACAAATGTGTCTATCTAAGAAAAAACCCCAATATACTCAGGCTATTGGCTGCTCTTTTCTAAGAGATGGACATGAAGGGGATTATGAAATGGCATCGTTCTTTTAAGTAGAGAGCAAAACATAAATGCTTGAAAGAAAACACCATTCACTAGGAGTTTAAATGCAATTTTTCCTGCGGTAATCCACAAAAGAAATGCTTGTTTAAAGTTTTAATTTGCTAGCAGAAGGTGCAGTAGAAAATAATGCATTTGAGGGAGGTATCAACTCACCAAGCAAAGAAAGATCTGGGTGAGGACAGGAATCAACATACTTGATCACTTGTTCAGCACATGGTCATCCAGCCATATCTTGTCTCCTTGTGTGAGGGCAGGTCTTGCCACCAGTGCCACTCACTCAGCAAGTTGCAAAGATTCAGGTTTGAGATGCAAAGGGGTATCTTGGTATTTTTACTTCCAAAGCTGAAAGACTTCCCTGCCCATGAGCCAGTTCTTTGGCCAGCTGCCTCAGTGAAAGAATAGGAATCTATTTCAGTTAGTTTCATTAAAATTCTTTGGGCTACAGCAGCCTGGGAACAAGACATTAGTGCTACTTTGAAAATTCAGACTAGATTACAGCATAAGATGATAAAACTGGCAAAGAGATAACGGGGTAGAACAGGGGTCTGCCCTGCAGGACTGAACTGCTGCTCGCTAGTCACAAAGAATCGTCTCGTACTAACAGTGGGAATGAAAGTGTGTGAAAATCCCCATTAGGATAAGGAAGGAGAGAATCTGAGAAAGAAGATCAGATTGTGGTAGAGTAGGAAGCTAGAGTTTCCCTACCTTGAATTGTTTCAGCCACTTATTATTTGTTTCAATACTTCTCTGTGAGCCACTAATTGTCGCAGTGGGATCTTTCAGCTTCATTTCCTTCTCTTTGTGAGAGCAGGCGTCAACATTGCAAAGAGTTAGAAATCTGCTGCCTAGTATACGGAAGACAATGTCAGATTTTCAGCATGTCCAGCACAGGTCAGTGGCACAGTTAAGCCTTGGAAAGTGCCTTTTATACAAGCATTAGATTTTGAGATCTGGGGGGGCAAAAACACTATCACAAAACCCAAAAACAAACAGAAAAAAAAATTAAAAATGGAGACATGAGTTAGCTTGCTGGCCTGGAAGAAAAAGAGTGTAGTTTTACAAGTTTTCTCTTCACCCCTACATCTGTTACTCTTTAAGCAGGAGTACTAGAAAGGAAGGTACCCCAAAGGAAAAGAATAGTAGCTAGCTCAGTTGCAGCTTAGCTACCCTGAACAACAATAGTGTTTTGTAGTTCACGCCCAGAAATTGTGTTCAGAAAAGCCTCCATTTTATGGCCCCTGTCTATGCCTTTCGCCAGTGCTAGGAGGTCAATCATCTCTGTCAGATCCTTGCCTGCCAACAGCAGAGACGCATAGAAGATGGAAAGTTTTTCAATTAATATGTCGCATTACAGAAATGGGAGAACATGCCTGTTTTATGCTTATTCTACTTTGCATGTGAGGGCAAGTTCCAGGAACGGCACTTCCCTGGGACCTGCAGCCACTCTGGGCTGTGGTACCACTGCCTCATTCTTAAGGAAAACTCCACAACAGCACAGCAGGGCAAGTTGACTTTCAAGCCAAACAAAAAGGGGCTTGCTCCTTCCTCCTCCATACCAAGTCTTTCTCTTTGGTCACACTGGAGTACTTCTCCATGTTCTGGATCAGCACCAGCCAGATCATGTATAACTACATAGACCACATCCCTTGCTCTTACTACTATGCTACATATCAATACCTCAATAGTTTTCTTTATGTGGACATACTCACTACTTTTTTCCATTGCCTTTTGCTAATCAGTCTTCAGTCCCTCAGAGCTAGTATTACAAAGTTTGTGTCAAATAACCTGTCTACACATGTTTCCTGCTTAAGCCTTCCTTTTAAAACTCATTCATATTTCCTGCTGTGAAGAAGGTAAGACAAGCAGAAGGTTACATAGATTTAGGTGAAGCAAAAATATGCATTTAGGAAAACATGAGAGTCATTCAACTGAGTGGCCTTTTTAGCTTGTGTTTCTTATCTTTACTATCTAATAGCAAGGCTGTAGACCTACAGCACACACAGCATGTGCTGTTTTACATTTATTTTCCTTTGTTGTTTCTCAGCTGTATAATTTAAACCTTCTTTCTTTTACTATATCTGTAACTACAACACATTCTAATATTTACAAATGGAGAGTGACTTGGCACAATATTGGGTGCAGTCTGTCTGCCATCAGAGAGGCGTTCTCCAAATGGGCCTGCCCGCCTCAAGAGCTGGGAGAGCTGAACTGTTTGTTTAAAACCTAACTTTCTCCAAAAATAGCCACGCACAGCTGTAGGCCTATTGACAACTGTTAAATAACTGGAGATTTAGACCAAAACATTGGAGCAGGGTTAGAAACCTTCTAGTGACCAACTAGATATCCTGTGGTAAGTGGGAGCAAAGGGTGCCCAAGTTGTTCAGAAACAAGCAGACAGGAAGCAAGACACTGTGCTAGGCAGCAAGCCCATTAATGCTTAATACTACCATGGAAAAGAGGTAAGAACCCAACTTTTGGACCTTAGAAATAATCATGGACTTTGTCAACTTTCACAGGTTAGAAACTGCAGATGCCCAGTCACCAACAATCTTTGCCTAAGACATCTTTATTTCCTCTGGATGCAAAGGGATAGTTACAAAGACCTAAGAATAAGACTCAAAATGTCCTGTATTCTAGCTGAAAAGCAGCTATGAGACAAAGGATAGGAAATGCTGAGTAGAAGAGTAGTTATAAACACCCAACTCCCTCAAGATGCTCCTAAATCAGGGGTTTATTGGTGGGAAAGCATAAATAGCAGTGCTTGTAGTGCAAATATATAGTACTGCTTGCCACAATGGGCAGCATGTGGCTAGAAGGTTCCAGTAGAGAAGCTCTGCAGCCAAGATCATCATCTCCATTAAGCGCCACAAAGATGGTGGGGGAAGAATCCACACCTCAGTTCTCCTTGCTCTGCACCTCCTCAGTCATCACAAATTCGTGCTTTTCTCCCCCCGCTGGAGCTCTACAGTTGAGCCTTCTAAGCAGTGTGAGAATAACAGGATGATACTGAGGAAATTGTTCTTGAGCATGACCTTTGACCCTCCGGGGCGGTGAATATGAGACACATGGTCTGGACAAGTCCCTGGCACATTAGCTGCCTTTGTGAAGTTATTTGCTGATTCAGAGGTGTGAAACTCTAAAAAACACTGTGGAAGCAATGGCACTGCTTGTGGTACTGAAACAGCATGGATTCCTCCTGGGCTGTTATGACTTCATAAATATTGTCTTTGGATAAATCTTCTGACAAAATTCTGTATTGGTTTTTTTCTTCTTTTTCCTCCCAAGTGGGTTCCCATAGCTAATTTGCTTAAGGCAACATACATGACACAAGAATAAGCCCTTTGAATAGTGATGCAATTGCTTGGTCATGAAATGAAAAAAGGCTGGATTTTGATTGATAGTTGGAGTCCATACTGTTTGTTGGATTTACTCCGGATTCTTTGTCACCTCAGTGCTATTCCTGCCGACACATGTCAGAGCACTATTGATTATGGGCTGAAATACTGTTTTAAAGTCTTTTTTGAATTTTACACTTATCAGTTTTCCTCCCCCCCACCCCCCCGAAGCAATACAATTTTACCCATGAATCTTTCTTCTTCAAGAAATCTTCTAAGCTACAAATAGCCACATGCTGGGCCTCATTCTTTTCTTATTTGCAGCAGTATGAAAATTAAAGCAACACAATTTAATTCAGGGAAATGATTCCTATGCAGTACATTAGAATTAGGTCTAATATACCTTGGAAAACTATTACTTTTCACCCTGCAACAGGATTGTAATTGCCTTAGTGCACTACTATACTAGTTGTCAGTCCCAATCAACACCAGCACACGATGCTCCCAGTGTTATGCACAGGAAAGCCCTGATCTGGTGCAAAAGTGTCAGGAGGTTACAGTGAAGACAAGTACACTGAGGAACTGACTGTTTCCCTGCTTTGGAGAGAAAATCAGACACTTCTTCCCCACTTCAGTGTTAAATGTGCTTATGTGTTTTGCTGAATTGGGCCCACATTTCTAGTCTTTTATTCTCAACAGAACAGGTTGAGAGAAGAACCAAGAGAAGAATGAGGGCAGACAATAACTACATCTGAGAAGACAGGAGATTAAATATGACATAAGGCACTTAGCTATGTTCTCCCTTGGCAATGGCAAAGGTAGCTTGGTAGACTCCAGCAATATTTCCAGGATTGCGAGAGTCAAATATTAATATTTAATTTGTACTCATTATTTCTTGCCCCTGCACTTCAGTACGCATCACTGCACCTATATCAGACACCCCACTGCCACCACCACCCCCCGTCCCGAGACCGAACTCACATATCTAGCTTGCAATAGAGGCTGTTTTCAGACAGTTTTTCTCTTCAACTTTACCCACTTTCCTGATTTACTGATTCTTGGCTGAACTTCAAATTATCTGAAAACCATTGCCACTGAAAAAAACTTTAGTATCCATACTCAAGCACTCACTGAATGTCTAACCTGGAGAACAACATCCAGAGGTCCAGCCTCTGTGATATGGCTCTGATCAGATACTTGAATGCAAGTCATTGGCAGGAACACTCCTATCATCATGTCTTGTCATGGTGTCTGTTGGCAACTTGATGCTAAATAGTTGAACATTTGTATCAGCAACTCAATCAGGATATTAATTTGAATCAGAAAAGAACTGTTTACAAAAAATAAATAAAAGGCTTATGGATGATGTAAGTACTGAGCTATGGGGCTTGCCTCCCCATACAGCGGACATGCCTAGATGTTTATCCCCTGATTCATGAAAACAGTTGGACCACAGGCAACCTGCATACTGATCTGCAGGCAAATCTTATGTCAAAACATTGGTCTATCCTCAAAACATTTCCAATGCATGAGGAACAGCATGAAAGAAAACACTGTGGTTGCCCCCTCCCCTGTGCTTCCTGAGCATTAATAGGTCTGCATCATCTTTTACTCTCACTGGAGGGTGTTAGCCCTCATACAGTCAAGCTTTCCATTCTACACTGAGAAGAATAAAAGTGCAATTGAACACTGTGTACTGACTGAATTATTAAGTTATTAAATAGAGAAAAAGACAGGACAGTGGAAAATGGACATATGCTCAATTTCCCTTTTTGAAAATAAGCGTTTTTTAGGATGAGGCATATGCACACAGCAGTTCAGGGAGGGTACGTACAAGTTAGCCTTTTACATAAATGGTCACAGCCAAGACTATCCAGCTGCTTTGTAACACACTTTCTACAGTGTCAAAAGTCATCTTCACAGCCAAATCCCTATGACCATAATGTGAACAAGATTTTACCCTGTCCTCTGTAGAAAGAGGGAGTCATTTTGGGGCAAGAAACCAAGACATGTTCCACATAACTCATGAACATCAATTCCCTCTTCTAATAAGCGTACCCTAGGGTTTATTTTTGAAAAGTTTATCAGCAGAGTAATTAGAAGAAGTCCTAACACACTTGAATATACTTTCTGTGCTACAGATTCAGACCATAAATTTAGCAATATGTAATCTAGCAACTACAGGTTGCACAATTTTTAACTGCCTAATAGTCAACAGTTTAATTGATTCTGATTAACCACAAGTGCCAATCACTTAATGTACAAAACACAGACTCTTCCTTTTATTTCAGTTTGGGCTCTTAGGAAGCATGAGGCTGTAGTGAATTGTTAAAATCCTGCCTTTTTTCCCCCTCTTTATTTATCCCTACATAGAAGTGTAAAATAGACTGTCAGTACAGTCTTCTTCCTGCCTTCCTCCAAACACCTCACACAAATAACAGCTATTTCATAGCAGGAAGAATCTTTTCCCTGAGATGATACAGCATAGTTGAGCTACATAAGAATCTCGGGTGGCACAGCCCATCCAGCCTTACTGTGTTTCTTTCATCTACCTGTGCAGAGCCCCATCTATCTCCAGCTTGCTCCCTGGCCATGCATAGCACAAGGATGAGCTGTCAACATGAAGCTTGACCTAGAGCTGGACTCCACACAGCCAAAGGCTGAGCCCTGATGATAATCCCTCCCAAGAAGCACTTGTGCAGCAGCTCGTTAGCTGCCTGTGCTCTGCCTGCCCTCTAAAGTAACACACAATCTGGCCTCTCAAAAAAGCTGTTGCTTCTAAAACTTGAATCCAGTTTAATTTATCTGCTACAGTGAAATAAAGGGAGAAACAAAGGGGGTGAGGAGGAGAAGGAAAATATTCTATTTCATTGAAAGATTAATATGAAGATAATTTAGTAAACTAGACTTCATATGTTGTCTTTCTTTGTGCATAATGTAAACAGAACTCAGTTCACTTCAAGCAGATGGTCTATAGACTCCAAGCATTTGAAACAAGGGACGAGCACAGGCAAGCACAAGTGGATGAGGAGGACCAGGATTCTTGGAAATCTCAGTGCAGACATTCTCAGGGCTATTATGCACTACATACTGCATAACAAAACACCCAAACTCTGCTTCACTTCCCATAAAACCTAATCTACATAATATCAACATCTGTTCAGCGGGACAATTGCACATGTAAGTATACTATATATATATATACACACACACAGCGCCTCAGATTAGACAGTTTCTCACATACTATAAAGAAGTAAACAGAAGTACTATTGTGGAAGACACTTTTCTCATGTTGGAAGAACAACTTAGAGATGTTTAGAGAGTGAGTGCAATACTCCTCACTATCTAAATATCTCTAATGACCAAATTCCTTAAAGTAGGCATTGCTAATTTTTTTCAGGAAAAATATTTCCTTATGCTTTTCAGCTGCACAGAGAAGAAAAGAAGTTTACACGTAGCTTTGAACAGATGTGTTTACAGGCACAAAAGAAGAAAAACACAACCTTACAGCTATGTAGCAATTTTTCTATTTCTAGTGTTTCTGGATGTTAACTTTAAGGTTCCTGTAGTTTATTGCAGTTCCATGGGGTTAATTAAAATCATTCTACAAAATCAGATAAACAAGAGGAAGAGGGGAGGGAAAGTGTATATTTTCTGTACTATCTATTCATCTCGAATGAAGCCTGCCCCATGTGTACAATCAAACATCTGTGGAAAGCCTGCACTTCGACCAGAGCAATGACTCTTTGCATTCCAGTTTTGGTAGCTGGTTCTTTTCTTGAATTTTGTGTGTATATATGCATGCACACATATGTGGTTTCAGCATATTTTTCACAAATGAAAGAAAAAAGTAAGACAGTTTACATGACATTTTATTAATGTAAAATCTTCAGTCCTTACATTGTAGAGAGATAATGTTTTAGAAACTTCTACTCTGAGATTTTATAGGAATTAAGAAGTAGCCTTTGTAAGTCATATGTACCAGTCACATACTGATGTGAGAACAATCAACACAATCAAAAAAATCAATGTAGATTATATTTACCCTCTACATATGTATAGGATCTTCCAATACATGACATGATCCAAAATGGAATTGAATTAATGAAGAAATACCATGTGGATTTCAGCCAGCTGGGGCAGACCCTTACACTGCACGCAAGAAACAGCTTACGTTCAACTTTTAAGTAGTCATTTTATACAGAAAGATAGGCCCATGATGGCTTAAGAGCTCATGTTCCTTAGGGCTCTGAAAAGCACAGTTTGTTTCCTAGTTGTGGTGTCTCCACCTGTCATAAACTCATTCATTTTGGTAACTAAATGTTACTCCTGACGGAACCTGGCATTTTAGTCTTCTCAGGTACAACTTGCAACATACAGAATACAGAATGGCACCGATAAGCTCTGAATTAAATTTGTTTAGTCACACCAACCTCCTTGCCTCGGGACTTTGAGAGCTGTGAGATGAACTGAACGTTTTAGGCCAACTTCACCACTGAGTTAAGAGAATCATACCAATAGAGAAGGTATGTCTACTTCTGGCTGAGAAAGAAGAATCTGCCTAGTTCTCCATACATGAACCTTCAACAGACATGCAAAGAGCTACAAGGAATTCTGCCTGTTCTGGTCTCATTTGTCAAGTTTGAGCTGCATCCATGGGTGGCAAGAGTTCCACATCTACATTCATGGCACATCACTGTGCTGTGGTAAACACAGAACAGGGTAAAACCTCTTCACTGAAATAGCATTGGTGCGCACGTCAGCTGTGCAGTTTAAAAGGCAAGCGGTGTGTAAAAGGGCAGAAAAAAATTATGGTAACATAAAAGTAGCTCTTTGCATAACAGATTTTTAGATACTTTTACTTGAAGTCAAACTAGATTTTTCATGTCATCAAGAAGACAGAGATTTTATTTAAATTTTGAAGATTATTTTTGATAACTCATTCTGTGATAAGATGCTGCGATTCCCTTGATCCAGTAGGACACTACCATATTCTAAAATGACACAACAACCAGTAAGAGAATCTGCCTCTGCTAACAATCTCTGTTTCTACAAAGTAACAGTTCTCTAGCCTAGCACCTCAGATAATACACAGTATTTTTGGTACTTACGTAACTACCAAGTAGGTTGCAGCAAAACAGACTTTTTCATGGGCTATTAAAATTGCTCCAAGTCACTTGGTTATTACTTTCCATATTATTATGTAATTTACTTCCACTATTTCTTTAGCAACCACTGCATCTTTTGGAACATTTTGCAGCTCAGAGCCAGAGACAACTGGACCGACTCCCTAAATTCCATACTGCACCACTGAAGCATCTGTATGTCTTGCCTACCTTATGTCATGTTTTCCCAGGGTTCAATGTTCATCTATAAAAAATACTATAGTTCCATTTATTTTTCTTCAACAGCCTCCTTTTTGAAAGTTTAGCATTTTCTATTAAAATTATGGATGTAATTTCAACTTTGAGAAAGCTAGAGAGAAACCTGCATCTCTCTATGTATTATACATACTGTCTGCACAGTGAGTCAGAGCCTAAGCACAGCTTGTCAACACAAGTACCTAGAGCCAAATCATAACCTCCACTTTAAGGTGTGGACTAGATGAAAGGAATAGAAAATGCATTACAATGTCCAGAAATCTGTCAGAGGTTGAGAGAGATCTTCAATCTTAGCTAGCACTATGCTCTGCTTCCCATGTTCCTAAGGTACCAGGCATTTGGGGATTCCAGGTTACAACGGGGTGTAGCTGGCTGGAGCGACGTGTAGCCAGAGAACCCTGGCTCTGCACAGCTGAGGTTTTTGACACATCCATAGAAATGCTCTGCAGAAGTAACTCTGAGTCAACTACAATGTTTGTTTTTCTACCTGCACAAACTCACAGTTCCCTGGTATGTGCAATGAAGAATATGAAGCTGTTCAGCTGGGGCATTCTGTTTTTGACGGGACAATCCTCTGCATACTTCGAGATCTAGAGAATTTCCTGACAGATTATGAAATAATTAGTTGGCCAGAGAATCAGCCCTGGGCCCATTCAGTATGAAGGCAAACTTTATTCCCTCACAATCTCTGACTGGAGCTGGATAGAAAAGCTGGATTTTTTTAATCCCTAGGGGAAAGTTGATAGTTTTGAGGTGATGGGTTTTCCAAAGAAGTTTAAGTTACAGTGAAAAATTATAAGTTTCCTATTTGTTTTTTCTATAGTTTTCTGGTTTTCTCACTTTTGTCCTACAATTTCCTCTAGAAAGAAAGGAGCTGGGGGGAAAGGAGGTTGCAGAAGGAAGAGAGAATAAAAGTGATCCTCCCTCCCACTAGTTTTCATGTATTTAATAAAAACTATTTCTTACTAGGAGAAAAGATGGAGATTAGTAAGAAAATGCTTACGTGCGAAAACAGCCTTTTTCTAATTGCCAAGATAACATGAATGTAACTCAGAAGAGTGTCAAGATTCAAACGGTAAAGTACAATCCATCAAAGTCATGAAATGCACATAATTACAGAGTTTTTGGAATTCCAAGATTACTGTTAGTACAAGGTAAAACCAAGCTCCAAAATAACTTCTTCAGCAGCAGGCAGAGGAAAACTTATCATAAACTTTTGATAACCCAAAAAATAATGAGGCCTTTTGAACTTTGCTGACACTAGATGGATATATTTGGGGAAAAAAGAAAAAAAACAAAACCAAACAAAACCTAAACACACGATTTAGAAACACTTCTGCTTTGTAACCACAGTAGTCTGATGCAGAAAATACTATAACGTCATAAGGGATTAGAACTTCAAGCAATGAAAAAGCAATGGGAGTACAATGTTCCAGAATTATAAAAGTTGAAACAAAATAATTAAACAGAATGTCTGACAAAATTGTTTTTAAAAGACACTGGGGGGAGGGTTTGGGGGGTATGTCTACCAAAATGCACTACATGGTCTTTATACCCATACCAAAGACACTGACTGACACCATGTAGTGCCTAAAAGAAGTTGAAAAATTACTTCTGTGGTAACTTGTGTAAAAAAGAAGCGGGAAATAAAAAGTGGGGCAAATAAATGAAGTCAGATGCAGGCAGTTTCATAGTAGGTACTACTACTTTTAGGTTCATTTAATCAGATTAATTATGATTCATATTACTTTGGGCTTGGACAGCAACATCAAAAGCTACTCTAGAAAGCTCGATTGTAAGAAGTGCTAGAATCACTACTGTTGAAAAGTGAGAATATTGAACTTCAATTGCTAAAAAGGTTCAATATCTTCCAACAGAAAATTTCCCGGTGTCTTGCAGAATTAGGTGTTTCAGCGGATAGACACAATTTTTCCAAATATGCTAAGATGAGGTCTTTTTTACCTGGTGATAAATGAAGTTGTATACAACACTTCTACTGTTGAGAGATCAAGACATAAAATTAAGGGCTATCAATCTAGGTAATAAAAGGTGTGTTAGGCTGCAAACACATTAGTGTCCTTTGCATTGTTCAAAACTGGTTCAAATGTAATTAAATCTTTTATCTCAGCCATGATTGTTCTGTTGAGAGCATCTTTTTTAGCCAGGAAGTACAATAGCCTAGTATTTCAAAGGCATTTATCTTGAGTGTGTTCTGTATACACACTGTTCAGAAGTGGGTAGCACTTAAATAGTCAGAAAGCAACTGTACAAGCAAACTCAGTTTTTCTTCATCAGGTTCCACAGGACACCCAGCCTGCCTGTGGAGTGCAGGTTCTCAAAGACCCTGCCTGCTCCTCTCCTGCTCTCCTACTGCACCAAGTTCCCATCCAGAAAGATGGCTCTTTGGATCATACAGCTATGGGTAACAAAAAACAAACAACATGAATCAGAGCAACACCTCTATGATTTTGTACCTCACTAGTTGCAACCGTAGCAACATCATCTGGGAGAAAGGTCATTGCTCAAATAGGGCAATAAATCAGAAGCCCACATACTACAAGTAATAGTGCATATATGACGTAGAAGCCGGTGGTACAGATCCTAAAGCACACCTTATGAAGAGTTCAGTGCTCTTCATTTACCAAGAAAGCTACTGCCTCCTCACTTGCTTCACCATGAAGTTACAGGATAACTCAGCAAAGACAATCTGCCCATCCTTGCACAGGGCAGAGTAAGATTACAGTCATATGCAGATATTTTCCTGAGATACTGCTTAGTTGACTAGATAAGAAATACAACATGGAACTCAACCTGCTATAACAGACCCTTCAACAGCATACAGCTTCTCTATGTGACCTAGAATAACTTACAAAATACAAAATCTTGACATATTTACTGGCCCATGTTTTATCAGAGAAGATTTGGAATATGCATTACTTGGAAGCAAACACCTTTATAATAGAAAGAGAAAAATATATCTGTGTCTCTTTTTACAAAGAGAATGGCAGTTGTTTGAAGATGCTCATAAACTTCGAAAGCTAGTAATAATCTTTGATGGGAAGAACTGGTAGGAAGAACCTATAAAAAGGAATCAAGCCTTAAGACTAACTGTTAAGTATGTTTCAGGAAATAATACCATTTCACTGCAGGAGATAGGGGAACATATAACAAAGACCAAAATCTGTAGTGCATCTATGAACACCTTTGTAACCACCACAGAAATCAAAGGATCCCACACATCAGTAGATTTTTTGACAAGGTGGAAGAACCACCTCTTCCTAGAGCCCTATCTTAAAGTAATCCCAAACCCTGCTCAGCTTGGCTGTCCAAGGATGGCTCAGTTATGAATGAACTCTAGGAAATGAGATACACATCATCCAAGGCTATCATAATTCTGCACTTTCAAGGTTCCTGTGAGACTGGAGGACCTCATGGGCCATGACACAAAATCAACACAAAATACAGACTCAGCATATCACTTAATCAGATTTACTTCTTCAGATTTTTTTTTTTTTTTACTCTCCCTTGGAACTATTTCCCTCCAGGGAATCCAAAAGGATTCTAGATCTTTTTTCTTCTGTTTTGCTTCTCCTAGGGGCCTGGCCTGTAGAGCCATCAGAACCGTTATGAAAGGCCTCTTAGCTCAAAGGAAAGCAAGAGAACTTTTCTGTGGACTTCTGAAGAGTAGCACTAAGACCTGTTATATTCAGGACACAATCAGTAACATTTATAAACACACAACATCCAACTTTTAAAATCCTTATGGCAATGTACAGGGTTGTGAGAATCACATGTTGACACTCGGCATTCTCACGCTTCATGGCAGGATACCAAGGCTAGGAATAACAGGGCACTTTTTTTCTGTTGGAGGATAGAAGGGCTGAAAGTGACAGGAGATGGAGTGAGAAGGAAGAAGTCTTCCCTAGACTAAATAACATAGAAAAGATTCTTCTATTCCCTTTTAAAATACAGAAGGCTTCAAATGTGTCCATTCTATTACAGACATTCACACCTGCCTACACCATTTTGCTTGGCTCACAGCATATAGCAGTGTGTCATGGGAAAGAGACATACTTACAAACCCAGCTGTAACATAACAAGGTGAGTCATGATCCAGATATGTATCACTGATAATCACACACCTCGAGAGAGAAGCCAGAGCACCAAAAAGCAGATGAGAACTGCAGTCCCCTAGGTGCTGAAGGATGAATTAAACAGCAAGTCAATCAAAAGTAAGTGACAGAAGAAATCTATACCAGCTTTCTCTGCTACTTCATTTCCCACGGACAGGTTTTCATCCAAGGTCTGATGCTGCCTAGAAAGCTTCTGCCAGCTCATCTTGAACCACCACCACTCTGCTTGAAACAGAAAAAAAAAAACCCCAAAACAAAAACAACAAAAAAGTTCCAAGTTGTTGAAAGCTTTCCAGGGTGCCAACATTAACTGCCAGCTCTTATTGAAATAGTCCCCATTTCTTACTCCTATGCTTCTTTGTCTTTTTTTTACCATCTACCCTCTCATAAGGGCAAATGCTTAAAGAAAAATAAAATAGATACATACATACATATATATATACACACACACACAGACACAGAGTCTATTCCTAATCTTGCCATTGCTGCAACCCAATGGCAGTTTTGGAAACCCAACCCAGTTTTGGAAAAAGGAGCTTGGATATATTTTAATCACAAAAAGATTAGATGAATTAGGCCTTATTTGTTGTTTATATGATAAATTGCTGCAACAGTTTCACCTCCTATGGCACATTGCAAGTGCTGGCCCACAAAGCACATAGAGTGCCAGCTCTAGCTCGCTCACCCTTCCTCCTCAGTATTTACTCCGACAGTCATTCCTTTACCCTCCCTGTTCTTCCATGACTGTGGGTACTCACTGTCACAGGACCATAAACATGAAAACTCTTGAGGCTATAATTCTTGTTCTTTTACAGCGTTGTTGGTTTTTTTGTTTATTTTGTTTTCAAACAAAAAAAGAAACCCACTGCTGTTGTCAGTACATACATTTCAACAGGTTTGTTTCTAACTCCAACACGTTGGTTTTGATGCCAGTGCACTGCTTTACCAGTCAATAATGTGTTCATTCACCCCTAATGGAGGGTCACAGAAAAGTTCAGCAATCAAGGCAGAAATAGCATCACTTATCCCCTCGTCACAACTGCCAGGCAATACGAGATGTGGAGCTTGTTGTCAAGTCACACAGTTCTAATAAGGCTTTCAAAAGCAAACCCCTGCTCAGCACTGGCCAAGTATGCATCTTACCCGTTTTTCCTGCACTCTGACTTGTTATCAAAGTTATGATGTGTGAAGATAAAGCTGATCAAAAATAGCATGGACTTTATGTTCAAGCCAGAAGTTATTTCTCAAGCCCTGTAGTACAAAAATAATCCTAAGTATCAGTTGAAGATTATTATATAATAAACAACATCCTGAAATGTAACTTGAGAAATTTGATATATATTTTTGCAATATCCCCAAAGAACAATATGCTATAGGAGCTAGTCATCAAGTCAGCCTCTCAGTACCACCGTAAATTGTGCAGCATTATGCCCTACTCAGGCACATAGTAAAAGTCACTGGCAGAAAACACTGATGGAGGTAGGCCATTCCTCTGCCCACCGGAATGGTTCCTATACTACATATTGTTAGTCCATTTTAGTTTTTAAGTCTCAAGGAACAGGAGCAACATTTTCATTTTGCCTGTAAAACCACCCTACATTTTAGGCTGACTCTTTTGCTTGTCTTCAACAGATACTAAATTCACATCCGAATCCACCTCCTTCCCTGGAATTTGTCTAGATGTCATTAATCTAAGGAGAGAATTTTGTCACAGCTGGAGTTAGTAAGCATCAGCTATGGACAGCAAAAAGAAATAACTCCCCAAAGCATACGTGCAGACATTCTGGCACCTAAAAGCAGACTAAACTATTTCTATACTGTCCTTGCAATCTCACTGTATTTCTTATATTTAATCAAAATAGCTATAATTTTCTTAATCTCTTTAAATTTATGACTCCTTGTCTCTCTAGTGTCTTCATTTGTGTCTATGTTATTACATTGCCCAATAATTCTACTTCAAAGACAGGTTGAATAACCAAACCCACAGAAGCTATGACTCTTGTAATCACAGAATCATAGAAAATACTAATGGCAGGGGCTCTAGGGACTTCTCTTCTGCACCACAACATGATCAGATCTACCTGACAGTTGCCTGTTAGAGCTGTTCTTACAAGCCCAAGTGACAGAGATTTTACAATCTCCCAAAGAAAGAGTAGAACATTATCCCTAACTAAGCATTAGCCAAAACTAAGCAGGATTTATCTTACTGCAATTCAAGCCCTTTATTTCTTTTCCTATCAAAACCTGAAAACACATTATTCTTTCTACTTTGCACTAGTTTTCTACGTATCTGAAGGCATTATTCAAGGAGGGAACTTTTGTTCTCTCAGTCAGAAAATTTAGCTTTTTGAGAAAGCACCATCCCTATTGGAAGATGAAAGAAACATATTTAGACCTTCTGGGAGCTCCAAAATATTGGTTTATTTCCTAGCATATTTGACACAGCTGTTTCTACACTAAGTATTGAGTAGCGACCAAGTTCAAATGACATAACCAGACTACACCAGACTACACCAGAATTTCAGAAATTACTCACTGACCCTTGTCCTTCTATGCAACTGAGAAATTAATAACTTCTAGTATGTTCTTATTTTGGGTTACTTGTGTACTGGTCCTTTGGCATAAGACAGAAAAGCGTATTGTCTGATGGCACTGCGGGGTCTCTGAGGGGCAGCTGCAACACCTAAGAGCTGCAACTATGTCTTCTTTCATTTACCTCCTATGCTTTTTTATTCTGGCCAATGTAAGAAGCAGGACAGAGCAAACATGGATATCAGAGAACTTTGTGCTGGCCATCGGAGCACAGAAAACAACTGTCTGGGGAGAGCATAGGTACATCATTGTATTTGCACACTCTGCAATTGAAACTTAACATACATGAGTGAATGATGACAGATACATACCCTTATCTTTTTCCCCTCTAATCTTCCCATGCTATGGTTTATGATACATGCGATTCTAGGAATGTTAATTATGTCAAGCCTTTCAAGAACCTAAACAGCAAAGAATCATTACCATGACTGTTTGTAATTCAACCCATCAGATGACAGCTTTCTGACAATAACACGCTCTCACTGTAGCTGTGAATATGTACACCAAGCAGGGAGAAAAACTGTTCTCAAACTCTGTCCAGTCTTGAAACAAGCTACAGTCAGGTACCATATTCTGTAAGTCTCAATAAACACAGTTATTGGCTTCCATTTCACTGTAGCAAGAATGATCATGTATCGCTGTTCTCACAGAACCCTTACAAGAATTAAAAAGCAATTGCATCTTGATAAATTGCAACAAAGCACTCATATTGATCAGTATGGATAGCACCAGCGAATCAAACCCTGGTGCCCTGAAATCAGTGAGAGTTTCTAAACAGCAGAGTCAGGTTGCAATCCTTATTTATAAGCTTTTAAAACCTGAGCGTCTGTAACTTCCTGCCCCAATATACTGTGAAGCTTTAGTTTATGTTAATAAGATGAATACTGACCTGGAATTTTAAAGAATAATTGCTTTGTAGAGTTTAAAAGGAATACTGTTTAAAGGAAGATACCTGCTTGTTAAAGACAAACGTTTTGATATTAAGGTCTTTCAGTAATAACTGGTAGAATATTGAATGGGCTAGCAAATACCCCTGAATAAATGTTTGATACGTACACTAAATGTAGGGGAGTTTGACTAGGAATTAAGATTTGTATATAACACTAATAGAAATACCATCGCCTTGCACTTCAAATGGGATTTTGAAATATAGGAACTGCTATTGTAAATCAGGCTAGTAGTCCAGTCAAATCTGCTATTGTTTTTCCTTCTACTGTGACTAATGATAGTGCTTCGGAGAAAAGCCCAAGAATTCATCAGTTCTTTTGGCCTCACTGACATCTGATGGTGACAAGTTTTATTGTTTGTTGTTTTATTGATCATGCACAAAAAAGAAGAAAAAAATGCAACTGTAAAAACACTGCTTTCCAATTTGTTTGAACGTTCTTGTCCATGTGTAATGGAAAAGGTGAAAAGAAACACAGGTGGGCCTATTCAGAGCACACACCATTACAAACGCACCTGTCAGGTGTCCTCTCATCTCTTCAACAGTAACAGTCCTACTTTCCTCTTACATGGGTCTTTCTGGGAGTTGAGGTCACTTTGTTCCCCTTCCCTTTCCTTGTAATACGGGGGTGTGGCCACAGCACATTTCACTCTCAAAGCATTGTAATAAGCTCAGTATTACTTTCTGTCCCTTTCTTTAAACATCTGCACAGCTTGTTTGCTTCTCTGATTGCTGCTTCATTTTGAGCAGATAATTTCATTGAGTCATTTACAATGATATTTCAGCTTTTTCCTGAGCTTTGCAGCCAACTTATGTGTGACTGGCTAAAATTATTGCTTCCATTGCATGTAACTGAGCATTTGACAGTCGTTCGACCTGTCATCATGGTGCCTGAGCCTGTGACTTCACTTCATACACTGAAGCCTTTTGCAGTTTTCTCTAGTGCTGTGTATTTCCTCAAGCATTTTTAAAACTTCTATGCCAAATGTCAGCCCTCTGCCCATTCAATTTTCTTCCATCAATTTCTTCTAAATGTCAAGTTCACAACAGCCATCAACACTAATCCTGAGATATTCCTTTAAACACCAGTTATTCAATTCACTGTCAGCTGTCTGCATCCTGTACCCTAGATGATCTTCACTTTATTTCTCATACTATGCAGTATTTATGTAAAATATAATATTTTGTGCTGAGGTTTGCATTCAAATTGTCAAAATATTTCCACCATTCCTGACAATGTCAAAATTTAAAGTAAGTCCCAATATGACTATTTTAACACCTTAGAAAAATACATTTAGTAATCTTTTATTCATAGAGCTTTTTCAGAATGTGTAATGGCATCTGCAGACTTTCAGGAAGCTGCTGTGAGGGCAATCACTCCCTCTCAGCAGCTGCTTCACTGGTTTCCTGTTAGGCAACTGGACTATGAAATTGCTCTGCATCAACAAGTCCTGCTTTACTCCTTTGACTTCAGATTATTTTCTTCTTCATGGTATTTTCTGATTGGTCTCTTTATCCTTGTTTACACTAGATAAATTACTTATTGCTGGTTCAGAGTGCAGAAGAGGATGCAACTGCAAGCTAAGTGCAGAATGTGCCAGATTAATGCCGGTTCCCAAAATGGTGCTGAACAGACTTTGTCCTTGTGTATGCTGGCAGCAAACCCACATTCATCTGTGATTCTGCTGCAATACTACTGACATTTAATATCAGCAAGAGATAATTTTCCTAGTATAGACATGTATTTTTTCTTGCCAGATATTAAACTTGTGTCATTCATAAACACTAGACAAAGTCACTTTGCCATTGGAACCATTGGGAATAATTTCTACTTGGGCTCATTTTGCCTCTCACTGTTGAAAGGTTTGAAAAGAAGCCAATGAAATAGAAGTCCAGATTTCTCAATGGTCTAAATCTGTGCATTTCTGTTGATGGTGCTGATACAAGAGCATGGAGCATATTTTAAATTCACATTTTTCCTTTCCTTTCATTAATGTAATATGCTGTGGTCATCTTCATGCTAACATCATATGAAAACCCCTTTGGATTAAAAGTCAAAGCCCCATGAGCATGAAAAACTTCTGAAAATGTGTACTTGGGTGCAAGAGCCAATACATGTTCACAATCAAAGGCTGCTGTAAATTGCTTACTAACTTTCAAAACCCAGCTTGATGGAGGTTTCTCCTTGCTCTGCCCCTCTCATTTAGAGGGCATGAATTGTAGACTAGAAACAATGCAAGGCAAAGACCGTTTTTACACTGAACACTGTTTGGCATGAGTTCTGACTATTGATCACAACAAATATTAAACAACAACAATGAAATAGCCAGACTCTCCTCCTAAATCAAATTCAGCTAGTTATTATGTGCACCCCACCCACTACATATCAGCAAGCCAGGGCTCAATAGCTGGCAGTCATCTGGCAGAAGCAGCAGTCATAATCACTTCAAATTATAATTACACTTATTCAAATGCATCTTTCTGGTTTCAGGGAGCTAAAACTTACAGCTAGCATCAGTATATTCCTTTCAGTATTTTTTCCATGCCCTACTTATTTACAGTTATTTTTCAGCTGTCCTGAGTGCAAATCAGAGATACAGGAAAGCCCTACAATTCCACTCCTGTTTTCTTTCCTTCTCTACAATAACAATACATTTGGCTTGTCTTCCAACTCGTCATTCACCTGAGTGTCTATGACTGAACAGAGATCTGCATATAGATCCTTTATAAATTTTCAAAGACCAACATATGCATAAGGACTCTGTACCCAAGCAATCCAGTAAATATTTTAGGAAGACCTCTTTTGGATACCTGGAGAAATGAGCAAAAACCCTGGGAAAGCTGCATACATTTGAACCACAAACCACAGGAATATCTGCATTAAAAGCCCTGCTTAAGAATAGTTTGGTGATAAGAGACACATAAAAGAAATAAATCCCACCTAAAAGGCCCTACAGCATTTTCAGCAAAAATCCAAAGGAACATCAGATCTTCACATGAAGTCTTACACTGTAAATTGCAATGTATTATATTGAAAAAGATCTCTTCTCCACAGTTTGAAGAAAACATGTCTACCGAACAAGTAGTTGACTGAGCGAAGATAAGCATTCAGTATCAAGTATTGAAACTCTCAAGATTTTTAATCCATCCTTATACAATTTTGATTCCAACAATTTCAGGAGTTGTCCATGGGCATCCACCAATTCATCTGTTGAGTTTATCCAAAAGCTGTAACAGTGTATTACAGGGTTGTTATTTTTAGTACGCCAATTCACAACACGCAAAGTTCTCCACACCTCAAAGAACTGCAGGTTTGTACCAGAGTGCTTTTTTTTTTTTTTTCCTGTCTGCTGCTGGATCAAGGACACATGATATTTTATGGAGACTTAATATCCTATAGGAGTAGATGTCGAGAATGCACAACTACATTCCTCAGAATAGAGGGCATCTCTGTTGTGTTAATCTTTAGAAGGTATACTGATTTCTGTCCTTTTCCAAAGTTTCACTCTGCCAGTAAGAGGTCAAACACAATTTTTCCTCAAGTATCTAACCAGGAAGAGGATGCTTATATCTCACTTAGCTGATGAAACTGCCAGTTGCAGAGACAGACTTTCCAAGAGAGAGACATCTGTTCACTAACAACTGGACTGCAATTACCAAACATTTTCTTCAGATGTTAGTGACCAGTAAGGAATCAGAAAACACCTACACAACTGTATTTTCTACATTCGTTTAAGTTTTTGGAGGCCTTCTAAAAATTAGAAGTAGCAGTAGTGTAACAATAGCTTTTAAGAGCCCTGAGAAAGATCACCAAGACCCATAATGCCAGACCAGTACAAATGACAAGTGAAAACCACCATCCCTAAAAGCTGATAGCCTAGCTAAGCAAAAGTAAGACAAACCACAGACAGGATATTCTTACGCACTTTAAAGCTACGGAAACATGGCACAGAGAGAAGAACAGCCTGCCTAGCTCTCTGGGAAGTTAACTCGGGTGCTCTAGATTAGCACCATAACTAAACTCTATCCTTCTCGCATAGTTTTCACTAAACTAAACAGCAGAAAGCATTCTGTGATTTTCTTTTTTCTTTGTTCCAGGTCAACCTACTACAGCTCAGGGCACATAAAAGTAGTACAGCAAAGCCATTCCATTCCCCTGCTGCAGTCTAGCCTAACCATCATTGAAACTGCATCCCAAACACTGCAGCATTTAGGTAGTGTTTCACATACCATACTCTGCATAATAACCTGAGAAAATGATAATCCTACTAACTGGCTCCAAATCCATCTTAGCATGTGCCTTCCCAGTCCTTCTCTAGACACTCATACATGAATGAGACTAGATTAATCTGTGTTGGAAAAAAAGACAAATATCCTAGCAGCGCAAGATGTTGCACCGTCCTTTATCCTACCATGAGAAAATAACTTTCAAGGAGGGCAGCTGCTGGATGCTACCTTGGTATCTTCTTCACAAATAGAATAGATGTAAGGATTGTAGAGGTCAAAGCTGCTAACAAGATACGCTGAAATGAAGTCAGCTGGCCCAGCAGCTGCATTACCCTGGTAAAAGGGGCCAAGGGAAGGTAGGAAGGGCATAGTTGTGTTAGTCAAGAAATACACTGCTTCAGAGTATGTTGGTTACAGCATCCATTGTCCGGACTAAGCAAGCATCCTCTGAATGAACATTTGCAGCTGTCTTCTCCTTTATTCCTCTCTGAATTTCATCAAAACTCGCCTGACCTCTTTGCTAGCATCTAGGTATTAAGAAGCTGATTTCAAATTACTAGCCTGACAAAAAACCTTTTTATGAATTATACTGGAGTTAGAAACCAAACCTACCCTTAAGTAATGCTTTTCAACTTTTACAACTTGGAAAAGGTGTTTTTCCCAACTTGTAGTTTTATAGTGGAGGATTTGCAGGAGTGTTCACACCACAGTTCCTTAGAGCCTTAGATTTCCTGTTAATGCACTCTGAGTTTCTGCCCTGTGATTAGACATTCTCCACTACAGAAACTTTCTAAGAAAACCCATACATTTCTAAGACTGGTGCTGTGATTCTATAAGCAAAACTGAAATCACCACTGCAGACAAGGATCCTATGATTAGAGTAATTATTAATTCCATATCTCTTCTCCTAATAGATTCTGAACAGGTTTAAATGACACTTTGAAAATAGCTACTGAACTAAGAGCCTCGCTTCTTAGGTTCACAGTACTGCAGTGGTGATAGTTTTAGCAGAATCAGGCGATCTCATGTGAAGTTAAGGTTGGAGTTTGCACCTGAAATGAATATGTTGCTGTGTCCCAAAACCTCCATAAAGTGCTTTTATTAGACAGCAAGTTAGACTTGTCCTCCTCTTTGATATTTTAGCTCAGTGAAAACACTGACTGGCAGTTTTCAAGAAATCACTGCTTTGCACCAGCCTGAAACCTATGAACAATCCTAAGTTATCAGCGGAAGGCTTGTATGTAATAGCCAGAAAACCTGAAGCCTGTCAAGCTTTGAGCTTGATCTGGATGTTGTTCTCTTCTTATAAAGCTTTCTTTCTTCAGTACACAGCATTGTATGAAGCAAGCCTCCCATGACAGATTAAAAAAAAAAATAAAAAAAATAATCAGCACACACTACAAAACACAGTTAGAACACACATGGAGAATGAAGAAATGTCAAGTTAATTTCCTTAACCAAATTTGTCACAGCTGCTTGGCTATTTTCAGCTACAGTAATAACAATAAAAAATCATGGTGAAATTAATGAAATTGAGTTAATGATTACTCATACATTTTAAAAATCCATTAGTAATAGATAAGTAAATGTTATTTCAGGGGAACACACACCAAAAGAATGTTTGTTGCAAGATAAAGATAAAAAATTTAGCTTAGAATTGCTTAACCACTTTTTTAGCATCAGTTTAAATCTTGAAAGTAATTGTTTGTTTAAGGGGACTAATAAGAGGGACTATAAGAGAGGACAATACAACTGGGAATCTAATTCTGCTCCTATTGACAATACAGAATAACAGAGATCTCAGGAGTTCATCTGGTTCAACACCCGTTCAAAGCACGGCTGACTTTGACACTGGATCAAGTTGCTCAGGGACCTGTTCCCGAGTCAACAGAAAAAAACCCCAGTATCTCCCAGTAAAATTACGTTCATTCAAGTGAGTCCTAGGAATGAGCCTAGTTCAAGGAAGTTCTTCCCAGTTTTGCTATCACACTTGAACTACTGCTTCCCCAGAATGGGAAAAGTATCATTATCTAGCTGATTCAGATTCAAAGTATGAGGAAATATTTTTTTCAGATATTAATCTAAAATTATCTTATTTCAACTAAGTATTATCACGTCCTTGGGAATTGTACCAGCAGCACCAAATATTGGTATCTCTATAAAAGCTGTCCAAGAATAATTCTATTTGAGGAACTGCCTGCTTTGATAAAGATGAAGATTTGGTAATTATTAATAAAAGTGGCAAGTGCAGTGTAAAGGTTAGAGTGTGGGATAATGAGCCAAAATACTTGGCTCTCCTCCCATCTTGACCATGTAATTAGCGTGTGATCTTGAACAAGATAGTCAAGTATTTAAGAGTAATTCACTGATATTGGAATTAAAAGTCTAAATACTGTGAAACTTCAGGTGTGGGACAACTGGCACTGTAGGAGAAGAAGGGACAGCTGATGTTGCCTCGCAGTCAAGCCAGAAATACTTCATGAATATAGCTTCTGGAATGCCTCATACTAATACCTGCAACATTCAAGAACATTGGTATGTTCATAGCAGTTTAGTCTTGACTTACAGTCTCCACACGTTCACTTCACAGTTATTCCTTTAAAACTACTAGGAGACTATCAAGAGTATTACAGATATTTAAAGTACAAATTCCACCATTGTGCATGTCTAGATTCAGCTCTTAATGTCTAAGATACTAGAAATAAAAGAAAATAATTCTTTACCTTCTTGTGTATCTCTTTCAGGGGAATGCCAGAGGTAAACAATTCTTTTTGTCTCTCTCCATTTCTTCTCTAATGCTCATCCAATCTTTGTCCTGCCTTAAGCAACAAGAGTAGTAGTTGCAAAAGGACTCTTGGTGTTATGAACAACTGTCACTATACTTGAGAATAACAATAATAATCTACTACCCAGTGCCAAGTAAAATGCTCTGTAAATCTTTAGCAGTTACCTGAACTATTGCTTGGCTCTGAGCAGAACAATGTTTTGTTGAAAAAATAAAAGTTACCACTAAATTTTTAATTACACATTAGTCTCCCACATAATTTATTTTCCATTTCCTTGGTTCTTACTGAGATCAGTGCTCTGAGTCATATTTCATCCCCAAGTCTAGCATTTGGAGCATGTAAACCCTTCCAAGGAAGCATTCCAAAAGCTTTCTGATGTTTTGGTCCTACGTGCTCGTAGGCTGCCTTTAGCCCTGCTCCCAGTGCTTCTTGGACAGCTTCCCCCTGAACAGAATCAAGATTTTTGGAGAACCTGCCATTGCCTAGGCAGCAGTCAGTGAAATCACACAGACGTGCATGCTGTTGAACAAAACGTTCCAAGCATACTAAAAAAACAAAAAAAAGCTAGCATCTAGCATGATTTTTACTCAGTTTCTTACTCCCCCCTACTCTGTACAAAAATCTCAAGTTTTGTAAGATAGCAGGACTTATGGAAAGACATGGAAAAGACATTACTATTACAGTATTAAACACACCACAGTGTCTGTGCACATATATTCATGCTTTTAAAGAGAAAAGCTAAAAGAATATTTTAAGAGTTAAGGGGAAAACATTTCTAACTTTTTAGAATTAAACAAATTCCGTTTCTTACAACATTCCTCTACACCGCACTTGTCTTCTTTCACCCATTCTTTTCTTCCTTTTTCACTTCATTACAAACAAAACAAAACAAAACAAAACACAAAGACAAAAACCCAAAGCACCTTCTGAAGGTTCCCTGAGGCACAAAGTAAGCAAAAAGAACATACTTTTTCTCCAAAGCCTGCACAGTAGAGGAACTCCTCTGCTCAGTGACAGAGCTCTGGGAGGAGGTGAGTAGGCTGAGGAGTATCAGGGAGTGCGAGAGAGAGACAGACTACTGGAATCACACCCTACCTTCCCTGAGACAGGCCCAACAGGCAGACGGGATGCGTGATACGGAGGATTCCCTATCCATTCTCTGCCTGGCTGAACACCGTGACTTAAGGGATAGCGGGCAATGGTGACAAGTGCCTGCCCAGCACAGCAGGCGCATCTCCCTGTGACTACCCCATCTTCCCAGGTGCCCTTGCATAATAGGTATGAGGCTCTGCAAGTGGAACTGAACAATGACGAGGATGATGGTTCATCTAGCTTGGAGGTGTTGCCAAGGTTAAGTCGGCCTACGCCCTGTGTCAAAACTGCTTCCATAAAGAAAAAAAGACGGGTTATTGTCACAGGAGACACCCTTCTGAAGGGAACAGAAGGCCCAATATGCAGACCAGACCCACTTCTTGGGGAAGTCTGCTGCCTCCTTGGGGCCTGCATAAAAGGTGTGAAGAGAAAGCTTCCTACCCTGGTACGGCCCTCAGATTATTATCCATTATTCATTTTTCATGTAGGCAGCAATGAAGTTGCAACTAGATGTCGGAGGGCTATCAAGAGAGACTTCAGGGCCTTGGGATGACTGGTTAAGGGATCAGGAACACAAGCAGTGTTCTCCTCTATCCTTCCAGTTGCAGGGAATGATGAGGGAAGAAATAGGAAGAGCCAGCAGATCAATACCTGGCTCTGAACCTGGTATCACTGGCAGAATTTTGGGGTTTTTGTTCATGGGTTGGTCTATGTGACACCAGGCCTGCTGGTGACAGACAGGATACACCTGTCTCAAAGGGGGAAAAGGATCTTTGCACAGGAGTTAGCACGGCTCATTGAAAGAGCTTTAAACTAGACTTGAAGGGGGGGAAAGGGATAAAACCAAAGCCTGAAGGCAGCACACCAATGTTTGAGGGACAGTGTGCTAGCGAGGTCCTTCGGTCTGCTGTCTCAGTGGAGGTAGGGGATGGAGATCCACGCGGCAGCAAAGACACAAGGGTTATAATGTGTTAGAAACTATGTAAGCGCCTGAGAATGGTCACGTAAGAATTAGGGCTTCTTCCCCCCGAAAAGGTGTCAGGATCAATAGCCCAACTGAAGTGCATCTACACCAACGCACGGAGCATGGGCAACAAAGAGAAGGAGCTGGAAGCCATTGTGCAGCAGGAAAACTATGATATGGTTGCCATCATAGAAACATGGTGGGATGACTCGCACAACTGGAGTGCTGCAATGGACGGCTATAAACTCTTCAGGACAGACAGGCAAGGCAGGAGAGGCGGTGGGGTAGCCCTGTATGTTAGGGAGTGTTTTGATTGTTTAGAGCTTAAGGATGGTGATGACAGGATTTAGTGTTTATGGGTAAAAACCAGGGGGAAGGCCAACAAGGCAGATATTGTGGTGGGAGTCTCTTATAGACCACCCAACCAGGATGAAGAGGCAGATGAAATAATCTATAAGCAGCTAGGAGAAGCCTCACGATCACTAGCCCTTGTTCTTGTGGGGGACTTCAACCTACTGGATGTCTGCTGGAAATACAATAGAGAAAATTAGAAGGGCCAAAGCCCAACTAGAACTTAATCTGGCTACTGTCATAAAAGACAATTAAAAATGTTTCTCTAAATACATTAGCAACAAAAGGAGGGCTAAGGAGAATGTCCAGCCTGTATTGGATGTGGGGGGAAACATAGTGACAAAGGATGAGGAAAAGGCTGAGGGACTTAATGCCTTCTTTGCCTCAGTCTTTAATAGTAAGACCAGTTGTTCTCTGGGTACCCAGCCCCCTGAGCTGGAAGACAGGGATGGGGAGCAGAATGAAGCCCCCATAATCAAAAGGGAAATGGTTAGTGACCTGCTATATCACTTAGACACCCACAAGTCTATGGGGCCAGATGGGATCCACCCAAGGGTACAGAGGGAGCTGGCGGAAGTGCTCACCAAGCCACTTTCAATCCTTTATCAGCAGTCCTGGCTAACCGGGGAGGGTCCCAGTTGACTGGAGGTTAGAAAAAGTGATGCCCACCTACAGGAAGGGGCGGAAGGAGGATCCGGGGAACTACAGGCCTGCCAGTCTGACCTTGGTGCCAGGGAAGGTTACAGAGCAGATCATCCTGAGTGCCATCACGTGGCATGTACAGGGCAACCAGGTGATCAGGCCCAGTCAGCATGGGTTTATGAAAGGCAGGTCCTGCTTGACCAACCTGATCTCCTTCTACGACAAGGTGACCTGCTCAGTGGATGAGGGAAAGGCTGTGGACATTGTCTACCTAGACTTCAGTAAAGCCTTTGACACCACTTCCCACAGCATTCTCCTGGAGAAGACAGCTGCTCATGGCTCGGATGGGTGTACTCTTTGCTGGGTAAAACACTGGCTGGATGACCAGGCCCAAAGAGTGGTGGTGACTCCAGCTGGTAGCTGGTCACAAGTGGTGTCCCCGAGGGCTCAGTACTGGGGCCAGTCCTGTTTAACATCTTTATCAATGATCTGGACAAAGGGATCCAGTGCACCCTCAGTAAGTTTGCAGATGACACCAAGTTGGGTGGGAGTGTGATCTGCTTGAGGGCAGAAAGGCTCTACAGAGGGACCTGGACAGGCTGGATCGATGGGCCGAGGTCAACTGTATGAGATTCAATAAGGCTAAGTGCAAGGTCCTGCACTTGGGTTACAACAACCCCATGCAACGCTACAGGCTTGGGGAAGAGTGGCTGGAAAGCTGCCTGGCAGAAAAGGACCCGGGAGTGTTGGTCGACAGCCGCCTGAATATGAGCCAGCAGTGTGCCCAGGTGGCCAAGAAGGCCAACAGCATCCTGGCTTGTATCAGAAATAGCGTGGCCAGCAGGACTAGGGAAGTGATTGTCCCCCTGTACTCAGCACTGGTGAGGCCGCACCTCAAATATTGTGTTCAGTTTTGGGCCCCTCACTACAAGAGAGACATGGAGGTGCTGGAGCGTGTCCAGAGAAGGGGAACGAAGCTGATGAAGGGTCTGGAGCAGAAGTCTTATGAGGAGCGGCTGAGGGAACTGGGGTTGTTTAGCCTGGAGAAAAGGAGGCTCAGGGGAGACCTTATTGCTCTCTACACCTACCTGAAAGGAGGTTGTAGTGAGGTGGGTGTCGCTACAACAAGCTGCCCAGGAAAGTAGTTGACTCGCCCTCCCTGGAGGTATTTAAGAGACATGTAGATGTGGTGCTTAGGGACACAGTTTAGTGGTGGCCTTGGCTGTGCTAGGTTAACGGTTGGACTTGATGATCTTAAAGGTCTTTTCCAACCTAAACGATTCCATGATTCTAGGTATTTGGATGAGGAAGTGAATCTTTGTTCTTTGTAAGTGACAGCAAACAGATGAGCAATTTTTGAAGGGGGGGAGGGAATAATCAAATAAATACATTTATCTAGTACAGTGAATTTCATGTCCTGTAAGGGAGAGAAATGCAACAGGGCTTACCTGAAACTTTCTGTTGCAGAGAAAAAAAAAAACTCAGCAGACAAAAATGAATTATTTTGAAATCTATGGAACTGACCTCAGAATTTCAGGACTGGCTTTGTCCTTCGTTTTTTTTTTTTCTTCTTCTTACTTCCAATATCCAGTCTTACAGCCTTTGCAAAGATAAAACTTAGTCTTTTACTTTTGGGACAGGGCCCTTATGAAGATTACAGGTCCTCATGTACGCATGTAGATACAGGTTTTAAAGTTACTGTGCTGGTACTTTACCTTTTCCTGATCTCCAGGAACTGGTACAAATTACTTATTTACTAGTTGTCCAAATGGACACTAAATCCATCTCATTCTTTTTTTGAAGCCTCCTAGAAAACTATATATACTTATTTAACAGTTCTTGAAACTTTGCTTGGAACTTTTCAGGTAGAAGGTCTGGAACGAAGAATTTGGAAACAGCTGAAAATCAACAGCAAACTGAGGGAGACCCTGCTAAGCAAATCATCCTCAAGATAAAAGGTGCAAGCTCCTGCCTTTTTCACTCAGTCAACAAACAACTGTTGACTGACAACTGCAGTATTTAGGTGTATAGACTTAAGTTTTTTGTCTGCTAAGTTCCTGTCCTCATTAGTTGTTTCATGGAAGATGTTGCTTCAAATTTGGTGATGGATTATTAAAAAAAAAAAAAAAAGAAAAAAGACATTGACAAATCACATTGAAGTAAAAAGAGATGGTAAACAGAAGGATTTATAATCCTATGAAAGAACTGTAGAATGGTGGAAGTCTACACATTAAAGTCCTCATATTTGTCTGCAAGAAAATTGCAATGGCTTCAAAGTGGCATATTACAGTCATTCTCTTGTTGTGTGGTCTCATGTCCCATGGCAAAACTAGTTTTCCTCTTTCTTTCAACAGATGCTCTGGTTTTCTGAGTTTGTTCCAGTGTCCTAAAAGGCCTTTCATATGTCTGTTTAATAACCCTGTCTTGGGTTATTAAACTCTGCAACTGCTTGGCCCCTGCTTCTAAACAAACCAAACCAAAAAATCTTTCCTCAAGCACTGTCAGTAAATTTAAGGAAATGGACTCCAACTCCACCAAAGAAAAGAATGTTCTCAGTCTCATGGTTTCAAATTTGAAAAGGAGTAGAAGAAATCTATATCACCCCCTCCACCTGGAAGGAGCGGAGAATGCAACCATAATCTCACTGAGGGAGATTAGATTGCTACCACTATCACTAGCAGGGTCCCAACTCAACAACACGTACCAAGTCAGGCTTGGCTATAACCACTTACTGCAATATTTAAGTACACGCTTGAAAAACTTTCACATAAATCCTTTGTTGAAATGTGACCCGAGTATGGACAGATGCATGAAGTTAATATTTATGGCAACACTTAGTACATGTTTTTGTTTAAGACAATAGTAACAAAAAATGGGGGAAGGTTTATTATTTAAAATTGAACTCTACAGTAATTTAAAAAATGTATTCAAGAACAATTGTATTAACATTTGAAGAATAAAATACTTAATGGAGTATATTTCCCATCAGAACTCTCTCTTTCACAATATCTTTATAGCTGTCAAGGACAGGGAAAATATCTAGGGTAAAGTATTGTCTAAGAAATAGGATGTATCTATTTAAAACAATTTATGCTACAGAGGTTAAATGCAGTAGAAATAGTTCTATCAATTGGATTTCTCCTTACAAAAATATAAAATAGCATTTAATGAAACAGTGGAAGGGTTATTATTCTTAACTGTAAATAATCAATGGAAGAAAATTAAGCTCCTGCAGGTCTGCATTAAGAGAATTGTGTGGGTTATATTTCTACTTATCAATGAAAAAAAGTAAACTAGGATACTTATAGTACATCTGTACAAAATTCCAGACACAACCAGCTCTGGCTGATTCCTAAAAATCACAAGATAAAGTTCCAGTGCTTCCGCCTAGTAAAATGTTGGTGATGTCTGCTGAACCATTAAGTGTCCTATCAAGATCTTTGGTATGAGATTGTTCAGTACTACGACCTACTACTTTATAAGATGGATTCAGGTTGCTCTAGAATGTATGTCACTGGGAAACACACAACTGCATTTCCTGTTGGTAACTACTTCATAAAATTATTTGAGATACAGTGTATACAAAAGCATGCATGCAAACAGATGCTTAAACATGCATGTGCATACACACACAACATAAGTATTAATCTATCAACTCAGCTTCTGAAAAAAGGATGACAGAAGGGAGCGTAAAGACAAGCTTTTAGTCACCTTGTGAATTTCTAGGCTAAAGTCCATTCTTTCTAGATAAAAATTTTCTTTCTCTCTTTTTTTTTTTTAAATGTAGCAGCTTTATAGGCAAAGAAGAAAAAACTTGTAAAAGTGGGTTTGTATTTGCATTTTGTTTGTTTCAAATACCTGGCCTAAATTTCTACCATCATGAAATATGATCTTTCACTTAAAAATTTTGGGGATATGGACTGTTTTATGGTTCTCACAACAGAGCAGTTCTTATTCTTACAAAGACAAGTCTGAATGTGAGACTGATCCAAAGGTGACTTCAGACTGACTGCATTCATCAAATACATAGCGCTACTTCAAGCATGCAGGTAGTCCCCTCTTTACTTACATGATTGAAGCATAGCAGTTGGTGCAGTAGATAAGACACGCTAAACTCTTTCTTTCAGATTTTTTAGCTTGCTAGGCTGCTGATAAATGTTATAGACTGAGAAAGGTGGGTGGAGTGGGACAAAACTATATGCACAAAATGAAACACTTAATAAAACAGAGAATGAGATTCGAGGAAGTACGTTTATGCACTTTAACATATTTGCTTCTAGAAAAATAAAACACAAAAAAAGCGCACAAATATGAGGAGGTAAGTAGTTTGCACAGCTATGAAAATCAGCCATAGACTATTCTATGGGTAGGAACAGCTTTAGCATGCTAAGTAGTGTCTACAGTATAGACCTTAAAAATAATAAATAATATTTTAAGCAATCATATAAAGTTCCATGTAATTCTGCAGAATATAAAACAAACAATTTTAGGGAAATGTGGAATTAAGCACTTGCTGGGCTTAATTTGTAAGCATCTTTAGAACAGTTAGGATTCCTAACACTAGCAAAATACTATTATCCAAAACACTATGGATGACTTAAAAGAAACATTATTTTGTTTTGCTTTTTAATGCTTGTAACAGAATGACGCTTTTGTGCTCCTAGTAATAAAACACTAACTCTGTATTGTGTTGGCCAAGTTGTAAGAAAGTACCTAACCCCCATTCTACAGTTAAAACCTCTTGCTGACCTTCAAGCTCTGCTTTGGGTAAGCAGCTTTATGGAGAAAGCATGTACCTGATGTGTGCATACAACATCGTATGGCCCTAACATGCATACTGCAAAAAACTGAAAAATTGCAGTGAGTCATCCAGTGAGTCATTAACTCACTGAAGTTAAATAATCAACTGTAGCACTGGACCCAAACAAGGTGACGTGGATGTAATTTTTCCTTCATAAAGAAACTTGTTTTCACCTTCCTCACCTCCCATATCCACAGATTGGTACATATAGTCCTGTTTGATCAGGTTCAAAACAGAGTTTATTAAAGGAAAAAGGAATGAAGAAGGTGATAGGCACTAGGGTAAAAAAAAGATAAAAACCAACCAACCAGGAAGCATTCAGGACTTCATGAAGAAGTGTCTCATTTCAGTCTTGGAAGTGTTTTAGTGCTTTCCTGTTTAATGATAGTGAGAGTAGGAATGTAGATGAAGGGTGATAGGATTTCTGCCTACAGGATAAACTACACCTCAGAGCTGCCAAAAATCTATCAGCCCTGCTCCTTGGTTCCCATCCTGCCGAAGCTTAATGTTGGACTTCTTTTTAACTCCAACAACCAGAAGCAATTCCCAAATGCCATTAGCTTGAGCCATCAAAATGAGATGCCTCCCACCAGACATCATGCAGCTCTGTGGCCTCTTGTCTTTTTTCTAACTTAAGGAATTAAATACTTAATATACATGATTAGACACCACTGCTGAATATTTGAGCTAACACCCAATAGAGGTAAAGGCAGTAGTTCACACCTCCCACTGTTTTTTTGTTACAAGCTCTGTGCAAACTTCTGTCTGCACCACCTACATCCAACTTCACATTTTTGAGGTTTTCTTTGCTACTAAAACAGCGAAGGTCTCTAACTTTCTTTAAAGAAAGAATATCAAAGCTGAGACTGAGGGGAACATCATGGAAGTCTCAAAGATTTATTTATGTGGGAACCTCCTGGCCCTTTTCAAGTCCAGATATAGATCAAGCAAATGAGACACAGACAGAAAGGAGTTCTCTGCAGCATTGTCTATGCTTAAATTCTTGTGAAAGCAAGAAATATTTTTAGCACTTGCACCTACACTAATAATAAAAGCAGGAGCACTAGCAGCGTTGTATTTTTATCATGAAGCGTCCAAGAAGGCCTGGATGTTGCTGCAAAGTCAGCCAAATTTCAGCAATGCAAAAACCAGCTGCATTCTCCAGCAGTACAGTTGTAAGGACAAAGTTTTATAGAATCAAAGACAGCTGCGACAAGCTTTAAGTAACTGCATATAATCCTAATTCCATTCCCTGTTGCATGCAGGTACATTAGAGGAATGTGGATTAATGTTGCTATATGTTGGACATTGATTTTAGTTGCAGCTCCAGAAAAGAAGAGCTAACAGAGCTCAAAGCCAATGAAGTAGCATTTAAATACTTATTTAGTGTTGGAAATTTCCAGAAGTCTTGAGACAAAACTCCTGTAACAAATTGCAAGGACAGCCCCACACTTCAGGATGAAAACGTACATCTCCTACTAGCTTGGTTAAACAAGACTAAAAATTTTTGTCTCTGTAACAACTGTTGGCCAGACCACACTGAAATATAATATGAGTAGATGTTGATGTGAATATAAAGGAATCAATCAAAACAATTGCTAAGTTGAAGGAGAAAGAAAAAAGAAAAGAAAAAAAAAAAAAGGCCAGAAAAATGTTTGAACCTGTTTGATCCATAGCCTAAAGCTCAGGTCCTGCCAGAGAAAATACTTTTTTTTTTCCAAATATCTGGGAGAGGCATAATGGAGTAACAGCACCATTTTCTGTAAAGTAAATGATCTGTTTAAGAGACATTTTAGGCCAGTTTGAAGATTCTGTGCATGTTTGTCTGATTTTCCAAGCCACCAAATCATTCAGGAGTCTTCGCAGACCGGAGGCCTTTGATTTGCACAGGTTCTGGAAGCAACAGGTTCTGCAAGTTCTTGCTTAAGGTCAGCAACATAATAATCTGAGAGAATCCTGAAATAATAGACCATCCTCTTAAATCCCATGTATGAGGAAGACACTGACCACTGGACTGCTGGCATGTTAGCAAATGATCTCCGAGACAACATTAAAAGATGAGTGGTCCTATTTTGTCCTTAGACACTAATATGAGCTAGCTCAGACTATAAACTTCTCCCCAGCAAAAGGGAATAGGTGTCTGGTCTGGACCCTTCCCTGCTACATGTCTGAAAAGGGAATAGTATAGCAAATTTACATGTGCATGACATGTGCCTATAAAATGTCTTCTGCTCATATCTGAATAGCACCAAGCAAAGATGTCTGTTGATAGCCAGCTGCTGTCACCCACCACTTCTCGCCCGCTTGCAGCGCTTTTCAAATCAGGACTGAGGGTACTTTATCCCAGATGCCATCTTTTATCTCTGCAGCGATGATCTGCCACCTTCCCAGTAAAGGCAGCAGATGGGAAAGAGCTGCTGCCCCAACAGAACAATTCATCTAGCTTGAATTTCTCTTGAGTTTATCTGCTCTAACACAGAACAGAACTATGAAAATGCTTTTCAATAAATTTATTAACTCTTTAATAGCAGTGTGCAAATAACTGCTCCCTCTAGAAGACATGAAGATGACTGGTGCCACAAACTTGTATGAAAGTTTGCACAGTTACTGGTTTTCATCAGACAGAATGCTGCCTGGGAATGTCTCTGGCAGAGTATCAGGAAAGAGTAAGGATTATCAACACTGCTTGTAAAGCATCTGTAAAGGGCCTACCCTTTCTAAATTGAGATAGATATTCATACGATACAGCTATTCTTTGTCATTTTATGAAGTCATCAGTAGGAGTTCCTAGAGTAAATAAAGTAGTAGAAAATAGTAGTGAGCTAAATCACTGACCTGCCACATGGCAGAGGCATCCTGTTTTAACAGAGTCTGCAGAAAGCCACCTTCTGGAATGAATTGGGAGAGCAACCAAAGAGAACAGTTAAAGAATGTTATGAGAAAAAGATGAACGTTCATTGAGGTTGGGGTGCACATATTTCTCACTGAAAATTACAGAGACCTGCCAAGCTCTACAGGCCTGAAATCAAAAGTTGCAATCCTGGCTCCCAACTCACTCTTTCTTGTGTCTAGCTCTCTATTTCACTCAATTGCAGTGCCATAGGCCTTCCTCTGCTCCACAGCACTATGCACTAGAGGCAGCTGGTTTGCCCAATTCCCCATGTTCTAGAAGGAGCCCTTCAAAAAAGCATATGTCCTGACTTCAGATTACGATTATGGTCCCTTCCTATCTCATAGCCCGCACTCCTGCACTTTTGCCACCCATCCACTCTTCCTCCCATTCTCAACACAGTCTCAGAGAGGTAAAAATAAGAAGACCTAAATTACAGATTTTGAGCTGGTTTGCTCCTGATCTCCATTCCAGCCACAAAAATAACCAGTTCCTTCACCTATGTATGATCAGAGGTGAGCCTAAACTTCTAGATGCAGCTGCAAGAATCCATGGCCTTTCCAAGCTCCTCCTAGGAACACAGTGATATAATTTGCTACTAATGCAGGCACTCGTTTCTCATATCTGAAAAGTAGATGCAAATTTTCCAAGAATCCCAGTAATTTAAAAAAAATTAAAAACCAAAAACCTTTATTGGCCCACAGTAAACAAACTGCACGTAACTGCTTGGTTTCACTGTGTACAAGTAATTGGTACTCATTATTTCCAGGAAATCACCGTGTTTACCTTAGCCAAAATCCTGATCCCAGTATCATAATTCCTGCCAAAAATATGTTGTACCTTCAAGCTCTAATTCTCTCTGATGTGAAGACTGATGTCATCACACAATGCTAGAATGAAGGAAAGCCAAACAGCATCTGACATCATACTACTTTAGTCCAGAATTAAAACAAGATAAACAGTTATACTCACCAAGTTAATCTCTAGAACATTCTGTAAATCCTTCTGAAAAAAAAAATACTTTATGAAACAAGCAGTCTTGAGCACATCACAAAACTGTCTTTTGAATGGTTGAGAAAATAAGACTTTTAAAGCTTTGTCTAAAATAGGTGAAAAAATTTCAGCCAAAATTTTGAAATAATTTTTAATTGAGCTGCTAAAGACAATTTCCAGGAACCTATTTAAAGTTTTCTAAGATTTTTTAGCTGTATCATAAATTGCCATTAAAAAAATCAAAATACTGCAAGACCAAAAGCCAAGAACTTGGCAATCCCTTTTGAGATGTCCAAATGCTTCTGATTAGGAATCATTGAATTGATTGCATTCTGAAACAAATGTTTATGAAAGAAGCCACAGTGAAAGATTCCTCTAGATCAGCAAATATTTCAAAGAGATGTTAAATACTTAGCATGTAAACTCACATAAAAGTACCTACTTTCAGTGCATTTTATTTATCACAAATTCCACTCATTCTATAGGTGCAATGAGCAATAAGAAAAACAGTGGCATGATTCCTCCCTAGAACATAAGGCAGACTAATTTAAAAAATAATAGTAAAAAACCCAGGCAATATTTGACCTGTGACTGTTACAGGTGAACGTGCTAGTTAATGAAGTCTGTGTTAGTGGCAGCCAAGTAATGGATTCCCTCATCTGCTGATTCAATTGAAATGAGAGCAATAAAAAATTATTTTAAAAAGAGCCAGGGGGGAAAAAAAAATCCCACTGAATCTAGCACTACATGTGCTAGAACTATTTTGCTCCACACTGACAGGTGCCCCTACCCCTAGCATTCTTCCTCTTGGCCTCACCATATAACACAAGTATGCCACTTCAGCTTTACACCAGTAACTACTACTAATTAAGCAACAGCCTTCTCTGTAGCTGTTCCCTACTGTAGATATGTGGAAAAGGAAAAAGTTGAGTGCCTGCCTTCTGTTGTGCCAAGCACTGAAGCTACAAGCAATGCTGACAATATTTTCCTTAAATAATAAGAGAATACATTGGAGCTTGGAAACAAAGGGTGGGGAAAGTGAGAGCCTCCTAAGGGGAGTTGGGGAGGAGAAATATAGAAGGATTTGGCTTCCCACAACAGTTCTCACACCTCTAAAACTACACAAGGCTGCCCAACACTTAACATACACTGCAGATGAGATATATAGCACCTGGCTACCTTAACACCTTTGTCAGCTCATTACTAGATATCTAATGTAACTAAGTGTTTTTATTTCACTTTTGCTGCTGTTAAAATGTAGGCCATCAGGGCATGATCCTCTCCAAGGCAATGTTTTTTATCCTATGGCCTCCTTCAAATACCATTTCGGATGAGTTTGACTAGTGTATTTTATAAGAGGATGTCTCTGGAATAAAAAATGAGAGCCAGTCAGCAGTGAGGCTGCACAGATGTCTTAAACTAAATATTCTTTAATATGAGAATCTCTACAGTTGACACTCATCTGTTATGCTGAAAGACCTCAAACACATTCATAGATCACATATTGAGATACACATTACTGAAATGGTAGTTAGTCCCTGCAACATGACAAAGCTTGTTGAAGTGAGGCATTAATGGAAGATGTTAAAATTAATGACTAATCTTAGATGGGCAACATGTATCAATTGAATTTGGAAACTGCCCTGAGCATACCTAGATCTTTTAAAATACTTTCCTGACACAGCCTCTAGTTAATCCCTGAGAGTGAGCCTACAGCTAGCATCATCAAGCAAGGGCAAAAGTTCAGTACCAACAAAGAAGAAAGAGCAAATAATCAATACAATCAGACCACCTGTGGTTCCTTTTTTGGTTTCTTCTCCAAGCAGCAATGAGATCAAGATTCATGCAATTTAAAAAAACTCTAACAACAAAGCTAAAGGGTCCTCAGCATCTCTGAAGTGAGTTATATTGGTTAAAAAATTACTTTTTCTTTAAAGATGCAGACCACTTATTTTTTCTTTTTAATAAACCTGAAAATATTGCAAATGGTACTCTGCAGAATATACGAAGAATCTGTTCAACAACTTGAATACCCGTACTATCTGCAAATGACCTACTTTCTCTGTAGTTGCCCAGCACATAATAATCACTGTATATGAGACAGAAACTGCCTTGCAACCAGTCAGGTCACCACCAGAGAAATGGCTATGTCTAACTGAACTGAGATAAACTTATATCAAAGTAACAAATACAACACATGTATTTCTAGCTTGTCACCAAGCACATTTAACATATTTTGCAACACTCTTTACTACTCACATGTGTATACTATTGTAATGACCTGAGTGCAGAAGCAGCTTTCTACTAACAATGTCTACCCTAATTCACAGTCTCCCACTCTATCCATGTGACCATGTCACTCTCCTCCTTTGGCAATATATGTATTCAAAATAGCAAAGGAGAGAACCTGTGTGCCAGACCTCAAGGCCTTTTCAAATGTGATGAAAGCACCTACTGATGTACATTTAACTGAAGTCTAGCATGACTTGGGGTATGCATCTCTCATTTTGGAAATCTAGGACACTCAGATTTTATCCCAAATCCAAGTAAGCGTACACTTGTTCATCATAAAGTGGGCTACTTGCATGGGTTCTGACTAGCATGGAAGAAAATATTGGTTTTAATTGCATGAGAGGGAAGCAGACAATAGGTGGAAAGGACGGAACTTGTCTGTACAAATTCAAACTTTTGCAGACATCAACATCTGGATGAGTGCCCAGACTACCCTAACAAGGGAGGAAAAAAAAAAGAAAAAACAATTCCACTGCACTGAAAAGATGGACTTCTAAAACAAATCAGATGTTTCACACTGTAGAAGTGTCTATCTTCCCCTAGTCAGCACCGAATCTAGATGAGTAGCTGAGGTATAGATGTCATCACCATAGATATAAAAAAAAAATGGTTAGGGTAATTCTCACCTTGCATATAGGCCATGTGTGAAATCCTAGACACTCAAATAACTGGGATTCTTGCAACAACTTCAACAGCATCATGGTTTTAGCTCACACAGGTTACCTAGTTTAGATTTTGCTTTTTTGATTATGCATCCTAAGAAAGAGCATAAATCAATGCAAATACCTCTTGGAATCTTCAGCAGCACGTCAACTTGCATTTAAATCTTGCATTATTACATCTGCAGAGGAGACGTATAATAACACTGAAATAATGCAACACTAATAAAGCTTTGTAAACAATCCTGTAGATCATGAGAACCGTTAATCATCCAGAAATTCAATCTACAAACAAAATGAATGAAGTAGGGTTTAGACTCGGTTCTACAGCATCTTTAATACAAAGTGTAGTCTACAGTAAGTTACACTGGGGTGCTGAGGGGATGGGAAGGGGGTGGAGACCTACATCACTCATTTTTTAATTAGGAAAACCAAACCCAACCCAACCGAAAACCCCAGCACCTACAGCTGCATGAAACAAGCTCTCCGTTTCCATTTTTAGTTACACCTTGGCTTTCCATACTTGTGATTTCAGATGTTTACAAATGGCTAGAAATATTCTTATAAAGCAATCTACTTTGTATTCCATCATCAAAGATTGAACCATATGTTGGGGAGACATTCATTATTGTAGTAAATTAAATTCCTCTTGTTAAGAACAGTTCATAGTTTACATTAATAAATGAAAATAACTGATCAATAATAATGTCTTTAAATGCTCATAATACTTGGAATAATCAAAATATAACTGTGGTTATATCAAGATTTGTCTTGGATAAGATATTCATTCCAATTAAACCTACAATAACAGGTTTTAAAAATAAAAAAGGACCTGATCTGAAGACTTGAAGTAATAAATGTACTTAATTAATATGCTGCCTTTAACCTTACATCTCTTGTTTCAGGCCAAAAATCAAAGATGTTTTTGGCTATAACGAGTCCTACACTTGGAAGATCCTAAAAAATAATGGTAATATTCAAGTGTGTGATTAGAAGTAAGCACGTGCTTAAGTATTTTGCTGAATAATGGTAATACGCAGTAGATGGAGCTCAATGTCTACAGCTACATCTAGAAATGCTGGCAATTCACAAAGAAAAATGTCACTGGCTGTAGACTCCCACATTTATTCAAAATAGGAAAGAATGACTGGGTATCTTGCTTTAAAGAGCAAAAGAGAAAAAACATTTTTGCTTTGCTGATTACTTCTTAATCTAGACACAGATCCTCAGGACAATCAAGGCCTCAACTCTATTATAACAATGTTAATTGCTTTATCTGTTGAATGTACAGTGTAATGTTTCTGCTTATGCAGCTGTCAATTAGATAAATACTGAAGACAGAAGAAATAAAACCTCTAAAGATACGTTGGTTGTTCACTGCATTGTCATAAAAGCATTAGAGTGTTTGTTAGTTGGTGGTTTAAAAAAAAAAAAACAAACCACCAACAAAACCAAAAACCAGCAGCAAAACAACACAACAAGCAACTGCCACAACATCAGAGAGAGGTTCATGCTCATGTCTTTTACAGAGTGATTATGTCTTTTGCCGTGGGTTTATATATTCCAGTTTCCATGCATTCACATGAAGAATGCAAAATCACTTTAATAAATGTTCTCTTCACTATTCATTCTGTATTCCAATAGCACTTGCCACACCTGGGAATTTTTCCCTCTAATATTTACCCAGTTCTTCTCTTCTCTAAACTGACAAGCCAGTTCACATTGTCTGGATTACAAAAACCTGAATGTTTACATTTTATTACAGTTATTAACATCTCTTTGGAATCTAAGTAACATTCCCCTAGAGGATCTTGTTTGCAGACTTACACAAAAGCTTCGTAGTCAAATGACACTGAGAGCTTTAACATGCATACTTGACCCAGGATACGACAGTTGTATGAAGCTTAACATATTCTATTGTCAGTGCCGAGTTAGAAACCGGAAGAAAGCTATACTCTGTGCTCTTGGTTTCTTTCGTCACTCTTCAGAATTATTTCTTTACTTTATTAGAAAACATAGATCATTGAAGTCTAATGCAAATAGGCAGCAAATGTGCTACATATCCATATAGAACACAAACCACAGCACATACTGTCTCACAATATAATTTCCAAATGTAATATAATAGCTAATCAATGAAGACAGCATTTTTTATTACTGTAAAGTCATGGCTTCTCTACATATCGCTACGATTTCTTTCATTGAGTGTGAATTACATTAATACCACCGTTACTTGCATAACCAAGTAAGATGTCTAGACTATGTGAGCATGTAATACAAACACACCACAATCACAGGCACAATTTCTTCACCACTGTACTTTAAATTAACTTTACAGAATCACAGAATCGTATAGGTTGGAAAAGACCTTTAAGATCATCAAGTCCAACTGTAAACCTAACACTAACAAGACCACCACTACACCATGTCCCTAAGCACCTCATCCAAACGGCTTTTAAATACCTCCAGGGATGGCGACTCAACCACTTCCCTGGGCAGCTTGTGTCCATGCTGGACAACCCTTTCAGTGAAGTAAAATTTCCTAATATCCAGTCTAAACCTCCCCTGGTGCAACTTGAGGCCATTTCCTCCCGTCCTATCACTTGTTACCTGGGAGAAGAGACCGACCCCCACCTCTCTACAACCTCCTTTCAGGTAGTTGTAGAGAGCAAGAAGGTCTCCCCTGAGCCTCCTTTTCTCCAGGCTAAACAACCCCAGTTCCCTCAGCCGCTCCTCATAAGACTTCTGCTCCAGACCCTTCACCAGCTTCGTTGCCCTTCTCTGGACATGCTCCAGCACCTCCACGTCTCTCTTGTAGTGAGGGGCCCAAAACTGAACACAGTATTCAAGGTGCGGCAGATTTAAAATCTCTTGTCTAATGATATAAGTAGATGAAACCATATGTCATTCCAGGCTATCTTCTTCTGTGCTTAAGTGTAAAATGCTCAATACCACACGCAGAAAGGCTTTTCGTTACCCTGATTCTTGAAAGGTATAATTCTCACTGCTTTGAAAAGATTAGTGCTGTTTATGTTATCCATGTCTAGTATTCCAGAAAGAATGAACTTGTTTATGATCTGCCCAATGTTCATGTAAAGTTCCAGATTTGTTAGGTGTAGAATGCAGTACTGCTAATAGCAGCATTTAACCTCTGGGATACCCACATTAGTCAAACGAAAGTGAAAGGAATAGTTTGTCTGAAGCTAGAAAGCATCACATTTATGGATGTAGCAATATACTAGATGCCATACACTATATAATAAGAATGAAGATTGCACACTAGATTTTCTTTAATTCCTTCAAGGAAGATTGCAACAGAAGGTGGGATTAAGCATTGTCATCCTGTTAACCAACAGATTACAGCACCAAGAAATCTGATCCTGCTGTCTTGATTACATTATTTTATATTGTACCAATCAATCAAAGTCCAGAGCAATCATGAAGCCATCAGTTTGTACTTTCCAAAAAGCTGGATAGAATAGTTACATATAAGGGCCTCCTCAAGTCAATGTAGTCAACAGTAAGGAATATAGGGTTATCTTGTACAAACACATTTCTTGGGGATGCTGGATACTTCTAATGCTAGATTTGGTATAAATATTCTAACCTGCAGTTTTCTAGGTTTTTGGGTTTGGTGTTGTTTTGGTTTTTTTTTCTTCACTCAGTGTACTTTTATCATTCAAGCATGTTTCTGCTTGCAATACATCTCTCTATAACTGAAAAACACCCACCAAAACCAAACAACTCAGAACTTGAGGAGTCAGTTTTCCCCCATTAAGACTTCTCAATTCTTCATCAGGGCTTCCTGACATTTGATACAATAAGCAGAAGCATCTGTACACAAGTATGGCATATGAGGTCCAATACACAGCTTGTAAAGAAATGCTGTTTTCACCACAGTAAACAGAGACAAGAGTTCCTCCAGATGAGCATATCTTTCTTCCCCTGAGAGCAGAAGCATAGCAAAGCCAGCCAACAAAATTAGATACTTGGATTGTATAAACAGTCCCTTAGATTAAATTTCTTTTAGTTCACGCTCAAGAAAATCCAGCTCTGAGGTGATGTGTGTAAGCAGATACCGATTAGCCTTTTGTAAGATTGTTTAAAGTCTGTGTAGCCTACACTCTCTACTTTTTAGTATGCAAAAAATCAAAGTTTATATTCACTTTTGAGTAAAAGCAACTTCATCACATCCTAGAGCAAAATGATAGCTAGTCTCCTCTTTTCCCTCTCCTTGTTCTACACGTGTGCAACAAAACACCAAGTCTTACAAATCCCCAAAAGACTGACGCCTCTAACTTAAACTAAAGAGAAAAATAATTTCACTGAAACCGGACTTCAAGATGTAGCAGAGTTTGTGTGATGTGGGAACAGAAACATATTCAAGTAGCCTGTTTTCCCAATCAAAACAAATAGCTGTTATTGTGATTTTCAATATGCACACTGGTGTCCCAATCTAAATCGCATCTTTGTGAATGTTGCTTAATAATATTAAATAGCAAGTATTTGCCTCAGCTTCTTTAAATAAACTAGCTATAAAATAAATATAAACTATAAACTAAATAAAAAAAAGCAGTTCATCCTGATGTGTCACTATGATAAAAAGTAGCAAGAGAAGCATCAGTGTTTGTCACTTTTACGGCCTACAGCTCTGATTAAAAAAAAAAAGTAGTCACTAGTCCTGAATTTGCAGAATGTATACATAGATTGCGGACTCACTACTGTTTGCACGATAGCCTAACTTAATCTGCAGATGGCCAGTGTTTTAATAGGTTAACCTTTTTTTGTTGTTATTATTTTTAATAGTTTACATGACAAAAGTATGACCATTTGTAGTAGTGGAACAAGATATTTCATTTTTATATCACTTATCTACACAGACCAGAAAACAAAGTTTTCAGCTATTTCCAGATTCAGATCTAACACTTGATCCCAGGCAGTAGAGCAATTTTACTTACTTTACAATGCTCAGTTAAAACCTCTTCCCAGTACCTTTTTTTTCTCAAAACTGACAGGATCAGCTTTTGGTTTGCATCAAGTGAATCACTTCTCCCTTTGTTCCACTGTGGCGGCATATCTGCGGCTCTATTACTTTTTCAGATCCTATATCAAAAGGAGTGTATGAAATACAGCTCTTCATCAGTCTCCTTACTGAAGATCAAATTTCAGTTGCATAATAAACAATGACTCTGCATGACATAATGGGGCCTTCATGCATGATACGGCTAAACTGAAAAAAAAAAAAAAAGATACATCATTATCTGCCCTTGTCTGGACATAGAGGAAATTTGTCTCCGAAAATAAGGAAACTGTATAAATAATAATAAAAAAAAAATCAATGGAAAAAAGTTTTCAAAAGATTTGTAAGTCAAAACAGTATCTTTTTAACCCTTAAGATGATTTGTAGTTGACGTGGAATTTTTACAGTAAGAGCTCCTGTCCTGTGCAGAAAGTCAGGCAACACGAGGGGATCACAACAGTCCGTTTTGGATGGGGTATCAATGAAATACTAACAATATAAAAATTCAGTTTTATGCAGCATTTAAAGGCTTTTGAAACAGAAAAAAATAACTGCTTTCAGCCTAGAAGATTTTATTAAAAGGTCCCCAGCTTCAAAATCACTGGCTATTTTAACTCCTCAATTAATACCTGTAACCATAGAAAGTTCATATATATAGTACTTAAGTTTTAGAACATCTAAGAATTTGCTGCTTATACCACCTTCAAATTTGTAGGTACTCAGAAACTCCTTAATAAGCAAGTACAGTAATGTATCCCAGAAGTCTGTATGAACTGACAAATAATTTTGATAAACACATAAACAACATATAGGATGCTAACAATTTTAGTATCACCTGGCTGCTTAAAATTCTATGTACTCTTAGGTCTAACATAACTTCAGTCCATCATTCACTTGTTTCCTAAAAAGAATTAGTAAAAAAGTAAGGTTTTCTGTTCCTACTGGTTCTATGTGAAAAGAAGTATGCAGCCTAACATTAATCTTTTCTTCATTTATAATAGCTGCCTAGCTACCCTTGCTTCAGCCATTTAGCAATCCTGTTATGAAACAGCTGCTATTAGTGAAAGAAGTCCAAACTGGCAGCATTCACAGACCACTGGGAATACAGAGAATTTTAAGGAGATGTTTCTACAACTCACAGTCAATACCCTCTGATTCATTTCACTTAGTTTTTTCAAGACCCTACCTTAAAGCCTCCTATCAGGATTATGCTTCTAAAGCCTCAGTATCAGAAAGTCTGGCTTTTCTCTGGATTTTCCCATGGAGAACTTTGTGTTCCTCTAGACCAATCCACCCTTCTTAAAACATTTTTTCCAGGCTTTTATTGCTGCTGAATCTGATTCAAAAGGGGCCCATCTGCTCCAGCTACATCATCAGGAGAGTTCTGCACTTTCACACAGCTGCTGAGGTTTCTGTCCCCATGCAGAAGCTGGAATTGCTCCACCCACCCCCTTTGCACAAAAATGATGTAAAGGAACTGATGGATCCAAAAAACTTGTGTGTCATCATTTCTATACTGACTGTATTTCTATAATGTAAACTCTCCTTTTCTCACATTTTGCGGGGTCTTAATTTGTTCCCTTAATAAAATGCACCATGAGACTTGAGAGCGCAATTTTCCAATGGAAAGAAAAAAGTCCTATCAAATACACTAATCTTACTATAAATTCCATGAAGCAGTTCAAAAAGCCTGGAGGGGTGATTGTTTCTATTAAATTCTATCAACTGCTGGAGCAGTTTCTTCAGGACTTTTAACATTTCCTTAGAATTTAAGTGACTTAACCTCCATTAAAGTCTGTAAAGACTGAAAAGCAACTACCTGAAAGTATGCTTTAGAAGATCACATATAACAAACCAAATTGAAAGTTACATTTAACAGTATGCATGCCATTGTTAACCTATAACATGCTCTGAAAATGGATTCTCTCTGACAACTTAAATGCACCAGCTTGACCTGAATGCAAATAGACTGTATATTCCAAAATACCTATGACCACCTGACTCCTGCTACTCATTCAAGGCTATTTTCAGGGCATAGAAACTTACAAAACTGCATTTGCATCTCTGCTTTGCCATAGAGTCTTGTCCAGGTAAACTTTAAAAATAAACTTAGTTTTGAGCCATAGAAACACTTGCAGAAAGTTTTCTTCAGTTATGAACACTTCTTATTTATAAAGGACCTTAAGTAAAATAAGATTAATTTGAATTGAGTAAAAGAATACACAAAGGTTCCTGGATTGTTTTAGTTAAAATACAATGGAACTATAAAATTAAGTTTAAATGGCACAACTTTCTACCCATATATGAACACTAGCCATGGGAATCAGCTGGGCTTGCTAACAGTTCCTAAATTAAATTTCTGGGCAGAAGCTGGTAAGGTGTTTACAGTGAACGTTATTGTACTATGGAATGTGTTTTTTCCACCCATTCACAGTTGATTTTGGGGACAAGTTTTGTCTCATCTCTTCATGCAGCATTAAGGAGAGGTCTTTTCTTTGCACACAGTACTTCTTTACAGTATCTGTGAAGGGCAAAAGTGAAAAATTTATTTTTATTGATAACAAATATCAAATATGAAATTTTCACACAGTCACAGAAATTAATTACAACTGAATAGTAGTCATCAGTTTCCTTACCAAACGTAAAGCATGCATTTTAGCTCATTTGACCTTGGCAAACCTCAAATCATTCAGTAATCAAGAAACAAAAGAAATTATATTATTAACATATTTTAACAGAACAAAAATAAAGCTTAAGTGAGTATACCTCGAATTACATATTTTACCTATAATAATTCACACAAACTAATACAAATGAAATTAATGAAAAACACCTGAAATCAAGTTTGGGCAATTTGTTCAGTTGAGAATTAGGCTCTTTAAATGTTGATATACTGAGCACTGTGATGGCACTGATGTGAAAATATGTTCTATATTCTCACAAATTAAACAACAAGTCTTCAAGTTCAGGGTGTAAAAATAATTTATTAGCTTTTGCTCATAAAAAAAATCAGCTACTATTCTTGATTTTTTTTAAACAGCAGCAAACAGTCAAAAAGGTGACAACTGAAAAGTGTTCAATTAAAAAAATAAGGCAAGCAGAGTGTAAATCTGTTCTTTAAAAAATCAGTGCGGTAGCACTACAGAAGCAAGGGTAGCAGAAAAAAAACAAACAAGAACTTAGTCAAACATGACAATCACCAAGTTACTTCTATGCTATCTCATCACTTTAGCCAAGGAAGCATTGTTAAAGCAGTATGCTAGTAAACTTTTATTTCAAAACTATCAAGAGTTAATTAAGATTTAAAGGCATCCCTTTGGGGGGTGGGGTGGGTGAAGTATGCCATAGTGATGGTAATTTTATATTCTATTGTTTTAAGTTTGTAAAACATCATAGAATACTGAAACCAAAATTTTGCAAGACAACAAGCCTTGACTCTACTGTTTTTGATCAATGATCCGCTGTAAGCAGAGTTTCATGTAGGAATTTTTATTGCGTATTTCTATCACTGCATCTCTGACAAGCTCAATGAACATTTGAGGCCAGAGCTTCTGCAACAACTCATTTTTCATATTGATGTCAGCTGCTTCTTTCACTAAGTTCTCGACGTATGTCTGGCAAAATGTTTTTCTTTCCTTGATTTCCTGCATGGGAGAACCATTACACATTGTATAAGACAAAGAAAGAAAAGGTTAAACAAGAGCAAACCCAAAGAACAACCACAAAAATTTAATGAATTAAAGAACATTAGCGATTAGCAAGCAAAGAGGCCATTACACACTTTTTCCTATTGGTTTTAAGTTGCACGGCCCAGGGTCCAAGTCAAGCTTTTATGAATGTGGCCACAGAATCTTATAGTATTCATAATATTCATATGATATTCATAAATTAATTTATCTGAAATCCACTTTTAAGTAGTCATATAAGTATCTTTTAACAGCATTACGATTTTTGTTGCCTTCTGGCATAGCAGTGAAAATTTCAGAAATTATTAAGCACCAGACTCCTTTCCTTCCTTCTCTCCCTTCCCCTCCCAGCTTTTCATGATTATAGGACAACAGTTGGAAAGTATATGTTTATCTATCTGCCCTAACAAGAACTAACCATATTGTCACAGAAAAATATGCCAGGATGCATCCTATCCACAGGTCCCCTGATGGACTCTGGCAAGTGCATGATTCCTAACATGTACTACATTAGATACTGAAGTAACCTGAACGTTTAAAAAACAGTAACAACAACAACAAAAATACTACACTTTGTGCAACTACTAACTCCACATTTTAGTCACTCAAACTCTATTAATCCCTGTTTCTGCAGAGTTTCTATAAAATGCCATAATAAGCTTTGAATAATAAGTTATATCGGTGCTAAATATCTAACTAGTTTGATTTATGGTGCTGTTAAAAATGTTAGGTCATGCTTCAGGCCATCAAAACAGAAGTAGTTTTCTTAAATGAGTGATAAAGCAGAGAAAATACTTTCCAGCTGTTTCACCTAAAAAACCAAATTATTAATCAATGACTCAGACTGTCATCTTTAGTAATAAACTTGTTCAATCACATTTATTATATTAGTTTACTGCTGATGGGGAACTGGAATCAGTCCTTTTTGCCTATCTTACTCTTCTCTTGTGACATCCTGTAGTATCTGCTGCCACATATATAACGCTATAACAAAGGACAAGGTGTGAATTGCTGCACTAAGAGCAGCAAACAATATATATATTTAATGGACTGTACAAATACCAAGCTTATTTTATTATATGCTTGTGCTTGTTCCATGGTAAAGGACAAGAGGAATGCCTCACTGTCTTACTCAATGCCAAAGTTTTAAGAGCTACTGTCACAGCTTTTGAAACTAAAATGTTTTCTTAATTTAATCTCTCCCCACATGCAGTCACTGTCTCTTTTTTATGCTATGGATCTGAGATAACAAAACCACAACGCAATAACTGAATTCAGTGTTTACTGAATTTGATTTAATTTCTTGCTTTATTTCCACATAAGCAAAATGCAAATAACGGGACAAATGTGGGAAGCAGGGTGCATACAGCTAGAACTCATGCTGATTGCTCAGAAAGGAGATAGCGGCTGAAAGAAGCATGTTCTCCCTGGGAACAATTTCTTCTGCCCAAGCAAAAGAGTTAACAGATCAGAAACACAAACTAAAACAAGCGTGAGTGATGCACTTGTCTGAAACAAGCCAGCTTGCAATTTTATTAATAATTAAACCCAATACATTTCCTATTTATTTTCCCATAGTTCATTTAAAAGCTAGGAAACAGCTCTTTATTACTACAGCCTGCACTATCTCAAATCTTGTCTGAATTTTGAGATATACTTTCTGACTTTCTAATTCCATTAGAAAATCCTAATGTGCAATATACATTTTTCTTGTATTTTGCTCACTTTTCTTATATTGTACTCACTTCTTACATTTTACTAATGCAGGTACATTTCATTACAAACTAAGGCTTGCAGGTGAGAATGTATTTCTGAGACTGTGCCACTGTTCAAGAACCACTTCACTAAAGACAGAAATTGACCATTATCCAGTATTCTGGCAAACATCAGTTAGATGAAACGTTTGATCATACATATAAATATGGTAACCAGTGATATTTTACAACCACCATTCTCAATAGCACAACTGAAACTTGATATATAGACAAATTCCATGAGTAGTAGTCTAAGGTTATATAATAGAGGATTAAAGTATTTTGTAATGATATACTTACCTCAAGCTTTTCCATATGAAAGTCCTTTGTCATGTAATTCAATGTTGCTCGAGTTGTGCTTTCTCCTCCATTTCTTCTGTTATCACTATTTTCCTCACTTCCAATCCCAGATTTCTTTCCTTTTCCCTCCAGCAGACAATGGAATTGCTTCCTCCTGCAAAAAGATAATAAAGAGATTTACAGTTTTAATTACTGGAAACTGGGGGCTTTTTAAGTGCAGATGTTTCTAGTGATTGTGAGGGTTGTTTTTTTTTTCTTTTTTCCCTTTGAACACGTACTTTATCAGCTTTCAAGTTTATTGCATCCTCAAGTTACTCAAAATACAGATGACTCTAGATATTCCTCCGTTAATTTGCTTCTATACAATTGACTTTTTGACATATATCACATTGCATCTAAATAACAAGTCTTGCAGCTTAAACTTTTATTAAGTACATATCTATAGATGAGTAAAAGTAGTCTTTTTAAGCACCTTTTTTCTCACAGCAAAAACTCTTAAATCTGTTAACTGTTATAGTCACCCACTATAAAATACCTACTAAAAATAGTCAGTCTTCATCGTGAAAGTCCATAAATCTTCACCAATACCAATACAATTGGAGAATTAAACAGGCAGCGCATTTGTGTGAATGGGCCTTTTAATCTTACTCAGTAGACTTCATACAACTTCTGTGAAAACCTCTGTCTACATGAATCAGGAGATGCTAGTATTTCTGCAATAAGCAGAGAACCTACCTTCTGTAAGATGTTATTTGTGAAATTTTTATCTTTTTACCTAGTAAGAATTTATCACAACAGTGTACAAAAGAATTAAATGACATGTTCTGGACAAATTCCAGTTCCGTTCATTGTATTTTACCTAGATTCTCCAAATAATGAAAGCATGCGATAATGTGGCAGCTCAGAAGATGCTACATATGCCAGAATGCCAAAGAGCCTTTCTGCCATTACAATATCATTTTCAGTAACCTGTGAGGGAAAGGGGAGAAGGGGAAGAAAAAAATAAAAAAGAAGTTAAGTTTCAAAACTGGCACATTCATATTTCATTACATATGTACATTAAGAATTAACTGAAATTTGTTATACAGAACACTGCATACGGATCTGTTCCAGGCATATCTTCAAAACATAGATTTGCTTTTACTGGCACTTTAAATGTACTTTAAAAGAAACCAAATGAGGTACCTGTGCTTGTTTTATTTCCTGTAATTTTGGAAACTTTAATGTATACACATGCTACCCTGTGCTTCATGATATTATTCATGAAATGAGGAATTTTATAACGATTTCTTACATTGAGTATCTGAAGGCCAGACATATTAATTCTGCTTCATACTGCATGCACTAGTCTACTGGAAAATTTTTGATCAAGTTATGCTGCAGAAAGGGAAAGATTCTGGACCCACTTGTGAAAAGATAAGTTACCGTCTCTCTTATTTTGGCAGTATCATTATAGAAAGAGAGGCTGGGGGGGGGGGGGACACAAAGTGGGGACACACACACACACACACAAAGAGGAGGGGGACACACAAAGAAAAAGCCCTATTTTCTCTGCATCTTTCAACCCCCCAAAATAAGTGTTCCTCCATTATACTTTTCTAAATATCGTCCATACTGTTGTGTCAACATTAAGTTACAGATGTCTCTTTAAACTAATTTTCAATGGTTGAAAAATTTTCAGGATTAATTTTACACATTTCAATTTTGTATCAATAAGGTGGAAGGGGTTTATTTTTTAGTGGTGGTTGTTATTGCATTTTGTTTGTCTTGGCTCATAACCTCTGCAGACCATGGCCTGTGTTTCTCCTGCCCTGATGGCCAGACTATGAACTGACTTCAACTGCCAAAAGTTTGTTGGCACAGTTTCTAGACTCCTGGCTTTCCACTGAGTGCAGAAGGAATCTTTATGATCATCTAAATCTGACCTGGATAACACAGGACAATGAAACTCACTCAGTGACTTCTTAACTTCTGGATCAAATTTAATTTCCGTTCATCTTGTAACATATTTTTGGAAAGCAACCCATTATTAAATAAACTTCAATACTCACAATATTTACTGAGTACTTCCAGACAATTTTTGTATTCCGTATTATTCAAATGTGTGAGTTAAAGGGAATTTTGATCCAAATTAACATAATCTTATTATATTCTTGTTTAATGTTTATAGACTATACAATCTACCCTTGCCTAAAGTATACTGCAACAGCATAATGCAGGGAGAAATTCACCAGAGAAAACACAGGTCAGGAAATTAGAAATGTAAAGTCAATTCAATTTTCACAGTGCTTCGATTTGCTCATTTTCACTTAAAATTAAGTCTTACTTAGTAGCCTAAGAGTAGATGACCTTGCTAAACAGTCTGTTAACAGAAACAAGGTCTAAAACAAAGAGCGCAGAAAGCAGCTAGGGAAACAAAGACCATTGCAGGCAGAAATGTCTACTGGAGAAAAAACATAAATAAATAAATTAAAAGCACTTAAGAGAAGCATAAGGACCAGGTCAACAGAGACAGCAATACTGAATACACTCTCTAGTTCACAGAAACTCATGTTCTCTATCTTACTCCAGTACATTGTTTGCTCCATTAATCACAAAAAGATTATGATGGTACTATCACATAAATGTAAGTCTGTTATGCCTGCTTCTTGCCAAGTACAGAAAACAGGCACCAATTCAGTAAGTGTAATGCATCTGTTATGTCGTATGCCATACCACTTGGCATAAAGCATTTTGTAAAGTTTAGTAACTTCAAACCTTGACAACTCTTAATTAATCTGAGATTACTATCACTGGGAAAGACTTCAAATAGTATATCTCAATGAAGAGAATTTGCTTCTTCACATTTAGTAAGTGTAACACTTTGACAAGGGAACAAAATCATTGTTACGGGGAGACTAACACTCAGCTTCTAGCCTGGAATGTAACTGGAATGGAAGGGGGAAGTTGGGGAGAAAGTAAAAACTTCCTTATACTTTTTTTTTAAGTTTAAAAGTGTTAGAGTTATGCAATTTATTTAGTTAATTCAGTTAGTATATATTGCTTTTACTCCCCAACTATACGTACCTCAGAGCTGGAAACACAATAGTCTTCACAAACATTGCACAACAAATGATAATTGGAATAGCGGAATATGCACATTTCCCTTTCCGTCATCTGAATCTATTATTTAGGGCTGATCTAAGGTCTGAGAGCACACTTCAGGGGTTTGTATTCTTTACATTGAAACAGGATTTTCTATTACTGATTTTAAAAGAAAAGATAATATATTATCTGCAAAGCTGGATACCATGACTTCTGCTGTAGACTAATGAAAAACAGCGATCAGAGTTCATCTCTTTCTTCTGCTTAGCTATGACACTTTTCAAATTAATAATGACACTAGAAAAAAATTTCTGTGTGCACATCTTCATATAGTGTGGTCTGGCTGAAAAAGTTTGTTGAGGACAAAAATGTTCTTCAGTCACACGTATTTAAGATTTGATATATGTCCTACATAAAAAGCATGCCGTGCTACGTGTAAATCCATTTACTAAATTCATCCCCAAGCACTATTAAATTAAAAGTTTTCCTTCAAAGTCTGAATTTGCTGACCTCTAGAGCATAACAAAAAGTCTACTTAAATAGTTGTGTTATTTTCTTTCTTTCTCCATGAAGACCAAACAGGTAAGATTTGTCTTCTATTTTGTTTTAATCTGAATCACTAGTGTTGATTTTGAAAATAGGATGCAGTAAAAAAGAAATAAACTTTAAACCCACATCCAACCTTTTTTTTTTTTGCCCTTTTTTTTTTTTAAACAAACTTTGATAGGCATGTTTTGTAAAGTACTAAATTCAAGGCTATTTTAAAGTTCTCATGGGATTACTGACCATAACACTTTTTTATTTTTTTCCTTTTCAACATACTGTGCTGTTGGAGTGAGTCATATTTACCTTTATCCTTCATGTTTTCTCATACTTTCTCTGATAGTTAATTCAGGTAAGCTCTTTAACCCACTCCTGCTCTTCTGTGCAACTAATTCATGTTTTACAGAACTAAAACCAAGTAAACCACAACATTCATGCTATCATGATGTTGTATCAGATAACAAGTAAAACATCTAATCCAAAACATATGGTGATGATGACAACCAATTTAAAACACCAGATCTAAGCACTACAGCTATGTATTATGTTTGCTCTAATGAACTTCCATAACACTACTTAAACTTATTTAGCATTTAAAATTGAATGCACATTCAAACATTGTGTTGCATCGTAACTATTCATGCTCCCTTTATGACCAAAGCCCAAGTATAAAATAACCATTTTATATGCTTGAATAAATTTACTTTCAATTGATGTAAAGGGGAATACAAAGTACAAAAAATAGCAATATTAATGTCCCAACTTTCTATTTATTTAAACATAAAACACACACCCAACAAACCCCCCCCCCACACTAACAATCTTGTACATAGCGAGCAGAAAAAAAAAAAAAAGACAGACTTTTTCCTGTGATAGGTTTAAAGAAGAAAATATAATTTTAGCTACATTTTGTAACACTGGAAAATATAAATAATCGTATACTGTAAACTGCTAAGTAGTCTGTCAAACGCAGATTTTTGCACAAACATTCAATGTCAGCACTGTGATCATTTTGAACATAATAAAGTGCTTCTTAAAATCAAGTAAAATCATGCAGTTCTTTAATTTTATTTTTTTTAAAAAAAAACCAAACATGTGCAGAAATAATACTAAAAAGTCTTCCCTTCAGGTATATCCCTACCATTCAAGTATAGATTTGGACTGTCATTTGCAATTGCAAACATCTGAGACAATACAACAGTTTTATGGCAACTAAGAATCTTATCAACTTTGCTAATTTTAACACAGTGTAGTTGGACTTAACAAATGCACAGCACAATAAATTATATGGTGAAGTCTACTTAAAATTTTCCCCCTCCCCAATACTAAAAGGGCACTGACAGGGTCCTGCTCATTTTATTAGCAATTCATCTGCTTTTTTTAAAAACAATGCTAATTTATCTTGTAAGACCAATAGTAAGAAGGAAGCAACATTATCCTACCTTGACTCCATTTATCTTCTGTAGATTAAAATGGTTCAGTCTAAACAGAACATAGTATTTCCACAAAGTCAAGTTGACAACCGGATTTCCCTGAGGATCAACTGTCAACTGTTCAATGCGATGCATCTGGGCTAATGCATTGAATTGCTGCAGTGTCACAAGATTTGTCTCCTTAAACTTCAGGTGCTTTTAAAAAAAAAAGTCAAAACCACAATAAATTGAATAAGGAAACAGTAAAGAGTGAACACAATGATTCCTATTCTGTGCCACTCAAACAATTTTCAAATCAAATAAACAGTCTTTAGGTCTGATGAAGCAACTGAGCTCACTTAATTTGAGGTCTTTGTGGCAAAACACATCAATGTATCAACCCATTGGTGTATTACATATATTTAGAAATGTCAACATTACAAGACCCTAAGCAATTTATAAATCCTTTAGTAACAGCACTAATATTTTCAATGTTACAAAAAGCAGTAATACTACTTGAGCAATATTTAATTCTGCAAGTAAAGCAACTGCAACATCCACACATAAAAATAAGTACAATATATATTTTAAAATATTCTGCTTTTTTGGCCATAGCAGGCTGGCATTAAGTCATAGCCTCCTGTTTCTTTGAACCATGCCCTACACTAGTGCTCCTATGCGCATGGTGTATTTGGCTACACAGTAGCATTATTGAGGGAAGGGGAAGGAGGAAAAATTGATGGTAAAGATAAAAATTTAGTTGAGATTCTGCTATCCCCCACAAATTTCTCCCCCCCCACAATGAAACAATTGTTTTATTGAGATAGATACATTTGTGGGGAACTTAAGACAAATTTATCTATCTCAATGAAACCATTAAGTTCTGTTATACTCAAAACCTTAGAAAGAAGCAGGGGACTCAAGAGGCATATCATCTGAGTAACAAGTTGCTTTATGTATGTCATCACTATTTTAATATTTGCTTCAAAATGACCAATTTAAATGTCCAAGAAAAAAAGAAAAAAAAAGTACTAAAGGGACATCTCATTTACATTGTTTTGCTTCATCAAGAACTGGGGAATTCCAAGAGCTGTACTGATTTAGCTAACTATTCCCTTTGAATTTTACCTCTCTCTTTTTATCCTATCAGCTATTTGATCTTTGAACTCACAACACAAATGAAGGTCTCCTGATACCATTGATCCATAGCAATATTGTAGAATAGCAATACTGCACTTACACATCAACTTTCCAACTTAAAAATAATCAGCTAGGTCAAAGGAATTAAGAGAAATAATAACCAGCCTGAAAAGAAAACACCATCCTGTGTGAGAATCTAAAATAAAGTCTTGATTTTTAAGAAGTATCAAGTTAAAGTTAGCATTATAGGATAACACCAAGCAAATACATAATTCACAAACGTATCTATTTATATGAAAGCACTCCAGGGTGACTATGCCCAATTAAGGTTCTATTAGAGAATACATATTCCATAGCTGTTCACACAGATTAAATTTGAGGCATTCTTACCACAGAATTGGGAAATTTTATCTTCAGTTTTGTTAACACTTGAACAATTTCATCAAATTCTATGAACATAAAGGAGACTGTGACAATAATTCCAGCTGTTTGAACACTCCAGTTTCGATCCAGGCACTCCAGCGCTCCAGCACCATACAAGCAAAGAGTGTCTCCTTCCACTTCCACTAAATGAGTCTCAAGAACAGACAAGCCTTGTACTGCACTGCTCAATATTGTATCAAGAGACCTGTGGAGGAAATAAAAATGCAGTGATGTAAATGAGATTATTTTGAGATAGTAATTTCATTCTATTGAATGATAGTCCTTTCATTTACCAAAACCCAACGGTCAAATATGATCAAATTTCTCAGCATTCATTCATTTGCAGTACCCAATCTGGTTCAAAAACATTAACGGCTGGAAAATCCTCTTTCCATCAAGTAACATTGCAAATGTTCTACTTCTTTGGCAGAAAGGCTCTGGGTGTATTTGCGTTGGGGGGTGGGGTATAAATAAATAACTCATATTTAATAACCTGCTTAAAAATTTTAATTCAGAATGCTAACTTATTTTGTGTTGCTTTAGATATCTAAAACCAACCTCAGACAATGTATTTATTCAAGCAAAGTCACCTTCACATTGTTCGCTATATGAAATGCTAAAGTTATGACATGAGTAAGTGCTTTAAGAACAGTTGTTACAACCAATCCAGGATAATTTTATTCACAGTACTGAACAGTTATTTTGATTCTTGACAAGAGTATTGCTCCTTCCTCAAACCCATATGTCACTTTATCTGATCAGGATACCAGGATTCATTATTCCGCTTAGAGATGAGAATAGTCTTATGGTTTATTATCCTTATTTAATCCTTAATTAATAGGGACGAATAAGCATTTCTTTAAAATAATGTGAGCTTTCCAATTCACAAGAGCGATTTTAAAATTAAGCAGTAAGTCCAGGTATTCTCAACTCTCATCTCTTTGCATCTTACTTTCAACACGATACACTCAGCTGACTGGACCTGAAGTACACAGAGAATTCAAGATGAGTACAAATCACAGGTTTAGAAAATTGTGTAATGATTGTCACTATTTTATTCTTTACTACCTTCCTAGTATTTTTAATGTATTTTGCTTTTTTGACTACCAGTGATCATTTGACTGATGTTTTCTTGACAAAAGTCAACCAGAACTAAGATTTCACTCTTGACTGGAGATGTTGAGAGCCCATCACTTCAACATGAAGCTGTAATTACTTATCTATGCTGAATTCCACCTGGATTTTATTGCTTAGTCACTCATCTTGAAAATATCTTATAAAATTCTTCACTATCATAAAATATAGTAGTAGATGAATGTAAATTTTAACTTAGCGGGGATTAAAGAGCAATAAGGCTTCAAGGCAAAAACCAGCAGTGTTATCTACAGCTTCTTAATTCTAACACATGTTGCCACATCTTCATTAATCTGTTCAAACTAATATAAATCGGTGATAAAGATCACTATCACACTTTCATTTCTCTAACCAGTCATGAAAGAGAGAGAAATTCCAAACCTAAGTCTCCAATTCAGAACACATAATGTATTATAACTTGCATAAAAGAATTATAATATATACAAATAAAGCACATGGTTTATTTTGTTAACATCTCTGAGAGGTTGAAATTTTATATTTCACAAAAGTAACCACTTTGATTTCTACAACTCATTCTACAAATCTTAAACTACAAAAACTTTCACAAGAACATGGAAACGGATTTTATGCATTACATTTTATTACTGTAGATTTGACAAAAGAATCCTAACATTCGTGGTCAGGAACTACAAGGAATAAACCAACTTTAGTCACTGTATCCAGCATAAGGAGAGACAGCATTACACCAAGATCTTTCCTACAAACTCCATGGAAAAAGTCTTAGTGTGTTACTTGAAAGCATGATTTCTCAAGAAATGAAAATCTGTTCATTAACACGACAATGCTCAAGCTACCATAGTTACATTGACTTGGTCACAGGGGATGATTACTAACACTGAATTAAATTGTGAAGAAACCAAGGAGGCAAGAAAGCAATGGCTAAGCATATGTTTGGGGAAAACTTTGGAAGCACAAGAACAGAAAGGACTATAGCAATTTAAAAATGCTAAGAAAAAAATTGTTTCAGAAGATGCAGCACTCAACTGGAGATAAAAAAACAGGTCTAGCCAATAGTAGATTGAAACTCAGATGGGTTTTGTTTGTGAGAGGCAAAGACTTCCCACCCATACCTGACATACCAGTGTTGATCAGGCACAGCAGGAAGCTGTACTTGCTATTGAATTAGTGCAGACTATTTTTTCAGGCTTTTGCCTGAGCTAGCCAGGTTGAAATTGTGCTAGTTTGGTTTTAGCCAATCCAAGGCACAAATTATTCATTAAGTTATGCATTTCATTTTTAAATTATATAGAATGCCAGATGGCCACCTTTTAGATGCAAATAAGCAAGACACAAAGTGTGTCACAAAAATAATATATTTTAAACTAACAATATAAAAATTACCTTAGGAAAAATTATCTTAGCAATAAAACTAAGTCAAAGAACTGCTATTGTTAAAATAGCAAGAGTATGAAAGTGGTCCAGTAAGAGATGCTGCTGTTCAAACTGAGAACATGAATTCAACACTCAGTTTATGAAACCCCTTGATACATAAAGAGGTTACAAACGTTTGTAATGCTTGTACATCCTCATTTTGTTCTTTTCAACTGAAGGCAACAATCTAAGCTGTCAAGGAAATGAACAACCTTAAGAAGGCTCAAGAATTCATATTTAACATTTCTTGCAAACATGAATTCCTCCCTTATTTAGCAAAATCACATAATAATTTAGCTTGCACTTCTTTAGTCAATGAGTTGCTGTTATATTACTTATTTAATATGTGTTACTTATTACTAATGGCCAACAAGTTTAATCATGAAGTAAAATATCTTTTCAGGATTGATTTGGATATATTACTTCTGATAATGAAATACAGTGAGATCTCAGAGGTGAGAAGTAGTAACTTGGAATATCAGACATGAACAAGAAGAAATATTTCCCAATAAAATACCTGCTTTCTTCAGGAAATACATATGCAGCACTGCCATTGATCTGGCAGGGTTCGTTATCTTTATCTTGGTTTAAAGAAGCCACAAGAGCTATTCGATTCTGCTGTATCTCCCACTGACGTGCAATATTACAAATCGTTAACCGTTTCTTTTCCTGAAACAAGATATAAAAGTCATAATAAGTTATGACAGTGCAGTATCAAGACACTTGTTTGTTCTGAAAGAAATATTCTGCTTAATCAAAACATTCTAAACATTTTAAATCGAAGAAACGACAGTATTGGTTGGTGGTTATGCATTAAAACCAAGGCATCAGTCTAGTGCTATTTTGCGTAACTGCCAGCAAATGATGATTTCACAAAATTTGCAATAACAGAAACAAGAAAAGTAACATAATAAATCCACAACTTGTGAAAGAATAAAGTTAAACTATTTAGTTTGGATAACCACAGATGTCTCATTTTGACAGTCTGGAGCTGCTTGTAATACTCCTCCCACAAAACAAGGCAGACTGCTTGTACTTTCTGCCATTCCACTAGAGTGACCCTAGAACTTAAGCTAAGACAGTTATGCAACTGCTGTAAGTCTTAGCAGTAATTGCAACCTGCTCTGCATGGGGGAAAAAGTTATCTTCTGAAAAACTGAAAAAGTCAATTTTATAGAAACAGAAAATGAAATTACCTTTGTGATAGACACAAGGACTACAACAGATCTGAGTTCAAATATTTTGTAATAGTTTAAGCAGTTTTTATATTCTAGACAGGTCTTGTCAATGAATGAGTATTTCAAAAGTCTATTAAGTACTTGTTCTTGTACAGTCATGCAAATCCTGCCAATTACCTAAGATTCTATATATAGGTTGTTATTCTATTGTATCATATAGATATATATGATATATCCCATTTAGCATACTTTAAAAGGTTAAAGAACAAGGTGCTTTGTAAGAGCTCATGGAATTGCAGCTGAACTCTCAAATAAAAATGGCACAATATAAATTATATCAAAGGGTAAACTCCTTGTTAGTTTCACTTCATTTGGTTTTTCTGAACCAGATCTTATTCTCTGGGAGTCAGCCATCTCACTGTTACACTACTCTCAATGAAACTTGAACAGTGGTTTAGAATTTCTGAGAGGAAAATATTATAGAGGAGCTTAGCATAAAATAAATTTACATCCACAAAACATGGAGAAAACAGAGTATCAGTCAAAACTAATGATTTCTTGGTTTATATCATCATATTCTAAATTGATCTTGCTATAGAAATGTAGCTTTCAAGGCCATACAAAGTAACCACCTTAATTTAAAGCTTCACACTCTTAGGAAGTCTTAAAAATCCATGATATTCTAAGAATCTCATATACTTCAAAGCATCACTATTGGAACTGGAATACAAACAAACATCCTGGTATTTTGGAATAGGACAGGGAAAAAAAGCAAACCTGAATTTGCCCTAAGTAGTATGAACAGCAGTTCATAGGCAGCCTGTGTATTTGTCACTAATTTTACCCATAAACAGGGGAAGGATAAAAGGTGCATACTCTTCAGATGTACTAGTGAATATTCTACTTCAATGCTATGAAATTTTGGATTGAAACAGCAAGTACTTATTACCCTCAAGTTGCAATGATCTCAAATTGGGTCTAAAAGGATCTCAGGCAAGATAAATCTGTTAACAGTTATTTCCTTAGAGCATAAGCTCAACACCTTTATCAATTTCTTACCAGTGTGAAAAGCCTGTCTAATATAATAATTTTAAATATCATTACATTAGTTCCTGTCTGCTTTAGAATATTTTGTTAGGCTGATTAAGATACAAGAAAACAACACAATATCGATTAGGATTTAGAAGGCTGTACCAAAAATCCTGAAGGCTAGAAAGGCTTTATTTGTTTTAAAATTGAACATTTACCTTTCTGTTTTAAGACAGACTCTATGGCTGGAAAAAAAAGATCAACACAAACCACAAAGTTTTATTATAGCCCCTTTTTTCAAGGTTGGGGGGGGGGGGGGGGGAGGGGAGATAATTTATTTGATATGCCTATGGAGAAAGGCAGGGGACCAGGGTAAACCTAATTTTACAATTTGAAATTAACACTTTTGATATATTGAGTTTGACCTATACTCACTATGCTCCTGGGTTTTATATATTAAAGTAACATGTGACTGTTACCATCATGTTTTTACATAATTCCTTTCACAGTGGGTGAGTTGTGGACATCACTGCAATGTAGTTCACTAAGAACGTTCCTCACAGTACTCAGTGTTAGAGATGTGAAGTGTAAAGCACTACAAATTAATATTTCTTTGAAAAAATGGAAAATAGTAGAAGAACAAAAAAAGCAAACATTTCATCATCTGTGACTGCTAATTTGTGGAGCCTAAGAATTCCTTTATTCCTTAAGAATAAAGAACAATAGCATATAAACGTTTCATAGTAAAATATTTAATACTTACATGCAAATACCTCATGCTGCAGCTATTATACTCAGAGTAAACAGCATGATCTGTTTCAATGACTCATAATGCAGAGATAGATCTACTTGACTTTGAACGCTGTTGATAAAAATTATGTCCATAATTGTCTATAACTGACACTGAAAGTACATGGAAATTACTTAAAAAATTTTCTTCTGAAAGTTTTCCCATTTTAAAGAGCTCAAAACTCTATTTCACATTCAATTTGCCCAAAAAGTTATGATGTTATCTGGTTCGAGAACACTAAACACCCAACATTTACAGACTTCAGTGATGACTGGGCTCCATGTCACAGAAAGCAGGGGAAGTTGAAATAGCATTTTCTTCCAATCACATTTAGAAAATTCTGTCTGTTCTGGAGGATGAGGGTCTCTTCATAACCTCCACTACTGTACAGCTCTACTGCTTTGTTAGCCCTCAATTGTGGGCTGCTGGATTCCTACAGAGCTTTGAAAACTTCAAATAATTCATTTTACAAAAAGCACATTTTAGCATTGTGAAGATTCTGCTAGCAATAACCATTCCTTGCTCCAGTAAATATTAAGTTCAGCCTCTGCTGGAAAGGAATTACATTCTGTGCACATTTTGAAGTACATCTCAAACTTTCCCAGAGGAGTAGGTTTTAAGCAATAAAAAAAAAAATAGTCTGGAAAAAGAGAGATGAAGAAACTCCGCTGTTAGGGTAGACAAGTATCAACAAGGGAAAAAGAAGAGATGACGTTGCTGAAATTAACTTTTTTGATACAATGAATACAGGAAAACAGCAATTGTTTGCTACTGAATGAGTGCTTATAATTTCATTTACACTGCACATAGTTTAAGAAAGTTTGAAGGAAAGTGCCAACAACAAAAATTGCAGAATATGATTCTCTAAATATTTTCTTCAGATTTAACTATGAAGAAAATCCTATAGTTTGTAACTTTTTTCACTGGACATTGTATCTATGAGCAGATTTGTTCCTTTCAATTCAAACATGTGGAACAGTAAAGAAGAAACCAGAATCATTACACACAAGAACATATTTAAAAAGGAAAGATATACAAAATCACTGAATCTTGCAAACGATACTGGTATTTGGCTCTTATGCCACTTAACTATTTGAAGATAAGAAAGATACCTCAATTAAATTACAAAATCTACAATTTAATGTTGAAATTTGAGTAACAATGGCATTGTACATTAAAAATATATTTTTTTTTTCCTTCTAAGGGAAGTTTCCACTAGCAAAATGCACCAAGAAATCTAGGCCATCAAGACAAAACAATCCCTCTGCTACAAGGAAACATTACATCAACAGTTAAGAACATGAACTACAAATAAACACTTTCAGTAAACACCTATTTTTTTTTTCTAGTCCAGAGACACAGTTAGCTTTTCAACAGCATAAAATAATACCATGTGTGAATATTATTTACTAATTCCCCACTTTTTTATTTTACTAAGAACTGGCACCAAAACTTCAAGCCTGAAGAGACTTTAAATACATCAGTATCTTACTGAAAAAGACTGTATCTAAGACTTTTTTCTTATATTGGGGTTTGGTGTTTTTTTGGGGTTTTTTTTTTTGTTGTTGTTTTTTTTTTTTTTTAAAGAAAATCAAAATATACATGGATACAGATATACAGGAAATCAAAATATATTCTTTAGGCACTAGACATGGAATTCTCCCCCCCCCCCATATATTTAGATTCTTGGGGTTTTTTTATATACTTAAAATGTCTTTTATTACACTGTTAACATTCTGTTTGTGTCTTTTTTTTTTCCTCAGAGTTGTATACATTTGCTACACTTCTCATAGCCTCCTGCCACTACTTTCAGTCTAATCCCCTTCATAAAATATGATTTTACCTATGCAGCTTAACAATATGGATACATGAAAATTTTTTTTTTGTTTGACTGCCAAATTGAAAGAGCTTTTTGTATAACCATTACTGGGTGACAAAATGTTTTAGGCACCTTTTTTTCTCCAAAGAAGAATGATTTGGAGACAAATGGTGATATTCACACAACAAATGGAATGCAGATACTCTTAGATCCTTGAACTTTGGTCTCCTATTAGCAACATAGGTCATTTAGTCACCAGCCCCATACGAGTATTCTGGAGTGCACCTCAGTCTCCCCTGTTAGAGCTATTCCATCTCATTTATATAAGCATTAACCAGACCAGGTGGTCTGGTAGATAAGCGTTCTTCTGAAAAAGACAGCTGGAGTCTAGCTGCTGCTCTGATGACTGCTTAACTCTTTCTACAAAAAGGAACAACTTCAGCAGGAAAGAATGAAGGAAAAACTACTTCAGAACACCCTGCATGGCAGCAGTTAGAGCACTCACCTGAAGTGGGGGAGACCAAGTTCAAGGAATTTGAAATCACTGAAAAGTCCTTTACTTTACTCTGGATTTACTTTATCTCTGGATTTGTGAAAATGAAGTTTCACATCCTTTTATATATATCACACTCATATATTCAACTGAGGTTTTTGCTAAAGTATTACTTGCATAGTTGACTGAAGAGAGTTTCATTTGTGGAGTGCACTTTTTAAGCTGTAAAAAAAAGTTTAAAGAGATAGAGGCATATTGGGATATATAAGAACTACAGCAAAAAAATATTAGGATATAGATTATTGCTGTAAACTGGTTTACAGTGGGCTTAGAACTGCCATAGAAAATACCTTAAGCAAGGTCTGTTTATGGCTTTCACGCTTCCTTTCTTCCTCCTTCCTTGCTGCAACAGATGCCATACGTCTTTCTTCTTCCTAGATGAAAAGAAGAAAAACTTCATAAAAGGAGGAATTAATCAGGTTCTGAAAAGTATTACTGATAAATTAATATATTTCTGTTTGTATTTGAAATGCAATTTTTAATTTTAATACAATTTTAGAATTTTTAACATTTTAATGTTTCTAAACTTTATTAAAACCAATAAAATCGGTAATTATAAATAAATCAAGAAATACAGAAGAAATAGCTATCTACTCAGATGCAAATGCTGAAGATAAAGCTATTTACAACTAGTATTTGTAAAGGTCTGAAAAAAGTATAAAGCATATGGCGAGTATCACAGTGAAAAAGAACATTTTTAAATATAACAGTGCATTATATCTTTGTGTCTTTGTAGTAATTTTTGCAATTAGTAGCATTTTTTGGTAAGAAAAGACACAGAGTGAATAAGCTGAATTCTATTTATGCTTGAATCATAATCTAAAATTGATTTTTATCATTGTAAACTGTTTCCAGGGGCTTACTTTTCTCAATCAGCAACAAAACTTGAGAAGAAAATAATATTTTTCCAAGTTAACTATAGCACATAACATTATTTCTCGTGAATATTACTACCTACTCAAGAAGAAGTTTCAAGAAGAAAGCCATTGATTCCTAAATAATGAAAGTCATGTAAGTGAAGATGCTCAGTTTTCCTGGTACAGCAATTTAATGCTGCAATACACCCATATTAGGTTGAATGCTCCCTGTTTACAGAAGTCCAAACATTCTCACAGCACAGTATTTTTAGAACATATATTTTCCAAGTAACAAAAGAAATGTTCACTATGAAGTAAAAAGTGTAGAGTCCTTCCAACACAAATATTTGGGAAGCATACTTTAACTTATTTTTATTTACTTCACTTGCCATTTGGGTGTTTCTATTAAAGTCTCTTCCCAGAACATACAGAAATTGTTTTTATTTCCCTCAACATAGAAAGCTCCTGTCCTAACCTTTCCACTTTCACTTTCCAGAAAGTTATGTGTTAATTTTCTTAACAAACAAAAATGAACAGAAAACATCATCAACCATGAAGATGTATTGGTATGTCAAAATTTCTATACAAATAAAACATGCTATGTTTAGAGCATTGCAAGAACCCCTAAGCACATGGGTGAATGCTTACTGGACAATGAAATAAAACAGGAACTTCACACTTAGCACTGCTATTACATTTTTAAGAAAATAATTTCCAAAGCATAAGAAGTTAGGTTCACATAGCAAACTTACTGTGTAGACCCCCCTGAAACCCATTGACATACCACGGATTTTGACATCAATCTGAAAGGTGATTAAACAACAAACTTCCAAATTGTTCCTCCATGACTTTAATGTAATATGCATATATTAAACGAGGAACACCTTAATGCAGATTAAGGCATGAAGCTTTAGACAGAGTAAGCTTCTCTAATCCAACTGTATGCAAGAATCTCCCTGGAACACTAATTCGAAAGCCTAACTTTTTTCTTTTTTTTTTTGTTCTCAAAGCAACTTCTGGCCTTTTGAGGGTAAAGTTTTGTTGGCAGCCTCCTCTGCTGGGGCTTTTCAGTTCTTCCTAAACAAGGTATTACCAAGGGGTTGGTGTCATAGAATTACAGAATAATCCAGGTTAGAAGGGACCTCAAGAAGTCATTATTCCATGTTGAGGATCAACAGTACATAAATAATTAAATAAAACCACACACAGATAAAGAAGGCCTTCTAGATCCCAATACAACAAAAGACCACACAATGAAACCCAATACCTGAATGGGAGGGTTCAGGGCGAGGCTGTGAAAATCATTAAACAAACCCCATACAGGTAATATGCCACAAATATGAATGTATAATTAATTATACAAAATAAAAGTGTACTGTTCCTCAAGATATGATTCAAAATGTTAAGAACTACAAACATGATTGTCATGACAGCCGTTTATGCCAATTGTGTGTTACAGGGTACTAAGTTTGTATTTACTTAAAAAACCCTGAAGTCTTGTAATAAAATATAAACATTAGCAAACTACATTAGTGATATCTTTCTATGGAAAGTGGGTTAGAGTTGTTTTGGTTTTATTTATTTTCTAATTGAATCTCTTCATCTGACCTTGCATTTATGCTTTTTAACTTGGCTTCCTAAAGAAACAAGCTTTTTACAATTTCAGTGTCTGAATCTTCTCTAATGACTTTTCAACACATTGAACATATTAAATAACTTGAAGTATGTTTAGAAGTCTCAAATTAAGTTTTTATTTTTCCCCTAGAATTTTGATTACATAAAATTGGTATGTAAAAAGAAGAGAAATATAAACTAGTTTTCCCACCAAGTGAGAGGAAGCAGAAATTATCCATTCTGTTTGGCAAAAAACAGCTGGCCAGTCAATACAGACTCAGCTCCAGACTAACTGGAGATATTGTGGTGTTTCACACTGGGGAAGGTGAGAGTTAGAGAACAAAATTACACTAATCTATAAGAAATTAGTCTTTGTTAATTTTATTCCTTTCAAAACAACTTAAGTTTTGGGTTTTTTTTCAAGCTTTAAACAAACATCCACAAAGTTCCCTAAGTCAATTTACTCTCAACTTCCACAAATATCTCTTCTTACTCTGTCTTCCATCTCAAAGCCTTCCCCTAATCCAGCCCAAATGCATACTTTATGACACCGTCTTCCATACATGAGGGTCTACTGCCCTCATTCAAGTCAGTCCAGTACTTCTCCTGCCAACACAGTCTCAATACAAAGAATGAAATTAATTAATGCAAATCACATTCTAACAAGAGTCTTTTATTAACCGAATAAGATTTTTTTTTCTTGATCAAGAGTTTATCCTAATTACAGACATTTAAAAAAATACTATTTCTTTTATAAGAGAAATTAGCTCAGCCTAAAAAGAAAATATATCCTAGTTTTACTCAGTATTCATATAGGCAGAATGACAGAGAAAACATCTGAATAAAGATCAAGGGCCAAAACTACTTTTTACGGAAATCAAATCCATATACATTTCTTGATTAATCTTACACAATACATGCAATCAATCTTGAAAAACAATATCCTCCCCAAAACCCACAAAAAACAACCCAGAAAACCCACAAAGTTATAAAACAAAGCCCTTAATAATCATGGCACAATTCATTTTTACTATCACCCTATCTCCTTTTTTAGCTCCAGCTCTTGTGAAATTCTTCCTATCTCCCTTTTTCTTTGCTCTCCCTCATTATTCTGCTGGTGTTGTCCATAACTTTGTTTTGTCTTTAAACCAAACCCTGCTGGACAAGGGGGGATGCTTTTCCAGAAGGTCAAAGCGCCAGATCATTATAAAAGGACTTGGATGTCCTCTTGTATATTGAAATCTCCTCCATTTATTAGTTCTCCACTTCCCATCTAAAAAGTTACTAAGTGGCTGAGAAGCCATCTTCACCAAAAACAAAAAAAGAGAGAGAGAGAGAGAGAGAGAGGACGGGGGAATATACTTCCTAAAGAAGCAGAAGTCTCACTTTCTGCAATGAGATTTTGAGGCTGCAGGTTTACATTCTCAGTGTGAAGCAAAAGTAGCGACAGACCACAAGAATAAGGCTCATTAAAGCTATTACAACCCTTATAAAACCTTTCCATAGCGCTGTAACAGAACTGTATCTATAGCTTTAGCATACTGATAGCTCCCCCTGCTGCTACATGAGCACTACTGTCACGCCACAGACTGGCCAAACGTGTCGTTGTATCATCAGTCTTTCAAACAGGTAACATCCATCAAGACCCGAGAAGGAAAATAAAGAGACCACAGTGGAATGCATGTATTCTTCCTCACTACTGCTTTACTATTATTCAAACAAGTTCTTTTTTCAACAAATGATACCATTGAAGTCACAGGAGAAAAAGATGCCAAGTTAGCACACAAGGAATGCAGCATTCCATTTCCATAGTACATCTACCTTAACATTATTCAAATAATTTTACTATAGATTAGAAACATCTATAGTATACTTGATATAAACTACTATGGGTAATAAAAAAAAATTGAGAACATGAAGAATGCCTGGAATATACATTTAAGCTTTCAAGGCATAAAGAGACTCAACACAGTACACTTAAAATACACAAAATTCAGCTCACTTATACTTGCAGAAGACAGACTACTTTTTGTTATACATACCACAGAGGCTGATTTTACACAAGAATGAAGAAAGAATGTAAGGATGTTTCTAGTAGAAATATAGCCATGGAAAATAACAAGTACAAAATTTTTGACGAATCATTCTTTAAGTGATATTTGACAGTAAGATGTATCTCCATTTTTAACTTTTAGTATTCATTTAGTATATTTTCCACAAGACCTGATTTAAGAGAGAGGATTACGATCCACAAGAATGACTCTAGAAGTTCCTGAAGTATCTTATTTTCAAGTGGAAAGAAAAAAATTAGGGATCCTTCCCTAAAAAACCAGAATACTTCATGGTGGTGATGGAACGGATAACGAATTCTATTCTGGATAAAGCAGTAGAACCTACTCCCTGATCAGCAGAGAAATGTCTAAGCAAATAATCAAAACCAAACACAGCTCTCTTACTTTAAGCATCCAAAACCTATAAAACCTCAATGAAACGCAGCAAAGTTTTATCATTAAAAATATGCAGCTTGTCTTTAAATATGGGAACCACGGCACATTTTAAATATATATATATATATACACTACATATTATATATGCACACACATATATAAATATATATATGCTTAGCAAATTCTGTTGAGAAAGTGTATTTAAAGTCATGGAAAGCAAGTGTTCCTGGTTAAATAACATCTCAGTAAGGAATATGTACACATTTCATTCATACTTTAATATTTTATTGCATGTCTGCAGACAGTATCTGCTTACTGTTACGAAAGACCGGAGGAAAAAAGATAGGTCACAGCTAAACTGTAAGTGCCACTGGATAGGTCCACTTTTTCAAAAGTTCAAACTACAAAATACATTCAAAAAGTGTCAATGCCCAGAAAAACCACCATTATAGTATGTTAACCAAACAATGTAAATTACTACATATGCAACCTGAGCCTGCTTTGACTGTAACACACTTTACATAAGCCCATTTCATTGAGCCACAAATCAAGTCACATTAGTCCACCTTAGCTGTGAGGTAAAGGTGTAACTGTTACAGTTACTGATGGCTAACACTGGTGACACACAGTAATCTGTCCAGCCACTAATTCAGCCTCCTCCCCACTCTTTAAGCCTCTAGACTGAGCTATCGAAGTTTGAGAAAGTAAAAGATTTCCACTGAGTTGATGTTTTAGATACACAGTACAAAGTGCATGGGTTTTTCAGCTGAAAATCATTTTCTAGTGTGGACAATGAATAAGTGTTTACAGTCTTACAGTGAAACTTGTTACAGGTGACTAACCTCCACTGATTTCACCACCACTGGGTCCATGCCTCAGTGGTTTAAGAGCTTAAATCTTACATTCAAAAATGGCTTAGGAATGAGATGGCCTAAGAAAACGCCAACTTCCTCACAGGTCAGGGTTTAAAAGTTGTCATAATGTGATGCGATCCCTTGAATAAAGGCAAATCTGCCCCGACTTAAGAAATATTAGAACAATTGCAATGCAAAAAAGTTTTATTCCAAATGCAGAGTATTTGATTTTCATAGCAGCTATATGTTTCTGAATAGTTCTCTAAGGCAGAGGCAGTCACCACCAGAATTCTGCTCTGAGGTTCCCTTTCTCCAGGGAATCCTACAGAAAAGGCGTGGCACCAAAGAGCGTATGTCTTCTTGAAAACCAGTATGAATAAAGCTTGAAAGTCTCTTACAAACTTTTGAAAATATCCTTCAGATTTAATTCTTTCTTGAAATAATTTTCTTGTCCCAGTGAAGCCAGCAAGTAAAAGAAAAGTTAAAAGCAGAAGTAACAATTGTGTAAAACTCCGTTCTCGAGCAAAAGAGCTTCTGAACAGGTAAGTGAAGAATTCCTAATCAGAAAGAACCAACATCCCGGTCCAACTCTCAGTTCTTTATAAGACAAAGCAACACTTAAGTTCAAAATGGTCTGGACACTCTTCAGACTAATGAAGAAGAGATCCTATAAATGTAATTAGAGTTTAGGTATACTAATTGAGTGAGAAAAAGCACATACCCAATATTGTACTTCCATTCCCCCACCAAGTTCATTTACCCTTACAGCCGATGGCAACAGCACATTGCATTACTAGGCAGAATAGCTGGATTTGGCATTGCCAACTCTCTAATTTTATCACAAATCTCACGATACTTGTTATTTTTCTTAAAATCCAGTTTAAGTCATATGATTATCTGGGTAACACAGTTTTTATTGGAGAAAACATAGCACCCTCCACATGGAAAAAATGTTAAAAAAGTTCAAGGCTCAAAAACCAGAAGGCAAATAAAAAGAACGCAAAACACATTCTTTTTACAAGTAGATTTATGAGCAGCACAACTGGTGAAGCCTGGTTTTCTATGGCTTTTTGTCTTGTGGTCAATTCTCTGATGTTTAACAAGGTGTGAACCCAGATTAAGTTTTTCCCATGGCTGTGCATTTCTAACAGCTTTTTCCCCATACAGGTCCCATAGAGTCTAAAAAGGAGTTTGAGCACTTTCTACAGTTTTTCCCATCACTGAGAGTTCTACCAGGATCTGTCTCCTCTTGAGAAGGGGCAGGGGGGGAGGGAAAGATGTTTTCTTTATGTGACTCAAGTTTCTGAAATAATACTGAGAAAACAATCTTTTTAAAAGCAGAGCAATTAGCAAGTATTCAATTAAGTCCATATAAATTCACAAAAAAAACCCATCCCATAGAATACCTGCAAACAAACAAGTATTTAGTATTTTCGATGCTGGGAGTAAAATTCTCATGTCCCAACACATTTTATTTTTAAAATTAATGTTTTCCACATACATGTTATATTTTACATCATAATTGGCTCTATTTTATACTCATGGTGGACTGGCTACAGGACAACAGGATAGATGGTAAAACAACAGGTGCAATTTATAATGCAGTACAGCCTTTGTACAAAGCAAGTGAGCATTTAAAATAAGGTATATATATCAGCACCTGGTCAAAAAAAGACAACACTGCAACACTGTTGCTTGTAAAGCATATTATATTTGTTATCTTGCTGTTGGATACATTTCTCTTGTAAGAAGGTCATGCTTACGCATAACTTTTGAGTAGACACAGAAGAATTAGCATGGCTATTCCTATGTTAAGTGATAAAATAGTTGACTTAATGGTAAGGTCCCCAGTGATTGCCCTTCATCCTCTACCTTACAGTGTATTTTCAAGAATTCTGTAGGAGACTTAGTTGTCTGCAAGTCCTCTCTTCCTTATCAGGGTTACTTGAACAGCAGAAACAGAAATGAATGGGGAGAATAGGTTAGGTAAGGAAGGGAGAAATACAGACAGACACACAGAAACAGTGTGATCACCAGGTTTCCTTAGGGAGGCAGACTAAAGAAACCAACAAGATTTTTAAATGAAAGAAGATACCAATAACATGAATTTTAGGGTAAACAGCCTACTCCTTTGGAAGAAATATGCTGTTCCTTTTCAGCTATACAGCAAACCCGTAAAGACTGTGTTGAGAAAGTTCTAACCAAAAGCTTTGCAGATTCTCTCATGTCGTATGGCAACTGATGACACAGTATTTACTAATGAAGACTTTAAGCATTTAAAAATAAACATGTTAACATGAAGGAAAAAAGCACACCCTTACATAATACTGAACAAAAGAAAAAAGGTTAAAGTTTTAAATATTGTAATGTCTATACACCATTCAATTCCATAGTAAATTAAGAAAAAATGGTAGTATTTTAAAAATACATATATACACAGAAAACCCTATAAGTTACTTCTGAATTTAAGGATCTAGTAGGTTTGATGAAAACAGAAATTTCTTACTGTGATTCTCTTCATATCTAGCTGTCGGAGCTGCATCATATGATGGAGAACAGTGTGTTTGTACCATGTCTCCTGAGCTATTGGATTGCCATCAAAGGTGATATCTGACAAAGATGAGGAATCAGCAAGGCACAGAATATCCTCAAAACTGTAACCAAAAAAGTTTAAAGTTTTAATGTCATAGAGTAGGAATAATTTTGAGATGGAAGATTTTATTTCTTAAGGATAGAAGATTAATAATATTGACCTGTACTGAAAAAAACTCACCCATCAATATTGTGTATGATAAATAAGTATTTTGAAATACCAACTGCTGCTGCTGTTAAACTTTTTAATCTCTTCATATACAGGTAAAAAAAGATGCAGAATAAGGAGAACTTGTTAAATATGGGAGTATAGTTTCACCTATAAAACCCCCCAAAATAGGACACATATCAACTCATATTCCAAAAAATAATACAAGGTGTATTTGTCAAAGCCAGCATGAAAATAATGGAAAATACAAGAAAAAAAGCCAACCACAAATACCACAGAATGATCCTGGGTGTTTGCAACATCATCAAATATTGGAAGAAAACCAATTACAAAAGCATCATATTATCTTCAAAACAGATCTGTCTATTGTTCCAAGTTCAGTCTACAAACACTAACAAGTTGGCTTTTTAGACAACATCTGATTTGGTTTCCTGACAAAAATAACTGGCCTGTGTAAAATGTATTTAGAGATGTACAGCCTGTATCATGTTCCCTTCATTGAAGATGGAATGTGAAAAGAAAGCATCTGACTCAGATAAACAGTATTTTTAAACAACAGAGAACTATTTAACTTGATTTCAAAAAAAGCTGAACAGTTAGAGAAGTAAATATGACTCCCCAACTCCTTGTCAGAAATTGATTACAGTGTATTAGAGTACAACTGTGCACCCATCCGTATGCACTTTGGCTTTCAAAAGTTGAGTCTGTGTTATGAAGTTAAGCAAGTTCAAGTGGAAAGTATGAAATAATTTTACGTGGTACTTTTGCAAATGAAGTTTAAAAAAATCTGAAAATTACAAAAGAATCAATGATCACCACATAAAAATATAAACAGAGGATCACTTTACTAGATAAAAAAATACTTAATGACATTCATGAAATAAGAGACCATTTCTGAAATATGTAATTATTCCATATTAATATTGAATGAAATATTCATATTAATATGAAATTAATATAGAATTATTAAAATACCATTTCTGAAATTAATATGGAATTATTGTCTTTTTAAAATATTTTGACAATCTTACTGATTGCATCAACTGGTTATAGTTCTTCTCACTCTTGGTGGCAGGAAAAGTCTTCCTCCACTAATACTTGGAAGGATACCAAACCTTAAGTACGCCCCGAACTTAGGGATCAGAAATTGTATGCAGTACAGATGTTCATATTAAAGACTGTCATTGAATAAAGTGGCAACTGCCTTTATCATTGCTATCACTCAACTTTGAAAAATGCATACAATAACCTGCTGAGGACTAATATTCAGCTGCAAGGGGCTTCAGACCTACCAGAATGTCAGATTTTAAAATCAGATATCCCTGAAAGATTCTAGGTATTAGATAAAACAATTTCTGCAACAACAACAAAAAGAAATACGGATAAAATAGAAAAGTAGTATCACCAAATAGCAATCAGTCTCAACCAGCAGAAGAAAGGCCTGGATACCAACATAAGCTAGCAGGAGTAAAGAAAAGAAATCACCCAATACAAATCTTAAAAAAAACAATGCAATTAGTACAACATGCAAGTAACTTCTACACGATATACCCAATGGATGCAGCAGAAAAATGACAGTGTAAAGTGGAAGATACTACTGCCTTTCTGCTTAGTGTATTAAAACAATGTAAGAACTGATGGAAAATGAACTATGTACAGATTCCAATGAAGGCAGTGAAGGTGCTTAGCATATCTGAAGAATTGGGTGTTTTGTACATGGGGTTAAGATGACAAGTTTGATTATCATTTTCTGCTTCTTTTTGTGATCCCGTTTCCTTTCCATAAAACAGCTTGCGTAACCACATTTTTGGAAGATCAGGCTGACATATTACTTAAAATACATACTCACTATGTCCTGAAAATAAAAGATAACCTTCCCAAATGACACAGAAGTTAGTAAAGCAAACTTGTAAATGTTAGAATAAGAAAAGATAACTGAATTTCCATTGGGCTAGAATAGATTTTGCTTGAAAAATACGACAAATATGAAAATTTCCTGGTCTTCAAAATTAGTTTCAAATAATGTAAACATATTTATAAAAAGCATTAAATATATTTACTCCAAGTACTTCCTACTAAACATTTAACCAAACAGTACTTCTGCCATTACATATGATTTACAGATTTTTAATAAAACCGATCTCTTCAGGAAATGACAGAAAAGTTGAAAGTTTGCTAGTGTTTTCAAGACCTTCCACTTATACATACTGCTGTGCTTTGAAATTCAGCATACCAGAACATTTATTCTGGAGCTAAAACAGATGTGCTTTCTTTATCCTGTTTTTAGCTGCCCTATTAGTAGCTCAATTTTAGAGCAAAACAGTAGTGCAAAATAGCTATGTTTTCACATCTTTGTACACACATATGAAAAACAGAGCTTTAGAAATTCAATGTAGAAAACTTAATACACTGTACTTGTCACACTAGCATCCCAATTCTCAGCCAAGCAAAGCTTTAATGTAATACACTTACCAAACAGACTGCATACTTTACAACCAAGCTTCTGTCTGCTTCCCAGCACGCAGACTGCTGTGACAGAGCCAAGTGGTGACCACCCTATGGGAATCAGAGGCCACATCTCAATGCTTTCTCTAGCCTCTGTTCACCACAAGGGAGTCTTTAACCTGCTCATGAAATACAAAGCAGCTGTGGATGATGCTGTTTCAGACTGCCTCAGTCAATCTTCGAGTGGAATGTCTGCTTCCCTTTCCAAAAGACCTTCTCCTGCAGGAGTCCCACCCAACTACTGCAATCACCTCTCCTTCCCTGTCCTTCTTTCTTCCTAGATGAATTTACCTTTGCTAAAATGGCAGTTTCAGCAACACAGAAACAAGTTGTGAACTTGGGCTAAATTATCAAAAACTGTTTTCTGGAAATCTTTTCAGAATAGATCAGTTTTACATCTTGTGTGCATGCTCAGAGTCCTGCATCCAATTCTCCCCTCTGCCAGAGGCGATGCAAACCCACTTCTCCTGCCTCAAACGAGAACATGGCAACTACTAAGCAGCAGAGTGTTCTGGCGTGGTGTAAGCTCAACCTCCACCAGTGATATACATTCACATTTACACATTTAGTAGGCAAGAACAGGACACAGGAACACTTGTCCTCTGTTACAGCCTACTTGTTTAGGAAGACAGTTGTTCCTTCTCTACACATTAGCATCAATGACTTTTTAAAAGCATGTTCCATAAAGGGGAAAAGCTCTGGAGAAGAGAAGGAAGGCAACATACTCACTATAGTCTGATAGAACACCCAAGAGGGAACTATATGTTCAAAAAATATTCAGTCAAAGAAGAAACCTTGGGTTTTCCCAGGTTTCTAACCACTAAACTACCGATGAAAACATGTTACCACAGTCAAACTTTAATTCCCGTTGTACTGCTTTTGTTCAAGTATTGAACAATGTATTTATATATTTTCATTCTGCTATGAAAAAAAAAGGTATTTTCTTGTTTTTATCAGGCTAAGAACATTCCTTCTCTCAGGTTTCCAATTCAGCAACCAAATGAAGAAAAACAATTACTTGTCCTTTGAGCTTGTATCCAACTTTTTCCATATGGCTAGACAGCATGCCTTACTAAATGAAAAAGCCAACATAGTGCTGACCTGGACAGCAGTGTAAGAGTGAAAATATGTATTTTGTTTCCAAGATTAAAAAAATCGTCTTCCCTGGTTTCACGTTCTGAAATGTGAGCAATAACCCTCTTTCAGAATCTCAGTTGCATCTTTCCTGAAGAAAAGTTTCTGTAATCTCTCCCTAGTCCCACATGACAAATTAAAAAAGGGATTTCTCCCCCTTTATAACTAGTTCTAGAGATATATATTAACTTCAGCCATCAGGTATGAATGCCTTCAGTTTGTAACTGCTAAAATTTTGGGGCTGAAGCCAGAAGTAGGACTTTTGTTTCAGATCAGCATCAACTTCTACAGCATTCTGTTTTAGCTCATATTATCTTGCCAATACATCCTTTTTTACTAAAAGCTCTGCAGAGAAGCAGCAGCATTCTGAGGCCTCCTCTGAAGCATGAGGGAAAGAGAACGTCAGTGACTAAACCCATGATACATTCTCATGCCTTAAATAGTGACAATTTTTAAAAGGCATTCCCAAATCTTTTACTGAAATATTAATTCATATATGTCAGTATGTATCAGTTTAAGACTCAAGGATTTTTGCTGACTGCTGTGGTTTAACCCCAGCCGGTAACTAAGCACCACACACCTGACATACAAAAATAGGAAGCAGCAAAACTTTCCATGGGAACACTGCCTCAAAAATGCTACTTTTTTTTAATGATTACTAATAAAATATTTTAATGAATCTGTAATATAAATAAATCAATCCAGGTTTTGGCAATATACTTCGTCATTTGTTTCCATTTGCAGGTTTTCTCTATGCACCTATGAATAAATGAATTAGAATACCTGTGTATCAATTTGATTGTCTAAAAGAAAAGTCAGTTGTATAGACACAGCTGTTTCTAGGAAAAATAATTTTGAAAATTACCATATGGCACACAGTAAACCCAGGTAAGTGACTCAAAAACACACAAAATCATTTAAAAGGGTTGTAGGAATGTTCAGATATAGCACAGCAATTCACTAGTATTATGGTTCCATATAACTTCTTCAGTCAGTTCAAACAGTATCAAGCCAAGTATCAGAACACAGATAGTCAAGAGTATACTTCTATATTTAATCATTTCCCTGTTAGAAGACATACCTACTACATAACTCAAATTCAGCAATTAATGTTTTTTTTAGCCTTCAAAACAGCTGTATGCAATACAAGGTTTTCAAAAACATAAGCTAAATGTGATCATCAAAATAAATTTTTCATTTGTTTGTTTTAAAATAATGTCTGGTGAATATATAGTTAAAATGATCCATCCACCTACCTACCCACGTATGTATACAAAATTTATAGAAGAGCAGTGTCTTTTGTTTGACATTACGATTTTATTTTTATACCTATTCCAACTACAAATTAAAACCAAATTATATATTTGCATTAATGTTCTAAATAAGTATTTCTAGCTTACATGAAAACTAAGACTGGATCTATCAATAGTTCAACTGAAGTCCCAATGAATAAATGACAACAATCACGATAAAGTACCAAGAAGCAAGCTACTGATTACATAAAGTTTGAGAAATCTACTTTAAAAACCTCACAGAAAAACTGAAACATTTTTCCTTCTTTGAACACTGTAAAAATAACATGAATTTGCATAAAACAACATGACAAAGGAGTCAGAAAGCTACACAAAATATACCAAATATATAAAAAGATACAGAAATTCCACTGACTGCAGTGATACTCCCTGATGGCAAGGGAGCCAGCTACTGCAGTCCCCTCATTGTTCTTGCCAAGCTAAGACATTTTTTAAAAAAACAGAAACAAAAGGCATGTTTCAATTTTGGAAATTTTTCAAGCAAGGCAAAATGCTAAGCCCCTCTCTAGCAGAATAATTAAGGGAAGGGCATATTAAAGATTCCTGCAGTTCATCTCTGCTTTTTTTAAATGCTTAAAACCCATGAGTATTTAAGGTGATCTACTGCATTGGTACTTTAAGAATCTAAGGAACACAGACAAGTAGGTTGGAGCTGTCTGCAAAAAAGGTCAACTTAAAATGTTCAAGTAGCTATTACAATAAAAGCTCATACCAAGTATAACATTTTACAGAGAAACCAGATACCAGAAGAACAGCACAGTATTTCCAGTAATTAGAACATGAAGCATCTTTCCTCTATCCCACATTAAATCATTTGATTCTAAGTGAAGAAGGCTGGTGGTGATTAAGGGATAAAAAAAGAACAAACAAAACTGAAGATAATGCAGGCATTTTTTTTTAAATATTGTCACTAGTATAAATGCAGACTCCAAAAATGCACTAATATGAAAAAGCATGGAAGACAAACATTTCTATCTATCTATAACAAAATGCACTTAGTTACTTGAAACTATAGAAGCCTTGCTTTGAAAGTTGAGCTATTCTGCTTCTGCCATCTGGTTTGAAAGAGAAATAACCATGAATATACCTTTCAGACTTTATTAATAAATGGACAAGTAAAATACAAGCATGAAATAATCTAATCATTGTAAGCAGAATCTGACTCAGCAGTTTGTGTAACTCCATAAATACAGTGATGATATGTTAAATATAAGATGTACCTTGTGTAATGTTGATTTAACAGGTACCTAGTTTAACAGTAAAACAACATATTTACAAAACTATTTTTAATTTTGATCATCATTGTAAACAGTATGATAATTTTTCAATTAAAAGTATAAGTTTCTTGGTAGAATACTCGTAGTACAACTACATCTAAATGCAAAGGGTTTCAAGAATTTTTGTGTTTAAAGTAGAAAATACACAATGGCTTGATTATGTACCTGACATGTTGCGGGGGGAGGGGGAGGGAAGTATCTGCACTCATAGTGTTTGAATTTAAATTTTAATTAAATACAGCTCCAATAGGATACTTCAAATTACTGATAGGAAGCAAACTGCTATTTCCCTTACCTAGATATATTGTTGAAGCTGAGGAAGAGACGTTGGAGACGGGGCAAAGTATCCACATCTTTCTAGAAGGAAAGATAGAAGCATAAATTCAGTAGCTGAAAGTAGCTTTTGAACCTCTGTACTTTGCCTGATGAAATCCTTTCATTTCTATATGCTATAACCTTGCTGCAACATTGATTTCTGTTGAACGTGCAGCTCCATTTCTCCCTAGTGCAGACTGCAAGGGAGTGTTTCAGTGCAGATATCCACTCCGCAGAACAAGCTGCATCACTTGCAAAGCAAATGATGTTAAAGAAAAGAGGATAAGGCTGCTGCTGGTTTCTGAACAGGCTTTTGGGAAATAAGCCAAGGTGCTGTCTCAGCATTTAAGCTGCAGGATAAACACACTGTAAAAAAAAAAAAAAAAAAAAAGGTTTATTTTGTGACCATGCTGAAATAAGGTTTTTGGAGTGCAATACAGCAGCAGTGACTCTTCTGCCAGAGAATGATCTGAAGGACTCTGTCACCTTTACAATTAAAAATTGTAAGGAGGAATGAGTTTCCAGAATGAGTAATTGTGCATTTAATATATGCCACTAAAGGCCTTTGCAGAAAACCTCTAAATAGCAAACAGCTCATATATTAGTCAGGTTAAACATATCAAGTAAGATCAAACTTTATTTATGAAATATAAATCCATAATGGCCAGACAGCCCAGTCTGCAGTGACTCATATACCATTCAGACTGCACACCTAACCCCTCAGTTATAAGTCTGCATCTCCTTATCCTACTAAAGAGCATACTCCAACTTTCAACTAGTGGACACAAACCCGTTTACTTACAGCATGGGGAAGTGTCACAGGGCTCACTACCTTGATTTTAGCCACAAAAATCAAATCTACAACCCTTCCTCCCTCCATCTGATTTGTGACATGCCTACATAGCATTCCAGAAACAGTTCATTCTATCCCAACAGGTGAACACAAGCCAGCTCTAAACAAACTGTGTAGCTGCTATTAATGAAACACAATGTGAGCTAACAAGCATTGCTGAGAGTCATAGCTCTGTATACAATAAGCAGGGCTTATTAGCTCAGGTCTGCAGTTGCAAAACTCCTGGTTCAGAGCTGTTCTGAATCCCCACAGATCAGACCATGGAAAGATCGAGTTCACAACAGCATTACATCTGGACACCCGCTGTGTCCCTAAGGCCACTTGGTGTTGATGCTTAAAGGGGTGGGCACGCATGATATAGGTGGATATACACATGAAGACAGGCATTATAGGGTTGTGCACAGTAATTCTTAAGCAGCAAGGATTTTAACTAATCAAAGAATTTTGCATTGGAGAATACAAAGTAATTTCCCCTGAAGACAAATTTCCATAACTAGCATGATATGTTGCTGTCCTGTGAAATATGTTGCAAGTCTCACAGGCGTGACAGCAAACACCTTAAGATAAAAAAAAAAAGCCTCCAGCTACTTCAGTTTTAATACAAAGTCATACAGGGCAGCTGACATACAGGGCAGGAGTTCTTTCATGAATAGATGGTGAACACCTTGACCAGTCCTCCTTCAAGTACTAAGATCAAGCTGCAGATGACAAAAACCAAAATTCTAAGCTTTTAATACCTCAAAGTAATCAAGCAGGTCTGTCTTTCAAAAAAAAAAAGTTCATCTTCCTAACAGTGGACCCTAATTCACAACTGGATGGGAAGTAAATAGACATTCCATAATTCACGGTATGGATAGATTCATGCTTTTAATGCCATATGAGATTCTTTGTCATCATTTATTCTGTTTGCTCTTCTTCAGAACAGTCAGACTTCTTGAAGACACTTCCAATCCTGTAAGATATTATTCTGCTATAAACCAAGCCTCGGACTGCCTTTTTAAATCCTACATCTTTAGATGAACTTTAGTTTATTCTTACAAAAATAACTACTTGTGATTCCAGGATTTCTAGCCTCTAATTAATACCTCAAAGACAAAAAATGGTCCCAAAATTGCTAATCTAAGGCCAGTAGATTGTAAGAGATTATTATATGTTTAATTGTTCAAACAAACTATAATCTAGTTGGATAAGTTGAATTATTCAAGTTATATATCAACTGCAAGCATATATGTTAACTGCAATGGGTATGGAGTCCAGTACAGAACCTCATTTTGTTTGACAGTTGGGAATATTATCTTTCCTACACAAGAATAATACACTTGGGGAGGGGCAGGGAGGGGAAAAATAAGGAAGGTTCATTAAAAATGTAATGAAAGAGAAAGTTATTTAAATTATATTTATTTTATTTCATTATTTTGGGAGGGCAAACTTTTTAAAATTGAGGTTAGATTCTTTCATTTAAAGGAATAATCAAGTTTAAAAAGCTTGATTCATGATGATAGTGTTGTCATAGTAGCTAAAACATAGAAACCAAATTCTTTTAATGAATTTAGAGTGAAAATTTTTTGCAGTTAAGTGCTACATCACAACTATATCATGATTAAAATGACACCCCCCCGCCACACAGTCAACCATAAGAAAACCTATACCTCATCTTAAAGGAAAGACATTTAAAACCCCTCTCTCAACTACTGAAGCACTCCAGCAATAAAATAATATATTGGATATTCTTTCCATAAAATGATATATTTGTTTCCATGTTTCTGGATTTTCAGTAATTTCATATTGCAGCAGATTCTGAGTTTCAATACAAAAGTAGTGCATGCAGCTTTCATTTTTTCAAAAAAAATTAAAACAAATTTAAGTAAAGAAATACATGTACACTGTTGCGCACAGAGAAGACGACACCTATCATTAAAATTAGATTTTATTTTAGGAAAGAGACATATATTTACTTTAGGTTTCAGACAGTATGACATGTCCAAGACTTGACTTCATACGATTTAAGAGTCCTTCTCTAGGGGACGCAGAGTTAGTGTCATACTTGCTAAAATCACCATCCAATTAAAAACAAAACAAAAAACCACACACCACACCATTCCGTTAGAATTTAATGAGAGGAAAAAAAAAAATTAGACAAAATAAAGTACTTCCCTGAACAGAACATCATCTTCTGAAACACTGTCTCTGGCCAGGAAAGACTGAAACATTGAGATACAGCACAGAGTCCAAGCCTGTAACTCACTAATTTACATTTCACACTGACTCTCCATTTGTGACAACAGGAAGCAAGAGGAAACTATGAGCTACACCTGAGAGGAGTGAAAAGGCAGTAGCTACAAGCAAGGAAGAGAATTCTAGGTAACAAAACTGATGTAGGGGGAAGGTACAGTAACAGAATCAGCAGTGAGCAGAAATTTCTTATTTTTGAAGTGTAAAAACAATTCATATATGACAAGTAGCAGAAATTCGAGAAAGGCCAGGCTCAGCAGCAATAGGAGACCAAGAACTAAAGGGATTATGAGGGCCAGAAAAATATCACTATTTAAGTAGACTGTTATTATTTTTAAAAGGGCTTGTTCAAATAATCTACTTGCCATACCTGAACTACAGCTCATAAATTGCAAAGTGAAAAGCTTTATTTTTTAAAACATAAAGACTTACAATGCTAGGTTAAAGCTTCAATTGGGAAATTCTGCTTTTAAGATCAATACCTATTTTCTCTGCATTTGCCCCAGAAACATTCATAAGGAGATGAAGTTTAAGATGGTCTGACTGCTTAGCTGAGCTACAGAAATTAAGAGAGTGTTTGTTTCTAGGAAACAAACTCTTATGGAAGAAAAGTATCTAAATTTGTATGTTAGAACCACAAAGCTTCTTCAGTATGTCCCCCCCACCCTGGAGAACCATTATGAGCTATCAAGATTTGAATCACTACAAGTGATCACATTTAAACAAAATAACACCAAAAATAAATTTCTGTTTATTTCACCTTTATGTTGTAAAAGTAAGTATTGCAGCAGAACAACATAAGCAACACAATACGGGAAAACACAAGATTTATGAAATCTGAAATGCTGATATGGTTTAAACAAGTTACAGCAATAGTGCATTTTGTTAAAAACAAAGAAAAAAAGAAAAAAGAAAAAGAAAAGAGAAAAAGACAAGAATTTTGTTCCTTACTATAGCAGAGACTTGATTATGACGAAGGTTGAGCTCTGTGAGCGAATCCAGTCCATTAAGGTTTTCTACAATGGTTAGTAGGTTTCTGGCAAGGTTTAAGACTCTCAGTTCATTCAAATGACTGATGTTTTCTATTTTACTAATCTGTGAAAGAGGTATAATTATAAACATGCATACTGTGTTTTATATAGATACTGCGTTTTATATAGATATACAATAGATATATGTAGTGCATACATTTTTTTTAAAGTATATATGAACAATCAATACAATAGTGTGCTGCTTTTGTATTTTAATATGATAATCATGTCAAATTGCTGAAAACAAGCTAGTCTGCTAGAGATTGAGTACTAGTATTCACTTCACTAATACCTTTCTAGTCATGCTGCAGTAAAATCAGTCAACACTTCCTTCCTTACCACCAGAAATTAGGTTACTACAGCTGTGCTATTCTGTAGCAGCAACCTCTAAGACACCATAAAACTAAGATGACACTGATGATATCATGGTATGCCAAAATGGGGAAATTTTGTGCACGGTTGATCCTTAATTTGTCTGCAAAGGCACTCAGACACACATCCGAATCTCCTGGTACCTATGCTACAAGAATATGCAGCATCATATCTCCCTACCATCACAGAACTCTGCACAATTTCCCTTCATGCCTCTTAAAAAGCCAGTAGCAGCATTCATGGCTCTATCTACAGGAACTCCACAGACAGACTTTCCAGCAGGTCATGAGGACAGGAACCTGCTGTGAGTCAGGGGCAAGGAGCAGCCACAGCCCTCTGGAGAAGAAAGCAAATATTCTGAAATTGGAACTTGTAAAGGAGTTTTACGAGCAGGTAATTGCTAGAATCAGTAAGACATTCAAAAGTTAGAAAAGAAAGCACCAGCATCCTTAGTTTGGATACACAGCACATTTGCTTGACAGTCCCCAGCACTCCTTCAGCAACTCATGCCTTCCTGTGATTAGAAAATGGAGGGATCAAACAAAGCAACTAAACTACAGTAAAGACACAGCTGCCCAAGGTTTGTTTTTATACTTAATACCCTATTTTAAAGGTTCAGGTGATACTGACCAAAAAAAAAAATCATTGAAAGAGTAGTAATAGCTACTGCCCCTTAATTTCATTTTTGACTTGTAGAAATGCAACTGTGTTTTACAAAGGCACTAATTATTGCTCTGTTGACACAATCTGGGTTCATTTTCTGCTGTTTGTATTTCTCAGAGTGATCCACTCAAGGATCTCTATCCAGATATTTATATCTCACAGCGGTCTGGGATCTGCCCTCCAGCATCTATCCAGACATTTACACAGGATTTGCATACAGCAAGGTATCATGGAGAAGATGAAGTATTGCCACTGCACAGAGGGATATTCCTACCATATTCTTACTGAAACCCATGCTATATGGCAGAAAGAAGACAACAGGTTTTCCTGTGGAAAAGACTTCAGCCTTGCACATGTGGCAGTGCATCCAAGGATACAGTGCACAAAGATACTAACAAGTATAATGAATTCCCTTTCATTGGAAAGGGAAAATTGGAAAGATCATCTGCTGGACCACTGTAAGCTCCCTTCAACACTCTCTACTCAGACACGCTATTCCTCCTCAAAGCTGCTAACAGCAATTAGATGCAGACAAGCAAGATAGTGACTGGTGTCACACACCTTCCCAGTGATAATGAACTTTCTGATGCTTTAGACCAGTACAAATCTGGCTGTGCCAATTTCCAGAAAGTGTCTAGCAGCTCCTGGAATGGGAGAAGAGGTAAGGTAGTTGTTATTTAACAGTTTCAGAACACCTAATGTTGTTGGTAATTTTCATATATATATATATACACACACATGTATGTACACATATATATGTATGTATGTATCTGTAAGTCTATGATGCATGAGTTGAACATGCTGCTATAAAAAGTATTTCAGCAATTTTTCCATTAAAAAGCATACAAAAGCAGATAGCAAAACCAAAACTAAATAACATCTTAAACCAACTTTTTATTTCAACCACTAATTAAACTATTATGCATCATCCATTTATGTGTATTATATACCGAAAATAAAAATTATCAGGATACCAAAATATTACAGCAAAAGGAACAGAAAATACCACTACTTAGAACAATATATTTAGACAGAAAGACTTGTAAAAGCAAAGCCAAGAGCAGATGGTTAGCATGAAGAGCGCAGACCCCTGCAGGTGTCTGCTTAGCTAGAATTACAGCATGCCACAAAGTAGAGTATTAATCCTGGAATTTTACTGCTATCGCAAAGATAATGATTTCATCAGCAATGTATAGAGATACTCTTTACCACTTTGCTAAGTTTTAAGATTAACTCTACTGGATTTTCTCTGCTTCAATTATGCACGTACACATGAAGATTTTAGTACAGCTTTTAGTACGTACTACTAGGTGCGGATTAGATAACAAGTCTTTATCATGTCTTTTTAGAGCATTCAAATAATATTTCTTTTACTAAAAAGAAATTAAATCTATGACTATTTTCTTTTACTTATGAATAAAGAAGGATTATTATTAACCATTTTTAGTTGCTTTTTCAAATACATAAGTCAAAGACTTCACTTGTAAATATTGAACAAAAACACTATTCTATTTTCTTGTTTGCTTATATGTTTGAATACTTAGCTATGAAATAGATTTATTTCAGAAAAGATTGTTATGCACCACATTAATTACTGATGAGTGATTAACTGCACAAAAGTTGCATCTTTTAACACATATTTCCAAGACTATTGAAAAGAAGTCCATGCCTGAAAAATCAAGTTGTGTTTTTTTTCCCTTTTACTTACATCCTTGAACTTTTGGCAAGGAAAATGATTCACAGAATTAAACAGAACACAAAAAAATAACTCTACTGACTTTTTAAAATTTAAAGCATTATAGAATAAATTTAATTCTAAAAGTTAGAATGAAATTCAAGTTCAACTTGACTCAACTTTAATGCATTAGTTCACTGGAAGACAGAGTAAAGTCCATTTTAACCCTACCTAAAATAAAAAGCTTCTAAAGAGATTTATATGGAACATCTACCACCTATACTATTTACCTTGACAGCAAAGATCAAGCCAACAATCAGCATTCTCTCCATAGACTATTCAGAGTGCTTGGAAGCACACTATTTAGAAATTCAATGTTTAGTTCAAAATTAAATGTAAGTTTATTATGATTAATGTAAGTTTATTGTAGTGCATTAAATATATGATGCATACAATCATGTGCAGGGTATCTGAATGATGTAGTATTATATGTCCATATTAGCATGTTAATAACCATAGAAACAGAGTCTCTACATAGAAATTTAATTAAATGTTATTAAGATGCTGTATTTTCTTACCATTTTTTACTGGGCAGTATTAAAATCAAGAGCCTTACTAAATCATGTAGGGAAACAGGCAAAGAGTAGTAACATGACAAGGGAATTCATATTTTATCCTTTTTGTAAAGCGTAGGCATTGAGTGCAACATTTCATTAGGCATTACATTGACTTATTTTTTTAACCTTCTTTTGGATATTTATTATATGAAGGGATTTTCTTTAAGTATTAATGCATTTAAAAGCTTAATTTGGAAAAAAAAATTATACAAGGTTTATCATTAAGCATTGTGGAATACTACAGCTCAATGTTCTAAAGCACATCCAGTTCCCAGTACATTTCTCACTTGGGTGGGAGAATTCTCAAAGTTCAGACCAAACCATATAATCAAAAAAACCCAGCACCCAAATAAAAAAAAATAATTTCCCAAAAATGAACAAAAATGAAATTTTCCTCCTCCTGTTTTTCCTCACCTCCAACCTATTGGAAACATTCCAGTCCTAGAAGTTTTACAATCTGCATTCTATCTATGGGATTGATTTACACCCCAAAGAGACAAAGGGAGGGACTAAGACCAAAACAGGAATCTAGCTTTCCTCTTAACTGCTACTACTCCATGAACATTAACCAAAATAAATAATTTCTAGCTAGGTTCTAGCACTATTTTTGAAAAATAAGATTAATAATATTGATATTCTGGCCATAACCTACTTGAGTGTTTATATTCTGCATCTATTGAGAGTGACTGCTGAGATTTCTTACCTTATTACCTTTCTTTCTTACTGTGTATAATGAAAGAGTTAATGTTTTTTGTTAGTCTAATGCATTTAAAATACCTTTAATATAACTTGTACACAAGATTTAATTATTCAGTGATCCTCTGGGATCACAGCTAACCTAAGATACTGTGCATTATTAACAATAGCTTTGAACATTAAAAAAAAAATTATTGCAAGCACCTTAGAATATTTCTGTAGTGAATTAAACTATTGAAGTAAGACTAAAAACTTTTTGGTCAGATATTATGTAATGGATATTACACATAAGATATTTTCGTATTTTATTGTAAATATGTCCTACAACATATACAATCCATAAAGGGGAAAAAATGGTAGTTAATAACACTTTTTTCTTGCCAGATATGTGAGTACCTTAAATGTCCTCAGAAAGACTTGTGGAATATCACATTCACTGAAGGGTCAATCTAGTAAAATGACTTGCCAAAAGGCATCAGGAGAATTTACTGGATTTTGCTATAGCCTGCTACATTGAATTTTATGGGTTTTATTTAATGACATCAGAGAAGCCAAACCATGAAGACAAAAACTATGGAAAAACTCTGTTCTGTACCATAACTCAGTTCGAAGTAGTAATACTACTATAGCAGTTTATATTCCATAGTATATTGTAGTAATAATATTACTGTTGCCAAGCAATATCATTTACGATAGCATTTTACTTATATGACTCTTCTCATCTACTGGAGTCTAACAAACATGTTAATCCACCTTCTGGAACTGTCTGTCTGACTACAGAGGAAAGCTGGTGATACCAGAATCACTGAACACAAGTTAACTCGTATTTTAAGTAAACTGTACACAAGCAGCAAATACTCAGCTAATCCTCTACTGTGACGAGGACTGCTCACCAGATATTCTCCCCTTAACAGAACTTTACTACAAAAGTCTTTACTACAAAAAAAAGATGTGTCCTAGTCTTCTATTAACTAAGACATGGCAACTTCAAAAGGCAAAACTCCCAGTCAAAACAGAGCTGCTATATACATTAACACAAAGAATTAAAAAAGCTGTAAAATAGATTACTGTTCTAATATATATATAAATATGAACCACAGAGGATGACTCTATAAAAATAAACAGACAATTCAACAAGGTTGAAGACAATTCAACAAGGTTGAAGAAAATTCAACTGTCTTATTTCTCAACAAATCATCAAAATACTCTATAAAGCCACTTGCAATCAACCTTTACTCTCAAGCAGTAACAGAATTGGTGAATAGAAGCAATCAGTGCAAACTGCTCAGAAAGTGCTCTAAAGCACATTCATTATAAAAACATCCATTGCACTCTACTCATCCACTGTGCTTGTCATTTTGTTGTTTCGGTTTCCACGACTACTAGTTCCATTACTTTCCCAGGGATTGAGGTGAGGCTGTCTTGTTTCATAGCATCTGACATACACTCATTTATATGTCATCCCTTTTTTAGGCCAATTACGGTCTACGCAACAATTTGCTCATTGAGCAGACAGCATTCAGGCAAAGCATACATCCAAGTTTTAGCTTATCAATAGCTTTCTTGAAAGAATTTATTATCTCTTCCTGGAGAGTTTAGTATCAAAACCCCTTCTACTAACTTAACTACAATGACAGGTTTTGTAATAAAGTTACAAAAGTTCTCTTCAAAAACATCTTTTTAAATTAGTACAATAAAAAAATAAATGCAAAACCAAGTATGCAAGTCTGAGTAGTACCTTTAACAGTATGAATTTTGCATTGTGGCCCAAGAATATCACATTAAGAAAAACCTGAAAATATCCCTGGCAACAAGATATAGACGATACCACAAAGACATCTGTCTTTTCTAGAAAATAGCCTTAAAGTTTTGTGCTGGATCAAGAATATCTGTTTCCCATGTACACAGCATTAAATAATTTCTCACATCTGTAAGAAACACAACTTTGAATATAAAATGAAAACAGAAGTACCATAAAAATATCTGTAAGCATAAGAAATAGAGTATGACTGTAAAGATGGTAACATTAAGTAACCTATACAGTCTGTTTCACAGTTACTGGAAGCAAGCAACAGAAAATGATGTCCAGAGGACATCTCATATTCACACAGCACATACAGATATTCATACTACACTGGGAGTCACTGACACTTATGGACACCAAAAGTGAATTACAGTTTTCCATAGTTATAAGAAAAGAAGACATAAGTGATGCATACCACAAAAGTGCCGCTACACCTTTTACTTGACATAAGAACCATCCTGATAAAGGAACATTGCTGCCCATCACTGGTTACAAATCGTAAAACTGACTAGATTTATCCTAGATTTTTTGACTTTCCTGGGAGAACTGGGTGCAGGATAATGCCACAAGCAATCTAAGGAAATAGATGTATCAAGAGCTTATTAAGATAAAGCAAATCCTATTTTCTACTATTTTTCATTATGACTGGCAAACAGGATATTCTGTTTCTGCATTCTTGATTCTAATTGATCTGTACCAATTAAAGAAAAAAAAAAAAGTCATGTATATGTTAGAGACAGGACATTATATCAACAGAACAATGATCAGAATCCACTATTTTGAACTATATACCAACACTTCATTTTTAATTCTACTGATGTGTTGTTTACATTGCTACATTCTGGAATACTGGAACACGTATTTTGAAGTTCTCAAAACCAGTTCTGTGCTTGAAGTCTGTTCTTGAGAAATTTATGATGTGGAAGAAATACCGTTTAAGATAGACTAGAAGGCTGCCATAAATAAAGATCCCACAAATCTAAATAAAGTTAAAAGACAGGGCCCCCCTATTCATTATTAAATAAGCAAACAACAACAACAAAAACCCCAGACTTCAAAACAAGACACTAGTACACTAAGCTGGTATGTCTCAAACTCAATATTTCTTCCCTTCTTCATTTCTTCCCTTATACCTTCAAAAATAACTAATAATACGTATGGCAGATTGGTGTTTTAAATTTTGAATTCCTCAAAGACAGGAAAAAAAGAATGTTAATATGAAAGCTTGCATATCTTTAAACTGGAAAGGAACAGAAAGATAATTTATTAATGGAAGAGAAGTTCATAGTCTTTATTTGGTCTTTCCATGGAAAAGACACTAAACTTAAAATAAAAAGGTAGAAACCAATTCACTCAATTTCCTAATATTTGTGCCCTTCACATGTACATTTATGATTAAAACTTTCTGAAAAACAGAAGTGCTTATTATGCTCCAGAGATTTAATATTTAACTCCTGATACAGGATAATTTGTTATGTTCTCTGGACCAAAGTAGGGCTATTATTATGAAGCTGATCTAGCAGCAACCAGTTGGGCACTATGCCCAAAACTCCTAATAAAGTTCTAATTAATATAAAGGGAGTTGTACAGACACTTGAGGGGGGGGGGGGGGGGGGGGGGGAATTAAAAATCAGATCTACTTCACAATCATTTGTAAGAGTTGTGCATGACCTATGTTTCATTTCCATTAGTGATTCCTCCACTTGTGCTATAAAAGTGTGTAAAAGTGGTGTGCTGACTGGGATAGCTGCATGTCTAGTCTGCAAATATTTTTATCAAAAATATAACCCCCCCCCAAATTTACAACAGCAATAAGAAAAGGATTTTAGCTACACAAACACTTAGCCATCTCCAAACATAGTCACTCTAAGACTCCAAGGGCAATGTCGTTATCTGTTCCTATACTGCCTCTGCCACTGTACAACATGCATACTGTTGGACTAACGTTATTCAAAGAAGCCACAAACTTACCACATCACATAAAACAACAACTCATTAGAGTGCTAGCTTGTCTTTTTCTTTTCCTTTTATTTTTTTTTACTGCCCTTTTGTTAAAGAAAGGTATATAAAAAGCCTATATTTAAATGCCTATATTCTATTTTGGAAAAAATACTTCTAGTCGTTTCCTGACAATGACCTATTAACCTCTCTTAATACCTGAAGGGAACAGTAGGCAACACTTGCTATTCAGTCATACGTTCTGACAGCCAAAAAAGCATTCCCATTCTCCACTGTCAAGCAATTGCATAATAAAGAACACACACACGGAGAAATCAGTAAGATGTCAAAACTGTCAGAACAGGAACCCAGAAAATTCACACATTGGTCTTATACAGTCACAATAACCATATGTTGTTTTAAACCGCTTAATTATGGAACATTTTTTATCATGTGTTTTAAATTTATTTTACACAGGATTACTATATCCAGCTTGCCCTTAAGACTCCATGTTGCTTCTGACATATCCATTAAACAAGAATCTTCCTCTTATATGTACTACTGCTAAGACTTTATGCACCACTTGAAACAGAAATGACTGCTTAGTCTCAAACTGGGGAAACTGAATAGACGTTAAGTGACTTACGTCCATTCAGAAGCATGAATCAATCAAGAGCTTGGACCCATTCTGCTTTTTCCTGTAAAAATGTAAGTCTTTTACAGATACACAAGGGATCTCGTTTTGTAAGATCACCAATAGTAGAAACAACACAACAATCGATGGGACCTTAAATTCTTCTAAGATGTATCACTTTAACTACACCACAACTACTTATACTAGATTACTATTCTGTAGGTGTGAGTGCTATTATACTCAGCTGACTCAGAATTTTAAGCCCTGTAACTTTCCAAAAGTACAATGTTGAAAAGTACAAGAGACTTGATACCAAGATTAAAAATAACATCATACCACCTTTTATTAATTTACTGATTTCTGTGACCTCAAGAGTCGCAAAATTTGCTACCAGTTCCCTTTCAAAAAAGCAATAGTTTGGTAAAAGACACAGGAAATGCATTATGTCTACACAAGAAATGTAAATAATCAAGTTATTGTACTGCACCTGATTTCCATGAAGATCTAAAACATCAAGATTTTTTAGGTTCTCCAGATTTGAGATCTTCTTTATTCTGAAAGATTTTAATTATGACATAAATTATTTTTCACATTAGATAAAAAGTATCTTTCATTTTCCAGCTAATACAAAACTTAGCTATTTGTTCCTGCCTACCAAGAGTAACAGAAGAATAACAAAGTTCTGAACCATGTAAAAAGAAAAAAAAAAAAAGAATTCGTATGCCTTAGCCTATCACCTTCCTTTCTGACTGTCAATAACGCAATAGCAGCAGTATGTACGTGGCTCTTCTAGGAAGACGAAAAGGGAAGGAATACTTGCACAACTAGAAAACAAAGTCAACAACCAACCTATCCAGATACCTAAATAACAAAAAAACCCATTATTACTGGCAAACAGCTCATTCCAAACCAGTTTAAAGAAAGACTATAGCGACACAGGCTTTTGAGAGCCTATGCCACTATAGTCTTCCTGTATTTCAAAAAACCCCAACCAAACAAAAAAACAAACAAAAAAAAACAAAAAAAAACCCAAAACCTGAAAGCCACTGGCCCTTTCTAGACGATATAGATCTCTCGATTTGGCAGTATTTCTTCTCCCCCTGTACAATTTCACTGTCTTAAAACTTTTCTGTCCTGTCCTATTTTCTCAGATTCCAAAGCTAGGTTATTATATACTCAACAGCATCATCTACTGGCTGATGATATTAAACATCATGTGTATTATGCGTTTGCTTTGAGAATAATCAAAGATCACATATAGATCAAGCTGAAAACAAGTTGCTAGCACCTGTGTCTGACTTGTAATCACTTATGGGTATGTCTTGTCCTAACTACCTACAAACCATACTTCTACGTAAACCAACTATACAGCACTCAATGTAATTACGATTTGGAAAATAGTTCCTTAAAGCACCTTAAAATTATCGTTCCTGTGCTCCAATATTTTGCTATAAACAAAATTAATTTCTACAGGTGATACTTTTAATATAAAAGCTGTAAGCTCTAGTAACATAGTGCACTATTGAAAGTTGCCAGTTTTGAATACAGGTTGAATTAGGAGATACATTATTTGTAATCTGCATATAACTGAAGTTTGTTTACCAGATCTTCCTTCACTGAATATAAAGAAAATAAGGAAACTGAACAAAATCAGAGCACAACCCTTAGATGTGTGAGCAATTCCACAGATACTTCTATTAAATTACTAGAATTAAAGGCTACAGGATTTGAACTGTATCTTTAGAAAGTAATACAACTAGGAAGTTGTATCTCCCAACAGAATAGGATCTATAAATAAGCAATAAAACCCATAATTCATCTGTCTGATTTTTTCCTAGCTAAATACATCAGGCAGAAATACTTTTTATACATTATAAAGACTCAATAAATACTTTATGTGATGTGAAAAGAGATTCCACCTGTCACAAATCTAAGAACACATATTTAATAGCCAATCAGAACAGAAGATTAGATGGAAATACGTAAAATACTTCAGAACTGCTGCTAAAATTTACATAAGAAAGGAAGTTTCTGAAGAACATTACGAGCAAAAACTGTGTGCTTCCTCAGTGGGATTCCTAACACTCCACTAGTGTTAGGGACCAGCTCACTGGTCTCATAGCCAACATCACAATCTGAAAACTCTGTAAGCAACAGAAACAATGATAGATCACAGTTGTTACACCATAAAGAAATAAGATGCTTTAAGTTATTTTATTATTTTTACCTGTTCTTTCCCAACAAAAGTACTCTCAGGGATCTAAGAGTTGAAAGCCCACTTATTTCCTCTATCTGGTTATCATATAAATCTAAGAAAACAAGATGCTGCAGATTAGAAATATTTTGGATCCGGGTTATAAAGTTATGTTGGAAATTCAAAAGACGAAGATGATCTTCCCCATCGATAATTGGGCACACTGTCAGTTTTTGCCTGGAAGGAAAAAGAAACAAAACAAAACACATATGTAAATAACAAATTGGCAACCCACCTTCTACTCACCCACTCTGACTGAACTGAGGAGGGTATATTATCTTGATTAAGGTAATATTAAGGTAATTAGGTTTGCCAATTAAACTCTGTAAATAAGGCAGTAACTCCTTACTATAAAAAAAATTAGCATGAAAATATAGCAGAAGTGCTTCCAAAATTCTCTGAAAGCCTGTCCTCTTAATCAGAGATTCACCTGTTACATGGAAACTACATAGACGTTTTGTGTTGTGACCACATTAAAATTTCAAGAGACACAGCCTGCCATTTTTTAATTTTTTTTTCATCAGATACCACATAAGCAACCTGTTTAGATCAGAATTCAGTGTTCCATGTCTATGCAATTTTTCTTTTGTTTACAGAACTTTACAATTGAAGTATAAATATGTGAAATAATAAGTGTTAATATGAAAAGTAAAAGATATAGGAAATGATGCTGAAAATGGTTATTTTTATTTTAGGATTATTCCAGGAGTGCTACTGACCTGACAAAACTTTTTGGATTACGTGAACCCTACCCCCACCCAAAAAACCCCCCAACCAAACAACCAACCAAAGAAACCCAAACAAACAAAAACCAAACAAACAATTAAATGTCTTTCAGATAAAACTTTTCTGTGTGTCCTGGAGACAGCCTCTTTCTATAGATTACTTGCATGACCTTACATTCGACTCTCAAGCTAGCTCCTTAATTTCCAATGAAAAGCCCTAACTTCCTTAAATGATTCATCACAAGGACACTCATACAGAATTTCTCTATGAGACACAGTTCTTCTCTCAAACATGCACACATACACAAAACAATAAAACCAAACCCACCACTCATACCATTGACCACAGGCATTACCGGGATACTCATCACTTTAGACCACCAGACACAAGAGTCACAAGCTATGGTGTGTGTACTCCATAACCTTCTCACCTTTCCAGGGTAAGTCTATCAGAGTTCAGTATTTTTTCTTCAGCAGTACGTTGCAATACAGGAAATGTTATTGATGAACTGCTCCCAAAATTTGTGTAATCTATCAGAAAATCATACAGAGAATATATGAACTACTTCTTTGTAAAATCATTTCATTAACTACAGATAATAAAAGCAGAATTTTCTTTCCTATTAAAAGTTACACAACACATGAAAATGCATTTTGCCTCCATTCATTTCTTTATCAGTTTTCTTTCCTGCCATTTTTTGTTTACAACTACATCTCTCTATATCCTCTTTGCAAAGTACATCTATTTGTTTCATTTCTGACAGACTTTTAACAACAATTTGTTGTAAGCAGATATTTTGTAGATGCTTTTGTTTGATTAGAATTACCCAATGATGTTTTAAGGTAAGGTTGTATAGTTGTTTCACAATTTCAGTATCTGAACTTAAAGAAGATATAATCTAACTTAAGATGAATTTAAAGGCACAGATCAAGCAGATGTTGATAGAACTAGAAACTAAAGCACCAAAACATTAAAGCAGTCCCACTGAGCCACAAACAAATGCAAAGTCTTTTAAAGGTAAATGTATGCAATACCTAATAACCACTGGTATTATATTTCACTCCATTATCAAGAAAGAAACAGGCAGGCCTTTAAAACATATTTACAAAGCTATCCATTTTTACTCATGTTGTTAATATAAGGGGGAAGAGGGTCTTCTTAAAAGACCACCCCCTTACTAAAGAATTCCCCCTTTAGAATTACTAAAAATACCTGCAAAATAAATCAAGGAATGTGTTCTGTGGGCTTTGGCTTATTTGGAAAAAGATTCACTGAAAAATATTGGTCAAAAATTGATCATAGAATAATTTAGATTGGAAAAGACCTTTAAGATCACCAAGTCCAACCGCAAAATCATTATGCATGCATACTACCACAAGAATATAGGCTCAACTTTTATATGTTTGCCCCCCCCTTTTTTTCCTTCCTTCAATTAAATCAAATATGTTAACAGGAAAAACATTAACTCTTCAAAAAACCAAGATTAATTGCTTTACTACTATAGAGAGCGAGTTCATTGTTGTCTAAAGTGTGCCATTAGAAGAGATACCTATGTAAGTAAAACAATTTGCTCTTCAACTTAGAATCTTTTCAGTGCAACACACTTAACATTTTATCGCTAGCTACTCTAACAAACCAGTATTAACAACCAACATTCTCTATATATCCTTCAGAGTGAAAAAACTGTGAAGGAAAACAAAAAAAATCATTGAGACCAAAAATAATCGATTAACATTGTTGCAAAAGTCTTAAATTAGGTGTGTGTCAGTTTTTTAAGCCAATAAACATAAGACCAGATACTTAAAAATCAGTCTGAAATATGACGTGATGGCAGTACAGTGACTTTTTTTTTTCTAACGTTATCCTCCTAATGACATGTGTGAAAGATCCCTATTACTGCCCTTTTGTTAAAGAAAGGTATATAAAAAGCCTATATTTAAATGCCTATATTCTATTTTGGAAAAAATACTTCTAGTCGTTTCCTGACAATGACCTATTAACCTCTCTTAATACCTGAAGGGAACAGTAGGCAACACTTGCTATTCAGTCATATGTTCTGACAGCCAAAAGCAGCACATCCTACAGATCATAGCTTTTCAATAAGACACTCAGGTAAACAAACAAACAAAAAAACCAAAAACAAAACAAAAAATAACCCGAGAAGACTAACAAGAAGTTTTCAGTGTTACCTGAAGCATGTGAACTAATACTGTGGCTGCTTTGTCGGGATCTGGATTTTGTAGGCGTGTGAATAGAAGACTCGCCAAATCCTGATAAAGAACCTGGATTCTGCTTCAACTCCAAACCAGAAAGTTCTGTCAGACTGGATGGTACTGGAAGATATATCTGCTTATTGCGGACCAAAGGACTTAATACTCTTTGGTCTCCTGTGGGGGGAACAAAACCAAACTGCAGACTTAAATTTACTCCATAGTAAGGGGCATAATATCCCTAAAAATCAACCCATTCTGAACAGCCATTGGTCTTCATTTTTTACCAGAATGAATAAAGAATTGCATTAACAATTAAACTGATCTCCTATCCTAACCAGTCACTGTTTCTACATGACAGGCAAGCAGCAGCGGTGTGTTGTGTTGACAGGCAAGAAGTGTTGTGTTTCAAGGCTCTTCCAGGCTTCATCACAGTTAGCAGTGATATCACCAAATATCTTGCTTTTCAAAGCCAAAAGCGCACAAGCACAATAGGAAAACTGTCTCTTCATATCAGGATTCTGAATTAGAGACTAATTTTGTCTAATTACATTAAAATGTTAAACATCCAATAAAATGTTACAATAGAGAATTGTGTGGCTTCTGAGGGAATGTGTAGAAGGGCACTTGACAGATTGTAGCTTTGTAGGTAGAAGAAAGGATGCTCTTCCATGGACAGAACGAGGGGCAAAAAGTGATCAAAAAAGCCATCTGCACTAGGCAGTAGAAGGACAGCAGTTTCAGGGCATGATGCAGCAGTAATTATACCGAATTACTGTAGCCAATTAGGAAAAGCTGTCACTCTCACATATTCTAATCATAATACAGTCTTTCTTTACTGTTCAGTTAATAAAGAGATACAAAAGACAAACCAACCAAACCCTACTGAATATCACCTTGCCTTCCCAAATAGTTTTTTTCCAGATCATGCTGCAGAAGTCTATTGTGGAAAGATGATTGTTCTTTATTTATCCTGAATTCAAACTGTAACACAATATTTAAGACAAATGTTAATTTTTTCAAATGCAAATAATGTCTTTACACAGACAAACACAACCTTAGAAATAACTACGGTTCTCAGGAAACTCTGCAAATGCTTTTAAAAAATTAAATAATTTCTCCAATAAAAAGAGTATTCATTCTATTAAGATACTATAACTGAAAAGTTTCACTGTTGGAAACCAAAATGAAAATATGAAAGTTACCAACACATTTATCTGCAGTTGACTAAATAAAGAAAAAAACCTCACCCTATAAGGAGTACCGCAATTACAGGAAGAAGAGAGGTACAGATGGAAGCATAAGAAATCTATCTATCTATCTATCAAGTTTATAGCAGGCTATAGTACATCCCCGTCTTTTTACTTTATGTATCTTTACTAGGATGAAATAAATTACCAAAAGACTACCGATACATCAGATATTATATTAAAAGTCAGAATATTACTACTGAAAAGGCAATTCCTATCTGAAAGCATACAAATTTGGCTGTACCGTAACATTGTATTAATTAATATAACTATTAAAGAAGAGGTAATAATTACTGGTTTGCTTTTATCTGTTATTGATGAGGTCTGGATAACCAGCTGAAGACCACAATTATTAACCTGCAAGTTGGAAGACAAAGAAATGGAATATTACATTTTTCAAAAACGCATATCAATACAAAAAGCTGAATGTAACTTTTTTTTTTAAACAATAAAGGTATGTTCAACAGCAAAATCTGCCAGGAAAGGAACTATTTTGCAAAACTATTATGAAGAATATATCACAGCACTAACAGTAAATAATTTTAGTTTTAAAAAAACCCCAGTTTTAAAAATACACTGAAAATATGACTTTCATGGGGATGTTATCCTCCTTATGAAGAAAAAAAGTGTTTACATTTAAATATGAAATTTTTTTAAAAGGCAAAATGTGCTGGTCTTTTAATTAGATTTAGATGACGAAACGTAGCACCTACCTGCTAAATAATCAAAACGTTTAACAAAAACATTTAACCAAATGGCTTATACACCCACTTCCCAGCAAATAACAGGAGGCATACAAATAACGCAACGGAAGCTTCCTCACGCCAGTCACGGCACAGAGAAGACCGAGCTGCCCTCACCCGCATTTGCCTCGCTTGCCGCTCCCCTCGAAGCGGCAGGGGCTGCCCTCAGGGGACCCCGCCAGCTGCGAAGTACCTACCCGTGCAAAGCCCGCATGCAGCCGCCCTCCTCCGCGCCCTCAGCCCCAACGCGGCCGGACACACACAACCTCACAGAATCACGGCGGGGCCGCGCCCTCAGAGACACCGCCACCCCGCCCCGGGCCCGCCCTGCTGAGGAGCAGCTCCGGCTCGGGAGCGACGTAGTATGAGGCCGCGTAGCGGAGGCATGACACCAGTACTGTCTCCGCACAGATGGCTGAGGAGAAGAGGCAGCTGCCACCCTCCAACAGCAGCACCTACCGGGCCAGGCGCGACCCGAGGGCCCCTGCCGGGCCGGCACTTGCTGGGCACCATGTAAACCTGCTCCTTCAGTGCCCCACCACACCTCACACCTCGGCGCCAGCCACCGCCCCTGTCGGAAATCGCTCCGCTGTTACCGGGGCAACCGCCGCTTCCGGCCCGCTCCCGGAAAGCCTCGCTCGTGCCCCGCCTGCCGGCTTAGGCAGTGTCGAGTAGCGGGAAGCCATGAGGTGATGTTGCACCACGCGGCCGTTCTGCTGCTCCGCGGTGCCTGCTCCGGGAGAGACGCTTGGCACCTGCTGCCCGGCGAGGCAGCCTCAGGTAGGCGGCTGGGGGTAGCGTTCGTGGAGGTGCGGGAGACGGCCTTGCAAATGCGCGGCTGTCCGCCCGTCCTCCTCCCCAGTAGTAAAAAGACTGATGATGGTATTTTTCTGGTTTCTAAATGCAAGCGACTATGTATGAAAACTCGTGAAAAGGCAAGAAGCTGGATGTAGCTTCCAGGTTCCTGTTCTGCCTCAAGAAGTTGCCTTGCAGGCGCGTACTTGTCACAAAATGTGAAAGTTTGACTTGGAGAGCTTGGATACAGATGTGGTGCGCTGAGAGACCCGTCTGTTGCCTGATCAGTCTTGTGTCACCGCTTCCTGCTGGCAGGTCAGTACCTGCTAACCCCAAGCAGCTCTTGGAGCCCAGAAGTCCCACAGATGGGTAGTGGATGCTTTTAAACACACACATCAAGAACTCACTCAGTGGCTAGAAAAGCAATGGCGTGGCTGGCTGCGTGTGGAAGGGCTGTGAATTGCCTCACGGTGTCTCCCCCATCCATATCCCGGGTTTAGCTTTGTGTATTGTCATTTTAATTACCGTTTGCTGAAAGGCTGACAGAAAAATAATGCAATTATGGCTTATTTTGCGAGAAATATAAAATATGGGTGTGGTTTCTTATGGTATGTAGACAATACTGTGCCAACAATGAATATGCCATAAGAAATCTGTGACAGTTTTGCACAGTTGAGGTTCATGGGATCATAATCCTAACTGGGTATCAGAAATTCAGCTGAGACATGGGTTCCCCTCTAAGGGACTTGCCCACATTATTTGTTTAGTTTTAAGTTCTCCCATGGTTACAAATACTGCTTAATTTCTGCTGGTAGTTAAGCATTATAGAACATTGCTATATTTAAAAAAACCCCAAAATATTAGCTTGGTAATTTCAATTGAGATCTAATCAACACAGTGTTCGAAATGACATCAATCTTCATCTACACTAATTCTCTCAACATTATTAACATATTTGTAGCAGATTAGATGATAATGATAGTAGGACTCCAGAGAAGTGAGCTAAACATTGACAAGGCCAAAGACCAGTTCTGTGGAGTGACCACCAGTAAAGCAAAAAACCAGATCTAGTGTCCTTCTCTATAAAATCAAGTTCACTTAACCTCAACAGAAGGAGTCAGCAGATAAACTGAAATGTCTCTCTCAAACACCATTTAGGTTTGCTGTATCACAGAATAGTTCTTTGCTCATACCGGTCCTGACCTTGTTCCTACCCAGGGAGGCAAACAACTCGCATGAACTCAAATACAAAATCAGAGCCACAATCCCTGTATGTACTCTCTCCTAGGATATGTATTTTGTGTTTGTATTTCTGCTTCCACTGAAATCAATAGCAAAGTGATGTCCTACTCAAGACTTATTACAAAATGGTGTTCCGTTAGCAGCGAAGTAGAGCTTTGGTTAGGGATGCATGTAAGCGTATTTCATAAACAAAATATTTCATTGCTTAAGGCATGTTAAAAAACAAGCCAAATCAACTGAGGCAGAGCGGTAGTCATATTATGTGTTCATGCCAGCGTATCTGACTCATGAGGACTATTTGTCACAGTGATGAGAACTGGCCCGAGTGCAGTCTCACTTTTCGCCAATCCGAATTTTTAAGAAGAAAACACTGAAGCAATACAGTGGAGTACACTTCAGATGAATTGTACAGACAAAAACAAGGATGCCGCAAATGAGGCGGTGACTAAAAGATCCTACCTCCATTTAGCAGTTTGGGTTCGGGTAGTATTGAAAAAAAGACCTTTCCTGACTGAAGAATGAATATTTATATGGTAAATTAGATTCTAATCCTGAAAACATGAAAGTTACTTTCACTTTAATAGCTGAAACAGTCCACCTGAAATATAGTGCATTAGACCTGAGTCTCTTTACGTTCAAAATAAATCAATACATAAGTGTTTCAAAAAAAGGGCCTTTGTATTTTAATAAGTTCATATGGGGAAATGTTTTTATTCTGTTTAAGTACCATGCAGAATTACAGAGGAGTGCTCTACAAAAAATAACATATATCCAATCATGTCCTTGTTTACTCGGTTTTCTTATTTCCAAGTCTCATCCTCGGCATTTAAAACCACACTTACCCCAGCGTAACCTTTTTGAATTTCTTAAAACGCCACGCTCTAGTCAGGACACAGCAGCGCAGCCCCAAGGCTGTACGAGATGAGAAGCTGGGACGTTGCTCTTCGGTGAGGAGCCCGTTGTCTTCTGTTGAAATAAAAGGAGTCACAATTCAATCGTCATCGAGAAAGCAACTTTAACTGGCCGGCTGGCCTGCAGCCGTCCCGGCGGGCCCCCGCGTTGGGAGGAGGGACCGACCCTCCCGCTCCAGCTGCCATGCCGGGGCCCGCCCGGGGGAGTGGAGCTGGCAGCGCCGCTCGCCCCGCGCCGACGCCGCAGCGGGAGAGGAGAGGAGGGCAGAGGAGGCGAGGCGGGCGGCGGCTGTCCCGGCAGCAGCGGGCTGTGCCCGCCCGGCGGCGCGGCGTGGTCTGCCGCCGAGCGCCATGGCCCGGCGGCAGCCGGCCACCCTTGGGGGCCCCGAGGCGGCGGAGCTCGGCGCTGGGGCCGCCGGCCCGGAGCTGACGGCGGGGAGCGGCCCCGTGCAGATCCGAGTGGCTGTCCAGGCGGCCGCGGAGGAGGAGGAGGAGAACGGCGGCGGCGCGGCGTGCCCGGCGGCGCGGGGCGGTGGCAGCTGCAGTGAGGAGGACTCGGGGCGATGTGGACGGTCCAGGTGAGGCCGCCGGGGCGCGGGCCGGGCTGCGGCACCGGTAGGGAAGGGGCCCCGGCTGGCGCCCGCCTCTCCCTGCGGGCCTGTCTGTGCGGGCCGAGGAGCGGGGCCGCCGCGGACGCCCACGTAACGGTGCGGCCGTGGCTGATGCAACGCCGGCGGGGAGGGGTGGGAGACGCGGGGAATCCTCCCGGGATTCCCGGCAGCCGGCGGTGACTCTGCCCGGGCTGCGTGTCCCCCCCGAGGGAACTGCCGAGGCCAGGCTGCCTGCGGCTGCCCAGCGTGGCGGGCGCCGCAGCCCCGCCGTAGGTGCGGAGCGGGATGTGGCTTCCCCGCAGCGAGAAGCGCCGGGCTGTGGTGCCCCCGACGTTTCCATTTCACTGCCTTTTACAGAAAGAGTTTTAGGGTTGGTGGTTGTTGTGGCTTTTTTTCCCCTTTGGTTTTTATTGTATAGACCCGTAGAGATTTTCTTCAGTAGAATTAAGACATGGACAAGCAGACCTGTTCTGTGGCTTTGGAAACAAGCTGACCGGACGTGAAATCAAGACCAGTTTACATGCAGAAGAAACTACCACTTTATAATCTACTCTGCATGTTACTGCTTGATAATGCCAATAGTGTTGTCTGTATTTAATGATAAGTTGCAGGAGTTACTACCGATGCCTTAAGTTGCTTTGATGCGTACCAGAATCTCTTACTTATAAAAGGAACATGCAGGATTTTTGTGCCAGAAAACTGCAGACAAAGCTTACTAGTTGTAGTTCAGCTTGTGTTTTGTACTAAAGCTGCAGATGCAGTAATAAATTAAGTCACATAAAGATTTAGATACAGTAACATGAAATTCAGTGCTCTGTTCAAAGATCAGTTGTTTCTCATCAGTTCTCTAACTTCATATCCTAGCACTGACTCCGAATGAACTGTAGTGAATTACTTTAAATTACAGAGGGGTAGTTGGGGAGGGAGAATTTTCTGCAGCTGCCAAAGGTGTCAACTATGCACTACAGAAACAGGAAGCAACATAGCTAGACACAAGTAAAATGTTTAAACTGAGTCTACTTAGTCTTTCCACAATCATATGTGACTTGTATTTTTATAAGTCAAATGTGTACAGCAGTCTACAGTGTTGCATTCCAATTACTGATTTCTTAAATTCAGAATATTTTTTACATTTGTTTTCTTTGACAGTGTTACTTGTGTAAAAGCTTCTAGCCCTGGCCTAGACTAGAAAAAAGGGTGGTTATTTTTTCAAGCGTTGTAACACATAATAGCTAACTCTTAAATGCCGCTTATTTAATCCTCTACAGTAGGTGCTACCTTCAGAAATGTTTGCTGATAGTGCTGATGTATATTCAGTTCTTGTGGAGGTTGCCTTTTTGTAAATGGCCACTTCCTGACCCAGGAAAGGCCAAAGGTATTGCCATGGAGAGAACTATAAAGGAGAATCAAAAGTAGGTGAGTGGAGTTCACACATGCTTTTGCCATTTACATGTAACCTTAGCTAAGGATTTACTTTCGGGAATGCAACATCTGATAGGGAATTATCTACCCAAACATTTGGAAAATAGTCAGTGATGGTCTAAAACTGCTGGGAATGAGCCATTTCACTCTCCAGCTAAGCTAGCAGACAATTTAGATTTTTTTTTTTTCCTCAATTTCTAGGTTTTATAACTTAAGAAATGAAAACCATTTCCTCATGGTCAAGACACCACAGTTCTTCGGGAGATCTCTGAGTATTTGTGACATTCAGTCCTCAGCCATTTAGCTGTCAGCTGCTTCAGAAAGATCTTCAGACTGTTGATAACAGGTGGTTCTCCTATGCATAAAGTAAAGCTACTCTTGCTCAACTTAAGTTTATTTTGGATACAGACAGATACAGGAAGAATCTGAGCTTGAAAGGTGAATGTTTTTAAGATGTTGTCAGTCTAAAATGTAATGTTTCACAATAGAAATTGAAATTTAATGATTGCTGCAGCCACCTGTCCCAGGAGTAGGCAGCCAGTATTGTATCCATTTGTTTTTGTTAACAGACTTGCACTGCCTTTGAGTGATTGTACTGTTGGAACATCAACTTAATGCTGCAAATTGTATTGCCACATAGTGCTTATTAATGCAATACCTTATTCTTTTTGAGACTCAGCAAAAACTTGTCAAAAGGTTAGACTCTATCCAGAAAATTTAATATATTGTTTGTGAGTTTTGATATTTAAAACCCAAAATCTAGTCTCTGTGTTTAGTTTCTTGTGTGACTAATAGCCAGATGAGTCACCACGTTAAAAGTTTGTTTTTCAGTCTATCCTAACTGTTTTGACAGGCATATCTGTCACAAAGCTCTGAATAAAGAAATAAGTAAATGAAAGTTGTGAATAACTACTAGGCTTTTTTTTTTTCTTGTCAATGTTGACTGACATTGATTTATCAACCAGCTTTGTAGTAGAGCTGATACCCTAGAGGTACTACCAGTTGATTATTACTATGAATTAATATGGAGCTAGTTATACATTTCTGCATTTGCTGTAGGTGGAATTTCCATACAGTACTTAGCGAGGGCTGTTGTAAGAGGCCTAAAGATTTTGTAAAAGCTGAACCATCTGCCAAATATAGCAACGGTGTATAGCTCAGACTATGACCAATATTTAATTTAGAGAGGTGAAATGTGACCTATTCCACTCTGATTCACTGTGTTAACACTGTAAATAAGGATGGTACTGATCTTTGCAAACATGCAGTTCATTTTTATTTTTTTCCCAAGCATGGTGCTCCACTTTCTTTCTATCTGAACCTTCCAAATACCTGCAAATGTCTGTACTAATAAATCCTTTAAAAAAACTATAAGCTCCATCCTGAATTGAAGGTAAGCTTTTCTTAGCAGAGTGTGGAATGTAAAAATGCTGAAATGTTCTAAGTTTCTTGTGCCCATACTGGTTCTGAATCGGTAGTGAATGAAAAATGAGAAGTAGTGGGGTAAGGGAATAGCATGAATGAAAAATAAACACTTAACCTTGTTTTTTCTTCCTTCTGAAACCAGCACCCACAGCTGGCCATTAAATGTTTTTTACTATCTATCTTAATTATAACTTCATCTATTAACCTCTACTTCTGGCATTGTCAACTTAAATTCTTTTTCTCGCTCTGTCACTCTTGTGATTCCTTTGAACTGTACCCCATTAAGTGGCTACAGAGATTTTAACAAGGAGACTAGGATTGTGTGAGTGAGTATCCACGTACATCTGATGTGTTGCCCTGTCGTCGGAAGAACCATAATAAATAAATAAATTGTTTTCAAACAATTCAAAAAGCCAGGTCCCAGAGAACTGCTGTAACTTGTCACACCAGGGAGCACGTTCCCTGTGCAGAGCCCATTGACCTGAACAGTATCTTCAGATGTACAGCAAGCACCTGCCAAGGCAGCGCTGCTGCCTGTGCCCAGGCGTGGGCGGCACACCAGTCAGCATTAAGATCACAGTCTCCAGTTTGTCTCCGGGACAAAATTGCCACAAGGCAAGGTGATTCAGTAGGCTGCAACCTCCCTGCCAGATTGCCCTCAGAGGACTCTAGTGTGATGCCTGCTCCCCTTGTTTAATGATTTCACAAGCTCTGCAAAAGCCATTTAAGACAATTTTGGGAAAATGTGTGGCTCCTCCTTTTTTGTTGCTGGGGTACATGGGAGACCAAAGTAATACATGATTTATAGGGTCTAGGGAGCTTAGTGGGTGATTTTTTAATTTTTTTTTTAACTGAAACTTTTGTGATGGTCCCACAGCAAAACTAGACTGCTAACAGCTTTAAAAAAATGGCTCTGGCTTAAGATAGACTTGGGATAGGGTGCTCAGTAGTGCTCCATTTTGCACAGATACCTAGACAACATGTTGGGAGGGGCAGAGAGGAAATGAGAATGACTTCTTAGCAACCTCCGTATGTGTGTATATACAGCTGTTCCTGACATACATGAGCTGTTACTGCACCAAAGTCCTTAATCCGAAACGTACATACAGTTTAAACCCCTTGGTAAACTGCTAGTTAAGTTACTAAGTTACTCTGTCACTCCAGAATTGACCTGTAAAAAGTGCAATAGTCTTTCTTACTACCTGGATACTGGCTCCTGCATTCATGCAGTGACCAGGCTTGAGAAATCATGATTGCATCAAGTTGGAATATTCACCCACTGGTATGTGTCACTACTCATGAAGCACATAAATGTCAAGTCTACGTTTAATAGTTTCATACTGAAAAATAAAACACTGTCACTGGAGGAACTTTGTATAGCACCAAGTGCCTGTGCACCTGCATTTCACATTTTGGTGTAGGATTTGAGTTGGCAGAGTGTTTTGAAGATGCTAGTGTATATGTCTCATTGTTCTACACTGAGATAAGCTTTTGGAATGAGCTCAGGAACTTGACTCCTTATGCTGACTGGAAAGCTTCATCCTCTGAGCTGGCCTCCTGCCTCAGATGGATAGGGCGATACCTGTTCAGTGCCTACATATAAAGTAAGTTGGAATCGGCATTATGAATGCCTTTTCGTTTTGGAAGACTATTTGAATCCACTAATATAAGATGAAGATCTGTTAATAAAATGATTTAACTGTTTTCCAGTGGTGGGGAAAATGATGATGACTCTGACCAGAACTGGAAACCACCAGAAAATGACCTGATCCAGAAGTTAATAGCACAGATTGAATATTACTTCTCAGATGAGAACCTTGAGAAAGATGCCTTCCTTCTAAAGCATGTGAGAAGAAATAAGATGGGCTATGTCAGTGTTAAACTCCTCACTTCTTTTAAGAAGGTAAGCTAACTTTTTAAGATTTGAAGTGCCTTGTGTAAGCCTGATGAATCTAAAAACATTAGGAGAGATTAGATGAAAATAACTTACTTTATAGAGGTGGTTTTACAGTCTTCCTCTTTATCTGCCTCTCTTAGGGGTTGATTCAGTTTTGATGTGACGGTTAGGTTTGTTCTCAACCCAGAACTTCAGTTGCTGAACTCACTCATGATGGGCTAGGGAAATCAGGCTTTTAAGCAACTACGCTTTTAAATTATCATTCTGGGAGGGAGCAGGGCATAGTAAATGGGGCATTGGATAAAATTAATTTCTAGATCAGCTACTCATGAGTAGCTAAGTAATCCTGGTAAAGTTATTTTCTTGTCTCTGAGAAGGGATGGTGAATCTGACCTTTGCAAATGCATTGGAGATCCAAAAATTAAGAGTAGTAGAAAGTATCTGGTGACTGAAGTCACTTAAAGGTGAGGTGGGTTTTATTCTTTATTCTTTTTTTTCTTTTTACATTAGGAACTCCTGTGTAAATATGTGTATGTAACTGATTTCTAAAATTACAGTAGAAACACTTTGTCAAGATTCTAAATCTGACAGTTTTGCAGAGCTATTCAGTCTAGAAGTTAAGGCACTCCCAGTTTCTTCAGAGCACTTCAAACAGATTATACCAGTAACAGATAAACTCTTAAAAACACTCCTTGGAAATGGAGAAGTTTGTGGGTTTTTTTAAAGTGATATTTTTGAGGGAGGAAAAATCAGTTCAATAAAATGAAGTCCTAAACTTGGCAAAACTACTTGTTTGGCAAATTTAACAAAATAAAACCCCCCACAGAACATGCATTTTGGCATGGTTCAGACCTAGATACGGAATGACTGAACATCCCTTGAGCAGGCTTTAAGATAAAGTAATGATTTTCAGTTTGAGATTTAGTGTCAGTTTCTATTTTCAGTAGATTCAAAGGACATGAGCTTTACAGGAGCTCACTGATGCCCATTATAGCAGGAAAACTTTTACTTTTTCACTCAAGTCTGCTACATGAAATTTAAATCCAGGTTTCTGTTTGTAGACTGGAGCCTGCATCTGCCTTACACTTTCTGTAATTAGTTTGAGTGGGTTTGATAATTTGTGGTGCTTAACCTGTGTCTGTCTTCAAGGTGAAACACCTGACCCGTGACTGGAGAACCACAGCCTATGCACTGAAGTACTCGAACACTCTTGAGCTCAATGATGATAACAGAAAGGTTAGAAGAAATACTCCTGTTCCAGTGTTTCCAAGTGAAAACATCCCTACCAGGATGTTACTGGTGTATGATATCCACATGATTTCTGAGCTGCAGGCTCTTAACAAACAACAAGAAAACGGATGCATGCAGGAAAGGATAATGGAGCATATCCTCAAAGCCTTTGTAACTTTTGGTGTAATTTCATCAGTTCGTATTCTCAAGCCTGGTAGGGATCTACCACCTGATATCAGGAGGGTCAGCAATCGGTACACCCAACTGGGAACTCAGGAATGTGCAATTATAGAATTTGAAGAAGTAGATGCTGCCATACGTGCTCATGCCTTCATGTGTGCTGAAAAGAAAGAGACCAGCATGAAAGTTGTCCTAATAGGCATGAAACCTCCAAAGAAAAAAGTTCCCAAAGACAAGAACCGTGATGAAGATACCAGCAAGAGTCTTAAGAAGGCTAGATCCCTTAATAAGAGAGTTGAGGAACTTCAGTTTGTTGGTCATGAATCTTCAGCAAATAGCTCTTCTGACCCAGAGAGTAATCCTACATCACCATTGTCAGGACGCAAAAGTACTACAACAAATACTGTGAGTAATTTGAGCCCCGTCATTCGCCCAGCCACCCATTTGAGTCCTAATGTGTCACCCAGATCTAGTCCTTGGAACAGTCCATCTTCACTAAGAAAATTAACCAAAAAGTCTCCGCTGGCTGAAGACAGCAAGCTTAACCCAAGCACTAGCCCTGAAATTCCAAGAAAATGTACAGATTATTCCTCGGATAGCAGTATCACTCCTTCTGGTAGCCCCTGGGTACAGAGAAGAAAAGCTCAAACTGTAACACAAGAGAAGAGTCCTGTCAGTAGCCCCATGTTAGCTCGGAAAATACAAAATGCAGATGGTCTACCTGCAGGGGTGCTGCGGCTGCCTAAAGGTCCTGATGGCACTAAAGGATTCCACAATGGATGTGAAAGAAGGAAGGCTACGAAGAATGAAATCGTTCTTTAAAAACAATTTCACAAGTCAGTCAACTGCTTTTGTTCAAGCCTGGTGAAAAACTGTCACTTGAGTGACTAAGTTAAGTCAGTATTTAATTTTAAAAATTTTGTATTCATATAGAGACTTTATCATTTGTATATTTGTATATTCACTTCACAGAATCAGAATAGCTGAGGTTGGAAGGCATCTCTGGAGATTGTCTAGTCCACCTCCTTTGCTCAAGCAGGGTCCACTACAGCAGGTCACTTAGGGTTTTGAGTATCTGCAAGGATAGAGACTCCCCAACCTGTCTGGGCACTGTGTTCCCACGTTCAACTATCCACACAGTAAAAAAGTGTTACCTTATGTTCAGGTGGAATTTCCTGTGTTTTCTTTGTGCCCCTTTTCCTGTTACTGGGCATCACGGAGAAAAGCCTAGCTCCACCTTCTTTACTCCTTCCCATCAGATATTTAAAAACATTGATGAGATCCTGGGCCTTCTCCAGTCTAAGCAGCCCCAGCTGTCTAGGCCTCTCATATGAGAGGTGCTCCAGTCTCTTAATCATCTTATGCACTTACCTAATGCAATGCCTTTATCTATCTGCATTGTTATTTTTTTTAATGTATTCGTTTGAAACAGGCATATAAATAATTCATGTAACTACATTATTTGCAAAGCTATGATCCTGAAGAGCAGTGTGCAAATACTTACAGTTTAGCGGTTGTATTATGATAAGCTGTGGTATGTTATCAGCCTAATCATAAGGAAGAGAGGTTTTGAAGACTTTCTGTGTTTGTCTCAAAAAGGAACTCTGAGAAACTTATGCTACAGTGAGCAGTTGCTCTCTGCTTGCATACATCTCCAAAGACAATATTGTTTAGTAGGACCAAAGTGTGTCTTTTCATGTGATGTGAACAAAGACTCTGAGCATTGAAGACTGTTCTGTGTTCTCTCATATAATCAGATGGAAATAAATGAAAATCTTAGCTCAGTCTAGATCTATTTTGTTTACTTAAATAATAAGTTGAGCTGCACCTGAATACATATTCAAAGCTCATCTTATACCATATGAAATTCTAGAAATAGTTACTCGGAATTTCCACTGAATTGGGGGGGGGGGGGGAGGGAGTTCTCTGCCCCATTACTGATGGTTACTTCAGTGGTGATGCTTCACTCTGACTGTATGTCACAGTCATTTTTATACAACATTATAAACTAAACAATGGTTATCTCACAGTTAACTCTGAATTTAACAAGCAGGCTCAGCAACAAGCGCTTAAATTAAAATTAACTATAATCCTACCTGAAGCCAAAGAAGGAACCTTTGCAGTTTTACTTACAAAAGTCATACTCCTGAAAAATAGCCCAGCGATAGTTTCAGCTTCTACTGTACAACTTGGGAACTGCGCATGATGAAGTTCTAATCAGATCATGATTCTTCATTCCAAAACTTCTCCCCGTCCTTTCCAACTTTCATTTCCACTCTAAGTGTAAGACTTCTGAAGTGTAAATAACTGCAGTAACACACAGTTAGAAACCAATATACAGAAATCCCCTGGTTCTGTGTATTGTTCTTCAGCCACCCAAATATATTCCTGGTTCTTTTACTTCACACAAATTGAATCCTCCAAGTTACCTCCTGACTTGCATTACCAGCTGAGACACTATAAACAGGGTTAAACGCAAAGTGGTGGTGGTTTTTTTTAAATCGGCAGTACATCTGCAAGTATCTAAGTGACAGGGAAGGTACACAGTCTTCCAAAGAGTGATTCCATAGCTCTAGATTACATAACAGCACTGTTTCACTATGTACCCAGAACACTGTCGTTTCATTAATAATCAGGGAAGTTTTTTAATTAAAAAACTATGCAGCATCCATGTGATGCCATGTACCAGCCTGTTTGGGGGCAGTACTACAACTGATGCAAAGCAGTATTTTGAAGACGCACAGAAGTCAATTAAATGGCAATATTGAGAGCTCCATGTAACAGTCCATAATGTTAAAAATCACTAAGACGTTGAGATTTTTGCAGGGGATGCTAAGATGCTTGTAGGGAAAAAAGGAAGTTGAAAATAGCAGCGTTTACTAGGGCTATGCTTTCTGAATGAACACATGTACATGTCACATGCAACATGTAAACCTTACAAATCAAACGTACTTCTGTAAAACACTAACAGTTTGAAACTAAAAACCTCATCAGACACTAATTATGAGTCTTATTTTGCTTTAGGAAGTTTTAGACTTGACAGATAAAATGAACACTGAGGATGACCCCTTAGTAAATAAACAGGCAGTCAACAGTTTTTTCTTTGCTAATAAACCAAATACTATGTTACTGAAGAGTTATTAGAAGGCCATAACCTAAAAAAATATTATAAAACTTATTTTACAAGAGAATGCCATCTCACTTGAGTGTAGGCCCACTTATCCTGAGACTAAGATATACGTAACTCTAACATTCCAGAAAGCTGCTCAACCTGTCTTTAGAAAGCTTTTCAATAAGAAAGGTAAAAGAATACATTTACCATAGTAATTATTTTTGTAGAAAGCAAATACAAACTTGATCAAACAGCGTGTGATAATGCAACATGATCAAACAACAAAAGATAATGCTATCAGTGAAACTATTTGGAAAGTAATTTAAAGTACTGTTTATAAATAAAAAGTCAGCATGAGGTCTTATTCTGAGTTCAGATAAGAATATATAAAACCACAGTTCTGCTTCGTGTAATTTCCCCCCCTCTCCAACAGGAATGTTTTCTGCTTGGAAAACATTCTGTGGAAACCTCAAGTAGCCACACAGACATACCAACTTCTTTGATATCTTCCCCCCACCCTTTTTTTTGTTTCTTATTGCCACTTTGGAGCCAAAACAACTACTTTATGCTGATTTTATTAAAAAAGACCAAAACTGAAGTAATGAACAGCTTTTGTATCATTGTATTTATATTCAGTGTTCCTTGTAGAGCCCAGAATGCTTGCTTGTTTAATTAATCAATGTAAAAATATTCTAAGTATGAAATACCTTCTCTCTGGATACTTCCTACACTAGCTAGCAATATCTAGTATTAGATACTGTTGCATGTGTATGTTCATATATATTTTGATATCTCCGTATCAAAATACACATGCACACGTGGAGCGAATCCAGTCACTGCTAAACCAAGGAGCACGCTCTGCTGCCAGAACAGAAGTGGTGCCGCTTGCAGACAGCGACTCCACTCCGGGGACTCACACTCACCAAATCCTGCAGCAGGTTATACGTGCTTCACTTCTGTAGATCTCAAGCGCACACATGCACGTAGACACGCATGCACACTTGAAGTAGTGGTTTCAAAATCATGGAGGTTGAAGCTATTTTTATTGCTTTTTTACAAGAAACAAGCAGCAATTCTAAAAAGCATTTTAAGAATTAGACCATTTCCCCCCAAGTAGCTCACAATTTGCTAAGGCATTCAAGATTCTTAACTTTGTCTAAATACTACCAGTGCCGAGCACATCAATAGGCACCACCGCATATGCTACACAATCCACAGCAGGCTTCAGTCATACATGTATGCCAATAAAAATAGATCAATATTTAATTCCTTTGAGACAAGTACTTCACTCTCCCTGAGTTTGTTTCTGTCTTCACATTCAACCAATTGCTCAAAACTTCTGTTTAAAAACAATACAAAACCCAAATACACACACCATACATACAAACTGCTTGGTGTAATGTTGCCAGCAGAGGCATTTTAAACCCCAACAACTGCGCCTTTATTTTGTTCTGACTCTCAAACATTTGTAGTATGATGACATATTTCAACTAAGTATTTTTTCAAAATGTCGTATCAACTGGAGACAAATGACGTGACGACACATTTGGAATTCTAGTCACTGGTTGAGAGCCCTTCCCAACTACGAAAGAACATTTACTTCTGTCCCCACTAACAAAGAATGCATTCCTGGTGTCTTCATTTTGCACAGGCACAGTTTATGGGCTGGATTTATAAACCTGAAGTCTGAAACAAGCCAGGGACTTCAGTAAAAAATGCTTATTAACTAAGCTAATGCAGCCAAGCTGTTGAGAACAACAGTTTGATTAATCAAACAGAGTTGGCTTCAGTTTACACCACTGTTCCCTCAGCTTTGATTTTATTACACTTGAAGCAAAGATATAGTTGATTGATTCATAGGAAAGATCCCACATCTGTGATCGAGTGAGATTAAATGTTTTTGCAACCAGCTCGTATTCTTGGGATAGATCTGTTGCAAAGACGCCTTTATCATCAGTCTGGAGTTGAATTGAAAGAAAAGGAAAAAAAAAAGTTTAAATTAGTTCCTCTACATCAAAAAGGGTTTTTTCTACACATTACAAACGACTTTAATCTTGCTGTTTCACATTTTATTCCATGGTTCTTTCATCTGTGGGTAATTATTTCATACTTTATTTGCCCTACTTTCACTCAAAATTAATAAATTATTCAAACGTACAAGAAAACTTCTTAAAGTGATGGCACAATTTATCAAGAAAATAGGATTTCCTATTAAAATTGCTTGAAAGATGGCTATCAAATGATGCATACATGCAAGCTATGTCAGTATGTGCACATCTCCGTATTCCTCTTTTCCCTTTCCTCAGACCTGGGAACTAGAGCATACTCTCTATCCCAGCATCTTCAGGGAAGAAACTGCCTCACCCTCCACACTTAGTGCCAACTAGAACAGTTTCTTGATACTGACTGAAGTACTAGGCTAGCATCAAAAACATACGATTGAAAGCCACCTAAAGATTATTCATCTAAAAGGAGCAAGTTAGGATTATTCCAGGGTTAATGAGATTACCTATCTGCAACTCCCCACAGAGAAGAATGCTAACTATATCCTGTTGAACTTAAGACACTGTAGTATCTCCTTCTTCTACTACTCTTGTTTTTATAGGCCTTTATGGGTAAACTGCTTTCTTAGGTGACTCCATTGGTTATCTAGACTTTTCACAATTGACAATCTCAAAAATAATCTCTAATCATGAATTATTTTTCACCTAATACAACAGAGTTCCAACTCAATAATAAATACTTTATACAATAAGGATTGAGGCTTATTTGAATAATAAGCACAACGCTGTAATATATACACACACTTGGACAATGCTACAAATTATAGGGGTTAAACCAACAGGATGATAGTAAAATCCTGCCAATGCCAGCAAAAATAGTGGGCACCTCAACATTTAAGGACCTTAATTAGCTGTCAAGAGAACTCAAGAACTCTCATCCAACATAATAAATACCCAGGTAAGCACAAGCTTAAATGCAAGCATTGGACCAGTATGTTTAAGAGAAATCTGTCAGTATGCAAACAGTTAAGAAGTTCATTGCATGCACAGCTGATCATCTTATCTATACAGAAAAAAAGGTCTTGCTTTACAATAAAACCAAGAGAAATACTAAAACTTCCCATTTGTATTACATGCATTTCTCAAACAGAACATGATGATTTCCTATAGGCAGATGATTGGCTGCAAGGTCAGAAATTGATAGTCAGTCAGCTCTGATCCATAAAAAGGAGATCTACTTCTCCAATTTCACACTAGTTTGGCTCTTTGCTGAAATACATGGTTAAAATCAAAAAACTTACACAAAGCACTGCAGGGTGGCCCATGTTGTACCAGTATCCAAAATGGTGCTTGTCACAGGAAGGCACTGTCTGAGTTTTGATGTTTGATGTCATGCAAAGTTCTACGGGAAAAAAAAGAAGAAACAAGGATATATATCAAAATAAAAGACATGTTAAGTTTTTGACACATTAATTGGCTTATTTCTGTTCCTGAATGAAAATTAAAACCAACTATTGTTGTTTCCTTGATTTTCTATGCTTCAAATATTTGATAATAGATTCTGAGGAAAGTTTGGTCATCAATTTCTTCTTAACTACTGGCTGGGTAGAAAATTTAGGGAGCTTGCAAACCAGACAGAGAAACACCACACAGCCTTGCACAGGAAGTAAAAGTTCTGATTTAGTTTTGTTTTCATCTGAGACATCAATTGTTGTCTGCTGCCACAAATATGTCAAAGCCACAAAAGCATTACCAGTGTACCTTTATAGGCTATTCTCTCACATACACTGACACATTTTTCTAAGTCACCTCTGGTCAAAGACAAATCAGAGTTACTAGATCAGCGGTATGTATGATATTCTGAAATCTAGAGATCACCAAGTAGTTTTCTTAACTTTTTTTCTTACCAATAGGTATATGATTCTGTCGAACAAGTGGCACTAACTCCTCCGAACCTGTTGTTGCAGAGTTGAGAAATGTTCCATGTCCAATTCTGTCAGGAGGCAGGCCCAGGAGAATTTTGGTCTCCTCTTCTTGATTTGGAATCTAGAAAGGATATATTTTACATTCTGTCAAGGCAGCATAAAACAGCACATTAAATAATTACAACAGACTTCAAGTTCTATTTTCACAGCATATCTTATCCAAAAGAAAGTGTTAGTGAGACTAAATATCTGCATTGGTACCCTGTAAAGAACAAAGTAGTGCATGAAAGTGACTCTCAACTTGGAATTACAAACTGAAGAAGCCATAATCCTAAACGGGCGTGTAAAAACAGACGATCACTACTGGCAGTTCTGAAGTACTTTCAGTTGGAGGCCTCAAGTCAGCTTTGTATGCTTCAGTTTCAAAACTTCCGTGTCAAGACCACCTTTAACGCTTGTTTTACACAGGGATTAAAAAAATGATGCATGAAGAACTTAAACTGCAAGAGGCCAAAAACAAACCCAAAAGACCACTGAGACATTAAGAAATAAATTTTCAGAGAAGTATGCAGGAATAACCTGCAAAAGCCTCCTTAATGAAATAGAAACAAGTATGAATAGGCCTGTGACATCATATATTATGCTTAATTTCCTGAAGAAATAAAAGTATTTTCAGTATTTATCAGACTTGCCAGAGTAAACTTCAGCCACCACTTCAACAGATTGTATGGAGAAGCCCAACTCTTTCTACTGATACAAGCAGAGCTAACAGGACTACTCATGAAAATGTACGAATTTTACTATACATGACTTCTGATAAAATACCAGGAAGAAAACAATGGATGCCTTGGAATATTACTAATTTTCAAATTCACACCTAACCCTCCAAAAGATATAGTACAGGAAGAAATAATGTGACAGTTCAGATTCAGAACAGATTGTTGAAGACTCCTCCTTGTTTTTCTCTCTCTTGTCAAAACACCCCAAACCATTGCTACTTTGGCCTGAGAAGTTCAAAACGCACAGAAGTTAATTTTAGTTTCATCAAGGTTTTTATAAAATGGGAATAGCAGAGAAGGACCACAATAAAGGAAACTTTTACCTCTGAAAGGTGCAACGCCAGCTTTAGACCTGCTTTTTTTGCTTCTGAGAGGGGTTCCAAAAAATCTTGCCCATGTCCTGCCTTGAAGACAGAAACACATCACCATTCTACAGCTTGTTTTACAAAACTCCTATTACAATAATTAAGAAGTCTAGCAATATCAAAATACTTAATTCAAATACAGTTACACCGAATTATTTTTCTTTTCCCATTACTTGAGTTTTGAAGGCAGCAAGTCACATAATGTTCTGCTATATGGGCACAATTTAGACAAACTGGTCAAACATCAGTAGTTCAGATGATGCCCAACACTGACAAGCCAATTGTCTTGATTTTGATATCCTTTCTACAACTACCACCTAGAGCTATTTCATTTCAGCTTGACAGCTATCCTCAAAACATTTTATGCAATAAGCATTTGGTACATCTCAACAAAATTTACACTAGTATCAACTTGCAATATTATTTAACTTGCCTCAACCCAGTCAATCTGACGGGGACAATTTAGTAACAGACACCTCCCAGATAAACTCTACTTTTCAGTGGCTCTTTTTCAGTGTCATATATTAATCTATTGATTCTTTGTTAGAGTATCTGTCCCTTACAGCAACAGGGATTAACCTGGTATCAAGATCATGAGCAACCCATTCAAACTAGCAACAAACATTGGACAAAAACTTGTAAGAACAAAGTACGATTAGAACCACTTGCTGTTGCACAACATTATATATTTATCTTCAAGAACAGACCAAAATAAAACAAAAACTTACGGTGGGATCACCACTGAGGTCAAGTCCTACTACAACCCCATCAGTGGAAAGAAGGAACTCTTCAGCAAGCTTAACAGTCTGCTTAGCAACTGCCAGGCCACCTCTTCTGTTTATTGCTATTAACAATCTAGGAGAGAAATGTACATATTATGTTAAATACAAGCTGTAATATCAGACCAGCAAATCTGACACCAACAAAAATGGCACTTCACATCCTTCACAGCTGAGTATAAGGAGTATTTCTATAGGAAACCGTTCAAGGAATGAAGGCGCCAAAGTGCAGAGGCACACAAATTAGATAAACACGTTAGCCTGTGAAATGCAATAGCCACGGCAAGAGGGAGCGCAGGGAACAATACACTGCTCATTTGCTGCCTGCACTATCAGGCCAGCAACCCCGCCGAGGTGCACACATGAAGAATAAGAATTCTTCAGCTTCCACAAGTAAATCAAACAAGGGTTGCGACTGAGAGTATAAAAGACAGGCAAGCAGCCTGCCTTCAAGCAACCACTGACACCTTCTGAAACTTTTCTGCTGGTTCGGACCACCTCTCCTTTACAGCAGGTTGCTTGTACAACTAATCAAGCAAAATCTTTGCAATGAATCTAGGCCGTGAAAAAGGGGTCTTTAACGCAATTTTCATCAAAAACACTGCTGTTCCTGAAAATGTTGCAGAGCATGGGCAGTCTTAGAGCTAAAAAGCTTTACCCAGTTTCATTCTTTATCAGTAAAAAGGAAGACAAAAATTCAGGTTTCCATATGAATTACCTGTTTCCATTCCATGCAGTCTAGTTTAAGCACAATTTTCTTTCCTACACTGATGGTTTGTAAACCTGTCTGCAAACCATGACCGAGCATCAGACTACACAAAACCTTGAAACAGAGGTACTCCATGTGCTTTATTTACCTTACATCTATATCCAAGCCTTCTTCTTTACACTGCTTTATACCCTCAAGTACAGTCTCAACATACATCCTTTTGGTCATACCTACAAACACATGTACACATTTGGAATAAACATACTTGAATTGATTTTATTATGTTGCAGACCCAGCTCTCTAGCCTCCTAAGTTTCATTTTGCACCTTTGATTTTAGTCCATAGTCTTCTAATCTATATAGTTCTAATTCTGTTTATAAACACAGCTTTACTTTGAAGCATACATTTGAATAAAGCCTCCTCCTAAGCATCTATAAGAAAGAAAATAACTGAGTGTGAACCAGAGAGTAGCAACAGGACTTCTCTTAGGTGTTTCTATTAAACCACATCTAAAAGACAATAAAAAATGAAGTAACAAAAAGAAAATGTATCAGCTATTAAAAATATTAGCAGACTCAGATGTCATACTAAAGCGAATAACCCAAATTCTTGGGTAGTGGAGTTATAACCAACACATTTTTGTCCTCAAAAATCTAACAGTGAAGTGACATGTTTTTACATGGTTAAATCTTTGCTTTTACATTTAAAGTAGATTTTTATTGAACCAACTAAATTTGACTTTACTTGTTATTAACACAGTCTTAACTAAGTTTTATAGCACATCAGACTTACGAATTAAAAACCAGAAGAGGCTGTACCTGTGGACTTTTCTTCTCTAGGAGTGCTCCTCAATTCCAGATACTTGACACCATCATCAGCAAATTCTTTAATAACATCTTTAGTGATCTGATTAAGAAACGGTGTATACAACATCATGAAAGTAATGCTTATAATTGGTTATATTTTCCTTTACAACTAAAAGACCCAGATACCTTTTGGCGTGAAACACTTGCAAAATTTTCAGGCCCTATGTGTTTTAGCGCACTCCATCTCTGGAAATACTACCCCACAGAGGGTACCTTCAGTTCCCTTGGTGATACTAAAGAGCATTAGGACAAATGAGAATTTCCTTGTCTGAACAAGGATACCCCTCAACTGGCGCAGTTATAACCCCTTTCACCGCTACTGTACCTTTCTGTAAGTTTCACATGCTACCTAAAAGCCGCTTTCCAGGAGGAAAGAAGAGGACACTACACCACTTTCTGCTCCCTATTTTGGTCACACAGCAGTTCTCCTTGACAGTTTTGTAATCTGAGGTGAACAAAGGGCAATTCTAGTTCTGTAGGTTTGGTACGTAATGAACCAAGGAAGAAACAGGAGACTACGGTAAATCAAAGCTTTGGTAACAATGAACAGACATCACATTTTTAAGACATTATCAGTCCAAGCATCTGAGTGGTCATAATGACCACCATATTGGAAGCTCGTTGCTTTCACAAAAATTAAATGCAAAAGTTATATAAAATCCAGTGTTTCTAAATTAATGTGTTTTACAATAATAATTCTGACCTCCGATTGAAGGGACCATCGTTGATATTGTTACTTGGAACCCAGTGCTGCTAATCCAACTAATTTTGACTGTGTGTATCGCCTGCTCGTTTTAAGCAAACTTTTAATTAACTTACCAGTAAAATATCTTCAGTCCTAGTGGTAATCTGATAGATGATCTGAAACATCTGAAAACATCTGAAATAAAAAGTTAAAAAATTAATTGGAGAAATGTTGAACAGTAAAATGAGCATTCAAAAAACAAATCTACACTTTGAAAACATGTACTCACTGTGCTCAATTAACCAGCCTGTAGCTTCAAATACAAAGACCATCTGAATGGCGATTTCTGATTTTAGATGCTAACAATGCATTTGTGACAGAAATTAATATTATTATTGCCACAAACCTTTTCAAAGTTTCCAAAAAAAGGAAACTATACGAGTCAATTTTCTCTGAAAAGCATATGCTACAAGTGAAAATTTTCAATCCTTTAAAAAAAGGAGTTAATCAACATGAGATTTCCATTTAGTCCGCAAACATCTAAGAAGTTATTCTATAGATACAAGTAGCAAAAAATCTAACAGATTGTACCGTAACTAAGACTTGAAAATGTATTGTCTGCAGTCAGTGTATAAGGTCATACATTTCTCTAGTTTGAACGTAATTAACAGACACTTGGTAAATGTTTGTCACACACACACACAGGTGTATACTCACTCATCTAAGGTTCTTTTCTTTCCTTTGTCAATCACAGTCATTCCATTCTGGATCTGAAGGTATGGCTTCTCGGCCATAAGTTTCTTCATAGTGGCAGAACTGATACAGCCGTTCAAATGAGCATGAAGTTCCTAGAGGAAAAAAAAATCCTATGGATTTGTGTCCAGTGAAAAGGATGGCTTCTACATCTTGTTTGTATTACTGTTCTTGTATCCTACATTATTGTTTCACTCTGAGTTTGAGAACAAAATAGCAGTTATCTCTGTGTTTGGCTAATAATTGTTTCCTCCTGCTTTTGCATGCACCAGTTCAACTGAGACTGTCCTGTTTGTTCCTTCTCACTTAGTGGGCTGTTGTTAGCAATGATCTCGGCGGGAGCACAGCCGGCTCAGGAAAAAGGGCTCTCCAGCTTGTTGCTGGAGTGGTGCAATTCACGGTGAGGAGGAAGCGAACAGCTGCCTCAGTGTTGAGAAAAGTATAAATAAGGATTCAAGAACTCTTTCCCCATCCACTGCAAGTTAAACGTATGTATACGTTGTTCGAAAATAGCAACATCTGTATATCCACTCACCTTTCTTTTTTTCATACTTTGAAGTTTTAACTCGCAGCAGAAATCCAGCAAGATGCTATCTCTACCCATTAGCAGCAACTGGAGTAATCGCCCTCCTTTGTCCGAGATGGCTTTCTGCCTGACTGTCTCTTGACAACCTGCCTTTGGGGTCCGAACCTACAATCCTCAGCTCCATTCCTCACTTCACCTTTGCTCCTTCTTATGACCTCTTGGCTCCTGACATACGGAACAGGTCCCTAGCGCCCTCCCAACTCATTCAAAATGTATCTGCAAAGCATCTGCTTTGTTACCTACCCCCTCGCCCCCCTGGAACACATCCCTTCTCACTGGGAAAAGAAAAATTGGGGAAATATTTCTTCAAGCCTTTGATTGGAAGACACGTTGAAATTGTAACTCCTTCAAGATTTAATTATTACAATTTTGTGAAATATTATATTTCAGATTCCTATTTTAAAGTATTAAGTTCACAAGCAGAGGAAAAGGAGTCACATTATCTAAACTGTGAAGGTGCACAACTCCACCTATACACCAGGAGCTTTGGCTGCTGACCACTTCTGGAAATCAAGCCAGGTACATGCCACTACTTCTACATTAAATTTTTCACAGTCTTACCAGTGAAATACCTCACAGAATTCAGATAGCCATTAAACATAAACTCTGAAAAACATCGTACCAAAAAGGAGCATGAGAATACATGGACGGTGTGATTTGATGTGGGTTTGATTGTGCACCTGTCCATTGGCTGTATAAGCTCTCGGCTGGAGTACGTGCCATTTGCTGTTTTGCAAGTCCAGAACAGTAACACCGATAAAACCGCAGTAACACGTACAAAACGATAGCACAGATATGCTAGAAGTAAGGCACACCCCTAGGGACATGGAAAAAAAAGTGTTATCTGAGACAGACTTCTTGGGCTAGCCTCGGGGGAAAACACGACCAAAAAAGAAAATAAAGATCATGCTCAATTGATGTAACTGGAAGATGAGACGCCAAGAACTGCAAACAAGCTGGACAGGAAAGCACCTACCGCATTTTTCTGTAGGATGAAGGACCTCAGAAAAAGTGCGCATTTGAGAGGACGCTGAGCCAACAGCAGCTGTCTGTCTGTCTGTCCGCCCGCCCGCCCGCAGTGCTGGTGCACCGCCAGCTCCAGCGCCTCAGCTCCCGCTCCCGCCCGACCCGCTTGCACCGCGGCCTCCCGCACCCGCGAGCAGCGCCCAAGGCCGCCCGCCGCAGCCGGGGCCCCGCACCTGAGGGCCGGGCCGGGCCGGGCCCCGGCCGCCGTCGGCCTCTTCACCGCGGCGCCCCCGCCGAGCCCCCGCCGCTCACCACTTTGGGCAGCTGCCGGTAGAAGCGCAGCTCTCGCTCCCGCTCCGCCGCCATGACGGCGCCTGTGCCGGCGGAGGGCGGGACGCGGCCGGGGTCACGGCGGCGGCCCCGCCCCCCCCCCCCGCCCCGGGGGCTGCGTGCCGCCCCCGAGAGCTCCGTTCCCGCCTCGGCAGCAGGCGGCCCAGCTTCTTCTTTCTCCCAGGCGGGGGGAGCTCCCTGCCCCTGGGCGAGCAGCCGGCGTAAGTGCCACAGCCCCGCCGCTCACCCCGCTCCCTCCCTCCCGCCGCCAACCCCCCCGTGCTGGGAATACAGGTGCAGCTGGAGCGAAGGCGAGGTCATAAAAAACGCTATTAATATTTAATTCCATAAAGCTTCAAGTTTATTCAAGTGATGCGATTTTCAGATTTACCGCACCTTAGTACTACACAAGCGACAGTTCAAGTCCAGCGCAAGGGGGAGGGCACGGCCAGTGGTCGCCTGGCCGAGAGGTAGGCAGCCACCTTCGAGTATTTAAGTGAACTAAACTAAGTTATTCCTCTGTAATGGCACTACAGTTTGCTACATCATCTTGTTACAAAGTCGTAAGTGGATAAACGCATCGATTATTTTGCCAACCCTTTTTTTACATTAACATGGCAAGCTTGCCAGCACAAGAATATGAGTTGTACCTTTCACTGATATGCAGGTCAAACCAACCAAAACAGACATTCTGGAACAATCCTAAATTCTATTTCAATTATTTCATATTTAGCTTTTAGAGTCACTGCAATCTAATTCTAAAAACCCCACAATTTTAAGTCTACAAGTCACTAAGCAAATGTTGGCTCTTGCTATATCCCAAACCAGAGATGAATGTGATTAACATCATAAAACATGGTGGTCTACATACTGCTAGAGTAATTCAGGCAAACAAATTATCCTCCCACAAATACGAAAAAAATAATATATTACTGACATACGTAGGGAAGTTAGCTTTAAAGTTAAATTCAAGCACACAAATATGAAGTAAACAACTCAATATTCAAGTTAGTTTGCATCTCTCTTGGTGCTTGACAGATCATCCATGTTCAAGCACAGTGCAGAATTTGGTTAGCTGTTCAACTTTTTTCATAGAAAAATAGCACGTCCATAGAAGAAAGAAAATGAATTTCAACTTACTCAGTGATCCACTCTTTTATTTTACCTTAGTTAAAGGCAAACTAAGTACAGATACTGTACAGTAAAATGTATGCACATATAAAGAACAGTTGTTCTTCATTCTACTTAAAGGCTCCAATCTCTACATTCTTTTACTTAGAGACCTTTCCAAGCAGTTACTCCTCTCTGAAACACATTGCACCCACATTTAAATATAAAGGGAACCATCTGCAGGTCCCACATAGCCAACACCTATTAGGAGCACGTCAATTAGTGTCCATATTCCAAGACCACCAAAGCTGAAGAGTTTTCCCAGACCTTCCCGCCACTGGCCCAAATAGAAACGATCAGCACCAAATCCACCAAGTGTGATGCTGTAAGAAAAGAAACATGACTCATTATTATTATTTCAGATGAACTCAGTTTGGGTATCCATACACACTTCCTTCTGACATACCTACAAGCTGATAACAGTTTTGCTCTACATCACTCAAGAAACTATACATTTTTTTGTACAAAAAGAGCTGACTGGGTTATTAAATGAGAAAGCTTTTGATTAAATATCACTGTTTCTTAGCTAATTCATATTATCCAGAGACTTGACAGTTTTTCATTCACGACAAGCAATAAAACCCCAAACTCTCAAATTTGACTTTTCAAATTTGAGAGTATCTTGACTTTTCTAAGCTAGCAGAAGCTAAAAAAACCCCAACAAACAAGCTAATGAACCAGACCCAAAGGCTGTATTCAGCCCCATGCAGTAAGTTTCTCCAGCTGGTGGCAGAGAGTGTGTTTGATCACCGCCTTAATCAGAGTCTTATTGTACCTTTGGCTCCAGGAATAGAGAGTCTTACTACCTCATTTATCATACTAACCACTTTTGAAATATTAAAATTTAATAGAAAAGGCCTTGCCACCAAAAGAACTTTGGTTACTTTCAAATTGCTACTGTGGTGCTCTAATGGCTTAATATTCCAAAAATAACCTAAATAGTTTCTTTCAATACTGCTACACTGGTCTCTTCCCTAACAATTTAAAACACAAGAAACTTTGTCTTAAGGCATTTCTAGCTGTGACATTTGGGAAGGAAGCCGTAATAAATGTATACCAACTACAGCCAGTCAGTGACAGCTATCAAATTCAGAAACAGCTGCAGTAATTTCAGATGCCAAGAAGTAATTTGGACAATTTTCAGCCCTAATTAAAACATATTAAAAACTGGGAGAAAAAAATATAAATCTGCAGATTTTTTTGAGCATTTGTACCTCATTTGACACCATACAGAATAAAAGCAAGCATGTCCTCTCTACTCAGAAAATGCATCACTTTGTGAAGCCTAAGAATCATTGGCATTTATTCTGAAGAAAGTACATTCAATGCAAAAATAGGGTAAACGTTTTCTCTCAAGCTCTATTTACTAAAGACAGCTAGTATCGTTGCATATGAAGTCTCTGGGCATCCTATACATCCAAATTCTAAGCTAGACTATATGAAATATTGGTTACTCAGTACACCAGTAAAAATACCAAGCAGAAAAACACACAAACTGAAGATTTTATAGACAATCAACCTATTTCTAATACTACTATCTATTTTAGCTTGACATTATCCAATATTTCTCGTGTACCTTAGTGCCAAGGCAGTAGACCACTTATAACCTCCAGTCCAGTTGCAATAGAGCATCTTAGGAAAGACACGATTACCTAAACATTAGAAAACATTCAAACTTTAATGTAGCAAACAAAGACCACGTAACAAGTAAAAAAATAACAAGCAAAAAAATAACAAGCAAGAAGATACTGCATTTCTCTAACAAGAGTCTAAAAGGGTTGACACTAACTGAAACAGACACTATCCGCACAAAAGCTCATACGTACTCCACAGTCCTCTGTTCCATCCATCTTTGTCCCACATCAGACAACATGCAAGGTCACTGAACAAATAGGGGGAAAATTAAACTAGTCGGGTGAAAACAGTGTGAATTTTTTTAATTATCCCACTGAGACATTTGATATTGATTCTACTAGTGGTGTCCAATTTAGTTTAATTCGTAGAAGTTGACAAAAATAAAACAGAACTATTTTCTCTCATGTGAAGGTATACAACAGTATTAAAAGCCAATGTTTACAGTTAGATGTCACTGTTATGCTTCAAAATTAAAATGTAACTATAAAAAATTTCAGTAGATTAATCAAGGTGCAGGCTGTTACTGCAATGGACATAAACAATCATTGGATTGACCCACTACAAAAAATGTTAAGAAATTCTTTAGAAAAAAAAGCTTCTTTACAGAATCTGTTTTAGCTCACCTTACCTAGACAATGAATATGATCCCGTACGGTACAAGTGGCATTATATCGTTGTCGCGGACAAGAAACCGTCATGCAGTTTGTAGAATTGGTACATACATAATCAGTTGTTGCAAGCTGCCAGCAAAACTGGCATGTCATGTTAATTGTAAAGTTCTCCTGCTCGTAGTTATTCTGATCCTGTAAAAGGACAGCATTATCACTTCACTAGTAATAATTAAAAAAAAAAAAAGATTCACAGTGTGCAGTATCAAATTACATTTCACGGATAGACATTTTGGGCAAAATAACAATCACTCTCTTTGCTACCTCTGTGCCTCTATGTGGTCAAGTAAAATAGAAAAATCAACATTAGAAAACTGACAGAGTTAGTAAAGCGCAGTTTACCATTACTGTTTCCTCCAATCTAAGGCTACTGCCAAAAGGAAGATTCATTCAGTCTCACCTGTAAGATCAGTTTGTGGCTCTGACAGATATTTAGCCTCCCCACTCTCAAAACGTTTCAATTTTGATTGGTCAACAAATTGATTTAACTCAACTGCATGGCTGCATAACAAAAAGATCCAATGCAAGAAAGGCAAACAGAGAAGGGTAGGTCTGCCTCTTCAGCAACAGTCTACCATTGAATGACTTACTGTATCACAGATCTGCAAACCTGCCTATGTAAGAACCTGGAAATCAATTTTTTATATTTTATGACAAGATGCCACAGTTTAATTAAAAGTACTTAAATTTGGGTTTAAAAGTAACAGCTTACTTACAACACAATGAACATGTGGCTTGACTTTGCAATCAAAAGTGGCCGGCTTCCCATATATACAGGAATAGTTTGTGTTACATGTCATACAGTCTGGTGGCAATCTACTGCAAAGCCCGTTGCTAGGACATTTAGTCACATAAGATGGAATTTCTGTACTTTCTGAAAGGCGAAATACGTGAATAAAATTAAGAAAATGAATTTTAAAAAGCTATATAGACTAAAGTATATATATACACGTTTTCTTTTATACATATATATACGCACACACGCATTGACACTGTATAAAGGGCTTTCCTTATTACAGTGAACAGCATTACAAGTTTGTGTTGTGGGAACCACTGCGTTAGTCAAGCAAGCCACACAACACAGCAGGGTACCCTGCAAGGGTCTCACAGAAGTTCTGTACAGGACAGCACAGCACCACAATTCAGTACAGCACCAGAACAGAGCTTAGCACGGATTAGTGCCTCCTCAGCCAGTATTTCTCAGCGGAAGTAATCAGTTTAGGTATGGAAGCAGGTTGACACATGTAACCTACTTTTAGTTCAGGTCTAATCGTTTACAGCTAGCTCAGCCATTTGCTGTTTGCATGTGTTCAGAACCACCTCTTAAATTACTAGCGAGAACAGTGTTTCAGCCAATCCTGACACATCCCTTAGCTAAAAACCCTGTATATCTGTTGGAGAGGGAACAGGAACAAGTTCTTGCAGAATGCTGGAGTCTTTCAAGAACTTCCTCCATCCTGACAGGGTGTAAAACACATGAACCACAATGGCAGTTTAACTAGTCATTTTCTAGCTGTAAGATCTTACATGAACCACGTCTCTAATTTATATAATCCAAAGTAGTTGTTAAGGTCATTGAAGAGTAACTCATGACATGTTATACTATAATGTCTTTTACCACTGTGAAAGCATGTATAGGTTTCTAAAGACATAATTCAAGAACTTTACTATTAAACTCAAGACACCAAAGAAAAAGGCCCACAGGAGAAAAACAAAAGAAACAACATAATATTGTACCTGCTGCTTTAAAATAGGGAGTATTTGTACTTGTTGAAGTTAGACTTTTTGCAAATGTAGACTGTGGTTGTGAATGCTTTGTGGTCATCAAAGATCCTACTACAAGAAAAAAGACAGGGAGAAAGTGGTATTTCTCGAATAAAATTAGTCTTCAGACACAGTTTGATTTCAGCACACTGATATGAAATTACAAGTGGAAAGTGTAATGAGAATAAAAAAAATTACAAAAATCTGTTTTCCTATTCTATAAATAATAGGATGCTTACATTGAACATTAAAATGAGCATTAAAATTGAACCATTCCTTTTAGGCAAGAAACCACATTCATTTCAATTCAGTCTTATTTTTTGATTCTTGAGAATTAAAAAACACTGCTCAGAAAGCAGATTTTACACTGTACTTGCTACTGAACAAAACCATTTAGTCAAGCGATGCAGCTACTTCTTTGACAGAAAGCTAGAATAGAAGAACTGGCTGGCAACCATGGCTGTATTCGTGCATGCACTTCATGTTTGTCTCTGCGAATCCCACGATTCCAAGGACTCGGGGCTGCGCGGAGCTCAGCGGCGCGCAGATCTGTGCCCTGAGCCCATAAGGCAGCACACGCACGGCACGACTGGGCCGTGCCCAGGCGGAAGCATAAACATAGGTTTGTCAGATCCACCGACCCAGACGGTGCCGAGAAGCCCCAGGACCTCGCCAGTTACATTTTGGATCACGCGCAATGCAGGATAAGGAGTAAGCACGGAAGACGCTGTGGAAGCCTAGCGGAGCAGACCGCCGGTGAGCGGGGCCTAGCCTGTCTTTCGTCCTCACACCGAGCATCTCAGCAGGAAGTACCAGCCCTGCAGCGCACAATGAAAGCCAGCCATGCCCGAAGCACCTGGTTCCCCCGCCCCGCCCAGTCACAGGGAAGTGCCAACGCATCTTCAACAAGCCGAGGTCACCGTCACCTCCCCAGCTCGGCCGCTCAGAAGCCGGACCCGCGAGGGGCGCGTTCAGCCCCCGCCCCGGGGATCGGCTGGAGACACTCGGGAGAACAGCCCCCACCCGCAGGCGAGGCGCTGCGGCGCCGCCGGGCCCCCCCCCCCCCGCCGACCCAGGGGCTCGGAGCGCCCGGCCCGCCCGAGCCGTCCACGGGCCCGCGGGCAGGCGGCGGCTCCCTCCCCTCCCCTCCCCTGCCCTGCCCCCCTTCTCCCACCCCACCCGCCGTCTCGGCCTCGGGGAGCCCGGGCAAAGCGGCGGCGGCCCCGCTCACCTCGGCCGGAGAGGACGTAGAGCTGGGACACGAAGAGCGCGAGGCTGCAGAGCCTCCGCAGGGCGCGCAGCCCCGCCAGCGCCGCCATTTTCCCTGCTGCCGCCTGCCGGCTTCGCCGCTCCCGGCGAGGGGCGGGGGACGCGGCGCCGCCGCTGAGCCGCAGCCCCGCGCGGGGCCCGGCCCCTCCGCAGCCCGAAGGCGGGACCGACCTCAGGACGGGAGGGACGGACCTCAGGACGGGAGGGGCTCCCAGCCGCGGGCCGACTGCCGCTACCGTGGGAAAAGAGGGAGTTCAGTCAGCGTGTTACCGCATTTCGCGCTTGGCGCTCCCCAGCAATGCTGCACGGGCACTAAGGAAACAACAGGCAGCTGCTGGTTTAGTACCTTACTACGTCTTTTGAAACGTCATTCATCACGGTGTTGTTCAGCTCCTCAGGCTGCCTTACTGCTTTCCTGCCTCTACCCTGTGCCTGCCTGTCCTCCTCTCTACGTATTTCTCCCTGTAGACAATTTTAATTTATATTATTTTTGTTCATTTATGTCCTTCAGTGACCTCTCTCATTGCTGCAGGTTATCTGAAAACTCAAATGGCGGCAGCATAGATACATGTATGCTAAAAAAGTTAGTCTTATATTTGCAAAACCTAGAAATTAACTGTAAAAAAAACACCAAAGTTTTAATTCTGCAGTCTGAATGCATCACATATGTATCAGGTAGGCTATAGTCCATAAAAAGATGATATTTTTATACATAAAATATTACTACTAATAAATATACATAAAAATCACCCTCTGCACCCCATGTTAATTCTGTACAGTGGAATAGAAAGCTTTCCCAGCAGTTGTTCCTTCAATTTTTTTCTTTTTTCTTTTAAAAGTGGAGGATAATCAGTTGGTAAAAACGTACACACAAAACCAAAGCAACACAAAAGCAAAAATAGGCCTATTGAACACAAGTCTACAAGTGTCAGGCAGAAGGAAAACACTAGCTTTGTATAACATTTATGCACTAAATAATATTTTCTGCTTCATTTCAGTGATATTTAAATCACAACAACTACAGTTGTATAGCTTAGACAATTGAGTAACATCAAACGCTACCTAAGCCTTGTAACTAAAAACCAGCATATAAAAGTAAAAAGAAAAATCGTGGTAAAAATTCATCTCAAAAAAATCTGATTCAATTGCCTGCAACAGTAACTTTAAAACCATTTATAAGCATAAACAAGTCAGATAAATATGGCCAATTTAAATTCCAACATGCTGTGTTTTAAAATGAAAATTGTCATCCGCACCTTTTCAGTGTTCTCAGTATCCCAAGCAAAGGCAGCAATAACTTACACACAGAAACTTTTTTCAAAGGTTTGCCTGTTTTAGAAAAAAGCCAACTCAACAAACACAGGAAAAAATAAAACACTTTCCACACACAGATCTGGTGAGTAATTCAACTTCATTCTTGGCAATCACCTTTACAGCAACCAATTACCACACCAACTCAATCAGTGCCTCGTTTCACTGAGATTTCCAACAAAGACACCAATGTATTTGTAGCCTGCGAAGATAAATTCAGAAAGAATCAAGCTATTGCCCATGCCCCCCCCCCCCCCCCCCGGATAATTATATAATCTAGAGTTAGGAAAAAACTAAACCGAAATGCTCCTGATGCACCTACCAACTGCCAAGCCTTGGATTCCAGGTCACATCAGTTATGCAACTGCTACGTGACTGAGGTAGCTCAGCAATTGCAGCAGCAGCCAGTACACCTCCCAGCCTCCTGTTCCTTGACTTTGTGCAGCCCTGATTTATTTCCACAGCAAACTCAACATATTTTAGCAGAGGTGTAGGGCTTTTAAAATAAGCATTCTGCAACTTGCACAGACTGGAATCCCATGGGATTGTCAAAGGAGTTGGCAGTTGCATCTGTCCTCTCATGCTATTCCTGGAGCACCAACATTGCTACATTTGCTTATTTTGTGTATCCATTAACTGAAAATTCTCTCAGATGAGCATTATTGCTGTACAGGAGGAAAGAAACACCATTTGACATGGACAGCTAAGAACTCTTTTTCCTAACAGCAACATCAGAATAATTCTTCTGCATTTGGAATATGTGAACTCTTAAATTTCTTGAGTTTCTCAACAGCAGAAGATACTGAAATCTCTCCATGAACTTTGTTGTCTCTCGTTCGCACGTTGACAGCATTATTTGCTTTCTCCTTTTCTCCAACCACTGCAACACATATCACAAACAATGTTAAACTGACTACCTACATTACAAAAAGGAAGTCTAGACAAACTCTATCCCCAACATTAAAACTTAAATAGTATTCAGAAACATAAGATACTGTAATTACCTAAGATAAAGTTATACTGGGCCAGCTGTGCATTTCTGATTTTCTTGTTTAATGTGCAACTTTGATCTAGATCCACATCTGACATAAATCCTGCTTCAAAAAATTTGCTGCAAACCTAAAAAAAAAACCCAAAAAACCTCTCACTTAATATTACAGTATATGTTCTACAACATAAATTTGTACATGCTGTAATCCTTGATCTCTTCCAATAATTAACTCATGTACGTGCATAATTTTGCTCTTTTAAATAGCTGTACAGAAGTCAATGAAGTTATCTGAAGAAACCTGCATGCACACTTAAGGGCTTAGCAGGACTCCAGTTGGAAGACAAAGCAAGGTAACATCCATATCAAATATTTGCTGATCTCCTCAGACAGCTACGCTGCTGAATGTCAAAAATGTTTCCTCAGTCTGAGAAAGGAGAAAGAGAAGGAACAAACCCACTTATGCTTGCATTAAAAGGGGAGAGGGATAAAAACAACCATGGTCAAATGTCATGTAGTCAAGAGTAAACATGCTGGGAAATGGAAGAAGCCAGCTCTGCTCCTATTTTAAGTAGATAAGTCTGTAATGAAGCATTAGGTAGTATGTAAAGTTTGTCATCCAGAATGTTTTTTCCCTTAATAATTACTAAAGTAGGTACAAAAATAACAGAACCCAAAACACTTAAAGTTACACATCCCTTTCTCAGGCTTATACAAATTTTAGCCTATGTGGAAAAATTTACCCCTCCCCTCCAAACAGGTCTCCAAAATTATTAAAGCATTCATTCTTTGTTCTAGGACAAGTACTTGAGGAGCTATTAAAATTGCTTGCTACTATAAAAAGGAAGGCCCAACTCTCACCTGCTGGGCATACTCTTCAGAAGTAGGTCCCACAGGCACAACCATGACCTGCCGTGGAGAAAGCCAGAATGGCCTGGCAAGCAGGACAAGAAACATATGAAATAAATGGGTATTTTACATTTGCATTCATATCCATAGTCATGTTCCCCAATAATTATTTATTTACGTTATAAAAATATTTATGTTAGCTAAGGATGTTGGATAATATGTTATCTTCCTCTTTTCAAGTTCACAGAAAATAGCAAACAGATTGATTCCAGTAAAATTACATATGCAGAACTTTGATCTTCTGTTCGCTTCCTAGCTGACTTCACAATTTTAAACAGAATTTTATTTTTTCACATAATTTCCACATTTATGTATAACTTTATAGTGAAACGTGGACAGTCAGACAGATAGGTGGCTGAAAGCAAGAATTAACTCTTCCTTAATACTTTAAATACATGAATAAACTCTGAAGATACTTCTTCATTAAAGATGAAACAATACATCGTACCAGTTAAAAAAATATTTCACAAATTAGGACTAACTCATGTCTGTATAAATAATTGTTTTACATGTCTAACATCTTCGCAGTACAAAAGCATGATTTTTAAGAAAAAAAGGAACAAGAATAATGCAGCACATATACATTCAATTATAATTCTTATTTCTGCTTTATTGTATAATTTTTCCTGGTCTCATGAAATTGAATTTCCAATAATGAACTATTAATAAAAGGGTATCATACAACTCAGACCATAAAATTAGACTTTTCTTGTAATCTTACCTACTAATTTTGAGGAAATTCTAGGAATATTATTTCACATTATAATATATGGGACATTAGGGAGGATCTGCATTTCCTACGTTGTTAAACATTTCTTAACAACTGCATTTGTGCCACATACCATTTTCCTCCATAATTTTCTGCTAGAATAGCTATCATTCTCTCCACAGATCCCAAAATAGCTCTGTGAATAATCACTGGCCTTTTCTTATCATCGCCATCCTTACTGAAAAAGAATAAGTAAAGTTTAAAAAAAAAAATTCTCTTAGCTCCCACACAGGTAATCCTACTAATATTTTTGATTCTACTTTTTATGGAAAGACAAAATTCAGTTATGTATACTTAGGCAAAATCTACTGCTTTTATTGAAAATGTACTTGAAGTCACCTGGGCTTTTAAAAGAATACTGAATAATCATAGTGACTTAAAATAATCATGCCTGTAGCTAGTGGCATAGGCACAAACTCCTAAGTTTGAAAAGACACGTGACTGAGCTTCATTTCTGTGCATTTTAATATTTTATGTTCTTCCTCGCTCTTTCTTTTCCACTATGTCTTGCTTCTGTTTTGTTGCACAGGATCTTACCTGCCCTTACTGTTCATTTCTTGCCTTAAATTACAATCCTGTGATTAAAAAGAAGCCAGCTGCTGTTCGTAACAGCATTATCACCTACCAAAGAGCTATGACATCTACTGTAGAACATGCAGCAGGACCAAAAAGTAACAAAGATTCTTACTCTATCTTCCCCATCAAACTCTTTATAACATGCAAAAACAAACACAGCAAGAAAAACAACCCAGCAAATGTGTGTTCAAGTCAACATGGTACTAAGATTAATTCACTCAGCGGATAAATATCCCTCTTCCTAGCTGGAAGCCAAAGTGAGATTTTCATTAAAAACTGTTCACATTTGGTTTATATTCAAAGTTAACTAACTTTATTTGATAAAAATAATGAAGTACTCATTACAAACCTACTAGCTCCTTAAGATATGTCTCAATTTGTATACAAGGTCTTCAAAGGAGACACAGTGACTAGGCTGAAAGTGAAAACTGACTCAACTGAGTTTTCTTTAGCATTATATATGATCAGTTGTCTTCAGAACTGGCAGACAAGAGAGATCATGCAATTCTCCTGCAATCAGCAGCATTTACAATTAAAGTGAGCTATCATTACATTGACGAAATATTTTCAAGTTCATGACTCAGTCCTCTACTCACCAGGGATGTTTCCCCTCCTAACCAGGCTACTGATATACAGGCTAATCATTTGTTAAGTGAGCAACAGAGCATTAATACATCTCAGTTTAATGGGAATTCCAGATAATGAAAGTAACCAATTTTTTAATTATTTCATTTAAAAGAGGAAGATATTTAGCTTAACCACTCACCCAACATAAGTAAGATTAAATCGAATGGGTAGTTGGAAGTCAAGTTGGATAGTAGCACATTGATGGTACCTGCCAATAGCATCTTTGATTTTAATATCAATCTGTGAAGCAAAATAACATGGTTACTAAATATAGTTTGCCTGCATTGTACCTGTATTCTTGTCCATCCCACAGTTGTAATAAAATGCTGATTCACTAACCTTAGGACCATAAAATGCTCCATCTCCTGGATTCAAATTCCATTGCTCTCCAAAGTTATTCAAGCTGTTTTGAAGTTGCTAATCATAAAAATGAGAGAATAATTAAAAAAGGTATAGCAGGGCCTTTCATTACTGTAAGTCAAAGCATTTGCCTTTGAAATACAAAGGGAGTCAACAGGCAGCATAACTCCTATTGTTCAAGCATTTAGTCATTTATGATAAATAATCTTGAAATAAGAGTAGTTCCTTGTACAAATGTTGTGATTAATTGGAAAAAAAGATTAATAAAAATCAAATCAGTTCAAGATAAGGGGCTAAGTGAGAATCAGAAAGTTCGCATTTTATACAGAAACTTCAAGGTTAATGTGACATTTTTCAACAAGCATTTCCACTAAGGACAATATTTAGCATCTGATTTAAGCAATTACACTAATTTCACTATTCAACATGAAAGCGCTTAGCTAAATATCCACCTCTGCGAAAACAACTATTAAGGGTTTTGTTTGTTTGCTTTTAAATGAATTACCTTTTCTGCGTGATCCCAGATCTCTAACTCTCCTAGATAATTTTCTGGTCTTGTAGAAAGATGTAATTGAAAGGTAAAACCAAAGACAGCGTACACTGACTTCAAGAAATCAAGACAGCCCTTAATTTCTTCTTCAATCTTAAATATAAACAAAATATATTAGTTAAAATTTACTTACATAAAAATGTAAATCGGATTTACTGAATTCCTCATAATCAGAATATGAGTCCATTAAATAAATAAAAAATTAAAAATCACATGAAAATTACATCCTACAAACCCAAATCTAGGTAATGGGTAAAGAGAGAACAGAGGTGGTATGGCTTCCAAGCCTGGCAAAAAAAAGTAATGTTCTTGTTAAGCCTGGGCTTCTGGAGCCAAATTGCATGAGTCACACTTGACAAGAGTACATGCATTTATTCACATAGCTCCACTAAAATCTATGGCATTACTGACAAAATAAAGTAGTTATTCAGCATTACTATGGAAAACAAAATGTGGTCAACAGCTTTTTTCTTTGCAGGGGGAGATGGGAGATGCAAAAGATTTTACCTTTTGGGATTTAGTTGCTCAGTGTATCTTTCTAAAGGGAAAAATTCTATACAGAAAATCTTATTACATAATTCACAATCAGTAATGTCCCTCCAATAACACTGTTTTCTTCTTTTGATATAAGCATTTTTAAAATTTCAAGTAGAAAAATAAATAATACAAATTTTTTAACACAAAATATTAACATTATTAACACAAAATAAATAACACAAATTTGAGAAACTTGTAACAGAGAAGCTAAGTTCAACAGGCTATTGACTTAAGCAATATTGCAGAAGGTTAAGAAATACAGAATATCAGATGACTAAGAAGGAAGCACCTAAACCTATCAAAAAAACCATTAAAAGAAGCATTATGCTACAAAGCAACACAACGGAAGAAGCTAGAGTTTAAATACTTTGGGGATTTTTTTCGTGTTTAGTGTTGGTTTGCACTGGGGAAGGGGTTCTTTTTTTCGATTGACTGGTGGGGGGGGTGGTGTTTTTTTGGGGTTGTTTTTTTTTACCTGTTCTACTGTGCAAAAGATGTGAGCATCATCTTGTTGGAAGCGCCTTACACGAGTCAAGCCACTTAAAGTCCCAGAGAGTTCATTTCGGTGAAGAACTCCAAAATCTGCAAGTCTAAGAGGCATTTCCCTCCAGGATCGTGGACGATGGGCAAACATCAAGCTGGAAGGAACATGAAAGAACCTTCCTTTTATCCTTCTTATAGAAGATTTAAGACAACACAGAAACTAAAGCAAGGTCAGTAGAGACAGTAATCACATTTTTAAGTATTTATTCATGCAGGTTGCCTGCATCCTAAAAGGCAGGCAAACAGAAAAAGCACAGCACTCAGAACAAATTGCTAAAGACCACCTAGAAAAAACACTGTGAGAGCAACAATCAAGACTGGTTCATCTGTACCTTCTTTTGGTAAGCCACATCTGATGCCTATCTCTATCCAACATAATTTGTATTTACTAGTGGTACAGACTAGCATTAGCATGCACAAACCTAGCTCACTTAGTGCAGACTTACTAGAAAGATCCTCCTACAAGAATTGTATTTGGTCTGCTTTGGGACATTGTCAGGGGAGCTCTCTGGACACACTAGTTGCTTAGTAGTCTATTGTAAACATACATGATAACATGTATTAATACTCCATTTATTTCCCCTCAGTCCCACAAAGGATAAATACAGTACAATAAGAAGTTTTTCAGTTGAGAGTACAAACCAGTGTCCTGGACAATTCATCGGTTTAAGGGCAAAAGTTTCCTTCTCGATCTCAAAAGAGAACATATTTTCACTGTAGTGCCGCCAGTGTCCTGAAGCTTCCCAGAGTTTACTGTTGAAGATGTTTGGAGATACAACTTCACTAAAATTACGCCTGTGATATTCCCCCTACAAAACAAATTCAACATTTAAAAGGTGATAGAGCTTTTGACAAGCAAAAGCCTGATTCTTTTTAACTGTGTTCTTACGATTACAATTTACTGGGAGACTAAAGGACTACTGCACATGTAGGTTTTGCACAACTGGAAAAAGGACCTGTCAATGCTTTATTCTGCGCTATTTTCAAAAAGATTAGATCTGTATAATCATAGTGAAAATCTGGTGTATGTTTACATACACAGATGTTTCTCTTTCTGACGATAGCTCGTGCTATGAATGGCCTATCACTTAAGATCAACAACTGATATTAAGCTTGTTAGTAATTACAGTAGTATATACTCACTCGTATGAAATCCACAAGTGTGTTATAAAGAAAGGCACCTCTGGGAAGGAAAAAGCAGCTTCCAGGACTCAAATCATGAAAGAAGAAGAGTTCTTGCTCCTAGGTAAATGAAAAACAGAATGCTGTAACACCACTTCAGATGTAACTGCAGAACTGCAGAAAATGACAACTTCACCCATGTTGAGACTCTGTTCACAAAAATGCAATATTACAGCAAGAAGGTAATTTCCAGAAGTCTACAAGTTCTCAGCAACAGTAGTTAATTTATCTGTAGTTCTTACTCTTAGAAGTTCATAACAACACTGGAATTCCATTTGACTCTGTGACTATGTAAATACACATTTTCTCAAAATCCTGAGGCCTTAACCAATCTTACCTTTAGTAACCAAAGCAAATAAGCATATACCCATCAGATCTGAGGGTTGATGGCTGAAGCCTGTGAGCTGGTCATTCTTTATCAGAATTCTGTCTCAAAAACAGAAGCTCAGCAGCATGGCTCTGATACATCTTTGGAGAACCTTAGCCTCTTCAGTATCATAGATATTAGATACATAGATGCTAGATAAGTTGTTTGATTGATACTAGATAATTTGTTTTTGAAAAGGCATAGAAGTAATCATCAAACAAATACTATACAAATATTCAAGTCTTAATGAGTTAATAGAAATAAGCATGAACACTTCTGTAAAGATAATTTTTCTACTTCTTCCCTTTGTCACCATTTTCTGTAAATTCCTCAGTGGCTCTTCCTCTTTTGAGTTACCCTCAGCTGTTTACCTTTGCTTATGAAGGCCCTCCACAGTCTCTTCTTTCACATCTGCCAGTAAGTAGCAAGAGGTTCATGCCTGCATCCTCTTGGCCAATTATGCTGACCTTCACTTACACAGGAGTTTTTCAAATAAATGCCTCCCTGCTTTCGCCTGTACTGCCCATTATGCCTTTAAACATCCAGAAAGCTACTTCTTACCTTCTCTCAAATACTCTCCCTGTAACTCCACCTTCTCTACAAAACTATAGCACAGGTGACAACAATTAGGAGACTGCACGCCAACGTGACCAATATTAGGTCACCATCCTCGTCTCTGTCAATCTAATGTCTTCTGACTTATACTCAATAGATTAAATCTCTTCATTTAAATTGTTGTGAATATTGTTCATACGTTCCTCTACAACAGCTGAAGTACTGCACATACATACACTTAATATTACCTTATTTATGCCTATAATAAAGAATGACCAAACCATATTATTTAAACAATTTTCAATAATTTTTCTCTTCTATGAAAAATGTAGTGTTTTAGGTAGGATCTGAAAAGACCCTACATAAAAAGGTTTAAGATACACTTCTCTAAACCGAGGGACTACCCCATTACTTCTTCCCAACATTAGTTTAACATTTGTATGAAAGTGACAAGCTGCATTTGTAGAATTAAAATTTTAAAGTACAACTGACACCAAGGAATTCGTAGAACTGGCTCCCATTCAAACTGTCAAAAAATGGAAGAAAACAACAAAAGAGAATGAATTATATTACAGAAGCATAAATGAGAAGTAGACCACAAAATAGTATACCTTTCCAATTTTCCTATGGTCCCTGTTTCTGGCTTCTTCCTGGAATTTTTCCCATTCCTTCATCATTTTGTTATCAGGAAAGGATATTCCATATATTCTCTGCAGAGTTTCCATGTCAGATTTTCCTTCCCAATACGTAGAGGAATTCTGATGCACAAAACCCATACTTTAAGATAATATTATATAATCTCAGGGAATGGAGGAATAAACACTTATGCATTCAAATGTTATTATTTTTTTCCTTAGGAAAATAATTATATGCAGTCATCCAGCATTTGTTTATAATACAAAGACACTTGCACTGCCTTTTAGTCAGCATACTAATACAGAACACGTAAGTGAAAGTACTGGTCAAGCCATACTTCTAGTCTACTTAGGTACCTTGTTTTAACTCACATCGTGGCATGTTATATTATCCCACGTTGTACCTTCTAAAAAAGCAGCACTTGTTTACATTCAAAACACAATGCAGTAGGGAAACACGGAAGATAAAATGAAACTAACTCACCCTCACAGTTAAATCCTAGCGGTTTTGACAATCTAACACTTAATCCTTGGAACTCAAGAGTTCCATAAACTTCAGTTAGGAAGCCAGCAAAAGCAACTATGATGAATGCTCCAATGAGGTCAGTCTAATAACGTTACCAAAATTAGCATCTCCAAGTAACTTAAACTACATCATAACCAGAGATATCTGCAAACACTGTCTCTGGCTTTCCTGTGAGCAATGCCATTTTTAAACAGCAGCACTTGCAGATCTGCCAGTGTCCACTTTACCTCCTGTACCTGAAAGATACCATCTTACAAGGTCAAAATACTATTTTCTGACCCAATGAATATCTTGGATGTTCATTTCCTGCAGAATAGAGCGCATACACACACCACACACAGATGCGACAGCTAGTACAGACTCAAACTAGCACATTTGTACTACAGTGCAATGCTGGTTGGAGATACTAGCACATTACTGCCACATTAGCTTAGGCACCGCACTTCTCTATTGTGCATGGTATAATTGGTTCCACAGCTAATCTAGTCACTACTAGCTTATTTTTGCAGTGCTCTTCTTTATAGTCTAAGCATGCATGTTACTGCACTAATACTCTGATAAAAAAAAGCTGCTGTTAACTTTCACTGATGTACTATATTGTGATGGTCAAGAATCAGCAAACCTTGCAGTTTACAGCAGATGGACAATGGAATTCTGTAGTTCTACTTGTACGATGGGAGTGGGGAAAAAACATGAAGGACTATTTTCAGAGTAAGCAAAGAAAACAATACAAAGGAACCTAGTGTAATCACTTCAGCAGAAATAAATACATAAATAAATCAATTGATCCATAGTTCAGTCAAGTTTTAATGCACAGTTAATTTAAACCTACCTTAAATATTTTAAGGGCCTTAATTTTTCCAGTGTGTCTCACATGTGGACCCCTGCAGAGGTCAATCAGTGGACCACATCTATACACCAAAAGAAAAAAAGCGTTTATTTCAAAACACTCCAACATTTTTAAATACGGTCACTAATGGCATACAAGCTAATGCTTAACATGTTCAAACACATTAATAAGTATACATATGCAACACTCGGCAAATTCAGGGCATCTTAAATATAATTGTTGCTTCTACCTGAAGCAGAATATTAACTCAGTAAATACTTGATCCAATATAAAGAGCATCGTAACACACTCAGCTATTCATATAGTTCCACATGTAAACTTTGTTAAAGCTGGCCAGGAAGTTTCAAACTATGCACATCAAACAGAAAAAAATGTTTTTGCCATTTTCCAACCAACTAGTTTTATCCCCAGAAATTGAATGAGCAGGATCCTCACCCCACACTGAGCTATGAGTTAGCTTTACCCATTATCCAGCAACTCAATGTCATGGGTGGTAACTTATTTTAATCTGTTGATTGAAACCAGACAGAATGAGTGAAAAGTGCATTTGCCATTTGTCCACAGATTGAGACCTAACCTGTCCCAGCAGGGAAAGAAAAGGTCTGATTTTACATAAGTAGCAATATTAGTTGCAAACTTAAGTCCAAATCACACAAGTATTCAGAAGTTAGACTAAAAAAAAAAAATTCTTATCCTCTCAATTTCAATGAAATATACCTAACCATGGAAATATAATACCTTTTAACTTAATTTTGTTTACCTGTATATTGTGGTAGTTGGTGTGTTCACCTTCTCATTAAGGATACGACACTTAAACTTGTTATACTGTGTGGGGAAACATGAAAAGGCAGAAACATCAATAAAATGGCTAACAAAATTCTATTTTTAAATTATGTATTAATAATGCAAATGCATCAGTAAAAGACACAAATAAAAAGTCACATGAACACATATATGTATGCAAAAGTTCAACATCCTTTCAGAAGAGTTATAAAACAAGAGGGGAAAGAGACAAAAATATCTTAATTTCCCTGAGGGTGTGTTAAGCATAGCAATTACCACCTGAACACCTCAAAGCACTTTTGAAGGGCAATTAAAACACAGTACAGTGAGACTAGTAATATTCACTGTATGAAACAAAAAACTACACGACAAAGTCTTTTTTGACTTGTCTCTGCAAGTGAGCCAGAATGAATGTATGCCTTTTATGTACTAATTTCTTTGTCATCTCATTGAGCTTGAGGTGTTTTTGTGTAATAAGAAATTGTTTTTATTATTGCCTGAAAACATCCTGAACGCTTGAGAGGGATATGAAGAGGGGGAAAAGGATGCTAGTCTTTTACTTTGTTTTACTAGACAGGTACTATTCTGATGAGTCAGTCACATGCAGTATTTTATAAAAGTTACATTTTAAAAGATCATTGTACCAGAATCACAGCTACTCCAAAGATTTACCTTAAACATGTCTAACAGGATCTCCTTTTTGACTTCCAGCCTTTCAAAAGACTGCTTCTCTTTTATGATATTTTTACAGCGGTTCTCTAGTAGTGGGAATTCAGTACTAGATACACCTCTAAACAAATAGACATAGGCAGAAGAAATATGAATTAATTATTTTGATATCCCCATTTTTTAAGTGACCACTTTCTAGTGCTATAATTTGAAAAACACAGGACATGTTGTGATTTGTCACAGTATTTTCTTAGTTTCTTACAATCGGCTGTAGTTTCAGACACGAAACTCAGAAACGCAAATGGCATCACCCTGAACAAACCCACTGCAATCACTCCTCGAACAGTCTTTGACATGTTTAAATGTCTGGAAGGTCTGTAGCTCAAAGTATATATGATTTAAGGAAAAAAAAAAAAAGTCTCAACCCAGCTGCAAGAGCTAGTTTATCAGCTGATGCAGATTTGGTATTCTCCCTGACTACAGACAGATAAACAAGGAAAAAACAGAATTGTAAAGCTGTGCACAAGGATTAGAAAAGTAGTAAACACCTATACGAGTTACATGCATACGTGCCATTTCTACAAGCGACTATGGCACTTTGAAACCAAGCTCCCATGATTCTTCAAAGAAACTGTCTCCTGTACCTCCCAGGAACTTCAGAAAGTTTTACCCAAACATTCTACATTTTTTCACAGAACATTCAACAACTGCAAGTCTTAAGGAGCAGGTGTCTGAACACTGCTCTTGTATTAAAACAAACACACACACTCAATATATATGTATACACAGGCCTATACTATGAAGACTAACCTGTCAGTTTTAAACCATACTAGATACACATGATTTTACTTTTAACATGCAGAAACATGACTGAGCAAAAATATTTCTAGTACTGAGCTCCGATACAGAGTATTAAAGTTCTCAGAAACTGAAATTTTACCTATCTTCAATGTACATGTCATAATAAAATCCATTCTCAATTGGTGGTCCATAGCATAAGCAGCCCCCAAAATAACCTTCCATGGCCTCTCCAAGAATATGAGCACTTGAATGCCAATAAACCTGCAAATAAAGTCAGGTGAGCAACTCATGGGGTCATTGGCATTGTGTAACTAAAAAGAAAAAACAAAACAGAGGTATATCTGCAGATGAGAAATACACTGGAATCAATGTTGTTTAAATTCTGAGAGAAGTACAACAATTTTCTGTTCTCATTTTGAAGTACGCTAAATGATTAATATAATGGCAGATGCAGCAATAAATTCCCATCTTATTTCAGTCTGAAAGATGATTATACCTCTGCACGATTCTGTCACCTTAGTACTTATTGTACCTTGTTCATTTGTAAGTTAGTTTCTGGTCAGTTAAAAGTCTATGCAATACTAACCGCATCTAAAGCAACGTAGCCAATTAAGTTACCACTGTTCACATACAATGCATTTGTTAATAGGACTGTAAACCACATTACCCGAAACATCAGAAGAGGGGAGTCAACAACCCAGTAGATCAATACCGCTCTTCTGTTCTAAGTCCCTATTAATTCAGACCACTTTATAGCCACTGCTACAAGATAAGGCCTTTACAGGCTCCTGAAATGCCTCAAACAAGGTTTATCACATGAATAATTCTTTGACAAAATGAAGTCTAATTCTAGTGCATAAAGATAAAACATATGCTTAAGACTGAATCCCATTAAAAAAAAATCCTGGGTGTGTCGCAAAGTATATTCATAGCTTAATTGACCAAGATATGCCTACTTAAGTTTCTAATAAACAGTGCCAGTACAAGGAGGTGTAGATTTTATTTATGACTCAAATCTGATATTGGACGATTTTTAGAAAACTGTAAGACAGCCTCACTGTTGCTTTCAGTGCCTGATCTTCAAATGCACTGAGTCAAATCATATAACACGTCTTAGAAAACAAACTATTTCAAGTTAGCATACAAATCAAGACATTCTATACAATTTCATTTGAGAAATAACCTGTTTATGTAAAAGAGAAGGGAAGAAAAGAATGCCAAGATTTTTTTCACCTACAGGTTACAGATACTTAGTATCTAATCTTCTTCGTCGAATCATGACAAATACATTACTTGAACAGTTTTGGGGACTTTTTTTTTAATTCAAGATTTTGAAAGCATAATGCTGCAATCAATTTCATGTCATTAGTTCCTTTAATCAAGCAGAAACCACTCACAGCTTTTGCTTCTTCATTATCAAACATAAGCAGCTCCAGAGTACAATCTCCCTCCAGTGGACGATCCAAGTCCCACAATTCCCCATTCACTTTGGCTATGACTGCATTTGAAGCCAACACTTGACTAAAAAACACAAATGATGGCAACAGACCAAAATATTTAGGTTCAGATTTGTTAAAGTGCTTAGGTTTCTAAACCCCATGAGACCCCACCCACATCTCATAGCACCTACAGACCTTTAATTCTTGTTTCTGTGGTCTTCGTAAACACTTTTCTACTTTTAAGGTATACAACCTTAAGGTCTTAAAAGTTTCATTCAACAGTTTTCAGTGCTGGGGATCTGGAGGAAAGACTGCTTCTAACAACAGTTTCTACTGTTATCTGGTAGCTCACAAAACTTCAGATGTCTCTATTAATTCCTAGCAGTCTCACTAATTGTTATATTTTTTAATTGGAAGCAAGCATTATGATCCCATTACAGAACCTCAAGCATCACTCAGAACTGTAACTTCACCCAGCTATTTCTTCTGCATTAAGCTGAAGTTTCAATTATGCTTTCCAAATAAACCAACTTAAGAGAGTCGCCATCCACTGAGCGTGACATATATTTTATGCAACAAGTTAAGAGACAAATGATAGTAACAGATTTATCACTCCAAAAGTGCAACTCTTCAATCTGCAGGTTACCTAATTCCTACAGCTAATTGATATGGCGTGGTTTTCCAAGATTCCCCTTCAGCCATCTTTCCATCTGTCAGAATAATTTTGATAGGTTTGCTCTGGTTGGCTGCTCTGTAAGCTAGCAAAGCATCATGTTCTTTTTTCAGTGCTTCGTAAAGCTTCAGTCTGTCTTCTATGAAGCTTGGCTCACACTGTAGCTGTAACAAATAAATTAAATCATACACATACATATTTGTGAGAGAAATAGAATAAAAGGATTTACAGTGTTCATGCATCCCTAGAGGTTACAACCGAGACCAGATTTCACTGTACTACAATTTTTACTAATATGCAGTAAAGCATTTGTAAATAATCATACACAGGATAGTCCCACGCAACTTGCTGACTATTTTATAGTGGCTTTCCAATGCACCTTCATCAATCTGGGCCTAAATGGCTTTGTGAGTTTAACCTCAGAAAGCAGCCGATGTTCCTGCCCCAGAATTCGTATCTGGCTGACATCCTAGTTTGGATTTCACTCCAACAAGCTCTCACTCCTGACATACCATTCAAAGCATCAGATTCAAATAAGATAGTTCATGGGAAGTTTCCTTTAGTTCAGCATAAGGTGAATTATTAATATCTATTGAAATACAGCTAGTGCTGCCAACATCCTCTTTCAGTCATCATGCACGCTGTTCAACTATTCATGAACCATCACTCTCTTTAGGAACAGTATCCTGACCCTTATTTCCCAATAGCCCAAATTCTTCTGTTACATAAAAAGTACAGATCTAAGACTGTGTAAGTAACCCTACTAATTACACACAATATGAAGCTCTTAGATAATGATTTTTTCTACATGCATGCTATAGCAAGCCTTCTTCCCAAAACCTGGCATTTCAAAATACAGCAAAGTATTTCAGATTTCAGCACCTTTTCTGAACCTAGCCAAACAATATTCCTTCTTCTATTATTATGTGGTATAAAATAACCGCTTACATCATTCCGATGTCGGTTCGCGGTTTCATTTTCTTTTTTCTTTTCCTCCTTATTTTGAGTCACCACAACAGTTGGACTTGCACTGGAGACTTTCTAAAAACAGTGATAATATGAAGTATACCCCTATGCTTTTAAGACCTTTCCCAGCAATCACTGAAACAAAACAAACCAAATCAGCGCAATATTGGGCTAAAAAGGCAATTACAATCAAGTGAGATATGTCCTTAGTACAGAGGAAAGACCTCATGACACATCTAAACTGAGTCCTTTTGATGTTCAGCAGACACAGCAAAACTGCTCACCAAGCAAAATCTGCTCGACACAATCTCCCCAATTTTACTACTGCAACCATCACCAGCAAAATCTCCCTAGCGAGACCCTGGGAAACCAAAACGGCCTAGTGAGCAACAAAAACAGCTTTCGGTGGTCTGATAAACTTATTCCACCTTTGCGAAAAGGCAGGAACTATGGGGAGAAGCACTGCTCAGTGCTCCGGGCACATGAGGAGTGCGGAGAGAGACCGAGACAGTCTTGATCCCCGAGCCCACTGCCCACCCCCGCTGGCTGGGCCAGGCGTTTCGCCCCCGTGAGTCCCTCCCGCCCCCTTCCCTCGCCGCAGAGGCCTGCCCCACCCCAGAGCGATGCGGGCGCTCGCCCCCGCCAGGCCCGGCGCGGCCCGCCGCCCTCCCCCACCCGCACCGAGGAGGGCGCCGGGGATGTCCCGGCCCCGGGCGCTACCTCGCCGCCGGCTGGGGGCTCCGCCAGCGCGGGGCCCGGCGGCCGCTGCTGCGCCGGCACTGCCCTGCCCAGCTCGGCCGCCAGGCTGCGGCGCAGGTGCAGGAGGCGGTAGCGCAGCTTCTCGTTCTCGGCCCTCAGCCGCTGCAGCTCGGGGCTGCAGCTCCCGGCGCAGCACGGCGCCTCCTGCTCCTTCAGTCGGCCGACCTCCGCCGTCAGCCGGCGCAGCTCCTGCTCCTGCCGCGACAACCGCAGCGCCGCCACCTCGGCGGCCGCGGCCGCCATCTTCCGCCGGCGGTAGCGGGCTGCCTCCGCCCTCCTGCGGCGGGACGCGCCGCCACCCCGGCCCGCTCCGCCTCCCCGGTAGCTCTCCGGCCCAGCTCGGACGCGCCGAGTCCAGTGCTGCCCCCTCCGGCGGAGGCGCTGAGGCCGGTCGCTGCAGCGGTGACCCCGCCCAGGCACGGGGGGACTTCAGGGCCCTTGCGGAGGAGTTCCTGTTGTCGTTATTCGTTCTTCTAAGTGGGTGAATACCTATTTGTAGCCCTCACTGCTGTGGTGTTAATATACATAAATATAAATAAATAAACATACCCGCCCATCTTGCTCCGAGGCCGATGAGCAATTGGGAAGCGTCAATATCCACAACTTGTGTCTGAGCCCCGCTTCAATTTACCTAAAAATGTTCTTTGAAAAGCTTTTCTCTGCAACCCTCATAAACAAGAAGCTGAATAAACTGGGGCTGCAGTGAAGAATCGCATCACTAATTCTCAAAATCCTGATCATGCCATTTTGTGGAGAGCATGACAGGCACAAGTAGTTTGTAATACGGAGGGGAAAAAACACATGAGTTTGCTTTTGTTCCCAAGTATCCAATTCAGCATCTGTGGAGCTCATTTGCTATTAAAAACACAGAAAAGCAACACTTAAACAATACCATTTAAGTAAACAGATGCTTTCAAAGGACCTACATGTAACATCACCAATGTCTTGGTCCTTCAAAGGATTATACAAACAAAAAAGGATAATAACCAGGTGCTTTAGAAAGACAGAGACATTGTCAGAGTATGGAAAATATGGATGGCACCCACTTGCATGTGGCCTGTTCATCAGCATAGACTTTAGGTGCTCCACCCTACAGACTGCTGAGGCCCAGCTCTCAGGTCTTGTCAGCCCTAACACCCAAGTATGGCTGGTTTATTGTCCTTTCTCTCTGATCACCATCCGTTAAACACATCCACATGTGAGAGTTGCCTACAGCCACACTTTCTCCAAAACCAGCGTGGATCCAGGCATTACAATGGGAGCTGAGGTCTGCAGGCAAGAGAGGAACATGGAAAAGATGAATAAAAAGTGGCAAAAGCAAGCTGAGCAGAGGAATTGAAACCCAAAACACTGTCACATAAGCAATATTTCACGCAACGCATGCCTTCCCACCCCTATAAAAGATCTCACTCCAGCCCAAGCCATCCTTCCCTACCACTTCTGCACCTCCTGGTACAATCTGGTCACTTACACCTCCACTTCTGCAGGTCCACATAATCAGGTTCACCTTTTTTCATAGTTTCCCATAGGGCAATAAGATTACAAGAACACTGTTTCAAAGAGGGCATTTTTCTTGCCCTTCTCTAAGATCCATTGCACACACTTTAAAAGAAGTAGTTTTAACATCCTGTTGTTGAGCCAAGCAATTATGCGTGCAAGGGAGCCACAAGGGCCAGCTGCATCCGACAGGACAGGGAGCCCAATGCCATAAGCAAGGCTGGCAGGACAGGGGCTTGCTTGCCAGGGCCCAGTCTCAGGGTACTCAAACAAGGCAGGCAAGCCTGGGGGTGGCAGTCAGGACCAACCAGGAGTCCAGACTGCCAGAAAAGTTCATGGCGATGAGGCACATCTGAGATCAAGCCAGGAAAGCAATCCACAGGTCAGGTCGCATGATGGTAACTGGGGCCAGACACCGTGGTTACCAGGCAGGTCCATGGTGGTGTGGCAAAGTCAAACCAGGAAGCCAGCCCACAGGTCACAGTCCAGAGCAACAGGAGCCAGGGACAAGCACATCTCTGATGAAGCTCAGGCAGGGACTGGTGGTCCAGGCTGAGCTTAAATGGAACCCCTGGGCCCATGGACAGGGGCGTGGGTGGAGGCCCCAGGGGAGGTCAGTCAGGGCCAGTAAGGCCAGTTAGTGCTCCCAGGGCCCTGGCAGTCTGTGCCGCACCCCCTTCACTATTCTCTTTATGAAACAATGTCAATGTCAAAAAGTACGGGTCAGACTGCATCCTTATTTGACTACAATGTCACATAAACACTGCCAGAGCTTATTTCTAGTGGATGCTTCCTGTTTGACACGAATTCTTATGAAATTAGGCTGTCTGAACTAAACAGCATCTTTGCACAATTTGCAAAACTTGGCACCAAGGTAAATCATTTGAAGAGGTTTGAGTTGCTAGGCAGTTAGGACTCAGAGCTTGGAAAGACTGTACATCTTCTATTGCAGTCAAACAGTCTGCATTGTATCATTTACAGGTCATTGCAGTTAAACCCCTCAGTTCCTTGACCCTGGGAAAGCAATAGCTTTCCACCACAAATTGTTTATTTCCACCATGTATTTCCATGTATCCTTTTGTCTCAAAAACTTCTTTGTCATCTTCAGTTTCTCTGGTTTCCTCCCTTGATTGTACTTTACACCCACTTCTCTGTATTCACACTTCCGCACACTTTCAAATTTTTGCCGTTACCCAATACTCAGATTTTGCAAGGTGTGGATTTTTATTAGAATTCTGGCAATTACCAAATCAGAATTTTAACATTTTATTCTCCAGTTTACACAGATGGAAATAACTACATGGCATGTGAGAAGGTAGAGAGTAAAATTTTGTATTGGTCCACAATTTGATATATTTCCTATGATATCACCATTTTTCTTTGTGGTTTTAAGATTTTATAAAAACATAGTTGAGATTAAAAGGATATATTCTTTTACCAACAAAAATAATGGGGATATTTCTGGCTCAAAACATTGTACTCCTTTAGAAAAAAACCTGTGAATTATTCAGTGCATGGAGCCCAAAGACACTCCTGTACTGTATACTCACAAATTTCAAGCTGTTATTTATGATGACCACTCTGTGTGTTACAATTCACTGTCTATATTAACCAGTTGATGTCATACCAACCTTTCTTCGCATTTTCATTGCAGAGTAGTTTTCTCTCCCATGAATGCCCAGAATTTTCTAACAGCTTTGTAGTTAATTCTTCTAGTCATTCTGCCCCAGCTAAACTTTTTAATGCTTTTTTTTAAAACTAGTTTTGTTATTTAAGGTATATGGAGAATATTCCTCAGCAAACTGATACCTATGTACATTTTTGATTTGCACCAATTCTTCCTTACTTTTCTGAAGAGATGCAACTTGCCAACACCTATGTCTATCATGTATGACAACAAGGTCACTCTTCTTCGAGGATGGACTGTCATGGGCAGAACTGCCATGGACATGTGTAAAAATAGGACATACTCTATAGCTTCCTTTAAAAATTAATTTCATTATTAATCTGATGGGTTAGCTGTTTTTTTAACTTCTAAATTCACTACTGTGCAGAATTTATTACTCCATTTAGGATATTGATGACAATCAGTGTTATCAGCACAATAAAATAAACACAGATTTAGTTTTGAGGTTAAACTCTGAGAAATGTATTCAGGTTACATCCTCTGTATCTCATCTTTGGGCACTTGTCTTATGAACCCAAAACCTGTAACTTTGGGCTTGCTCTAGCATTTATTGAAGTAATGGAAAAACTTATCATCAGAAGTTATAGTGGCTGAGAAGGCTGATTCATAAGATGCTGTCTAACATGTGGAGCACCAGGCCTTATCAGGATCTTTTACCTGCTGAGATACTGTAGTATTAATATTAGTAGAACTTCCAAGAGAGAAACAACTTGGAGAGAAAAAAAAAGCACGAAGTTTCATTGAGAATATGGAAAGAATGGGGGCGAGGGGTGGGGAGGGGTGTAGTATTTGTACTACTTCTATGGAGGTTCAAAATCAAAGGGAATCTTAAGAATTAGGCTTATAAAGGAGCCCTTACTTTTAAACGTTGCCTAAAAGATGTGCCAGGTCTTTCAGATAGGTTAGCTACTTTCTCTGCCTACTGCATATTACCCTTGTTTAGCTGTACTACCTGACTAATAGGATAGCAGATGCCTTTCACCACCTATCTTCCCCCAAGTGGGTCATCTTTCGTGTGGTGTGTGATGCCATGCAATGCATAGGTAGCTCTACCTGAGTAGGTTCCAGATGATTACAGAAAAAGCACAAGAATCTCACTGCTATGGTCAATAAGCCATAAGATTCTAAACTGGGACCATTAATATGGCTTAAAATAACACATAATTCCACTCGTACTTACTCCAGATAATGTGTCAGATACAAGGCTTGTTATATCTACAACCACAAGGTGACAGGCAATGCTTCCAACGATTCTGTGAAGCCTGGCTAGTTAATTGTTTGGATGGTGATATATACAATAAAATTCCTAAAATATTATATGGTCAGTGGTCAACTTTAATGCTGACTGATGAATACTTGAAATTTCATAAACAGAAGAAGCCTGACAGGAGGATACAGTGGTTGCATCTTAAGATCACAAGGACTGAAAATATTATAAAACTTGTTTTCCTAAAAGTTTAGCAAAATATTTTTGTTTGCTGCACAAATGGTAAAGTACCCCTAAGAAAACTGCAGATAAGGCCACATGAGTGAGGCCATGGATGTACTACCAGTTGGAAGTAATGGCAATAGAAAAAAATAGACTAAGAAACAGGAGGAGGAAGCCGGAAGTGCTCATAGCTTTTCTATACAGGGAATTTATGTTGACAGAAAGTATGAAAACAAGACCAAAAAGTCCATGTACTAAGCAGCATTTGCATAAGGGAGGTTATGTAATGTGTGATCCACAATGAATGATTATCAGTGGCAGAACACCTCCACTAGGACTGCAGTAATCTCCACTGTTAAACCTGGTTCATGAAATGGATGCTATATGGTGTTTTATTTTGCTTGGACACAAGTTAAAGATCTAAACATGCAGAAATGTTGTTACTCTTAACAGTGACATATTTACCTTCACAAAAAAGGTGTTATTCTGTAACCTTTTTTTACCTTTTGCGTATAGGATTACAATATATTTACAGAAATATTCTTTCTAAATGTATAATTTCATGGCATTGTAAAGCTAATATTTTATGAAAGAATAAGAAGTGGAGGGCATTTATACTGTGGTTTGGGTATGGCCTCTAAGGAATACCAAATTAAAGTGTATAGAAGACACTTTATTTTATGTCCTGTACCAGCTTGTACAGATTATTTCAGTTTGATCAGCTGTCTTCTTGAATGAATTATTTTTTGCAAAGGGATATCTTTGAAGATCAGTTACAGAATTAAAAAGTAACAGTAACTAAGCAATTCTCAGTCTCATCATTATGGTTCAGAAGCTGTTAACAGTTGTAAAGGGCTAATTAGTGTAATGTAATCCTCTTAGGAGGCTGCAGGCACTGAGCTAGATTTCCTTATAATTTGTATGTAGGCCTTCTTTATTGCATTAGAATTACAATAATTACAGACAGCAGTATGTATTTGCATTCTATCCATCCACATTATGTTTACTTTGCATACTGAATACTGCACAATAAATGTAGAAGTAGAATTTTCTATTTTCTATTTAATATCAAAATGTTTGGAAGAACAGCCAAATCTTGGTTTTATAACTGTGCAAAACCTACCAAAAGAGAAAATGAAAACAGGAATAAGTGGCTTTCTGAAATCCCAAGCAATCAGAGAGAGAAAATACTGGAAGAGCTGGATGTGAACAAAGTGCTGTCATATTTGGTTTACAAGAGAGTCTTTTCCTTGGAGGAATACAAAGACATTTGGTCCCAGGAGAGCGACAAGAAGAGAACTGAATATTTTTTAGATAAACTCTCTTTAAAAGGCCCAAGTGCTTTCTCTGCTTTTTGTTCCATTTTGGAGGAGGTCTGTCCTAACTTGCTGACATGCTTTCTCCTTGGCTATGAAGGTAAGGTCGCTGTCTGCTCTGAAATGCTTAAGTGTATATTGGTAATGTCTTGGAATCCTTTGACACTAATAGTTATTTGCTATAATTAGTGTTTACTTTCTCTCTTGCACTAAACAAGAGAGAGTATTTGCTGTCTTTATGGTTCTTTGTTATAAAAGAGAAAATAATGGGAAGGAAAATTTATTAAACAAATATATGTTATTTTTATACTTTGAACATTTAAACTGGTACTATATATTAATATTGCTGCTACTAATCAATAAGAGTCAGGATAGGGAAAAGGATTCCTAAGTACTACCGACAACGCTTAGCTCAGAAATGTAACACTGATCTTTTACTTTCCTTCCCATTGTCTGAAATATTTAAAAATAGATTGAGAAGTTCTGTAGGCATAGTGCCTGAGTAATTGATCCCTTTCACATTTTTCTTGTAAGTCACGTTATTTACTATACCTATCTGTAAACAACTGCATGAAAAACATTGCATTACTAAATATCAACAATACAACTGAAGTTAATCAAAATGTTATTTGGACATCAGGCATTATTTATACCTATTTGAGAAACAATGTTTTACTGGATATTAGCAAAGATAATGTGAAAAAATATGTGCAGAGTGTTTACAATTATATCCTAGTGACCTATTTTTATTTTTTGTGTCTGTTATATTCCAAATTGGAGTCTGTCAAGTCAGCTAGAGTTTTCTCAGCAATGACTGCAGGGTTGTGCTCAAAGGTTGTATACAGAATGTCCTTTTAGAATTTAATTAAAATAGTCATGTCTTTTACCAATCCGTTCAGTAACAGGTTTAAACACCTTAGTATTACGACTATTTATAAGTAAAAAGCAGTAAGTCTGAGTACTGTAAGAATTTTAGTAAGTTAAATAAGAAAAATTAAAATCTAAAACCATTTTGACCTTTAAAACAGCTGTAGTGTGTCCTCCCTTGAAAACCTAATTACTTTTAAAATTGACAGAGATCCAATTACTTGAGAAGGCAACAGATATTTTACCATAATTTACTTATGAACAGATGTCCATTTAGTGTATCTTTTCAAGATGAATTTACAGTACGGTTTTATGGCAGTTACAAGAAAATGGAAGGTTCACAAATGTTGTTGTGGATTTTAATACATGTAGAATGTACTTAATGGAAAACCGCGTTATGAAAAGGCTACTTAGGGCCTCTTTACCCTACCATTTTTTTAAAAAAGCATACAAATACAATACAATTAATTATAAATACATTATAAAGCCAGGTCTTTCAGAATACGCATTTTGGAATCAAGTTTTGCCTTCCTCTGAATTAACTGCAGAGACAGCGCAGGGAGATTTTTATTCTATACCACCTAAACGTCTCATGCAGGGGCTTGTTACAGAACAGACTTAAATCTTCTGGTGGGTACAAGGTTTGGGGGTAGTACTGTTACAAATGGTGATGGCCTTGGCAGTTGGGTGCAAGTCAAGGACTCTGTCTCCCTGACAACATCATAGTAGATACTGAGAGAAAAGGAGAAAGCCAATGCTGCACATTTCCAAAAGAGTAAAGGGTACTGTTGGAACAGCATCTCCAATCCATTCTGTCTGTCTGTGCCTTGTGTAGGCAGAAAAATGCCTCGGGCTGCCTTAGCTCAGCCACTATTACACTCTTTCCTCCTTCCCCTCCCCCAGTAGCATACATCAAGCATGCAAAGCTAGTTTTAGAATCTGTTAGTGCTAATAATAATCTACTGGATAGCAGGCAAAGAAAACCACATGCTATATATTCACATTAATTCATGCACATAATCTCTTTAAATTCATGCACGCATATGTTGCAGATTCAATTAAATGGATTATGCATTATGGATTTTCATGCATTGTGGATTTTTTATAGATTGATTTTTATAAACCCCGTTACAAGGTACACAGAAAGATATGATGGAAAAGAGCATTGTTTATTATTTCCATTAAAGTAATTTTCTTCTCCACCCTATAAAAGCTGTTTGATCGGACAAAGGAATCAAAATGGAAGGAATACTGTCTAGACGCATGATGAGAAGTTGCTATGCCTGTGCTATGTGGCTTCAACACCCCAGCTAACATAGCAGTTGTGTCTCATCCTGTCCACTGTACTTCTTAAAGAGACTCTTTATGGCAGGCTGACTGAGCACACAGAATAGAATCAATCCCTGTTATTCATCAACTGCATGTACAGCAGGGGCCAATTTATGTTTTCTGGACCTGCCCATGTTGGCAGATATGGGTATTTTAATGTGTTTCCATTGCCTTCATGCCCTACAGAAAGAACCATTTGACAGGTGCTGGAAATGTGGCATGGTTCCAAGAGGTCACGCAGTCTCTGGACTAATGTAGTTCACTGCAAAAACTGTAAATTGTGCTAGTGAAATGTGGCCAGTGAATGATGTACTGCTGCTTGCACACGGTTGATTTAACACCACTTGGAACTCTTTCGTCTCATTATTTCAAAGAATTACACCCAGAGTAATTTAAGGAGTGTTAAAGCAGTATTTATTCTTCAAAACACGAGTGACTTGATTCTTCTGCTCTTCTCTGATAAAATTCTCATTATAGTATAAAGCAAAGCTCCTAGTGACTCCATGGAGAGAAACATTTGGTTGTTACTTGTCTATATGATACAGTAGGAAACCAATTCTTTATTGGCAAGCAGGAGTTTATATGGAGTAAGAATTTCAGGTTTATTTCCAAAATTCCTATAAATTGTCTGACCTGTACCTCTCAAGTCTATTGGAAATATGAATATGGAAAAAACTTTATCTATAAAAGGTCAAAAGAAATTATGTTTACCTAAACCAGCCACTTACCCAAATGCACCATCACAGACAGAATCACATCAAAGTGTAGGTGTTATTTTGAACTATGTATCAGCTATTAGAGAAGTTTCTTTATTGTTATCCAGACCGTATGCATAGACGTTTCCCAGCGTTATCAGAGCAAACAAAACTGAGGGCTGTATCAGAGATGGAGCTGCATGAAACCTGTCAGATGAGTGACCAAGAAGGAAGCACTTCTGCTGAGGAACAACTGAATCAATCATTCAACAAATACAGGTTAAAATTATCAGTGTCATGATGTCTTTAATGATCACAATATTTCCTGTCACTTAGTTTCCATGTAAGTGAAGTACACCACTGATGCTTTCACTGATGCTTTTTCACTGATGCTTTTGATGAAGTTTTTCATTTGCATCTGGTTTTACTTGGCATTTGTAAACGATGATTCTATTTTGTATAATGAACATCTTTTGATGCTGATGAATGCAGACCACCTCTGGTCTTTACTACAGGTATCAGTAGTGATGTAATGCATTGATGACACTGCTAGTTTTCAGTGTTCAAGGACTAAGTACATACGTAGAAGTACATTTTACTCATTAACTTTCTTGGAATGTGGGAGACAACCTAAGTTAATTATCACAGTTCCTGTTATTTTTGTTTATTCTAAGAGGAATAGAAACTGAGGAAGACCTATGTAAGAACAGCATGTAACTTGATACATGCTGGCATACCAGGATTTAAGTCCCTGATTCAGAGATTGTGTCCTCCTTAAAAAGAGGACACAAACAAAACTTTGGAAAGTCCTAAAATGCTGCATTTTATGTAGATAGTATTCAATTCAGGCATTTGCAGTTGTGTGTTTGGAATCATGTTTTGCTTAATTCAATAAGGAATCTAGCTGAGAATGGACTAGGGCTCTCAATAGCTCATTAGCAGTTAAGAAATACTGTAGATAATTTTCGTGTGTCCAGCTAACACAGAAACTTACATTCTGAGAAAAATGCTTGAAAAGTAGTTAAAAGCTGTACTGCTGTTTTGATGTGTCAGTAGCATATAAACAGTAAATTATGAAGCCTTAATATCTTTGCATGTCTAGGTTAGTTTTGTTAAGTTTCAGCTAGGGACTGGATTACACTAGCTTGTAGAAGTGTAGTAAAACTTAATGACTGTGAAGTGTTTGAAAAACTTGTGGTCCTAAGAGGTTAAGTTCATCTTGAATAGCAGTGAAACATGAAATGGTAGTAGAATATAAAGACACTTGATACTATACAATATGGGCCCAAATTTTACAGTATGGGCTGATCTATACCCACAACTAATGAAATCTCAGTCAGAGCTCCTTTCTCCATATACATTCGCAAGAGTTCCAGGAGACTTGCCATCATTCATAATCTGAGTATGTGCCGTTTGGCTTTAAATAGATTAATTCTGTAGGACTGGTCCTGTAACATCACAAGACAATTCACTTACAAAACCAAACCAATTAAGAAGTGCCTGCAGCTGAAGAACCACATTAGGGAAGTAGTAGACAAATACAAAAGCTTTCCTGAAGCTAGTCTGTGCTGGAAATACTTGATAGTTCTAAAAAAATCAACCAGATATCATAACACATGACAGTATCAGTGTTTGCAGAGTCAGGTACTCTCACTATAAGAATGTTATATACATTCCACCTGATAAGAAAGCATATGGTGTATCAATCCTGCATATACCCTGGAAGAAGATAAAAAGGTGCTGGGGCTATACTCTCCCCGTAGTGTATCAGTTTTAAGCATGGAAGTTGATGTAGCCCCAGAAGTCACACAGCAAGAATGGAATAGTCACCCCTATTGGAAACAGAGAACTCAATGAGAAGACAAACTGGTGTGCAATAGCACACAATTTACATCAACACTAGTGTCCTGGGAAAAAAGTATACTTTGACACTAGGTTAAAAAAGTGCCATTTTTTCCACACCTCCTGTTGTATGCTGACACTCATCTCCTCCATCCAAGAGAAAAATTTAATAGGTAACTGGCTTATGCTAGTTTTTTCTCATTGCCATACTTGGATCAAACACCAGAAAGAAAATCTTAATCAACACGGTATTTGTGGAGAAGAGAGTCTAAAGTGCTTGTAACAATTTGTGAAAATGACAACCCCACCTTTGAAGAAAACAAGATAGCTGGAAGCAAAGCAAATGTGCCACCCACATGTATCTTGCATAAATTCACACATTACAAACCACAGTTGCAGGGACCCTATCAACAAGGCAACCAGAGACAGAAAGTACCATCCATAAATACAACAGTGCACAACTACAGAATGCATAAAGACAACTAGAAATACATAGCAGTAGTTAGAAAAGAAGAGATGAGCATAAAGAGGAAATGGAAAATAGCTTCACTGCCCTTTTCCCAATATTTGTAAATATTCTCAAACATTTGTAGGGTATTTTTTCCAATGATAGAAAAGTGTCAGACACATAGACACTCTAAGGACAAGAACTTCCTGTCTCTGAAGTAAATGACAAAATTCCAGACGATGTCAGTGGGAGCATCATGGTGAGCTGGAGTACTTTGATAATACAGATAATAATAGATGTTACACAATTACATAGCAATTGTAAAGCTATGTTTTTATATTTATGTTAATACAAGTTATCAGAGTCTTATCACTGCAGAATAGATGGTATATATGGTTACTTTACATGTCTGGGAAGAGCAAAATCACCTCAGTTCTAAACACTAAGATTATCCTGTTAAGAGTCAACCAGCTATAGTCATTACATAGTTCAGTTAGTAAAGCACCTTGGGCAAAAAGAAAACAAAATTAAAGATGCAAAGGTGTGTGAATTCACACTCAATTTTTCATTTAAAGGTGAGAGCCCTAATAAGGATACCCTGCTCTACTTTCACAATTTCCCCTCTTGATACAGCTCCAGCATTTCTGATGAATACAGTAAAAATGTGATCTTCAACAAAAGTGAAACTGTGTAAGTTTGGGGTTTGCATATTGTGATTTGGTCTAGGACTTCACAGGGCAAGCACCTTATCTACAAACACCCTCACAAAGATGCCAGATGGAAGTACCATATTGCATGTCTTCTGCAAATCAGTGTTAAGGATATGTTCTTGGTCTGGTTTTGGATCACAAAATGTTGTCCCTGGTTCTGTTTATTGTCCTCTCTGTACCTTCTTTCCCAGAATACCCCCTCCAAAAAGGACAATCTCTATTAGACAAGTGGGTGGAATTATAGGTTGGGTCAGTAATTGACTGAATATGACCTCTAATTAATGAGTAGTGCTTTCAACACTCCCCCCCCCCCAATTTCCTTTATCTCTCAAGCATCACTGGACATTCGATGCTGGCCCTGTGAAAATCATGCAGATGACATAAAAGAAAATAGTTAATTATTTTCCTCAGGCTTTCTGTTTTCTCCTCCAAGAACAGTTTTTATTCTCTTACTGACTGAGAACTAAAATGCTGAAGCAGACAACTCTCAGTAGCATTAATAGTACATATATGTGTTACTTTCCCCTGTATTAAGAAAAGATTGTGTCACAATGTCTGTCAAATAATTATCAGAATAAGTAATATCCAAACTGTGAAAATCAGATACTATTTTTGCAGTTGTTATAACACAAGCCATTTATTTTTGTACTGCAAGCAACAAGAAATTTTTGCACGCAGCTTTTCCATTTTCATGTAAATGGATTATGCTTGTGTGTATACTTTATAGTACATGTAATTAATTTGTATTTGAAGTCTGCTTTATGGATTTCCTACTTATGTTTAAAATTTTGGAATGGCTCAGTTCTATTGTAGAATATACCTTGCTGAATCTATTGTAATCGTATTTTACAGCTCTTAAATAAATCGGTTTTCAACATTTGAAATTCAACATTTTGCACTGGGAAAAAAATCTTAAGTGTGGCAAAACTTCACTGCTAATTATAAGTCCTGTTGGAAAGGAGACAGTCACTGCTTTGCTTTAGATAATAAAAAATAATGTGTACAAATTGTGTAAACAGCATTTATTCAGGAAGAAGCGCAGAGCTAAGCCACAGCACCAGATTTTTACAATTTATTTGGACAGCCATATATTGGCATCTGACACCTCTAAACATCATTATTAATTTAGGAATTAGAATGTTTATGGCATTTTGGCATGTGTTTTGTCTTCCTTCAGAAACTTGGTAAAAGCACAGGGAACACAATCCAAAAAATTAAATTCATGCCTTAATCTCAGCACTGTTGAGGACAAAGACCCAATTATCTGACAAGGCTCTGTATTCTAGCAGTCACAAAAGAATTACTTGTATTTTTCTGTAAGATGGCAATCTGATGCTTATAAATGTAAGTTTCTATTTAACTTCTTACTATTTCATCATATAAACATCACATTATCTATACTGTATGTTAGGCTGAAAAGCTTATGGTCTGGCTAAGTAACTACAACATTTTGTTTTCTTAACAATTAAAAAAACTTAGTTACAAAAAGTAAATTCACACTAAGACAGGATGATTGAGAAGGTGTTACAGTATCAGGCTTATTGAATGAATGTAGTAAATTGGCCTTTTCTCATTTGCCATACCATTTGTAAAGTAATAGCTCAGAACTCCCTTAAACTTTTTGCTTTAGAGGTAGAACTGACTTTTCTTTGCAACGAATACTCAGTGAAATAGTAATTGAAAAAAATCTCAAAAAAGTAATGTTGGATTTAAAACTGCAAAGACATTTTTTCAGGTATCTTCTGTCCTCCCCAATCAAAATCACAGGATTCAAAACGCTGTGTCCGAGAAAAAGCTGGGTGCACAAGCCAGGGCAATAAATAGCCTTGTTATATTTAGATTTGCAAGGTTACCCAGTAAGTTACATATCTATTAAAAGTAGAAGGATGCTTTCTGCACCATAATAATAATAAACTCAAGCAGCAACTATGCAGCATTTGGCAGTTAATACTGAAAACTTAAACTACCAGTCTCTGATAAAGTCCTGTTCAATTCAGCCACTAGATGGTACTATATCACAGTTGTTAAAAAATTCCATGGCTACCTATTTGAAATTATTGCTGTGAATTATTATTTAGAATTGTACCAATATAATAAAATTTAGTAGTGATGATTTGTTTGCCCAGTTTTCCTGGACATGATACACACACACACAAAAAAAAAAATAGAGAGGATACATATAAAAGGTTTAGAAGCATTTCTTGGTTTGATGTGCTAGTATCACTTAATGAGTCCATGTTCCTTACCAACCAACACAAGTGTAACAATGATGTTTCAAAGGCATAGTGACGAATACTGCCTTTCCTTCATTGCATGTGGTAAACAAAATACCCTTTTGGAGTCTGTGCTCCCCAGATAGGAACAAACAGCATCCAAACACAACCCAGTGAATAGTACAAGCCCAAATTCAGAGAGACGATAATTTTCACGCTTCATGTATTTGGAGATTGGAAATCTCCAAATCCTTGCTGACTTGGAAACATTCATACCCACTTTCCCATATGCAAACAACAAAATTAAATGCACTGTAGTAGTAAATCAAGCTCATGAAGTCCAAACCGAATAAAAAACAATAGCCATTCAAACGTTCAGGTTTTATCTGTCTTACTAACTGCTCCTGGTATACTCACTCACTTCCAACAGATTATATATAGTTCCTTTTTTTGCATGCGTACATCAAACCAAATCGTATTTCCATAGACTTTGTACTCATCTTTTACATAGTTTCCTCACTAAACTGCTGTATTGGGTCCTATCTTATTGGGTCACAAGGCTGTGTACTGTTCAACTTCCTTTGCTCTAAAATACTTTTTCTATGCCCTGATGCATTCCTTTGGCAAAGGCTATTAGAATCCTACCTCCTACTAGAAGTTAGACTTCTGAAGTTTATTCTTTCTTACATGTGAGACTTCATGTATCTGATCACATGAAGGGGTGTATGTAATATGGGGTCAAATCACATGACAGGCAAAGGCCATAGGGCTGGACTGCATATAGAAGAAATCCCTTTCAAGAGGATTTCAGTGAATGCAGAATCTTGGCAGAAAATGCAGTCCTCCACTGCTGCGAAATGCTGAATAATCCCCTCACTTCCTGACCAGTGTGTCAGGCACAGATGAACCAGGAGTCACAGATCAGGTTGATCAGCTCTAGCTAGTATGCAGGATCCCATTGCAAGAGACAGAGCATAGTACAGCACTGCAAACGATTCTTATGCATGAAGTCTGAGCTAAGGGACCGCACAGCTCTGTAACACCCTATAGACCCGTGATGAATACCCCATTCCCAGCACCATAATCGTGCCCCCTCCCAAACCTTCAACCATGTGAGCATAGTAATAATACAGAGAGAAGTCATCACTGGAATTCTGCAGGGGACTGATTCTTCTTAACAAACTCAAAAATTGTTTGGAAAAAGGTCTTAGCAGCGAGGTGGAAAAGTTTGCTGAGGATACACATTTACTCAGTGTAGGAAGTGTGAGGGCTGAATGCATAGAACTGTAGATAGGCCTTAAGACTAAGTGACTGGGTAACAAAATAGCAGAGGAAATTTAGCGTAGATAAATATGAAATTATGTACATGGGCAATGTGTTCTTGGCTTTATGAATGAAGTGATGAGCTCTGAGCTGCCTGTTACCACTCAGAAGTGAAAGTTTGGGATTGTGACAGATAGATAGTTTCATTAAAACATCAACTCAGTGCATGGCAGCAGTCCAAAAATGCAAATGTTTGGAATTGTTAGGAAAGGAAAAAATAACAAAACAGAAAATATAATTATGCCAGTCTATAATGCCACGGTTTGCTCACACCTGGAATACTGTGTGCTGTTCTGGTGCTTGCATCTTGAAAATGTTGCATTAGGTCTGGAAAATTTCAGAGAAAGGCAACTATGATCAAACGCATGGGACAGAATGGTTTCCATAAGAAAAATAATTTAGCAGGCTAGAACTCTTTATTCTGGAAAAGAAACAGCTTATGGAAAGAGATAAAAAATGGAAAAAGGGAATTAAAGGATCAGATATGCAGTATGGGAAACTGAAGTAGGGTACACTGAACACGACAGCGCCCATTGCTTCTAAAAGGTGTCCAAGAAGCTGTTAGGTCCTGCCTAGTTGTGCTTTGTTCAACGACGTAACAGGATAAGGAAACAGAAAATAACTTCACAGTGAGTTGGATCCCCCTTGTCAAACTTCTCCCTCTTCTTGGTGTGGTGAAAAGACAGCCTAGACTGGCAATGGCAGTAGGACATTGACAAGGAGGTCCTTCAAATTAGAGGGTCCTTAGATGTGCCACGGCTCATTCATTTTTTGTTAGTGAGTAATTTGTAAGATGAACGAAATCAACCAACCACTGAGCAGGCAGTTCAGAGTAACCAGAGGCTCCATCCAAAGACAGAAATGAGGGCACTGTACTTTTAGAACATGTTTCAGAATGCACCAGCTAGCACTTTACAGAAACCACACTTCTAAATCCTAGTAAATACAGTAAGTCCATGCTGTATCAGGCAGGATTGTCATGTTGCTGTGATTCATTAACTTTTTAATAGTTAAACAAATGTGTAGGGAATCTGAAATATACCCATATCTAATGAGATACCTTGACTTATGAACAGGAAATACCACTGAAATCCAGACATGACAGTCTTCAAACATAATTGTAATTTCTTACCTGTAATCATCTTTACACTACTGATGTAGTAACTCTTGTGTAGAGATGTAAAGCAGCATTCCAGTCAACCCTCAGTGGTGCCAATGCCATGCAATGTTTTTAAAAAGCAGGACTGATTGTACTCCATATTCTGTACAGAACAATTCTGTATGTGCAAATTCATTCCCTTTATTCTGAAAGTAGGCTCACAGGCTTAAATGATACTACTTTCCTTCCTTCCCCCTCGCAAACTCCTATGTTTTGTCTGGGGAAAGAAGTTGGGAGGATAGGGGTTTCTGTAAAATAGTGACTAGAAAGGAAAAAGCAGAGCCTGGTGCTCTTGCTTATTCTACCTCACATTTTCCTACCTCTAAGGATTATTTAGAGAAGTAGTTAGTCCTTGAAAAAGCTTCTAAGGACGTGCTTGGTATGGAAACACAGAGCTCCTTCATGAATGGTCATGTTTTTCTCCACATCCGAATGATTTGGAGTGGCATTGGAAATAGAAAACAAATCCTGCTCTCCTGATGAAATTTACGTGGGAAGAATATATAAAAGAAAATTGTCATGGATTATGCACCTCCTCATAGAGGTATTCTGCAAGAGAGGATGTACTGAGCCAATGCAATCAAGGACCAAGAAAAGCAGGAACAGCCATTTCTTGCCAGCAATTACTGAGACAAAACCTTGACTGACTTCCTCCAAACATCTGCTACTTGGCATGCCCAAGTCATTGCCAGTATTACTGCTGTGAGGGTGCCATCCCTAATTTTGCATGTATTTTTAGTGCAAACATGTTTTGTAAATTGGGAGCTAATACAGCAGGTAATATGCATATGGAAAAGGTTTTATTCACATTATGTCTGATCCCAAACATTTATTGAGGTCCAAGAGGATTAGATTTTGATGAACCAAGTGACTGCACTGTTGTGCTTCTTTACCACCTGATATTTTTATAGCATGCATCAACAATAAAAATTAGCGTTGACATACCTAACAATTGTTACCAGTTAGCTTGTGGCTTTTGGCATCACAGCAGTCATGTCAAGGTCAATTTGTCCAGTAGCATTCACTTATTTGACAGGAAGCTGCTCATCTCAGTTTGGAACCTGGAACAGATAAGCCATGGCTATAGTCAGCAGTAGAAAGAAGTGTAAAAGAGAAATGAAGGATGAGAAGAGAAAAGCAAATAAAGATGTCAGAACAAGTGTCTTTCACAAGTCATTTTTGAGATTTCCATTTTAGAAATACCATAAAAAGTACTTTCCAGTCTGTTATTGGAATTTCTTGCAAATGTTGGCACATTAGCAGTTATCAGATACTGTAGTTAATTGTATTGTGTAAGTATAGTACACCATAATAAAGACAAGACTGTTTCTTTAGTAGCCTGCTCAGCTCAGGGTAATAACCTGCATTTTCTTCTACATAAATTGTCACTTCTGTAAACTGTTACCTTTGCTACACAAAATGTAAAATATGACAAGTTCTAAGATATTATAGATAACTAAAAGGCATTTCTGACTAAAGCAGCAGTTGCTTATGTAAGCTAACTACACTTATACAGAATTTACATTTTTTTTCCATAAAAGATACCAACTGGTAACCATTACCATAGCAATGCATTATGCATGCTTCCTGACACAATATCTTACGTCTCAAAATATCCAGAACCCAGTTATCCATTCTCCTTGGATTCTGCTTGCAACAAAACCAGAAAAAGGATGAAAGCAGCTTTTGGCCTTGAAAACATTTTTTCTGATCTTTGAATTACCCTAATTTCTGGCTTCTACAGTTAATTAGTGCAGCGTCAGACTACTCTAACTTATTTTTGGCTATTCTTGGCTAAGAATGCCTAAAAGGTTGTTCTTTGCATCAGAAAGAGTCAGAGTACAGCAGTAATCCAGCTAAATACCATATCCTGGGAGCTGTGATGGGGCTACTATATGCATATTAAGCCCTGTCTTCACTACCCAGAGAGCCTTATTGCATTATGTATGCTTCCCAGGTACACTTTGCATTGTTGTAGTAGCCCAAACACAGACAAGGGGATTGGGCCTTACAGCTGCCTGTCCAGCAGCCAGCCAGCCACCCAATATTCTTCTCTTAAGATGATTCTTCCCTCTATAATAGTTTCCTCTGACAAAAGTGAGGGGTTTTTGGTAAAGATTAATAAAACGGAAGTGTCAGTTTTGAGAAGCGGTATGTGTGAGAGGAGGTGGACTTAGTAGTATGCATACCCACTGTTACTGTGCTGATCAGTCACTTGGAATATACATATATTCTTGCCATAACTTAATTTACATTTAAACCAATCCTTAAGTAAGAGATCATAACAAAATGGCTGCACCTTAGTAAAAACTTCTTAGAGAAGCATTCTGTCTTAAGACTTGGATGTACTTAGAAAGATTACCTCTCTGTAAATTTACATATTCTTTGCTACAGCTCCACCCCAACAGCACTGAATCATAAAATTGCCATAAAAATATTTCTTCTAAGAGTGCTGTTGGCAAATGCTCTGCTTGCACACTGAGGAAAAAAATGTATTAAACTATATGTAATAACATCATTTAGATCTTTCTGTCATAGCAGTACTTCCATAAAGACACACTTTGATTATCCACACTTCTAAGTCAGAATACACATTTGTTAGTCTCACCTGGGAACTCCAGGCACTGAATTCATACAAATAACACTAGTAACAATATTACCAAGAAACAGCTACTCCATTTATGAAAAAAAAAAAAAAAAAAAAAATTGTTGCTTTTGGTATCATTCATAATGTATATTGTACAATGTTTTGGAAACTTTTGTGTTGGATATTGCATGAATAGTCATGTGAATCTCAGCACAAAGTTTTTAGAGTTCTTGCAGTGAAAGTATATGTAGGTGTTTACCGTGCAAGCTAATGATTTCCCAAGAGGCAGAGCGCTATATACACAATCACTTAAAGCAGCATTTCAATCAATCAAATTACCTTTTTTTTCACATCTTTTAAGACTGAGCTATAATTAAGAAATTGTACTATCCACAAATCTGGGAATAAAGCAATGCATTAAACTTAGAATACCTTTTATACAAATATATTGACCCTGATACCCATTCTTCACTACACTTTTAAATCTAAGTGGAATGTTGACCACACATATACAAAATTACAGTACAGGCACTGCAATCTTCAGGATGTTTTACAAAGCCAGAAGAAAACTGACAAATGCAGACACAGGATTATGAATTTATTTTAGAAGGTATCAAATAATTTGTAACCACTGTCCAATCTCAAGATTCACTTAATGATTTTTGAGAAAGCTATACATTAGTCTACATTGGTGATGCAACACTTGTACAGAAATGGCCCAAATAAGTTTTCATTAATAGATCAAAGAGATTATTATCTTCTGCTTACACATTTTTCTTTATGGTACATATGTCACAGCCATATAAATGATCTTGAATGCTTAGATTCAAGACAGTTTCTTTTCACAGGAAAGTCTGCCCTATAGCTTAAGTTTTAATGGTAAATACAGATGAAGATTTTCACCTCCTGTTTAACCTCGTTTACTGACATAAGGATTTGGGAAAAAAGTCCTGGGGTAATAATATTCAAGTTTTGGTGTTTTATTAAAGAGTTTAGCATCAAAAGTACTGCTTGTATTTTAAAAGTCTTACTTTACTGGAGTAGTAACCATGATGGTTTTATTCATTGGTTTGTCTGTTCATTTATGGACACAGTTATAACTGAGATGAATGGAATTGCCTGCAAGTTAATTTGGCCTATTATCTTTATTTCTAAATTTATAGTTACCATGGGAGGAAAAAAAAAGCACTAGCCAGTAATACAGAAAGCTCAGTAAGAACTGATGATTGGTGGTCTACAGCAGCCAAAAGAGCAAACAAAATATTAGGGTGCAGAAAGAGTCTATTGGAAAACTCTGGTCTGTAATACTGTTCACTGTTCTTTTAGTCTATCCCAGTAAAGAAGAAATAAAAAATCAGTAAGGATAAAATTAAAATTATTAGGCAATATGTATTATTAGTCTAATAAGCAAACGTATCTTTCTATCTGAGTTTGAAAAAAGGGACCATTTGATTTAGATTAGAGAGTAGGAAAAGGCAAAAGGTAAGTAAGAGAGGATATGAATTGACCTTTTAGAGAAGTTATATGAAGAATCCCTTTTTACTTTTTGTCCTGAGAGGAAAAAATTGAGTTTGAAAGAATAGAGAAGAACAGAGCAATTAAGTATTACTTTTAATTCTTTTATCAAAATCATAACTAATCTGTAGAATTCATTGCCACCAGATGATGATCAAAATCATTAATTTAATGGGATTCAGAACTGGATTTTATTTTTGCACGGATAACGTACACTTCTATAATCTCACTAACAGTAACTTTAATTTCCCTGCCATATTGTAAACCCACATCTAACAGAAGAGTGTTTAGAAGAAACATCTCCTAGGAAGAGTTTACTCTTACTAAAATCCAAAGATAAGGCAGCTGTGGTAACACAGGTAGTGCACCCTATAGAGTCTATAGGGCTGGTGCAGGAAAATACACTCTATCCTACTCTGCACCATCTGCATTGCTTTACCAGAAGACTAAAACAAAAAAAAAGTAGATAAAAAATGACGGCATATGAATGACCATAGCCTATACCATATTTGCCAAAACAACCCTGCAGCATCACCTGAAGAATTTCAGAATGCAGTGACTCCTCGTCTACTGGTTCTGCCTTCTATCAAGATTTATGTTCCACTGTGCCAACTAGTCCCATGGCTTTAGTAAGACACAATCAATCAGCTGTTCCAGGAACAGTTTGGTCCTTTATGTGCACTGGTTCCTATCCCTTCTTTTCTTCTCAAGGCTACTTTCTCAACTCTAAATAAAAGGAGTAAAATAAAAATACTGATTGGAAGTTTCAGTATGTTTCTTAAATTTATAATGTCCCTAGAAACCATTGATGTGATTTTGCATAGAAAATAAAAATACTTTGACTTTTTACCACATTATATTTAAAAATAACACAGTAAGGTTTAAATTAGTTATTTAATGTTAAAAATTAGGACAGTTTTTGTCCTAGCATTACTGAATAATATTTTTTTTATTATTTAAATACCACAGAATATCTTAAATATGTTTTCTGATAGATCTGGGGCAGCAAATCCCTTCTGGACATTTATCTCTGAAATTACATTGAGAGGAATAAACAGCTGTCGGGAATATAAATGCTAACTCATCAGAATGCTGACTCAGTGCTGTAGAAATCAAAATATGTTCATACACTGCAGAGGTAGCAGGTAACATGTCATACACCAACTAGTCATATTTTATGTTGGACAACCATAAAACCACTTGAACTAAAATGCTGGAACAAAACTAGGGAGTAGAAATCAAATTATAAATAGGGAAACTTTAAGGTCCTTGTAAAGACCTGCCACAGGACTGAAAAAATAGTAACCATCAAAGTCAGGATTTGTTAATCTGTCACCTTCAGTGGTAACAAACCTACTCTTTAACAGGATTATCTCTTGAATCATCATGTGATTAAAGGCCCACTTCTGCTTTCCTTGCAATTAATAGAATTTATTAATTTGGTGGAAGCAGGATTTAGCAATGAACGAACTGGACAATCATTCTGCAATGCCATATTTATGCTAAGTGTCCCATTAGAGACTTTGGTCCAATTTTGTCACTAAATATGAGTTGAACGCTAGTGACTTTTTGTACTAAGATTTCCTAAGGGTAGAAATTTGTTGCAGGAGAAAATGATTGTATTTTACTAAAATATCTGATGCTCTGCCAAGAGATGTGAGAAGATATTTTTTTAAAGTAAGTTTTGTTCTGGTAATAAATTCTCTTAGGAAAATAACTGCTATCTAGGCATTATTTCAGGACTTTTTATCCAGACTAAATTTATCTTTGATACCTTGGGTCAACTATTTTGACTTCAGTTGAAGCTCTCTGCACTCTGTGGTGAAGACTTTGGCTCAGTCTGAAGTTTTGTCCAAGCAAGTAATTATCTGGACTAATAGTTCGCTGTATGTTTTCTGGTGGAACAAATAACCTTACATTTAATGCATTTCTTGCTTAATATTCCAAAATTGTATATACATGTGAATGTATGTGTATATATTCCTAAAACCATTTCTACAATTGCTGATTTTCCCTTTCCTATTTCTTTACTGATCCGCATCTAACTCCTGTGCCAGACACATCCCTTACAGAATTCAACCTATATCTTATAAAAGGACAAGTGGATATACGCTCTGCCATCAGGTCCTGCAGCAATGTTGCAAAGGAAGAATTTGCTTTTCAAAAGTATGACCCTGGGCATTACTCAGCAATGATGGCTGTCAAAGGGAAAGAACAAAAGACAGCAAGAAAATTTCTTTTGTAATATGACATTAAAGCTGAAGAGTCTTTCCACTGAAAAAAACCCCACCCCTCTGCCAAAAGAGAATCTAAAAGCAGAAGATCTTAAGCACTTCATACCATGAAATCTTTCTAAACATAAACGATTCTTAAAGAAATCACAATATTCATAAAGACATACTAAATCATAGAAGCATAGACTTCCATTTTTAATTTTGTAACCTCCAGCTTAATTCCTTTATTAATTTCAACTCTTCAAGCAATCGGGATTTCTCAAGCCAGAATCTTTCCAGGCAGCAGAATTTCTCTGCTGGGCTCCCTGATCCTGTGGCATCTTTGTCATGACTAAGTTATCACGCAGTTTCACAAGGGAGCCCCAGGTTCTGCAAAATCCAATCTAGAGGCATTGTTTTATTGCCCTAGGTAAAGTAGTCTTGTTTCGTAAACTGAGTGAAATTTGCCCTGTACTGGCATGTTAGGCCTTCTGGTTCCAAATCATCCAGCTGTTACTAATTTGTTATGTAGCTAGTATCTCTTTCTGCTGTATGATCTATGAGCAGCCAACCTTTCTGCATGTTTTTATACATCAACATGCTTAATAACCTCTAACATTATAAAATACTCATGCAGATATTACAGAACAAGGCTGCAACTTGGACCTACTTATGGCTTACTATAGATTATTGCTTTTGCTTTGAGGAATCACTTACTCAAGCATATTTCTGTATTTAGTCCTTGGACATATTTTGTTAAAAATCTGTGAAGCAACTTTTAGTTACCCTAAAATAACTACCATAATTTAAACTTTTGACTTGTGCTCAGTATCTTTTGCCTCTTCATTTAAAAAAAAAAAAGCTGTTTTTTTAAAAAAAAAAAATAATTATTTTTTTTTCTTTTTTCTTTCAATAATATTACATGAGAAGAATAAAAGGAACTTTTTCTTATTATACTCTTAGATACAGTATCTGTGATCTTGCCTCTTAAACTTCCTGGCTTATGAAAGATTTGGTGGTTTGGAAAGATGGTTATCTCACCCAGACTTTCACATCTGGCACCAAGATCAGCACAGATAGAAAGAATCTGAAGCAATTTAACCTCTCGCTCTAATTCCAACTTCTGTTGAACAGCCTTTCTTCAGCTGTTCTGCTTCCAAATTAGTTTAGGATTTCTTATGTCATGGTAGTTCTAATCCTTCTAGTTAGGGACATGTTATGCAGTGGCAGCCCCAAGACAAGATTTTCACCTTAGCCACATGCATTCTTTCTGCAGAATTCAGAGAAAATGATGGGTTTATGTGTTTATTTTGTATTATCAACTTCATTTCCATTGATGTTGTAACTATAGATGGAATAGTGGATTATTTCTGAAATGGGATTTTTACGTAGAGTAGTCTTGCCAAATAAAACCTCATTTATCCAGACTTGGCCCATAGCTTCTGATTCTGTGGTTTAGCTTTCTTGTTTGTATTAACAATAAGCTTTGGATTTGCTACCAATCTCAGTGGGACTTTGAAAGGCTCTTCTTCTCAGAGCTCTGGCTGGATTATGCAATCCTCTTCCATCTTTCCTCCTGACTTTCTCCTGCTCCTTTAATTTACCTCTTGCAGTCATGAAACTATAGGAGTTTCATAAATTTTCCAGGTTTCCTAAACCTTCTGTTGTGAACATTCTGTCCTGAATTTCACATTCTCTATATCAAGTTTATTCCCTGTCCCTTTGGCAATCTAGTCTCTCCTGGGAACATACACCTTCAGGAATTTTACCCTGCACAAGAGCAGTTAAAGTCTAGTCTCAGCTTCTGCCACTTCTGTTTGGGACTCTGGAGTATGCAATAATGAAGCCTGATTAAGCATGGTTGGAGCTATGTGAATAAAGATGGAGCATCATTATTTGGGATCAGCTCCTCAAACAAATCTGGTGCCTTAGATCTTTCCTTCTTTAAAAGTAACTTGTCTTTAAATCCAGTGAGTCTTTTAAATAGAAAATGGGGTTGATTCTCACCTAAGGTCTGACACTAAATTTTTTGTGACAGCTCTCTACATCCAGCAAACAAAACTCCATTTTAAATCAATGTAAACTCTCTGAGTAATAGGAATTTTAAGAGTGCCAGTGCCGCAGGATAATAAAAACCTGGCACAGAGACGTTGCTGTCATGGAGAAATGTTAGGTTGTTGCTTTAACTAGTAACAATAGATTAATTAATCAGTTTGGTTGCTTTTCTTTGCTGCCAGCTGGTAGACTGTGACTAAGTTCTCTATTGCTGGCCAGGTTGAGGGGTTTATTTTGTCTTATTTGCTTATATGTCTATTTTTCTTTTGCCAATACAATCCCCATTCTATTCTTAGGTCTCCATAGACATCTCCCTGTAAGTGTTACACGTGTGATAAAGAACAGCGTCAGAACAGCCACAGTCTCCCTTGGGAGGCATTTGCTCCTTCTTTTTATCTGTATCACTTAAAATCTTCAAAGACCAGCTGTACCTGGGTATTAATGCTCTTTCAGAACCATATGTTTCCCTTCTGCATAAAACCCATGTAAGGGGGATGCTTACATAAAAATCTTGCTGCAAATTATTTCCGCGTGCTCCTTCTGTAAGGGATAAAAGATAAGGAACAAGCAGGAACACGTGATTTTAATCAACCCTTGAAAGACATAAGAAATCCTATAGGATATTTAAACATGGGTAGAGCTTTCCCTTGCCTTCCTCCAACCCTCCCCCAAAGTAATGGTAAATACTGCCGGCAAATAACCCCTGTCTATTCAGCTAAGTAGAAATATAGACAGCTCTTTTAGAATTAGGTGCAGTTGGTTTTTGCTTGATGTGTTCCTCAGTTACAGAATGTATATGTTATATATTATGCTATCTGTTGCTACACACAGCATACAGACACATGATTACCTGGTAAAGGAAAATCAGATTATGTAACGCACCTATCCCACTCTGCGGCATTTTGAAACATATTCTACACATGAGTTTTGCCCATTGACTTCCTCTACTTTACACAAGCAAATATGCCATCATTATTAGTAGAGACATAGAAAAATAAAGGCAATACGCAGCAGGCAGGCACAAGAGGATAATTTAAATTCAATTTTGAAGTTGTATGATTTCCTGGGTTTGTTCATTCCTTTAATATTGTTATCCTATTCTTTATGTGAATTTCCTTATAACTTTACCAATAGCTATTACTGAAAAATAGGTAAGAGGATGCGTATTCCTCCTACAAACTAATGTGAAAAAAGGAACAATATCTTTATAAACCACCTGTAAACCTTGTCCATATAAACAGAGCTCAATTATGTGTGTTTGCATTAATTATTCATAAGATTATGGAAAACTGGCATGTGCAAGCCAGGTGATGGAACTCCTCTTTTCTCTGGGTTGATGAGGGTGCATAAAAATAATTATATGTACCACAGTAACTAGCAGTGTCTGGTAAATACAATGAAGTTATAGAATGAAGGAATAATATATGGAGAGGTGTGAGTTTGCTTCTTCCCGTGCTTGGCTATATGTCAAATGCACAGCACAATTTATGAGTAACTTCAGCACTGCTGCTAAACAAATGGAAGACAGCATTGTCACTCTGTGTAGGTGATAGAAGATGAATTTAGTTGTTTCTAGAACACTTCCAACAGACTGCAAAGAAAAATTTAGCTTATGATATTGGAGGGGGAAGCATCAAAAAAGGAAGCACATCAAAAGCTAGCAACAAACTCTCTGAAAATGTCTCAAGATGTTTCAATGTTGGGCCTGCAGAAGAAGCTAAGATGAAATCTACAGGGCTTTTATATGGGTCGTTCCCTTACTAGCCTCTTTCTATTTAATGTTAGCCAGAAGATATGTGAAGAACAAGAACGTGTGTTCAAGGTGTCTTGATAAAAAATAGCAGAAAATACTCTCTTTTTGTTCCATTTAGTGAAGGCCAATTGAGTTCAAAGGGCAAATAGCTGGTTGCTAGAATAAAGCATGCTAATGAGATTCAGAGAAACACAGACTGAGACGAAAGATGATACGAGTATGTACTGTAGGTTAGAAGAAGTGGAATAATTTTTAAATAATGTTATATACCAGAACAGAGACATTTGGCATTGGTGTGTGTTAGGTGTGTTAACAGATAAACGTTATTTGTACAGTAGTATGATAATGCATTTGTAAAGAGAAAAGCGGTGTCTCTCAAACTGACGTTCTTTGTAGTGTAAAAGACCTATGGCAAAGAAAATGCAAATTAAATCTTAAGATTTCATGAAGGTTCAGATAACTCTTGTAGCCAACTCCCCCAGAAATTCATCAGTCTCAACGTTTGTATTATTCACCATTATACTCCTTCAGAGAGGCTTGTATAAATTTGAAGATGACAGAAATGGGAATGAGATTCTATGCATTATATTTAATGTAATCATATTCACTCGGATTCTTAGCTATGACCTTGAATTTGGTTGTATTTGTAATATAATTCACCAGAGAGAAGCTGAGCTTCTGGAGCATCAGATTCGTCAGGAAATGTCAGATGTCTGCATCAAATAGGATGATGAGTGACTGAGAAATGACATTGGTACTATGCTGATTTTAAATCCATCAAAATAATAAAATTCCTTGCAGCCAGAATAGCATCGGGATGCTTATATAGAACTTTTCTTCCTTGCTGCTGGACAACTCTATCCTGCTGCTATGCTGGATGATTTTTCTTAGTGTGCTTTCTACCCACTGGGAATTGCTGGGATCAAAGGTGTGTAAGTCAGTTGAAAGTTTTATTCTGGTAGCATAGCACTATGTTGTCAAAATTTACAGAAGTCAGTGGGAACTGAAGGTATTTAGTACATCATATGATTAGATAAAAGGTGCAGCACAATGCTAAGACAGACATGCTTTCAGAAGTTGCAGTAGAAGATATCATTTAAAAATAACACAGATTACTTAGAGATGGGTTCACACAAAAATAGAGGAAGGCAAGAGCAGAGACTATTTCTGTTCCGTTCACAGGGTAGATACCACAGTAATAACGTTTCATAAATGCCCAAGACAGATGATATATATGTTCTTTGCATAATAAGATAATCAGAAACTTATCTATTGAAAGGAGTGAATCCAATACAATGTGACCCACCTTAATCTTTGGCTTCCATTTCACAGGAAACCTTCCCTCTAAACAGTTGCAGAGCTTGTGATTTATTGCTGCTGTCACAATGATGTGCACAGATCACCAGACTGAATGTGTTTTGCAGCGACTACTTGCAAGTGTTGGTATTTTTGCTTTGTTCCTACAAACACTATGTCTTCTGTCTTCTACAGAGATCTGTGCATTTTGTTTTAATGTCAGTGTACTCTGGTACACATTCAAACTGTCAGCGCTGCAAAAGGGTATCTCCAGCCACTGCAAGGTCACTCACAATAAGTGGAGCATCATCACTTTTGGCTACATGAGCAGATATGACACTTAAGTTCATTATTTCCATTTGAATATTCACTGCTACTTATTTGTTCTGGTGTTTGGTCACTGCTTTATTCATTGTATTTGTTCATCACTGAGGTCCAGGCAAAGTTTTGGAGGAGGAATATCACACTAGATTTGTGTGAGAAGTCAGCTGATTTTCTTCAGAGAAATGCACTAAGGTTCTGTAGCATTTGTATCTTTCACTTGGGAGCAAGACCAATGAATATGTGCTCTAGCTGCTTGGACAGTTGACTTGAAGATAAGTGCAGTGGGTTTGAGAGTGTCCTTGCTCATTATCCATAAAGGAATGGTCTTTTTTGTGTGCTCTGGTTTTCAGGTCTCAGTAGTGGTGCAGATGATTCTGAGGAAGAGTTTGCACTACTGCAATAAAATGAACAGATTTGCAGAGATGTTTAGAGTGCCAGGAGAGATCTCTATTTATGGCTCTTTTAGTTAATCTTCAAAATTTGTCCTTTGTACAGTATTGAGGAATTTTCACAGAATCAAAAAGCAGGGTTCTTGAACTAAAACTAAAATAATAAAAAAACAGAGCTTTATTTTCATTTTTGTTGCATCCTCTCTTGCTGCTCCAAAGATTGGAGAGCCAATGAATAGCTCCCAAAAAACTACAGTGCTGAGTAAGAACCAGACAGTTTCATAACTGCTTGGGTGCTCTTCACATGCAGATGGTAGGTAAATTGCTTGGTTGGCAAGAGAGCAAGTGAGCTCTCAAACCTGCTAGTGTTTAATGAGAAAAAAAGGTTGTAGGTTATACTGAGAAGAGTATTTACACTGTAACTGTTAAGGTGGTGTATGCTGGCATTGTAGCAGTGCAGATCACAGCATGACAGATCTCAGGACAGATACTATCCAGCTCAGCTCCAGGAGAACACTCATTAGAAATATTGCTTCCAACACTCACCAAAATGCATGGACTAAACTACGCTACCAGACCCCCACACGGTATAAAATGATTACTTCAGTGTGGCCTTGTTATTTTATGCCAGCTGAGTACCCCTGACCCTAACATGGTCTTGCTTTTTCTTTGGATGCTCCAAGCAAAAACGTTAAATATAAGAGGCAAACAAAGGGCAAGGACAGAGAGTGTATTAAAAGTATAACTTCATTTCATATCTTTTGCTGATTCATTTTTGGAACATGTTAGGAAGCAGAAATATTTGAGTATTAGAGAGTACTAATGCAATGACCAGTTTTAAGTTAGATGAATAAAATCTTGTACCACAGTATTGTACATACGTCTGTTATTTTAATGTCTAAAAACAATCAAGAGAAGCTGAACTGAGCAGAAAAATGTTATATAATCTGCCATAACAGCAAAAGGTGATTTAAGTCTATTTACCTCACCAGACAAAAATCTTAGTAATGCATTATTTACTTTGCCTTATTCTTTTGCTTAAAACCAACCAACCAAAACACACCACACCACACCCCACAACCTAAACCCAAAACATTGTGCTCTGTGTTAACAGAATAGTTAAGTTGTTTAATTCTCCCCTTTTTCCTTTCTGCTATTCATGTGTTTTCTCCAGGATGTAAGGCCTTATGCAATTTGATAGTGTAACATCAGGAATGCCATAACAGCAGTTTTATTTTTATACTGGGGCAATTAAAAAAAAAATTGGTCTACTCACAGCAAATTTGGAGCCAGATCATCTATGCCAAAAGTAGCAATAACTGCAGTGTATAAGAGAAACTAGAATTGATTGTGTCTTCTCTGAAGCAGAGGACAGAAAATTGCTTATTTGTTATAAAAATCTGGTTTGTAGCAAGATTGTTGATCTGCACAAGAATTTTTATTGTTTCTAAATAACTTACTGGAGTCTGGAAAAGTCTTTACACCAGTTAGTAAATAAAGATAGAGGATTGAAAATCCCTTATGTAGTCAATGAAGTAAAAAACCCACATATTTGATATTCAAAAATACCTGTATCTGGAATGAACAGATCTGTTCTTTATTTTGTATTAGATGGTCATGAAGGAAACTAAAGAGAAAAAAATGTTTTCTATGCTTAATTTCCATATTCCTGAAAGAATATGTTGTTGATTATTTTAATGACATATTTACAATTTTTATCACATTGTTTTATTAAAAATATTTTATATTCATTTGGCCCAATATTTTCAAAGTTGAACAAGAATTTGGGATACCCAGTCAGACATATAATATATTGTCTGAAGTTAGGCTCTCAGAAATTGAAACATTTTTTAAACTTTGGCTCAAGAGTTCCTTTAAGCTGATTTTTATATCTCTCATATATATATTTTTATATATACCTCGCCGCACACACACACACACTTAATGGGAGGGCTTTATCTCCCTGGAATGTTACAAATGCTACCTCTGCTATTTTCTTAAAATTAAAAATTCAGTGACTAAAAGACCAGATCTTGCAGACTCTTAACAACATGAATAGCTTTTGCTCTTGAAAATAGTCATATTGGATTTTTGAAAATTTTGTAGATGCAAACTGTAACCCGCTACCATATTTTGAATCTAACCAGATATCTCCAATAGGATAGGATACCATGTCACTAGGGCATGGCATGAACTAATTACCGATGAAAGCAAAAGCTACATCATAAGAACCTATCCTTCAACCTGTTGCATTCAAGTTGATTTTTTCATCAGGTGTAGTCCCAGATACTCACAAAAATAGTTCCCTGCAGCATCAAAGCTTTTGTTATTAGGTTTAGCTATCATTTTTTGTTAGCTTTTAATTTTTTAATTCCTACTTGCTAGGCTTACTGTGTGTATCTTAAGTTTTATGATCTCTCAGGATGTTACAAGAGACAGCTACATAATAACAGTATAATAATTTGGGAAACAGATCTGCAATCTGCACTGAAATTTCATGTAGGTTTCCCTACACTGGAATTACAGGAACATTTAGTATGTATTAGTATTGACAAATATTGAGCAGCTATAGGCTTAAAACCATAAATTCAAATTTGATTCATTCATCCACACTGTAAAAGTCTTGTTTACCACTATTTTATCATTTATGCTCTTTGTTTTCATTTTATCTTTTATTCAGACAGTACAATGACATGCGTAGCTTGTAGTCCTTTAGTTTTTTCCTGTTTGTATTTAGTTCCACTTCTCTCTGTCCCAGACAAGAGTAATACTTGACTGTTACTAACCCTTCTGGGTTGAATTGTTTGATTAAAGTTTTGTCAAAAAAAACCCAAACAAACCTGATTAAAATCAGGCTTAGTGTGATTTTAAAAAATCTGAATAATTAGCATAAACAGTATCCCTGTAATGAGCTCCACTAACATTTTTGTGTTCTTTTCACAGTAGATTACTGTATACTTGCCTCTAATTATAGTAAATCCTATTACATTAATTTTTATTGTACTGTAATCTGATTAAAATAGTATAGCGTTAACAGTCATATACATTGTAATGAGAACAGCTTTCTTCCTGAAAGTGAAAAATGGTTTTCATATTTGTAGTTAAGTGTGCAAATATACAACTAGACATATGAAACAGTCCTCAACTAGGATTCTGAACAATTGCAATACATTCATGAAACATCCAGCTAGTCTTCAGGCTTTATATCTCATGGATGTGGAAACATTCCTATCATCATTTAATCAAAGATATTAATGAACGTAAATAAAGGTCTGAATTACTACTGATTTATAAAATGAGGCACATGTATAATTTTTGGCAGGAGAAGCTCCTTAAATTTTAGTAATACTCGCTCTCATTTTGATCTGTTTATCCTGATGTGTACAGCTACCATGCACAGAACTCACTATTCAACTAAAAAAAAAAGTAAAGGAAATGTAAGGAAGTAGTCTTTCTAGACAATTGAGTACAGTCTTATGAATTGGTCCTCCTTCCCAATTTTTCACAGTAGTTCTACAACACATCTACCACAACAGTTCAGGTATACATATTTTTTCTCAGCCTCTAATATTCTAAATTTTTGTTTTTCAGAATTCCACACCCTCGATTCAGGGAACCATCATTATCCCCTGCTTTTCACCATCTTCCCTTCTCTTTTAAATATTGTGTGCTTGGAGGCTTCCCCATCAGGCATAACATCTAAAAATGAAAGCTATTAGCAATTCTATATCCCAGAATGATAGCAAGCTCTGGTCACACCTCACCTCAGAGTTACATACTCTCACAGTTCTAAAAACACACAGTCAGCAAGACTAATTAATTAGATCTTTGTGTACTGAGATTGTGATGTGTTGCAGATAGCAATCTATTTCTTAGAATCTTTTCTGGGAAGTGATGTTACTTATGCTTCTTTTTCTTTTGCATCTCACATTGAAATTGTATGCTTGGTGATTTCTTCCCTCCAGTAGTTTTCTACATGAATAAGCCGTATCAGAGAGCACTAATGGAATTCATGCATATGCTTATTTTTTTCTACATTAAGCTTATTTTATCCTGTAAGAGGGTCACGCTTGTCAGGCATAATGTGATATTTGGATAATTTTGACTTAAGGTGTTTTTTCTTTTTTTTTTTTTTTTTTTAAGTGTAAAATCTTAGAATTACAAGTTTGCAAGAAATGGGTAAATGTAAAAGTACTGGATAGTGGCATTACAAGTCCACTTTGTTCTAGCCTGAATTCTTCACTTTAATAGTATTCTTATTTTTGCAGTAACCTAAAATTTCACAGTAATAGTATAAAGCAGCTCCACATCAGACCTGGTAGAACAGCACTAACACTATTGGTACAGGATGCCATTACTAAATAGCCCTGACTGTAGTGAAACAGGGATACTTGCTTGCAAGTTTCTTGTAAATATTTCAATTGCTTAATCTAGCAAACCCTTTCTTCTTGATAATCCATAGCCAAATAAAAGTTATTTATTCTGAGAAAACATGGTAAACATGTTTTCCTCCAAAGCAAAATTACTTACCTCTTTTTATTTTGGCAGCTCAAATGAATGACCAGGGTAAACTGTTTCAGAAAATGCAAGTTAGTTCTAAATGACTCTGTCAGTTTATTACCACATCCATTTAGATCCACAGTTTTCTGCCACTGGTCAAGCTAGCCTGTCATGAAGACACTTCAAAGAAATGTGAAAACTTCCCCTTCTGTAGATGGTCAATTGTGCAGTAAAGTGTGATAGGAAAATTCCTCCGAGTGTTTTTGTTTGTTTTTTTATGATGGTACTGTATGTATCTTTATAGATCTTCACATAACATGGAATTTATGGAAGAAACAGTAACAGAACAGAAAAAGACTTTGCATTATGAACAATAAATACACTAATGTGGGTATAGAAAAGCCCTAGGAGATCAGAAAAAGTCACAGAATTATGTATTGTAAATGCATAGATAGGAAACACACAAACACACAGACACTTTTTTCTTACTTTTGAGGAAGCAGAAAATAACCCCTGGAGTCACTGCATCTGACATACTTGTAGATTCTAAGGAACTCTTTTGCCTTTGACAGGTACCATCCCTTTCTTTTTCTTTCTGGAAAGAAAATGGGAGATGTATGAAGCTTACACATGACAGATTGAAATGGCAAGAAAGTCTGTTTCAGTAGCTTTCTTGCCTGAAGGATCTGCATTAATGCTCTTAGATAACATAAATCTTCATTAATATTATGATTATAATTGACTAACTGTACAAATTAACAGAATAAAATATTACTAAGAACTACTGCAGAAGAAGAATCCTGTTTAGTAAACAGGAAGATTTAGATTAAATTAGAGTAGAGATGGAGATCAGTCATCTAATGTCATGTTTTAATGTCAGTGTTGTGTTGTATCAGTCTCTGGAATGTTGCCACTTTACCAACTGAACTGTGTAATAAAAAGTTCTCAAATCATATTAAATACCACAGAAGCATAGAGTATGACGTGTATCAGGATTTTTTTTATCAATCGTTGGAATAAAAGCCAGCAAGGGGAACAGGTATATTACAGGAATAAACAAAATGTTATTTTTTCAGCATACCCAGCAGCACAGTATTGAGAACTACATGGAATGGGAAATATAATGTTATGAAAAGTCTCTGTTACATGCAGAGTAAAGCTAAAATTAAGACTATTCTAAAGTGCAAATAAAATATGCTATTTAATATGCCATAAAATCAGCAACAAGTTTATTTAATATTTGTTTTATTTCTAATACAATTTTGACAACCTAAAAATGAATGCAATTGAAGGCTTAAAATGTGTCATTAAGGCCTAGTCTACCCTCAAAAGTTGCTGATGCGGCCATTACAGTACTAATAAAGATGCTATTTATTCTGGTAACATTATTTTTTTCTTTTTGCCAGACAGTGTTGCTTATACAGGTTTGCTGAACAAAATAAGCTACATCAGCAAAAAAGAGTATTTTTGCTTGTTCACCAGCACAGCTATGCCAGTTAGAGGGGTGGTTTATTTTTCCTCACATTATTGCAGAAAAACAACATTATCTGACCTAACTTAAGCATAGCCACGAGTTTTAAAAGTGCATTTCTGTAATGTCTCCGAAGAGTCTTTTGAGTCAGACCTAAATTTCTCCTCCTCCTGTGAGCTCAGTCAAGACTGAGTGATGCAGGTGAGAGTTTGAAAAGGATGGCACCTAGTGACAACTGGCACTACAGGGACATGTGATGGGCTAATGATAAAGGAAAGCAAGATAAGGTTCTGCAATCCCTGTTCTAGTGACAGGCTTACTGAAATCAAATCTAAAATCAGCAGAAGTAGCTAATGCTATAAAATCTTGCTTTGTGCTACCAGGAATCTTATATATATTTTAACAGTATTAAGACTGAAAAAATGAGAGGCACAACTTAGGATGAAAATAGCTTTATGCCACAATTACACTTCCTTATTCTTAGCTGTTGATGGGAGTTCCCAATGTACAAGTGCCTCAGTGGCACCCTCTAAGTTGCAGCCAGTCAGTCTCCCACTGCTGACAATAGCCTACTCTCTACCTAAAAACACCAAGGCATGGGGCAAGATTAGATAACACACACTGGCATTAAACTCCACCTCCTCAGGGTCCATCCATCTATCTTCTAGATAACATCACTGTCCTAGTATAAACATACTATCATGAGTGGAGTTTGTGCCAACCACACATCCATTCAAGTGCAGCAGTCATACATAATATTGTAACTGTCTGAAAGAGCAGTCTGTTCTTCTGAGCCAAGAAGTGCATTATTAGTATGGTTCTGCTTGGTTTAACTATGAAACAACTATATTAACCTGAAGTCATCTAACAGGATTTAAATTGTTTCCAAGATGCATGCTAGGTTCAAAAAAATGTAAGCAGCTTTCAGCTTTCTGTAGTGAAGGAGAGTATATATCTTGTCAGACAGAATGAGTTTGCATTGAGAACAGCAAATATGACCAGACTGCCTCTCTTGCAGGGATATCTACTGCATAAATTTTGGACTTAGCTCAGCTAATGGGTCCACATAGGCCTCAGAGCTAACAGTGGGATGTCCGTATGCTTACCCTAATCTAGAAACTGCTGATTGACTCCTGTTAAAAATAGGCTGTTCATCTGAAAGGCAAGAAAGACAGGATCTTTTTACTTTTTCAGCTATATAAAACATGGGTGCTTAAAGTAAGATGTTCTGAAAGGCCATATATAATGGAGCAGCACTAAGAAGGAACAGGTATAAGAGAAACAGAAATAATGCCAATTCAAATTAGAGGATAAAATTTCTTCATTAATATCCATTTTTTGTCTCTGTAATGCACATCAAGAAGTTTGGAAGATGATATATAAAATGTACAAAACAAGTTAATTTGTTAGTACCAGATTGATAGAGTGTAATCATTGAAAACTATACAGATAAATCTGGACTAACTGTAATTATTTTGGAAATTCAAATAGATTTAGGAATTCCTACTGAATTAAGAATAGGAATGACATTACAGACTTTTAAAGAGGTTTATGAATAAAGATTTGAATATACAGCCAGGCTCCATTGTAAGTCTTTATGCAAGGCATTGCTAGTGCATTACTTAACTCTTTTGGATATAGATACTTAAAATAAATTTATGTCCCCAACCTGTTACTGTAAAAATGAAAAGCAGTGTTTTGGGACTCACTAATACAGAGTCCTTTTACAAGGTAAAGAACTCTGAAAGCTTACCTGCGTCTTCCAGGTTTATTAGCTTTCAAATAAACTATGCTTCCCTTCTATCCTTAGATCATTTTATCTACAAAAATTCTACGACTACAATCAGATTAAGACTAGATTTTTCTTTCAAGAATTTTTATATAAGAATAACATGTATTTTTCTAACTGACAGGTGTAACATTCAAATTGAAATGTGACATTGAAACTAATACAGTCTCATTCTTTTAGTCACCATTTCCCACCATTTCAAGGTGTAAATTATTTTCTTAATAGGATTGCACAAGTGTAAATGAATATTGCAATTACAATGTAGCTAGTGTTCTATTAATGATGGTAAGAATAAAATCCATCCCACACTTACTCTCTTATAGCTTGTGTGGGCAACAAGCGTTTTTTCAGTCAGGTAATGATGGCTAGATACACAGGAGGAGAAAGCAATGTGTTGGTTTTACAGTTTTGTTTTTAAGGCAAAGTAAGATCTCTACAGGTTTTCAAACCAATTTGATGTTCTGTCTATAGAACATATATACTTTCCAGTTAGTATACTACTAGCATTGTTTAAGTACAAAAATTAATTCCTCCTCTTTAACCTTCCTAATAATTTCAAGTTAACCATCCTTTGTTGCTTTTAATGCTTGATCTCTTCCAAAGACAAAGAACACATTAACAGTATCTTGAGAGCTGTAGATGTGCAGGCTTGTACTGGACATCAAGTTGGCATTTGAATTTTTAAGTCACTTGTGACACAGAATTTCAGGACATTTGTACACATCTCAGATTTCTTGGCTGAAAATGCAAAGCCATCCATCTCATTAACTACAGTAATACAACTATTATGTTTCTAATTAAAATCTGTTGTGCTTGTAAGTAATATATTTATCTTCTCTGCTTCTTGCATAATGAACAGGCCTAGGTAGAATGTAGCCTACTAGTCTTGAGGTACATATTACATATAAAAAAAGAAGAAAAATAATCACTGAAATGCTCATCTCTGAGCCATAAAGTGACAATGCTGTTCACAATATTTTTCCTAGCTGACAGTGCCACCTTAGGACCTCAACTCTGGGTAAGTATTACAATTCATACTATGTACATTACAGCATCTTAATGAAAAGTTGTCACTTCAGCGTGGATTTGTTTATATCTGCATTCTGCAAAATATCTACACACTTAAACAGGATATCCCTAGCCAAAGTATTTCCCACCACTATTGATCAATACGTCAGCTAAGCGCTACCCTTCACTTCAGGGATATTTGTGCTGAGGAGGGTCTCTGATCGTATTGAACCATGTTTTAGAATTAATTCCAAAAGCACTTGTCAAACGCCATGGTCTTCTGCCACTCTTAGTTCGGAGCTTGAGGAGGAAGACACAAAACAGATTAAAGCTGTAATGATAATTGTGTCACACCTAAGGCCATTACACAGTTATGTGTTCAGGTATTTTTGCTGAAGTATCCAGAAGGTGGGCACTCCTCTGAAAACATGTAATACTTTTAGTTTGACGTAATCACCATCTGATTTTTCAAACACACTTCAGTCGCTTTCCCCACATGGAAAAAAAAAAGGGGGGGGGGTGGGTGTTGTCTTTTCTTCCCCGTGGCCTCACTAGGCTTTTTAGAGGCGACTCCCCGTGCCCGCGCTGGGGGTGGTGCAGGGGGGAGTGCCGGGACGGGAGCTGCTCTTCAGCCGCCTCACACACCGCCTTTCCTGAGGGAGGCTTGGCGGGAAGCGCTGCTTCTGCTGCAGCGCTGTCCCGCCGGCTCGCCCGCCTCCGCACCTCACGTCACCTCACCTTCACCCTCGCCTCACTGTTACTTTCACCTTCACCTTCATCCTCAACTCACCTTTACTTTACCTTACCTCACCCCCACCCTCCTGCTGACCCTCCTGCTCACCTTCGCCCTCACCGCCTCCACAGGGCCGCCCTGGCAGCTGGTGAGGCGTTTGCCTCCGCAGCTCGGTTACCGCTAACCCACAACCGACCTTGTTAGCTGGGAGGAGGGGGAGCGAGATGATTAAAATAACATGGGGTTATTCTAGGCGATAATGGGATTAGAGGCGAGGCCAGCGAGGCGGCGGGGAGAGGGCACTGCTGCGCGACAGCAGGGCTGCAGCATGGCGCCCCTCTGATGGCGGGAGGGCAGAGCAGCAGCTGCGCCACATGGGCGGGGGCGGGATACCCCAGGTAATTGGGGAGCGGAGCGGGGCGGGAGCGCCCCCTTAGCCGGGAGGGGGCAGAGATGATGGGGAAGGCCCGCTTGCCCAGGGGGGAAGGGGAGGAGGAGCGGCCCCACCAGCTGCCTGGCCTGTGGGGCGAGGGGCAGAGGGGGAGGCGGAGGCCCAGGCCCCACAGAGGGCATAGCGAGGGGAGGAGGCGGTCGCCAGAGGGCAGCCCAGGTGAGCGGGAGGCAAAACGGGGGGCGAGCGGCCTGGTCAGGCAGGGGCAGGTGCGGGGAGCGTGGCAGGGCGCGGAGGAGGGGGAGCGCTGCAGCAAGGTGGAGGCGCGGCGGGGGAGAGGGAAGGCGCGGCAGCAAGTCGGGGGGAAGAGCGCGAGGTGTGGGGGGCTGAGAGAAAGAGAGTGCGACAGCGGGAGGAGGAGGAGAGGAGCGTGGGCCCGGGGGAGGGCAGAGCGCGGCGGGAGGCGGAGGAGAGCGTCAGCTGGAGCAGGGATAGCGGGAGCGCGGCGGGAGGCGGAGGAGGAGAGCGTCAGCTGGGGGCAGAGATAGAGGGAGTGCGGCAGGAGGAGGAGGAGAGCGTGAGCCGGGGGGGCAGAGAGAGAGGGAGCGCGGCGGAGGAGGAGGGGAAGAAGCGCGACGCAGGGACGGCAGATGCCTGGAAATAAAAATTTGATGATTGCATGCAGCGGCTGGAGAGACTCTGTCGGTGGCGGCGGCGGGGACGAGGCAGGGACAGGGGGGGCGACGGCAAAATGAAGTATCAGAAATACCTGACTGTCTTGCAGATGGCCATAGGGGTGACCGCCTCCAACAGGGGCAGTCTGATGCCCTTAAAGAGGAAGCTGTGGTGAGTAGGCACAAACGGGGCCGGGGGCGCTGCGCCTGGCCGAGCGCGGGCCGCGGCGGGACGGGCGGGCGGGGCGGCGGGGGGCTCCCCTCAGGCATGACCGCCGCGTGAGGGGCGCCGTGCAGAGACCCGGTCGGGGCGCAGGGCGAGAGCGGGCCTGCGGCTCCCGGCCGGCGTCTCTGGGGCAGAAAGTTCCCGGCGAATTCGCCGCCAGTCGTGTGGAAAACGCCGGGAGGCGGCGGCCGTGCGGTGGTGCCGGAGGAGCTGTCCGCGCCGCGCCTCGCCCGCCCGCCCGCTCTCGGGCCCGCTGGAGCACGCCCGGCTCGGCGCTTTCCGCGGCTGGAAGCATGGTTCCCGCTCATAATGACTCGCGGGTGCTACCGTACGCTTTCAGGGAGACCCACTGTCGGACGCTTGTCAGAGCACGGCAATGGCAGCTTCAGCGGAGGGGCGCGGGAGTAGCTCAAGCAGGGTCTGCCGCTTGCGTGACAGCCGAAGTGTTGCCTCCGTCTCTAGCGCATCCTCCTCCCCGCCCCGGGCTGTGCAGAAAGCTGGGGTCTGACTTTCCCAGCCCCTGCTTCTGCTGACAGGTGTATTTAAAAAATGGGAAAAGGGAGATAGAAGTCTAATAGGTTAGCGAGCGACAGAGGTAGTACTGTTCATATGTGACCATTTTTATTTAAAGCCTGCTTTTCCCCTGACTTACTTCCACTGTTTTTGTGCTTGCTGATTGTGTGCTGAACTGATTTTTCTGGATGAATCAACAATATATTATGAAAAATGTATTAAAGTATAATGGTGTAATGTGGGTGAGTAGGGCACTGACAAGCATATGGCACTGCAATACCCAGCCACTCATGGACTTGTCAGAGCCCACTGTTAGCTTGATTGAAGCAGTGGGATGTGTGTCATCATCAGGACACATTATAAGGAGAAAACCTGTGAACTTGTCAAATCAGATTTTCTGGAAGGAAAATATCAAGAACAAATTTGTACACTGAGAATTTCTCATCTATAAAAGACCAAGAGTAATATTTAGGTGGTAATGGTCATATGGCTTTCTTTCGCTGTATTTACATGTTCCTAGTGAAGGAAAGTGTCACAGAAGGCGTGATAGGTCATTTTATTTAAAAATAGGTAGTTCACAAATAGAAATAGTTTCATGTCAGCAGTTGTAACAAAAATGGGCCTTACATGAATTGTAGAATGTGGGTTTTTACTTTTTTTTTTTCTTTTTTTTCCACATTGTCAGCTAGCGTAGACAGTGTTAAGGAAATGTATCACTTGAAGAAACATAATGTGGAACTAGTAAGCTTTCTGTCTTTAATTCCAAATCTTGTTGTTCCTTGCAGATAAGAACACAATGTGTCAAATCTATTCATCCTAACTGTAATGTACAAAATCAAATGTAGTCGTAGACAAAAGTATGTTATCATACAGATAAGTTTTATTGCATTTAATCAAAGGTATTTATAGTGTATTCAGTGGCTTGATTTTGATTATGTAAGTTACATAAAGTATACCGTACCTATTTTATTCTCCCCAAATGCCACTCCTGTCTGTATGCAGCAGTGTATGTATTGGTGTGTTACTTCTTAAAATAAGTTTAATTATGGGTAATACAATGATAACAATTGTTCTATTTCATATTCTCTTTGTCTCCTTTGAAATGTTTTCTCTGCTGGCATGTTACAGTGAAGCTATCTATATTTGCATACTTTAAAAGTAAGTCTGAAAGGACCCAATTCAACTCCTACTTTGTCTTCAGTTGGAGTTAGATCGGCTCTGTATCGCCTAGTTTCATGGTGAGATTCTGTGCTTCTTGAGGTGTAGCAAAACAATATAGTGGAGCCCCACTAATACATACTATAAGCATTACATTTCATAACGTTTGTAACTTGACATCATGTTCCTGCAATGCAATGCTGTGCGAGGATTTAGTTGGCTAAGATTGTTAAGGAAAAATAAATATTTTTTTTTTTTTTAATTTGAGATGTATGAATTACTTGAGCATTTGAGAGCATGTCTCTGGGATATTCTTATTAAAAGGCGACATGCTATTATGTAGTCACATTTCCTCTGAGAACTTTAATAGCATTAGGCATTATCTGTATGGATAGAATTTATGCTTGTGGATGAAATGCTGTTTTCTGATGAATTTAGGGAAGTGCTTAAGGATACTCTGTCATGTTAATTTTTTCTTATCTGTGCGTAGTCTGTATGAAATAATGCATTAAGAAAATCTGAATATTAGAGAGAAGAGTATGTTGCTGTTACTAAAATAAATGCAATATTAGTGTATATTTCCAACACATAAAACAAAAGTGTATTCCAGTACTGTATCACTGGAAATCTCAAAAATACCTAAAGAAAATGTATAAATCAAGTCAGTCTATAACCAGGGGATACTTTTTAATCTCTTTTTATTTACTTATTTTTAAAAACTTACAACATTCTGTTTAACTGATCAGATTCATAAGCTTTTTGATGTGTTAATACATATTGTAAGTGGAAGCAAAGGCATAATTTACTAAAAAAGGGTTAAAATACTCATAATTTTGTTGGTGGAGATAATCCACCTGAATCCTACTGAAAGAAAATGAAAAAGGTACAGCAGTGTTTTATTTCTTTATAGAGCATCTGTCACTCCAATTTTCTCCCGCTTTCCCCCCAAAATGTAAGTCCTGTTCTGTGATGCATGAAAACAGAACTACAAATGAAAACAAAAAAGATGGACACTGATGTCTCATGATGGGTTAAGAATAAATTGGTATAAACTAACTGGGAATGAAACAGACAATTGAACAAACAGAAGGAAGCTATGCCACAGGCGTGCAGTGGGAAGTGGTGGAGCCAGGAACTTACTTGTGTTTAATGTGGAGCTTGATCGTTTTATGATGGGGATTTACTTGGGGAAGTAGAGTTTTGGTGATGGAGGAGTTTCGGTGATGGAGGAAGTTGCTGGAGTCCCAAACTGCTGATTCAGACCCTTTCCCGTGTTTGTGCAGCATTGTAATCTAATATGTAGGAACCTAAATGAGATGAGTAGGATGTTTTTAATTGTCTTGCTGGGGAGACACTATTTGGATACAAAACCCACCACCATAATGCTGCTAGTACAGGTAGAGTGCAGCAGGGACTAATGTTTGCTAAGGTGCTCAAGAAAAACTAACTATTGACCTGGGAGCACCTTAAAACAGTAAATTGACATAAATATTTACTGAAATCCCATTATGTGCAACCTGAATGCTTTTACAATAGGGAAATGCTAAATCTTATATTTAAGGCGAACTATACACAAGTAGACCATAATTTCTTGTCACATTGAATATTATCCTTCTCTGTTGCAAGGAGAAGGAGAAAGCAAAAACAAACAAACAGAAAAGGAACAGGATATTCTAGCAACTCTAATAATTCTCACTAATATTCCCTTCTGTTTCTTACAGCATTTGTCTCTACTTTGAAAGGCTTCCTCTGCTTTGGCTTACTCCCCTTATGCTCTCCTTGGTGCAAGGGAGTGCAGAATCATGAAATAAGACAGAAAGCTCAGTTAGTGATAAATTTTCATTGTGAAGAATATTATGGAAATGGCTGAGGCTATTCCGTATTTACTTTTCCTGCATCTTTTTAAGAATGATTGGTAGCTGTCTGAGGCAATCTAGGTTACAGAAAAGAATGTACATGCAATGCACTACCGAATTTGAATTTTGACAGGATCCAATTCCCCTGTTTGGTGCTATTGTTAAAAGAATGTGCCATATAGAAGCCTAGATGTTAAATGATAGCTGCTTCTTGTAAGGTATTGCATAGGCACATTTATTTTCCAGCATAGGAGTAAACTTACTTGAAATCACTGAAGAGTAACCAGCATGTCTGGAATTAAGCACCAATCTAAAAGCTTTGTTGACTCAGAGTCTTTGTATTCAGGCTGGGGCTTGGATATAGAAGTCCAGGCTTATAATGAAGGATGCCTGTTTTATCATTAGGACCATCCCTAGGGAGAAAAGTGCCATTGTTTGTTTATGTTCTAAGTAGGGTCATATTTAGAATAATCGAATAATGGAATATGTCACTTTATTATAGGAGAAGGAAAGCATCACAGATTGAACCTCTTGGGTGTCTCTACAGAACTATGTGGAAAAATACAGATGACCAGAATGGATTTTTGATTACTGGTTCCTGTTAATAGTTGTTCGAAATGGGGATAGCAATTTCAGTTTAGCCCACTGTAAGGATTTATTAATGTTGCAAAAGAATTAATACCTTTTTTTTTTTTTTCTGATGAAGGCAGGATACTGTGCTTAGAACTGAAGATATTTGCAGAGGTGCACAAGAATTTAGCATAGCAGCTGACTGTTCAGTGTTACTAGTAATTGTTTCAAATTTGCCCCCCCCCCCCCCCCCCCCCTTTTTTTTCCCTCCAAACATTAAGATTGAGCAACTACAACTGTTAGGCCTTTCAGTCTGGTCAGTGGGAGTAAGTTTCAGCTTTTCCACCCTTATGTTTGAGCCAGAAGGCATACTGATCACATTCAGCTGATGTCCTCACTTTTTGTAGTATTGAGGAGGCCTGTCTTCTAATGGGAGGACATATAATTGTGGAAATTTTATACATCTCTCAACTGAGATCTGTGTAACTACTGGAAGTGGAAGGTTCTAAGAAGTTTGACTTACATGTTGTGAAACCATTTATAATAATAATTTGCTAGAAGTACCTAAATGCTTTTTTTTTTAAGATAGGCAGACAACTTGCAGTATATGAAAAGTGTAATAATTATGTCACCATTATAAGTCTTGTTGAGGCTATAGAGTTGTCAAAAACTTGTCCTCTCTGCATTAACTCTAGCATTAATACTACACTTGGAAAACAAATACAGAAAATGTGTCATTTCAGGACTTGTTTTTTAAATATTCTGATGTTGTTTTTTATAATATGGTTCAGAACTATATCACTAAACAAGAAGAGAATTTTTTAAGTTCTGAAAAGATGTTTAATCTAACTGATCTGTCTAGAAAATAACATGACATTAGTTTTGTCATTTCAGGCAAAATTTAACTACAAAAAACATGTTAGGTAATATTGAAGGTTGTTATAAATAGTAATTATGTGCAAGTAGAATATAAATACAGTTTTTATTAATAAAAATGTTATGTTATATACATTGCATCTAATTATGTTATGTGTATTAAGTTGTTAGCCCTTGATGTGATGCTGCACCTTGAAGTCACTGTTGCGTAGTATTTTGTTAGGCTAGCATGTTTGTCAATAGAATACATATACTGAAAGTTTAAGGTTTTTGTTTATTTTACAAACTAGAGAAATAATTTAGAGTCACGGTTGTGTAATGTGATATATGATCAGGAACCAGTCAAGGTCAATGAGACTGTTGTAAGAATTGTGGATAATAAATAAGGGCCTTGGGCTCCAGGTGGGATTTAAAAAATGGTTCAATTTTACTTGACCAAAACTTCAAAAATGTAATGAATTGGAGTGCCTTAATTTAGGATTCCCGTGGTGATCTCCATTAGGAAGGTGTTATGTTTCCAGAATATTAAACGCATTCTCTGAACAGAAACAGCACATTTCAAACAAGTCATCTGGAATTGTTCACTGCCTTCAAAGATCTTGATGATATATTCTACTTTTTAAAGCTCTAGACTGTCTTGAACATATCATTCTTAGGCTTTGATTCAAGAGTACTTGCCTTGAAGTAGTTGATGAGCTGCAGACATTTTAAAATGGCTCTTACAAATCTTTCTGCTTTAACCTGTAATAATTCCTCTATACCCCTGATGCATATACTACAGCCAGTGACTTAGCAATTCACTTAGTAAATTTCTATTAATTAAGCAATACAAATAAAAGATGAAAGGAGATAATCAGATGTAGTAAATTTCATGAATAATTAATTTCTTTAAAGGTAAGGTTCAGATGCCAGAACGATAGAATATTGCATTATAGTTTCAGTATTCATTTAAAAAGAATAAACTGTTTCTCTGATTACATTGAACACTTTGAGAGCACAAAGCAAGATTCAAAAGTGAGAAGGATTTTAAAAAGCTGGTTTTCAGATTTTTGAATAATGTAGTTTTAAGTCAAACTCAAACACTTTGGACCTTGTCTCATGAATTTGGACTCACTGAAGCTGACACTCGTGTTTATCTTGCAACTTCATAGTCTTAACTTTTGACTTGTATTCCTTGTGGAAATTTCTAGTACTTGAAATAGTTCCTGTTGCAGTACTGCATGAGTGTTACTGGAAATGGATTCTTGAGAGTTTCATTGCTGCATCCAGCATTCTGAGAAGACAGGGTGAAATAGATCCAAGTCTGTCTCAGGTCTGTTACTGCTTTTCTTTGCTAAAACTGTAGGAGTAGCAGAGGCACTGGAGAAGCTGATATTTAATTTCTTCGCACTTGTCCCAAAGATTCTTCATCAACCATAGAGTCAAAACCCCATGATTCTGTAAACATGGATATCTTGCCTCATATCTTTCCTTTGGTGCACAATACAGTGCAAAGCTTCCAGATTCCCAGTAATGATATTGATTGGATTTTTCTTTGGTTGGTTAAATAATACTTTATTTTCTTGTAAGGACACCTGGAAATTAATGATTTTATAAAAGGACTGAAAGGAATCTTTCAATTGTGATATTTCTTCCCATAAATTTATATTTTGAAAGTTAAATGTGATTTTTAAAAGCATTTTGCTGAGTCTCAGAAGCTAACAAGTGATAGTCATAATTTATTCTCCAGCAGAATGAAATGATAGATGGATTCCGGAGGCAGTAAGTTCATTTTTTCAAGTGGCTTTAAAGAGTGGAGCTCTCAAGTGGAAGGGCCTTCAAAACGTATCATTAGTTTAGTTCTTTTTTAAAACTACATAACTTTGATTAGCCCGTTATTTTTACTTGTTTTTCTTTCACATAAGGTTTTTATTTTTATTTTTTTTTTAATAAAGGCTTCTCAGTATCAGAAAACATTAAAAGACTTGCAACTTAAAGGAATGCACATTTATAGGTAAGGCTTTTCAAACCTCATTCTGTGGTTTGAAACATAGTTCAAAATTAAAAAAAAGCCCAATGCAGCTTACAGCTGTTTAAAAAATTTTCTACTGAGTATAAGGAAGAAGTCTGATGTACCAAGCATTTAATTTGCTGGAGGTGCACGTGGAGATTTATTGACCCAAGTGATAAGTAATAAATAGGCAGCCCTCAAAGATTTTCTGGAGAGAGAATAAATACAGACCTCTAACTGTACTGGAACAGTGGATCTCTCTGTGGGCTCCATCAGCTGTATTTGTCATGGACTCAGAATATGTACAGTTATATACATTTGGATTAACTTTATCAGAGATGTTTGGAGAGCTCAGTAACAGAAGATACATTAATACAATAGAAATGTACTATCACTGTAAATGTCACTTTCTGTCTGTGGAACAAGAGTTGAGGCTGAGCAATTGTCTGTCTTTGGAAATTTGTCCTGGTAATTCTTTCAGACATTTTAGCAGGGAATCTGTGGCATTTTTGCAGTTTCTGTTCTGTGAACAAATGTTACTGTAGTAGCCAGGCATGTTTCTCAGAATTTAATCCATATATAATTATACCAAAAAATCTGGTGCAGTTTCAGCAGGAAGTTTATAATGTAATTAAGATGTCTGAATATTATAGTTATGTTTTCAGTTAGAAATTTTTATTTATCTTTGCAGTTAAAAGTTGGCAGTAAATTAACCCAAGTGGAAAAATCCCATCTAATACAAATTACTATATTGTCAAGAGAACTTACAGTAAGCTGTTTGCGTGTGTGTATGTGTGCATGTGTAAAAACCAAAAAACTCGGGCATCTGAAAACAAAATAATTGATTTGGTAATCGCAGTAATTCAAGAAAAATGAAGGGCTTTATCTTTATAAATTGAATAAGAGATTTGAAAAGATCTGTTTTCATTTTCAAGTTTGGTTATTGCAACTTTTTCTTCTCCCTAGCCTCCTACGAACACACATTTGGACCTTTTATCCTGAACAGGAAGCTGTGTAGACCTAGGAGTCTCACTAATCAAACAACTGTATTCAGCCTGTGGTTATTGTATTTTGTACTTTGAATTCTGTGTTTCAAGTGTTAACATGACCCACTATGCAATGTCCATTTTTGGTGATACCAGCATATGTATGAGACATCTCCACCTTTCTTTTTTGTAAAAACATTTATGTACATACCAAAGCCGTTAATTCTAAGTAAAAGAACCTAAAACACGTACTTAAATATTTTTCGTGAGAGGAATCTTAATGGTTACAGAGAAAAACACTGAGCTGCTGTCCAAAGTCTTGGGAAATGCAAAAAAGACAAATAATTATTTCTCATTTAAGCTTATTTTTGAAGTCTTTTATGGCTGCAGTTGAGAAATTATATGGTACAAGTGTAAATCTGCACATTAAGAATTTTACATTCTTAGGTGATTCTTGGTGAGCGTATTTGCTGGAATGCAGTTTTCCTTTTTCTGATGTGGTGTCAGACTGACTAGAGACTATTTTACATTTAAAATATTGACCTCACAAACCTTAATACATTTGGTTAATTGTTAACCCCACTTATTTCTACTCATTAGCAACTTCCAACATGTTCCTTGAAATATGGACTGCTTACTCAAAATATTTTATTTATGGACTCCCCTTAGGACTATGTGTAACTATAATGTGATGAAAGACCTTATAAGGTGTAGTTCCTTAATATGTTCCCCCTATAACTTTAACAAATCCTATTCATTTCATTATTGTTCATTGTTATTAATTGCTAGAATAGTTGAAGTACCATTAGCACTCAAACTGGAAAAGGTCAAAAGCCAAATACTGCCAGGCTCCTACTGATTTAACTGACAGCCATCAACGTGTATCACAGGACTCAGTTTTTCACTGAATTAATAGAGAAAAATACTCCTTTTAATTTTTCAGAAGCTAAATATATTTTTCTGTAATCTGTCTTTTTTTCTTACACTTCTCACTTTTGTACAAAAATTATGACTGATATATTTTTGACTAAATCTGCAAGCAGTGGTGGACTTGATGGGAGCTAGATTTCTGCATACTTTTGTGTCTTATTTTGGCACTGACTGATTGAAAACTAAAGCTTAGAGTGGCATTCCTTCTTTGTGTAGCATGGCAATGTTTTTTCCTTTGTAAATTTTTTACTTTAAGGAAATGTATTCAATGAAAACATATATTCTTTGTCTGATATGTGGCTCTTTTTGTTTGGCAGGGTAACTCCATCTTCTGAAAATCCCAATGGTGCTACCTGTAGTGTAAGTCAGGGAAAGCCGTCTTTAAGAAGAATAAAAGGGAGAATACACAGAAGCAAAAGTCTTGATAGCATTGATTTCTGTGAATTCACTGTAAGTACCGTATCTTTTACATTTATCCTATATGAAGTTATGAGAATCTTGCTAATAAAGCAGTTGTCCCTCTTGCGTTGGGTTTATCTTTATCAGAATTAGAAAAGGCATTGCGCTTAACGATGTTGTAATTGCAGTTCTACACTGCCAAATGTTAAGAACAGTGATGTTGCTTGTATAATTAGTGATGCATAACTGTGTTTTTGTTCATCAGCAACCATTAGATATAAATTTTGATGTCAGATTTTAATATTGGCACCTGCATAAGAGGAAGAAATTACCTGGAAATTGAGTAAATATGAAAAATTAAATACGTTTTCAAATTCTGTTTTTATATTTAGATTTTGGAAGTTGCATTTAAAGTAAAATAGATTATTTTTTACAAAAAACACAGAATTATTATAGTTGTATATGGCTATAATAGAGTACTAGAAAAAGAAATAGATGTTCCTAAAGGATGTGTGTGCTTATAGCACTTAAAAGTTATTGTCACAGATGATATCTTATTACAGTTAAGCAGTACTGGTATATACTTATTTTCTTATCTTTGGCTAGGGTGTATATATATTTGTCTTAGAGTTTCAGAAAGTTCAGTTTGATCATGGTTTCAAAGAATTTGTATAGGTGATACTTTAGAGATTTAGCTGAATTGTGAGAGAAAACTGGAATAGTTTTTTATACAACTTTCAATGCAGGAGGAGTTGTTTACATTCAAATAATGGAATAAAAGAAATTGTTAATATGAAAGACTATGGGACATAGGGGTAGATTTCCTGCTATTTATACTGTTTACAAAATATTAAATTAGTCCTAAACACAGTATGTTTTCAAAAAATCTTTACTGAAAAACTATTCAAAGCTACACTTCTCAACTAACTGGGGGGAATTCAGCCAAACCAAATTATATTCTGATAAATTAATATCATGTAGTTTTGAAATATTAAAATAATCTCAAAGAATATGTTAAATTATAAACCGGTTATTAAATATGAGAATGAAAGAGGTAGATAGGAAATACTTGCTGTCTTTAAAAGGTACATATCAATAGTGATGTGGAGATATTGTCTGGCATTACATGGTAATATAAACAATATAACTAAAATGTTCAATTTGGGGAAACATCTTTAAAGCAAAACAATGGCTTGAATATGTTGCATCATTCGGTGTGATGTTTTTTACAGATGATGCCAATGGCATAATTGGTATTTTTTTCTCAGGACTGTTTTGTTTCTAATTACGAAGTCTCGTAGTGCTGTCTTTGTGACAAAGAGATTGTTGTTTGCTGTTTAAGGGAGTAATGAAATTAGTAAGCAAGGATGAGAGATTCAGTGTATTGTGTGGTGTCTAGATACTTCTAGCAGTGTGGGTACTGCAAAGCCGGGTCCCATAGCTGGGCAAACATGTGCAGTGAGCCTGTGCTCAGTTCTGTGCTGTCAGTAACTCACACTGCCTAATTTAAAGCTAGTTTTGGTGTGTCTATGCAAACTGTTGTCACAGCAGTGATATTGATCTAATCATTACCTTACTGAAGGTTAAAAATTCCCTTAGGGAATGAGATTACTGAAACAATAATTTTAGCTTGTGCTATATGGGTCTTCATCTGTGTGGTCCCTATTAAGGAGTTTTATCTAAATCTATCTCTACTCTTGGGGCCTTCAAAGAAAAAGAGATTATAGCCAACGGTAAAAAGAATATCTTGCATGCAGTAGAACCTTTGCAAAGAGATTTGAGACAGATAATAATGGGGCATGTCTCTAGCATACAAATGTGTAGAGTATGTATATGTATAAATTCATACGTTAATAGCTAAGTATTGATAATTAGGATCAGGAAAGGAAGCTCCCTTTTTATTCTGAGGTCTCATGTTAAAGGGTGATACAAGTTTAAATAGCTAAGCACACAAATCAGAGTTATAAATATGGATTTTCTTGCTGCTACATAATTTAGAATCACACTGAAATATTTCTTGGTATTTTATAATGGTACTTTTATTGTTTTAAAATTACGATTAAAAATAGATCTAAAGAAATAATTGAGGAAATTAGTATGCCTAAGTCTTTCCAGAGTGCTCCCAGAACAGAATGTTTTTCATGTTAAGCGTCTTTTTCTAGTAAGAAAGCTCAGGCACTGGCAGATAGAATAAAATTGAAAATAAAAGATTTAGTAGAAGTGAGAAATTCTTTTACACAATGAGGGGAAACACCTTTGTAAAACTTCCTCTTTACAACTGTTGTATACTGCAGTATATCCATTTTACATACCACAAAGATGAAAAGTTTCGTATTTTAAATATGTGGATAACTTATATGCTGACAAACTCAAAGTAAATTGAGCGTCCAGTGAACTGTTGGTTTTCATCATGTAATGAGATTGAGATCCATATCCATTAATAATTCTGAATGTTACTGGATTTCACTTTAAGTAATGCCTATGTGCTTCCCAAACTGATCTTTTTTGTAAACCTTTTGTTCCCTATCACTAAGCAAATTCTTACTGAGGACAAATCCTAACAGCAGAAAGACATAAAAAATATGTTATGCTTTCTTTCATCCAAGTGTGAAGAAATGTGTTCCCAGTGGGAAAGTTCTATATCTCCATGCAATATGCACAAAATGAAAAAATTCAATACATGAAAATACTGTATTTACTACATTACTGTGACTTCATCTATGGTTGGGGGATAAGTTGCGGGAACCGCATTAAGCTGGGAGGTGCATTAAAAAATGGGGTTATTCTTTGCAAGGGAGGCGTTGACCAGTGAAGAGCCTATTGCTTGTGTAAAATTTCAGCAGAGGCCAAAGAGTGACTTGGAGGGAATACTGCGGACACCCTCAGAGGCTTGTCTGAGACATGATGCTGCCAAGTTTCTTGTTTACTACAGTTAATAAAATCTGAAGTTTGTGATATTAATGGCTTTTTGTTATACCTGTAGCTCTTAATATGGATGATATACCTAAGAATGCTAGAGAGATCTTTGCCTATAAAACCTCATTATTGGATGGCCTGCTGCTGCAATGACTTACTGCAAGTCTCAGGTATTTGTGAGAGACTGTCAAAGCACACAACTCCTGGTTGGTGCATTGCATACCTGTGTTACCATCCCGTAGCTGGCTCACACTGTAGTATCCTTAACATCCTTTTAGGAGGTATAAATTCTCCCTTCTTACAAGTGGTGGGAGTCTGCAGGGCTGCTGATGAAATCTGGGTTTTGTTTCTTAGTGATACCTTTGCTGTCTTAAGTGGATGATACTGGGGTTTGTAATAGTGATGCCTCTCATTACCATTTTGCTAAGACAGCAAGCGAGAAGGTAAAACAGTGAAATAATGTTAAGCCACAGGGTGATAGTACAGCAGCTCCCTTAAAATGTGTATCCATCTTCAACTTCTTTAATCCTTTTTCTTTTCTTTATCGTCTCCATGTATTAGTGCTACCACTTAGTCGGATTAGGACCTGTTCCCACAAACTAAGTAAAACCTGTTTTATTGCCCTTCAGTTCTTCTTTAAAGGAGTATCATCTTGCTATGCTTCCCCAGATACTAGCCCTTGAAATACTCAGCTTTAGTGGTACGTATAAAAAAAAAAAAAAATCTGTATTTTTTGTTTAATATTGGTAAATGGTTATCTGCAACCCAGAAATGTTGCAGAACTCGTACTCCACGTTGCAGAAAACTTGGGAGAAAAGAGGAAGAATAGGATTATCAGCTCTCAGAGAAAGATGTGGAATGCATACTACCTTGTAGAATGAGCTTGTTGTACTAATGTTCATTTCATGCATATTTTAATGTTTATTCACTGAAACAAACTCTGGCTTTGCACAAGCTACCCTGTATAGCAGTAGCACTTCTGAGTCCAATTCATCGACAGGGATTTTGTTGTACTAGGCATTGTGCAAACATGAAGTGTTTACCCTCAAGGACCTTACAGTCTATTTATAACAATAGGTAAGATGTGACTAACCTTTGATTCTTTATCTGCATATGGCTCTCAAGCTGTTCAAGTGCTGCACTGGTGCTAGGGCTTCTGAAGGTCACATTGGGATGCAGGTGCATTTTGGGACTGCCCTATGTGATAGAGCACTGGGGCTGCTGGGGAATAGTCATCCTCATTTGTGTGTAAACTACCTTGGGAGTCTATATGACAGCTCTGAGGTCTATGAATGGATCTTGTGGTTGCTGACCATATGACAGATTTTGTACATGGCTCATAGCATTACAAACATTGACCACCCCTACAATGCGTAGATGCAGAGAAATTGTTCCCTTCTTTCCCTGCGAGACAGTGATGATATTTTGTGGGAATGACGGCAAGGGAGACTTTGTTGAAGGCATTTATAAGGAGCTCGTCTTATGAACTTTTAACAGTGATGGAATGTCTAAGATATCTTCATTTTTAGTATTGTGACTCTTTGATTGGACTTGAGAAATTAGTAAAATCAGCATCTTGAAAACTATATGTTCGAAGGGATATGGACATAACACTTCCCTGCTAAGATCAGCCCTTGTGGAAGAAGGAGCTCTCCTCAGAAATCAGAGCACTGCAGTTATTTACAATATGAACAAGTCCGGTTCTGCATATTTTCTGGAGGCAGCTGGTGCTAGCCTGCTCTCAGTAAACAGGCAGACAGCAAGTTTTCAGTTAACCTACAGTCATAGTGAAGCAGATAATCTCCAGTGTACTTCTTGCATCAGGGTGGAATTCCAAGGAATAATTTTGCAAAATGTTATAGAAATACTGAGTCTTCCCCCTGCCCCTTTTCCATCCTTTTCTAGTCTTACCTTTTTCAGATGCATTGCTTTGTCTCTTCTCGCTATTTACTGACAATGAAGTGAATTTGGCTAGAATTGCTGTGTACTGCTGCTTTAGAGGTCAGTGGATGTCGGCATGCAAAATACAGAAGTAACACAGTAGGGCAGGGGATTACCCAAAAGAGGAGAAGAGAGACAACTAAGTACAAAGGGCAGTCTGAATAAAGCACTGTGGAATGCACGACAAAATAGAAGAGGCAACAAAGGAAGAGATAATCAGAAAGTGAGAATTAGCTAATGCATTATTGCCTTTTTTAGATAGGGGATGCACATGTTCACCTATAACATTAATTTTCAGTTCACTGTAGTAAGTGGTATGCCATTGAATGGGTATGATAGCTTGTATGCTTCCTTGCAAAGGAGATGTTGAAACTCTGTATTTCTCTCTGCGCTTGCCTGCTCTCATTAGCGGGATGGAGTGAGTGACCTCGCATGCTCTCTGTGGGGGATATGTGTGCGCCCAGCATGCTCTATCTGCAAGGAGGTGCATGTGCACCGGAATGCTCTGAGAGCAGCTGTGAGTGAGTGTCTGTACGTTATTCTGCTGTGGCTGTTGTTACTAGGAGTTTCACCTGCTTTATAATTTGTAGCAAAGTTTCAAGGCTATTTAGTGGCTTTAGTGATTAACTTTGATGGCTGTTTGTGATGACACCCTTATTTCACTTCCTCAGTCTCTTTGGTAGATTTTTAAAGTATGCGGCAGGCTGAAGAATCAATTTGTTGTTTGAAATGTCCTTACCAGTACATTGGGTAATTGTTGCTGTGATTAGCCCCACTCCCCCCAGTGAAAAAAATCTAGTGGTCGAACAGGATACTGTACTATACTGCTTAATTAGTTCATAGAGCATATTGCTGAGCAAGGCAATCTAGTCTGTACTGAAGAGCATGGATTTATTGCAGTTTCTATTTTATTTAATCTAACCCAAACTCATCTTCTCTTTCAGTCATCTTATAAATGGCTTCTGAGGTGGTAGATATGATTCTGTAGTTTGATTTTTTTTTTTTAATAAAATTGTTCTGGTTTTATACTTTCATTTGTCTTGATTTTCCTGCTGAGTATTTTAATTTGAATATGGGTCTGTAAAACTAGTAAAATTATAAATGAATAATAACACAAATTATATGTATGGGAGTTATTTCTTAGGATGGAGAAATAAGAACATTGACATTCTTTAAAAAGTCCTGCAGGTATTTTGATCATCTCTGTAGATGAGGAAGGAAGAATTCATTAGCACAGCTGGAGTCTTGTGGATGCCCGTAATTTGTTACTGTTCTGAGAAGTGTGCTTGTTATGCATCTGTTTCCGAGAATTAAATTCTCTATAGTAGCTTACACTTGCTTCACAATATTGTTGTTCTACTGTGACTCATTTACTATAATAATAATTTCATCTATTGATGGATATATGAACGTAGCACTGGCGTTTTACAGTAGAGCCAGCTTTGGCCAGTTTGTTCTACCTAAGATAGTTTAAATGCTAAAAAAAAATTTAATATTTGTTTTATTTAACAAATTAACACATTTTACAGTTAATGAAAGTACTTTACGTCTTTTGTATTTCATTAGTTGAGTACATAAAAAAATGCAGAAAAATACGTATTACTGGTTTTAACATATATAGTTAATAGTTTTAAATACAGAGAAATTTTTTTTGTAAAAAAAAAAAAAGATTTTAATTGGAACAACTTTTGAAATATAATACTGATGGAAAGAGAAAAAACTGCAGGCTTTTGATCCAAGATTACAACTCCTGTGGGAAAGAGGAGTATATTTTCAGCATTGTTTATTCTGTCATCTTGTTTAAATAAAAACCACAAATCCAAAGTTTTATGTAAGAACTATTCTAAATGTCAAGGCAAATTATTAAGTCTCAAGCATAATAATAGGTGAAGCTTATGCAGCCTTAAGATTAACGTAAGGATGTTAACCATAAATGAACAAGTAATTTCATTTGCTAAATTTTAAATTGTGATTGACCTTGATTTGTGTTTCTGAATTGATTCAGACTGATTGATTTGTTTCTGAATAAATTCAACACTCCAGTTTAAATCTACCAAGGATATTAACTCCATAATAGTCATTATACCAGTGAGTGGATTTACATTTAATTTTAATTAGAAATACATTTTTGAGTGAGTGTATTTTTTAGGTTATTTTTATTTCTTCTTAGAGTGGCATTATGAATTGTGGCAGATGGAGCTGTACTGAAATATTCTGTCATTTGTTCGTGTAATACCTGGTTGATTACTTCAACACCATCATACTTTACATATAATTGTGACTTGTCAAGTCTCTTGTTTCTTAACAAAACATCGAAAGATATGTAGGCCATTGTGTAGTTTGTGTTTAAATTATATAATATCATATCCCTTTTGTGTGGTTGTATAGGATGCTAGAGTAATGTATTCAGTCTCAGTATTACAGTGCACATGCAGTTACCTTCCAGTGAACTGAAGCCCCAGGCAGGATGAAGGTCCAATTGTTTGTCCTTCAACTAGCCCAGGGATCCAGGGAAGCAGAGAGATGATTGAGAATGACCACTATCTCTGTTTTTGAGGTACCTCTGTGAGCTCCTTTGAATGTCTTAATTTCTGAACTGGATTCTGTATGCATCCACATGATGATCAACGTTGTATTAAAAGGATTTGATGGGATGACTCAGGGAAGAGAATAACATTCATATAAGTATAAGCTTCTTTACGTAAATGCTAATCTAATTTTTTTTCTGAAAATCAAGGTTTCTTGATATAGATTAGATACCTTAACATTTTGTTAGGTATTACGTATTTATGTAGTAAATAATTGTTCCTGTCCAAAATAATTTTATGTGAGTGAATCAAAACTGGTTTTGAGTTTAAGTGCATTTATCTTTCACACCAGAAATTCTTCACTGGTTTATTTCTAGAGTAGAAGTTAAGATTATATTGCTCAATCTATTTTCCTGTTATTGATAGATTTTATTTGTTTGACCTTTCTCCACTGTTGTGCTCAGAGAGGCAGAGTGGTTATATATGAGGAAACAAAGACTGCAACAATTTCTGTAGCAGGCTCTCAGCCTTGTGCTTAAAAATAGCAAATAACAGGAGTGTCAGTATGAATGGCTTTTCAAATGTATCACTAGAATGTATATGCTGAGAATTCTAGTAGCATGTCTGTTTTAGTAATTTTATTAGGTTGTTAGTTTTTTGGTTTGTTTTTTTTCTTTTTGACTTTTGCCAATTTTTTGGCCTTACCAGTACTGTTTCCCCTTGGAAACTAGAATTTGTGAGTGTAACGGTCTTTAAAATTTGGTTTTTATTATTAAAAAAAAGTATGCATTGGTTTTGTTCGCAAAAGCTGCTTGGAATTTTCTGTCATGAAATACGTGTCTAAATGTGGGCACCATTGGCCAGTCTGCAAAGATATAATAATTTCATGGAAATAATAATGATCCTATAATGCAAGTACAGTCAGCCTCAGAATACAGTGTTTGGTGGTGGCAGAAATTTTTCTTGCTACTTTTTCCATTGAAAAAATGGAAATGTTTCCCATAACCTTCAGGCACTTAGTTTCTGTTACTGTCTCAGAAACAGGGTCCCTTGCCCGTGCCTGGCAATCCTGCAGGAACCCTTCTGGTTAAGGACGGGAATATTAGTATTTCCCACACTTAACTTTTTTGTGCACTGAAATGAGCAGAAGAATATTTTCTTCCTGAAATATGGGAATTGATCTCTCTGAAAAATCAGAGTATCTTCATAACTTAGGCACAAAGACAATAGCCACAGTTATAATTAAGGTCTTCAGGTTTTCAAGTTTTTAAGCAACAAGTCTTTCACTAAGTGGGATTCTCTTAAAGTGCCCATCTGTTGGTATTCTTACCAAGCAGCATTTCAGTCAGACAGGCCAGCTTGGTTTGGAGGTACTTTTGGAGTTTTCCAGAGGAACAGCTACAGATTTATTTGTAAACCATGCAGATGTAACGTTGTAAACAACAGAATGTCTGCAAATGTTGCAGTCAAACTCAGTTTTGTTTTGATAAGCCCAAAGATGCTCTTAGTCAAATAATAAGGGACAGGCAAGCTGAGCAAGATCTTGAAATCCATTTGGCCTCCTTAGAAGGTCTTTGAAAATATTTTTTTTCTTAAGTTACGATAGAAGAAATATTAATCAAAATATTCCGTAACTTAGATACCTCAGTCAAAATTGCTACCAGAACACTCTCAAAGTGGGTATTTCGCAGCACTGGGTTATATTTCTTCCTTTACAGTTTGAAGAAGGTCTTTTTAGTTACACAGAGAGATGAGAAGATAGTGTGAGTTCCTAAACAGCTGCAGAATACCTCTTTTTAAACTCAGCTATGCTCAAGGTTGTCTGCCACTATCCAGATGCTGTTGTGCATATCTGTCTATATAAATTATATAAAAATATAAATATACATGTATTGTATATGTACACACACATGCATGCACATTGCATTTAATATACAAAATTATACTGATTAGGGTCACTTTTTGTCGGCCTGTTCTCTACAGGAATTTTAGAGTTTTGTTGAGTAAACTCTGCCTGTCAAATGATACCATCTCTGCCAGTAGCAAGCATCTCCAAGAGCAGAGTCTGACCCTAAACAGGCAGTCCTTCAACAGCAGTTGTAAAATGTCATCGTCACCCTGTCAAGGTCTGCTTTTATCAACTTTTTTTCTTTGCTCTCTAGAAGTCCTGGTGGATGCTCAGGACAGTGTCACTTATCACTCAAGTAAAATATTGCTTTTTTAAACATTCTTCACCATTCCAAATAATTCTCCATTTAGCCTTTTCCCCATCTTTGTCATCTGAATGGCTAAGGAGTGTGCCCAGGCAGGGAACAAAGGAATTTGCCTTTAGCAGATGGTTTATTCTGAGAGGATGCACCAGTACTAATGTAGAAGAATTGACAGGATACTCTCAGCAGTCAAAAAAGATTTGGAAATATGGACTGTAGCATAAGGTTTTGCTGCAGTCACTGGAAAAATATTAAAAAGAAAGAAAATGTTGTTAAAATAATGGAAATATAATTCTGTGCATTGGAAGCTGAAAATGAAGTACATTCCACCCAACACTTAAGTCTTCAACCTAAATGCAGAATAAAATAAAAAAGATTGATTGTACGTACCTTGGAATTCAGACTGCATGAATTTGCAAAAATGTCATAGCAAACTTCTAGGAGAATGTTGGGGTTTTTAGTCCAAAGAGATTTTTTATTTTTGAAGTCTGGGGCTGTGAATGGAAAACAAATTGTTTATAAGCTGTGCTTAGACAGAAAAAAGAGTTAGAATGCATTAACAGAATAGGGCAGTTAGAGTGGTCTGGCTCATCATTCTTGCAGCAACAAACATACTTTTAGTTTGCAGAGATTCTGGTTTCTTTTGGCACAAATGTCCTTTTTGTCCTCTGGCACAGTTTTCCTTGATTTTTCAAAGAAATATTGGATGTTTGTTGCCCATCTATATCGAAGAAGAGCAGCTTGCTTCTCCCACTGGTATAATATGCCTTTGCTTATTGCTCTGCAGTATTCCGTGAGGGAGCATACAGGACTGGATAACCTCTAAAGAGCATCTGCCTTTGGATATTTGGCACTGTTATTAGCAATATACTATTGGGATCAGAGGCTCCTGTAATAAATTTAGCCGTCTTGGCTGCACTATCGCTATACTTATCTAGCACCCCTCAGAGCTAGAGAATTTGTTAAAGTACATATCCTATTCTCACTGTGGTGAATACCACTGCATGAATAGGAAGCAAATAAGAAGTGTTTGTATTTTTTGAAGATTTGACATTTAACTTTTGATATCTGCTGACTTCCTCCAGCTGTGTACAGTGTTGCCTTTCATTGCCCTTGAGGACAGCCTCGGGGAAGGGGGCTGAAAGGTTGTTAATGACAAAGAAGGGGAAAAATGAGCAAGGCGAAGATATGTTCTTGGAGCTGCCCAGATGTTCAGAAACCAGAGAGTGCTTTCTGAACCTGCTCTGAAGGTAAGTTAAGAATAGACAATTCTGAGCGATATGCTTTTCAGTGAGGTTTCTTCAGATAAAGGGAAAACAATAAAGTCACATCCTCCAATGTAACATGGAGATCATGCAACATAACCTAACTACAAACGCAGTTAATTTTCTCCCCCTCTTAGGAAGCCAGGGTATCTTATTCTTTGACCTGACTGACAAATGTAAATAAGATGATTGTGAATTCACATACATCAAAATTGGATGCTGCTTGAAGTGCCCAGACAGCACTTAAGCTGTACGTTTTTTAGGTGTATTTTTTACATGTGGACAGTAAAACACTGCTTTGTGAAATCATGATTCATTTACTCTAATGAGATAGGGATGTGACCTCTCAAATGAACAGTCCCTCAACAGCTGCATGAAAGCTTTCCATAATTTGTGACTGGATATGTAGTCTATATTCTTTTCTTCTTAAACACATGATCCCTGTGAAACTTGGTTGACCAAATAACCAAGTCAAACTTTGTTAATCTACCAGTGTTTGCATAACCAGAGAAATGCATGGCTTTTCCTTTCTCTATCTAGAAGGTAAGGTAGGGGTGGCCTGAATCAGGCTTTTTCATATTGCACCACCTTACTAAAAGATCTTTCCAGTAACTGCATGCACTATTTTCTCTGAGTTCACTGGCAATGGTTTTGGGTGGTATAACAAAATAAGCTTTGGATTCCTGGATGATTACTACCGAATCAAGTACTCACAAAGCAATAGCAATCCAGGGATGCAAGCACCCAGAGCTGACCTGCCTTCATTTCTCCACTTCATAGCTATTCTTCTGTACGTTCACAGGCAAACTAGAATGAGGTCAGACACTTGCCCAGTAAAGTGATGCATTAATCTGAAAGTCTTTTGCAGCCAGTACTTTGTAATCTCATATTTGCATTATTAATCTCCTCTCAAGTGTCTGTTAGTGTCTGTTTCATGGATTCAGATCTGCTGCCTGTGCATTCTGTGAGGGAGTCTTGGGGCTTTAAGATGAGTGCACAAAGAAATACAATTTGGGGTGGAAAACAGACGACTTTTTAGAATGAGTGCAAAACCAGGAAGATAATGGCTGAGTCAGGAGGATTTGTTGGACGTGATCCCAAACACCTAAAATTCCCTGACAGGAGCTTCAATTTTTTTCTCCTACCACTGCAAACTTTTCCATTTAAGATAGTACTTAGAATGGTGCCTTCACTCTCTGGAGTGCTCACAAAAGTGGTAACGTACAATTTGCAGTGTTATACATCTTCTGCTGATACATACTGTCTTGTGAAGATATACCGGTATGGGCAGCAATTGCAAAAGTTATCAGCAAAGCATTATAAGTAGCTCCTTGCCAGCAGAAATCTTTCTTACAAACTTTCTGCTGATAATCTGGGATTTTCAATGTGGAGATTGTGTTCTTTTCAGACCATACCTTTAAAAAAGATCTTTGATAAATTGATGGGACTAACACACTATGCAGGTTTGGGATGAGGCTTTAGGTATCCTTGACTAGATCATACTTCATGACTTCCAAAAAGATCAGCTGAAGATCTGCAGTTATATTTTTGTCCCTTAATGATTTTCCTTACTCAGGGGTTGCAGTGGCTTTTACATTAACGTTTGCACAGTTTGTCTTCTGTTTCTTGTTTTCATCTTCAGCTTTTGGTGGCTCTTATTATTTATATTACAGTAGCACCCTGTCTAATTTATATTAGGGCACCCTGTTAGCATCAGAGTTCCACTGCACCGGATGTTCTACAAACATAGAAGAAAATTCAATTCTCTAAGCATCAAATATGTCAAAATTTGTTAAAAAAAAAACCCAAACCAAAACAAACACTAGTGCAGATATATCAATTAAAATTAATAAGGTACAGATGGCTTATCACCATAGGGATAGTTTGGGTTCCACTAATTTTATCTGGAGCAAGGCACTGCATGTAACTCTGTTTGCTCTTCACTTTCATGCAGACATCCTAAAATATTAAATATTCAGCAAATTGAGCTGGATTTGTCCTGAAATCACTTTGTCATGGCCTGTAGTTACTCTGGTGTTAAAACATAGACACCTCTACTGCCTCTTCTGTGGCTACTCTATTTAAGTGGAAGTGGATGCTCAGTATCCCATCAATGGGGAAAACCCTGTATAAAGATATTAGAATGGAGCTCATTGAAATGAGGGGTTGTTGGCAGACCAGAATGAGCAGGGAAATATGGAATTGAACAAGACAAACATGCTGTAGGGGAACACATGGAAGGAAACTCAAAGGACAGTCTGGAATGTTTTCACCCAAAGGACAGTCTGGAATGTTTGTTTAAAGGCCATATGTTCTTAGTAGAAATATCGTTGAGGAAACACCTTGAGTGAAATAAAGTACATTTGAGAGGAAGAGGACCAAGAGTAATAGCTCTTTTTTTCTCTTTTTTCAAAAAGAAAATACTTTTAAAATTCTGACAATATTAGTTGTAATTTTGTTTATGATTCATAATGTGATATTAGAGGAGAGAGCATTCTATTTTAAGGTTATTGCAGGAATCCTAAGTCTCAGACAAACCAACTGTGTAATGGTGCAGAGAAAGCAAACAAATTTCAGCAGAACATCTGAGAATAGAAGTGGCCACCTCTTTAATGCAACTGTTCCTGGTTTCAGAGTGCAAAGAATTGTTCTCAGATAGTTCCTTGCTGATGAGGAACAAAATGACCAAGAGAAGAATGAGACCCATTAATTGATAGTTTTTATGCTCCCTGACTAATGAATGAGTCTGATCTTGGTAGTGCTTTAGGATGCCACCTAACTAAAGATGATAATTGCATCTAAACATTACCTGTGGAGATGCTCAACATTAATAAGAGTTGTCATCTTAGCAACTATTGTTGTTAGATATACTTGGGGGGGAAATAATTATTGTACCAGAAAAGTTTCTGGGGCCTTTCTGATTGAAGAGGTGTTAAGGAACATAGAGAAAAATACCAGCACGTATGTTGGAATTCTGCCAAAATTTACCTGGCATTGAGAGAAATGTGCTATGTAAACTGTCTTGTAGGCTAAAGTCAGAAGTGGGAAGTAATTACTGTGCTGCTTAAGAGTAGAAGCCTGAAGAAGCACAAAAATTCCAGAGCCTCAAGTCTAGTCAAGATTTCTCTGTGTGCCACCTTTCCTGCAGATGAATTCGATTATTTCTAATTGTACTGACAAGGAAGAACAATCTTTGCTTTATAGCACATCTGAAAATGATAAAATGATTGCAGGGATGTATACCTAACTGAAGGGGCTTTTAACCAAATGGCATGGAATCTAAAAACTAACAAAATCTTCCTCTTTGTTAACACAATGCATAGTCATTTTGGATAGTAATTTTTCATAGTCATTTTGGAAAAACACCAGTAGGGTGCATAGTTGGGCTGCACAGTGGTATGGTGTTGCCATTTACTGTAGCTTTAGTCCAACCTTTTTGATGTATGTGGTGTGGGTTGTTTAAGTTCTTCCTGGGGAAGATTTTCATTGATGCCCTCCCTCATTACTGGGAACAGCTTTAGAACTTGGTTATAGTATATACCAAAAGCTCAGATAAGGAAGGACAAAAAAATTGTCAGACCTGAAAAAATGTGAAAGGAACCCAAACCCTATGCCTTTTAAGTCACTTATGACTCACACTTTTGACTGACTGAATTTGGCAGCACTTGTGGTATTTTGGGTATATTTGTGGAAGCCCACAGCAGTGGGTTTTGTCATCTTTGTATTCAATAATTCAACACAGATTTTAGTCTTTTAAATCGTTAGAGTCCTTTTGAGATCTTTTCAGGAGTAAGAGTTGAATTACTTGAAAAGTATTATTAAATAGATCATGTAAAGAAAGTGTGATCTCCTTTGGAGGTTTTCTATCCTTTAATCAGGGGCAGAAAGCCTGGGAGCAGGGCCAGAAGTAAGGAGTTGGCAGGGACTGTGCCTCCTATAGATGAGGGAAGGCAATTTGGAAACCTGAGCAGACAAGGGGATGGAGGAGAATAAGCCAAAAAGAGGGTGTGCAGCTTTGAGGAGAAGGGGCAGAAGCAGTGGGAAGTAAGGCATACTGACAGCAGCTGCTTGACCAAACCAGACTGTACCATCTCTTTCACAGCTGGAGTCAACCTGCATCTGGTCTCAAAGTTGCAGTCACTTACCCTTGTCCTGTCCTTAGGGACAGCACTCTGCAGAGCTGTGTCCCCACATCATCATCTTGCTTCTGCCCCATCGCTAGCAGGTCCCTTGGGACAGGGTGGCAGGTGCACAGCCCTACAGCTGTCACCCTCAGCACTGGCGCTAGGAAGAGCCTGTCGCAAGCCTCTGACAAACCCTCTGCACTACTCTGGGCCCTTTATGTAACATAAGGGAGCTGGAAGAAACTGAGAATTTCAGCCTTGTTTTGGGTGAAGAATCATCATCTAATCTAGCTGCTAGGGCGAGTCAGCAGAAATAACTAAATATATGCAAGATTTTAAGTGTTTGTTATGAGGGTGAATCAGGTGCAAAGCTTGGCAGGGTCCAGGTACCTGAACCCCAGTAAACTGTTTTTATTAAATTAGAGTAAATTACGGAAATCAAAGATTTGACAAAGATCTTAGGGAAATTATTCTGACACTCGAAGGATGGACAACCATCTAAGTTCTGCAGCTTTTCTCCAAAAACTAGCCACTGAAATTTAGTTAGAAGTAAAGCTGTTTGAATATTGGCAGAGCAGTACCAGCAGTAGTATAGCTGCAGTTATTTCAAGTGCAGGTTATCTGTCCTGGGCCAATCTCTTGATATGAAGGTAAAGACTTTAAACACAATGCACAATTTTCTTCTTTTTGAAACATTCTTTTATTTACTCTGTAAATGTGCTAGATTAATTTTCAGTAAACAATTCCTTCATGACCCATAGAGACAGTTTCTGCAACTTGCTCACTCACACTTTGCTAGCTATGATTTTCAGTTTATACAGTTAATCAAACTAATGAACTTACAAAGCAAGTAAATAATATTATGTTGTAATTAAGCCCTCTTGACTTTGCTTTTCTACCTTTTTGGATGTTTGAGTATTTTTTCTTTAAAAGGCATGGAAGAAAATCCTATAACTGCTTTTAGAGAGCCATCCCAAGCTTACTGTCCTGCTAAGAACCACCAATATTGCAGTCTGTGAGGGATCATCTCAAGTAGGTAACAGAGCATATCATATCTGTTGTTGCTTTCATGACCTCCCATTGAAGGCAGTTGAGCCATACCCTATGATGCTACAGTAGTGGTGCATAATGGTTTATACACTAGACTACACTTTCTTGTTTCTTTTTTTGTTCCTTTTTTTTAACCATTCCACATTTCCAGACTAATCTTGTTACACTTTTAGTGACAAGAGAAACTTCAGAACTTTTGACCATTCCTTCACTGTGCAGCTTTCACAACTGCAATTAAGTGTCTAAATTAGGCTAGCCACCTTTTCACAACTGTGTGTAGGCTAAATTTAGATGTGATGTAAATGGTATTGCTATGTCAGTTTGAATGCAAGGAAGAAATGAAGTTTTAAGCAGGAAAAGCAGCTAGAAGAATTGATAAGACAAACTATATCTTATCTGATACCACCTGTAACTTTGCAGACTTACCTGCCTGTGTAAGAGAGGTTAACATTAAATAAGGCATACAGAGGTCACAAATATAGCGTAATGCTGAACTCTATAAAAATGTTTTCCTAAGAGAATGCTTTTACCACAAATCAATGCCAATGTGCATGATAGGAAATTTATTGTATCACAAATAATCTAGTCACAGAAAAGAAGTAGCATCTGAGAAATGAATAGAATTTGTTAGTATATGGCCAAGCATTTTCATTAAAAAAAGTAGGAATAGTTCCATGGGGCAGCCTACTGGAGTTCTCTTTGTAAGGGCTGCTTGCTTTTCTTCGCTCATACTGCTGCATTTTCTCCCATTCTCCAAATCTTGTGCTAATTAGCCTCCTACCTGCTTTTTCCCAATGCCAATTGTCACTGTCTCACACCACGTTCAGTGCTTGAATCCCCTTCCTTCTGTCTTGTGCTGGCTGAAATCCATCTCTCTGCATGCTAAATATGTTAGTTAATTTTCTCATACACTGAATTATATATAAACTTGTTTTATCTAATCACACATAGTGGTCATGTAGTTTCTTACATAATACATGTACTTTCATATATGTTCTGTAATAACACGGGAAAATTACCTTAAGGAGCTATATATCCAAATATATACTTCTCCATCATCCCTAGAAACTGAAAGCATCAATCACCCAGAAATGCATCCTGAAGCAGTCCATCCCTGGTTGCATCTCTGCTTTCCCTGTCCATTTTCAATGCAGTCATGATTTTCTCTTTGAAAATGGAGGAATGTGCAGGGAAGGGAAAACTGTAATGGTAGTAAGCAATGTGATAATATTGTAAGTTAGAACTGCTCTACTACAAAGTACATTGCAGTACAGAACAGTAGGAAGAATTTGTACAGAACACTACATTGCATTTGGGGTTACAATGTCTATGTAAGGGATCATTAGCAAATGACCACTTTGTCCCTAAGGAAAGCTACAATCTCTGCTAACTATTAAATACTCTATTTACATAGTCTTAATATCAATGATGATAGCAAATGATAACAAACATACTGATTACACTAGTACAACTTCCTGTCTGTGAGAACAACTAGAACCAGATGCTGGAGATGTTTCAAGTAAGCATAGGTATAAAAATCTTTCCCCTCAGTAACTCCATGTTGCTTTTATCTCACAAGAAATTAGCTTAGGCCTTAAGACAAAGTTTTAATATCTTTTTCAAAACTGTTGACAATGTTTGTGTATTCTTGAGATGCAAATATCTCATCTCTGTTGTATAAACAGAGAAGAGACAAAGTTTCTGCCCTGAAAACTTCCTCTGGCAATGAGTTCCGTAGTTTAACCAAGTTTTAAAAATGTTGTTCTCTTTATTTATTTTTTTTTTTAACTTTACTGGTTTTAGGAAGTTCAGATATTAAATCTTCTTTCTGGTAACCTAAGACAAAAAATCTAATCTTTGTACCCTTTGTGAGAACATACCAGTTTGTCCAGTTGCAGTCTTTTCTCTTTCTTTGTAGAAGATTTTTCTGTACAGTCTTGTGTCTTTCCTCTGGTTCTGCAGTTCCCTTTTTAGAAGGAATGGCACACAAATGTAGAATTCAGGTGAAGACCCATTATTGATTCCTTGAGGAAATTACAGTGTTTTCAGCACTATTCTCCATCCACTTCCCTGTGTATCTTCACATTGTGTTACCTTTTTTTTGGCACAATGAGCAGATGTTTCTGCTGAGCTTTCTACAGTTAAATCAATGGTCACAAAATGTATTTGGTTTGATACAATTCATTTAGAACTCTTGTGGGGTTTTTTTGTTTTGGTTTTTTTTTTAGTTTGCATTACTTGGTATTTTTGAGCATTAAGTTTTATTTATCTTTATGTTGCCTGTTCAGCTTGATCATTTAGGATTTCTGAAACTTTTCATGGCATTTTTGGTTCTGACTTGTCAGTTGGGTTATGCCATCTGCATATATTTTTAATTTACTACTCATTGTTATTCCTAGGAGATTTAGTCAGAAGTATGGAGCAATTCATTGCCATAGTGAACATCAACAATTTATTTTTATTCTTCACTTTATGGCCAGGTTTTAACCCAATATGATAATTTTATATTGGGCCAAAATGTGCATCACACGTTAAGGGCGAGTATTTAGCAAGAGATGTAAAACACTCGTATGCTACCTCAGCACAAGAAGATACCTCTGTGAAAAGCACAGGTTTCATAACAAGTTTTAATTATCTTGGCTAGCTTCAAGTTTTTTCATGTTTTAAAGGATTCCATTGTATATTCATTCAATATGCCAAGGAACAATATATTGCAATATTTTTTTATTTTGTTAGCACCCAGCAAACCTGTAACCCTGTGAATTCACTTTACAAACATAGGTGCATCCAGAAGCAAACTGAGGCATCTTGCTTAGTAAGGACATTTCACCATCTCATTGGCTTTATTTCAGCTGCTCTACCACTTACCGCCTTGCTTCAACAGGAAGAAAACTGCAAATAATAATATAAATGCAGAGTGAAATGAAAAAAAGCGTTAATTGAATGGAAATCCTTTAGTTCAATTTTGTCAATGCCTACTTCTAATCTTACTTTGCTATTTTTGTCTTTTTATTGCCATATAGTGTTCAGACCTCATTAGTGCTATCTTGCTTCACATTTAATGGCTTTTCTTTAAATCCATTAATACTCTAAAAGGGATTACCCTTTCTGATGTCCAAGAATCAGAAGGGAATCCTCAGAAAGTGGATTGTTACAATTTAAAAATCAGAGCATTGCCTCCACTAATACAAAATTTGAATTCTTGGTAATCATACCTCCTTCACAGATGTGAACAGAGGTGTGTTTGTTGAAAAGATCTGTCACGAGGTTAGAGAACAGAGAATTAAGCTTTTATGCATCTTTCCTTTTTCATCCTTGTCCTTTGGAACTTGCGTTTGTGGAGGTGTGTTCTCAGGCATTTGCAAAAGAGAATGCGGTAGGGTAACAGTATGGGTAACTAGATTTTCACAGATTTCTTAGGGTATACCACATCTGCAGGCGCAGCTCAGGGCTTAACGGTGCAGAGCACTACCATTTGGTTTGGTGGAAGGAATGTGGTATAGCCACAGTAAAGGTTCTCTTACCCTGAGTAGGTTCACAGGTTTGCTGATGCTTTCAAGTAGATCTAGCTTGAAACTTCTATTTATTCTGAATATATCTTTGATACAATCATAAAAGTAATAAGAAGATTGTCAGTTATTGTTTTAAATGGTAGGGTTACAGGAAATCCTTGAAACCTCCTACATTTTTGAAGATTCATGTTTTAATTGGGCCAGTTGGCTTTGCTTTCACCAACTTTTTGCAATGTGACAAGCAGCAGATAGTAGGACTGGGAAAGACCAGCAAATTTAGAAGCACAAAGCTGCTGACTTACAGTTACTGTTTACTAGCAGGAAGGGGTTTATCTCATTACTTTTTCCCTTGAGGTCTAAGCCCAGCCCACACACATACCAGAATATTTAAATATGTATAGAAACTATTTTCAAACCCTTTTGAATCAAGTTTTTTCTCACCCCAGCTGGCTTCACTTCTGTGTCTTGGCCTCTGTTGGGTTCCCATGTTGAACTTGTAATTCTTTCATTAGTGCTTCTTTAAGGAAAACTACAAAATCTGCTGACACACAGAATTTTGTCAGTTGTATGATTAAATCTTCTTTAAATGTTAAATTATGTTCCAGGTACATCATTCTTGGTATCACTTCAAGGCTTAAGTTCACATTGTATGCTGGAATGCATCAGAATGTTGTATAGCATGAGTCATGAAGAAACCTGCAGACTATCTTTGAAAAAATTATTTATACTGCATCTCTTATTCTGAACTGTAGATCTGAGAATGTTTTAAACAAGGTTGAATTGTCTAAAATCATTAATGAAAGAAAACCAGGGACCTAGAAGTAGAAGGTAAGAGTAATTTCTGTGACAAGTATTCAGAGGAACTTCTGAATATTCTCTGGAAATTTTTTAACCTTTGTCTTTTATCTCCATAGAATCTAAGGTTCCTGAAAACACTAGTGATTTCACCAAATAGATGTACTCCTCTTGGCTTTTGAGCCAAATCTGCTGCCTCTAGATTGAGAGTTATGCAACTGACTGGTGAAATTCATTTGACCAATTCTTTCTTACAAAAGAGTGGAAGGTGCAATAATAATTCTGTTTGGAACAGAAGCATGCTCAGGGTTAAGGATGTAGGTAGCTCATTGAAGTATGAGGTACCATCACAGATAAATACCATCTTCTTTGGAATCTTCTGTTTCAGAAAACAAAGTGTTTTCTTCCCTCACATTGAATTCTGTTTGATGTTTAGGACTGTAAAGATCTCCTTGATGTTTTGCAGAGAAGACAGAATGCGTAACATCATATGGTGATGGGAATGTAATAGTTACATAATCTTTCTGCCCTGATACATATTACCAAAACTGTTAACATTAAAGTTTAAATATTTGTGTTTGTTATTCATGTTTATACAACACTCCGTGGATACTACAGGGGTACCTTCCTGGTACATTTAGAGAACTGAAAGGAAGGGCAGCTTTAAAAATAGTAGGATGGGAGCACAGCTGGGTTGGATGGTGACCAAGCATCTCAGAAGCCCTTTCGTGACTCACTGTCACAGCTGTCTCGGAGCTCAGATTCCCGAGCAGCCACTCTGCAGGACAGCCACACTGCTGACCCTGTGATGTACCGGAGCTGACTCAAGCTACTTCACAACTATATGTAGCTCAAGAGCCACATGTTGGTCCCTCTGGCATAGATTGTTCAAGCTTATTATGTCTTATGGTTGTTGGATATGCTGTATGGTTTGTTATCCCACTATGTTACATAGGTATTGCAAGGCAAGAAGCATATCCCTGTGATAGCCCCTGTGAAAGAATTCATACGAGTATGAAATATAGATACTTCACATCTTTCTGAAAAACTCTTCATGTGTCACTTCGATTCTACAACAAAACTTGTTTTCTGAAGTTCAACTTCAACTCTTAATAGGCATTGAGCTTTTAGTGATGAATGCTGATTAACATGACTGACTTTCTGTGCAATTTGTTTCCGAACCAATTTTTTAAATTGGAATTTATTTTTTGTTCCTCTGCTATGTGTAAGGTATTAGACCTTTACTGTTTTTATTTTATATCATATTACACCTTTCTTCTTTCACTATAGCAGAACAATTAGTGTGAAAGCATGAATCTCATATTCCTTCTTCCTCCATTTAGTGCTTTGATTACATCATAGATTTTAGCATGTACAGAAGACACAAGCACTGAATACTTTTTTGACTGTGAATGTCTCTTTGCCTACTGCCATCACAATTGCTTCATGTGCACTTTTTTAGTTGATGCTAATTCTTACTGACCTTAATCCCTCTTCTGAAGAGAAATGCCTGTCGAACCTTGTAATACTGTCAAAAAGCATGAAGTTCAGAGAATCATAGCCTAGTGATGGAAAAGTCCTGTTAGGTCATCCAGTCTATCTCTTGCCAGCACAAGGTTCTCCACAGGGATACTCTGTAATGCGCTGCCTACTCGAGAATGGTCTGTAGTTCTTCAGCTGGAAACCCAGAGATTGATCCATTGTACACATAGATGTCCCGTTGCAACATTTCTCCTCTGTATTTGCTTAAACTTTGACCTGGAGACCATTCAGGTAATAACCGATTGTCAGTCCAGGGCACCTACATGTGCATGTGGCTGTGGTGTATCATATCCAAAAGGCATGAATGAATAGTGGCCAAATAACAAAATATTACCAATGTCTGAAGGGACACATGACTGAGCAGACTAGCATCCTATTTCTGCACTGGCAGGCGATTCTTGCCAAGAAGCTGAGTATCAGTGACTGCGTTTATTAGTTTAATAGTATGGCAGCTGTCTTCTCAAGTATCTCAGTGCTATATTGGGTAAAATTTTGAGCTTAGCAAAGCTGTGTATTTCTTTCAGGTTACCTGACCTATGGAGTAGTATGTAAAGCTGTACATCTTACAATAGAAAGTCATTTGTGATACTGGAGGATCTTAAGTAAATGATTACGGATTGATACTACTGAAAAGCTATCTTGCTGACAGTAGTCACAAGTGAACTCTATATATACATCTCAGAGTGTTTATTTAAAATAAATGTAATATAAAACTATTAAAAGTTGAGAGATTCTCAGGAGGAATTCTGGTTCACTTACATGGTCCTGGGGTGTAAGGCTTCTCATCTGCTACAGACTATGCTGAGCAGAGGCTGGGTTTTGGAGCTTTTAATTTTTAAGGCTTTTATATGTATATTTGTAATTATCTTATTTGAACTAATAAAGTGTTTCTCAAGGTGAAAAGAAGGTGAGAAGTAGATTTCTGCTTGTCAGCCTGAATGGTAAAACATGCTTGACATTTCAAAATCCCATATCCAAATTAGCAATGCAATCAGAAACAACCATTTGATTGCAGTCTTCAGATGTTACAATGGGTTTTCACAATAGTTGTCAAAGCAGGACTGGAATCCACTGTTGCTGCACCAAAGCAGAGTGTTTGATCACACGGTATGAACATGGTAGCACTTTTCTCTACAGTACAGAAAGCTAAAGTCCCTTTCAGTATTTCTCTAAGTTAAGCTGTGGCTCAATATCCAAGAGCTTGCCATCACTATTTCATGGTGAACAAAAAAAAGTTGGGCCCAGATGCTTTATGCCAGAGCAGAATCCCATAACTCTGATACAGGCTTTGGAGTTCAGTATATTCTTTGGGGCTGTAAGGAACAGTCTATCAGACCTCTCTGGCAGATTTCTAAACTGTACAGCCAGTTGTTATATGTTTAGTTTGTAAACTGTGTGTTGTAACTGTATACTAGCCAGTCATGTTGCAAGCTGTAAGGACAGTGGCTGCCTTGAATTACTATGCATACAATTAATCCTTAAAATAACTGTCTTTTCCAATGTAGGGAAAAGCTTTAAAGGGATACCTACAGTATAATTTTTTTCTGTAGTGGTTTGATGTAACTACTTAGTACAATATAGGAAAACTAGTCCTTTAAAAGCTTAGAATTTATGATAGAACATATAATGTGCCTTTTTTTAATTGTGTTTAGTCTCAAGGTGTGCATTTTCCTGTTACAAAAAAAGTAAATTTTAATATTTATGTACCAGATATTCTAAAAGTGAAAATAAAAAGTTCATTAAATTAAAAGTTAATTTAAATGTGCCAAAGGGAAAAATAGACAGCTGTGAAACTTTTTTTTCCTCCAAACATCTTCTGAGAAGACCATGTCTACCTTACTTTGTATCATCAAACTAATCTTTTGATGAGAACTACCTCTTATTAGGTTGTCCTTCAGGACTGAATTCTTTGAGTTGCTGAACGCAGATCAGCATAGCTCATAAACAGATTGTAAAAAGGTGATTCATACTAAAGATAAATTTTTAACTCTTTTTAAAGAAATGCCGGAGTAGAGACAACTATTGAAAATATCTCTTCGTAGATACATGATTAAATCTATGCAGTCCTCTTGTGAATTTTTGGGTGCATTGCACTATGTGAAGTATCAGTTCTATGATTATATCAATATGACAGGTTCTATTCATAAAATCTGTAATAAAATTGATATTTGAAGCTGAAATATAAACTTCCATATGGGGGAAAGTATCATGACATGCAGAGCTAAGAGCAGAATTGAGGCTAAGGGATGGTTTTGCAAATGTAAACTGCTATATCATAAGTATGGAAACTATGTATATGCAGAAATCTGGGGTTTCTTAAAATATTAACTTTATCTATATCATTCTCATCAGCTGAAGAAAAAGAAAGATTAGATGAAAAAATGTGCTTCAGTTTGAGCAGTTGTCATTGTTACAGAAAATTTTCTTTTTTTCTCCCAGCTAGGATTTGAATTTACTGTCCATGTGAAAAATGGTAAAAATGGATAGGGTTTTGAAGACTCAAGTCCTTAGTTTATTATGTACTCTTAAAACTTTGAGAGCAAAGTAGTTATTTGAAACAAAAATGTCATGTAACTTATGAAGTTAATGGAAGGTAAAAATTTTGACATTCCTTAAATTTTAATCCCTCTGTAGTGCATGTGATTTCATGTGATCTCTCACCCTCTGAGAAACTGCTTCATTATCTTGCATAACAGTTTGGCAGATCTCCATCTTTGCTCTGCTGAATAAAGGAACAGTGTTTCTACAGAAACAAGTTTGAGAATTTACAAGATGGAGAAGGAGCTCCAGGTTTAAAAACCAGTTCTTAAATAGTCACTTGTTAGAAGCCAAGCTTTTTTACTGTGGTCGTGTTGCTGTTAATATTATAATAGAGTTATTTTTGTAGGAGCTGAATTTTACAAAAAAAATCCGCAAAAAATTTATAGAAGCTGTTTTCGTTCCTAAAATAACAAGCTGGTTTTCCTCTGTCTTTAGAATCAACTCTTTTAATGTTGGTTTAATTATATTTTGTAGTTTTCAATTGGTAACTTCATTCTGGTCTCTTTTCTAACTTGTGCCAGTACAAACAGCATCAGAAGCAGATACCTGGTATCATGACAATTTTATTCTGTTGTAGAGTTACAGGTTTCTTTTTTACCCAAAGAAAGATACTGTTCATATTTTATAACCTAACCTCTGTTTCTACAGGGTTTTTTCCCTGCCCACAGTTAAATTTAGGGCATGGCATTTCTTGGGGAAAAAAATCTATATTTAAGACACACAAAAAATCTAGACCTATAAATTTCCTTTCAAAATTTGTCTTTCATGTACGAAGAATTCCCAGAGAGTGGCCGAACTCTTGTGGTTTCTCTTTGTAGGGGAGGAAGGCTGCACAAACTGACTCTGTGTGTCTCTTTGGTATGTGAGCAATCTGAGTGTGGTGTCCAGGGTGCAAAGAAGCTACACAGATTCACTGCCTGCAGATCACATGTAGAAGGTTGTACTGGGCTGTTGTTGGACTGAGAGGTCTGACAACATGTGTTGGAAAAATTCTGTGCAAGGGTCTGAAGCTTCCCATGGCATTGGAAATTTAGAAAGACCCTGAGAAAAATCATAAGGAAAGACACAATTTCTATTCAGCTGCTATTGGGATATGCAGATAGTGCTCTATACTTTGCTTACTGTTAGTTTTTTCTTCTACAGGGACAGATTTAGCCAAATACAGTTCAGAAGTTCAATTAATGTCCTGTTAGTGATAACTGTAATTCTTAAATGCCAGATTTTAAAGGAAGTGTGTCCAGTCTATGCAGCAACTCCAAACCTGTACTATGACTCCCGTTACTGTTGGGATCCAATCGTAACACTGGTAAAAAGAAGCTGCACATTCTTTAGGTCTGAAAAAAACAAGGCACTTGGCTAAAGATGGTTGTGTATGGGTGCATGCATCTATTAATGTGCGCGTGTATGCATGCATGGAAACTAGAGGTCACCTGGATTGGCTCAAAATGTCAACTCGAAAAATATTTATTTTACTAGTAAACAAATCAATAGCAATTGCTAAAGGTTTAATTAGATTAATAATTTACACTCATGTAATGCAATTGATTTAGTTATTGTGGATGCACTTGAAATAGTTTCAGCTGCACTTATATAGTTTTAATTTAATTTAATGAATTAATGGATGAATCTAATTCCTCAGTGTTATTGAAATTGATTTAAATGTGTCTACACTAAATTGGATATGAAAGTAGTTTAATTTAGAACACTACAGCAAAATAATTCACATGTACAGCTGTAGCTGATACTTCTGTGTAAACTGTCTTTGAAGTGGTGTAGTATCAATTCCAGTTACAGTACTTTTTCAAATTTAGTGCATGACCGAAGGAGTGGACAGCTTCTTTCATTCCACAGACATCCTACCCAAAACATTATCAAATAGTTTTAAAAAATAATCAGAGGCATTCCTATGCTGATTTGCTGTGTTCTGGTGTAGAAATTCTGGTCAAGATGTCAGTGCTGCACTGATGACTACAATCGTTCACTAAGGAGTCAATCCATTTGTCTGGAATAACTGTATTCACTATTGATCCAGTAAGTTTAGCCACCTGCATAGGCTTTTTGTTATCTGTGAAGTAATCAACACACAGAACACTCTTCAATTATTGCTGCATTAGCTGCTGAGTTGCCAATTCCATCTGCCTCTTGGGAATGGAAATTTAAATCTTGAGAGAAATTAAGAGATTTGTACTCCTAATTTAACACTTGATTCCTTTGTTCTGCTAGACTACCACAGTAAGTGAGTAGTTCCTACTATGAAATGCAGTAGAAATAAAAGGCAGTGAACTTTAGCACAAGAAGGTAGGGAGGAGGTTTGTCTCTGTCATGGGAAATGGAGAAACAAGCCCCCTTAATATGTGTGTGAGTAGCATATTTCTTTGTTACAGCAGAGATGAGCTTGCTTACAGTGCTGTTGATGAACTGGTGGTGTCCTTAGGATACCAAGGAAATTTCTGTTAAGTAACAGTATCTAAACTTGCCAACGTGCAAGTGATGTACTGGTAGTAAGACTGGTCTTTTAAACCAAGATAATTTGCCATTGGCTAAAAATAAAGTTTATAGATATGACAGAATGAGCCCTGGTGCAAAAACATGCCATTGGGACCCACAAAGGCTGTAAACATTTTATGATATATGCCAACTCCATTTAGATTTTATTTTTAAAAAAAGAGGGGACAAGTAGATGCAGAAGACTGATGTAATATTTGATTTACACTTTATGTAAAATAAGGGATTTTGTGATGAACATGTTTAAGGGCATATACTGCCCACTTTAAACAAATAGTTCTGACTACAGTCACGTTTAAAAGATAAGCCAAATTTGTCCTCCGAGAAAAGGTACATGGCTGTAAACAGTGAAACTAGAATTTAGCTTATGCATGTGTTACATATTAGTACAACTATAGAACCACTGAATGAAAATTTAAGACGTTTCAAAAATTGTGTGTTTATTTTATTTTGTGTCTGTTGAATCCAAGCATGTTTTTCCACGACAATATTTTTTCCCAAGTAAAATCACTAGGGAACAAGGTGCAGATAGTTTTGAAATGCACCCCATTTAGATGAGTTTGGGGTGAGGTATAAAGTGTGTTAAGCTAGTCAAGGAAGTAAACATACTGTATTATTGTTTGTTTTCAGCAGTGAAATATACCCCATGGAAAAGATTCTTTTATATTTGTGGGAGCAGTCAGACTAGTGCTTAGCAAGCTTTTCTACTTCTACTTTTGATCTACTTTTAATCATCCCACTTCTTATATTTACCACTAACGTACATGGATTGAAAAATTAAAATTATTGCCAAAAGGCAAGATGCCACCCTTAAAAGTAGCTTCTGTTGGATCTGTCAGTTGATAACTAAGTAATGCATGATTTTTTTTTTTCTAGGTAATTTGAGCTTATGAGGCAAAGATCTTGCTGATGGTGCGGCTGGTATCTTTTGTCTTATGACACTTTATCAACTAAAAGACTTCCTTCTTAATTTGACAGAGGTTGAGTGAAATATTCAGGCAGTGCAAGGCATGACATGTATATGGCATATTGAGGAAAAAGATTTTTTAAAAAGCAAGAAGATAATCAAGGGCTAAGAAAATATCTTTTTAAATGAGACAGTATGGAGAAACAGACTGTAAAATTAGATAGGTAATAAAATAATGCTCACAGCAATGACACTGAAACATTGAGAAGTGATTAAACAGACTAAAAAACTGAAAGACCCACTTTTCAAAAAGCAGCCCTGATCATAACTGCATGGGGAAAAGACAAGGAGTAAGTTAAAAGAAAGCATGGGAGAAAAAAGTGATCTTTCTTTATTGCACATTTGACTTCAGCTGAGCAGTGCAAAGTATCTCTTGAAAACATGCTAGAAAGTACTTCCTTGCAGCAAGCCTTTATCCATCTTAAATATACAAAACTGATAGAAATCCTATTTAAAAACAATTATGTAGAAGGCTGTCCTTAAGTAGAACCATTATGCAAACCAAGAAATACCACAGATTCCTGGCATTCTCATTCTGTTAGTACTGCAGTTAGTCATCTCCAAGCTTTGTTAAGGAGCGAGAGAAGCTGGGCAGGGCTGTGTTTCAATCTGTGATGCACTTGCAAGACTTCCTATATCAAGACAGCTGCATGTTAAAAAAATTTCTCCACCAGGAATGGCTCTTAGGATGGTGAAATTGTTGTTACCAGCCTGCCAAAATGAATCCTGGTGAGGAAAAGTAAACAAATCCAGTGAAAGTAGAAGGTGACTTTTTTGCTTTCCTTTTATTATTCCCACAGGGAAGGGTGGAGTCACAGGGAATAATAGTACATGTTTCCTTTAACATTTAGAGACAAGGTGATTCCACTAGCAGAGTAAATATCCTGTCTTCCATTAATGTCTTGCAGTTTATATTTCAGAGTGATTTCAGAAGTGGAAACTCTGCATTGAATTTTAAGTCATAGCATGTCTCTTTATGGTCTTTGTATAAGGGAATAAATAGCAGGGAGTTCAGTTACAAAAATTACTTTATAATCTTTAGATTCTGATTGAGATTTTTAATTTTGTTTGAAGTTTTAAAGCAAATTATAAAAGTGATGTGGCTTAATTTAATCACAGTTATAATCTCTAGACATCTTTGTAGAAATAAATAAGGCTTACCTGACATCTTTGAAATATAAAGGACCTGTCCACTTATTTATGCAGCTGACACCTAAGACCAGCTTCCATGACTATCAGTTTCACGTAACACTGCCAGTTTTGTATTTTGGTTTTCATTGTAATTGCATGCAGATAGTTTAATACCACCATGCCTACTGGCCTATGCCAAATTCCCTCTGTCAGTAAGATTCTGTGGGTATCATGGGTTTGAATCTTTAGTGTAAATATTTAGTGTAAATATTTGAATCTTTAGTGTAAAAATCAATTTCAAAGAAAATGCAAAGAGCCAAATTAAACTTCCATAAGTTTTGGCAGAACTTGAGGAGTCTTACAAGAGCGTTTGTTCAGTATCTGTAAGAATGACCTGGTGATATAGTCATGGTTCCACAGGCAAGTGGGAAAAACATGTTGTGCTAATAATGGTCACTTTCTTCCAGTCTGCTCAAAATATGTCTAAGATAGAAGAGGTCAAGCAAAATGTTTTACTGGTGTCTCTGCTTTTTTTTCCCCTCATTATTTTAATCTCTGGAGTAGAAGCACTATTTCAGCTTATAGACATCTCCCCACTGTTCTGTATTCACAGGAAAGAATAGAGGTTTTGAGAGATGTATTTGCTACTCCCACAATGATGGTCTAGGATGAAGTATTATGCTTTCCAATCTTATACAGAAAGCAGCATGCACGTTCCTGTCATATAAAACACAGCAGGTTATATATGTTAGGTAAACATGTTTAACATTTTCTAAAATTATATGCCTTTCTTTCAGCATGCTTACTTTTAAATGTAAAATGTAGGAGATGGGACTTCTGCACTCCTTATTTGATTTTTGGGAACCACTTCTTACATTATGTGGTTATTTCAGAGGAGATTTCAAAGTACCATGTCAGAAGAGTCCTACCATGCACTGCAGCTAGCTGAAAGAAAAATTAGCTAGGATCTGCAGCATTCTTTCAAAGCATTTTTCCTATGATTTATCTTTCAATTGATTGCTCCTCTTGTGGAATTCTATAGTTTTAATTGAGGAAGAATAAGAAATAATACCACTCTGTTCATATAGTGGCTCACTTGCTGAACAGTTGCAACATTTGGAGCCTTGCCAGTTGGTTTGCTACTGGTGGAAAAAGCTGTGATCTAGACTGTAGCATACTTTCTGAAAGTGACTTCATTACCTACCAGTCATCTTTATCTTGAGTCAAGATACCTACAGATGGAGAATACATAATCTTCTCCTTCAGCCCAAGTATCAGTAGCTCAAGAAAAACTACATCAAAATCTATGTTAGGTACAGAAATTGAGAAATCAAGCTCTCTTGCTGTTGGTATGAAACCAATTTGTTGTGTCGATAGTGAAGTCTTTCTTTGGAGACTGAAAATTACCTATATGTTAAGGAAGAACACTGCTGAAACTGAGTGGTACAGTGCCATCTAGCAGTTTCCAACTTAGTGGTGTTTACTGTTATTTGCAGTGGTAGCATTGAGAGACCTCAGCTGGTGATAGCATCTAATTGTGCAAAGAGCTCTAATTGTATGTATATATAGTAAGAGGCAGTTCCTGCCCTGAAGAGTTTATACAGTTACATATAAAAGATGGACAAAGCAAAGGAAGGAAATGTGCAAATAGTTGTCCGCGAGGGCAACGACAGAACTAGCAATGGCATCCATCCAGGATGCCACTGGACCTCCAGGCCAGTGCTCTGTACATTAAATGAAAGTGCCTTAGGAGAAGAAAAAGGAAAAAAAAAGTTGAAGGAGTAAACCTGCTCTTTTATTTTGAGAGGGTCAATACACAAAAATAGATTTTCCTAGCTGTTTCTTTTAGACAGCTTGAAGTAGACTGTCTCTGGCCTTCCAGATGCACCCCCTAGATTTAATTCCTGATGTGTCCTATGGAATATATGTGTGTCCTATGGAATATATATTAACATATTTTAAAAAAGCACTGTCCAGAGTGGACAGTGTTTGGATTGAGCTTTTCTGGAACATTAGAAAAATCCTCCAGATGGCAGAATAACTGCTTCAGTGTATATACAGTAGATGGGGATATAGTTTTATCTCTCACTACAAAACATTCCTCTTTGAATTGGTGTCTGATAGAGGAACTGATTTTTTTGAAAGCAATTTTGATTAGAGCCTGTGGGAAATTACACAGTTTAAGTAATATTTGCTTGTTATGTTCAGGGTGCTGACTGAGTACCTTGCCTTTGATCTATTCTTAAATAACTAAAAGTCAGAATCAAACTTATTTATATGTGGAGTGGTTTAAAAGATTTCATTAACAGTACAAAGAAGGTGGATATACTAGGAGTATGTGGGATGTTTCCAGGTCAAGTTTCACATTCCATTTATTACTGCCCGGCACAGCAATAGTGGTAGGAAAGCTTCAAAATTAGACAGAACATGAAGCAAATTCTGTTTTGACACTTCTCTTTTACTTAGTGCACTGTAATTGTTAAAGAAAATTAACGCTCCCCTCCCTTCAGAAATCTCCCTTGCTTAATGACTCTTCAATAAATTTGTGTGGAATCATAAATTTGATACAGAATTTGTCATGTATACCATCTTCATATGTTTTGAGTCTTCTTGTGCCTAGCATCTATCTCAGCTTCTTCAAGACACAGCTCTGGAGAATGCATAACCTCTTTGTATTTTCAGGATTTCTTATGCATTAGCCAGTAATACAGACTTAAATTTCAGTAGAAAAGGTCATATCATGAAATTATTAAATATATTTCAAATGTCTTCTAATACAATTTTGCTGCTGGAAGCAGCAGAAATAAAAGAGAATTGTGTAACTCTCCAAGTCCTTACAGATCATCAGCATATATGCAGCAGGTAAGTGGTAGTCCATCTGCCACAGAATGAGGGTATCGATGCCATTTTGGCATCTTCCTTTTGGCTTCTTCATTTGTGGAGAGGCAGCAGATAGATGGATGCATCCCTCCACTATTGCTTCTGAGTCCTGCATGATGGTAAATGATATCTAAAACAGCATTTTGATAAATAAAACATTAAATACTCTTGAAAGATGCTTGTCCAGAGTCCTCCCTTGCTTAAGTACAGGATTTGCTTTGAGAGACATTTTGACACATCTGGATGCACAGCATGTTAGCTGAAGGCAAACAGACATTGCAGTGATAAGGGACAGCTGGGTCCTGCTGGCTCAGCACACTGGAGGCTTGCACTAAAATGCTGACACTACATAGTGACCACAGGTCCCAGGTGATCACTCCATTGCCTGTGACATTAGAAATCAGTGAAAGTTGGCTGAGAAATCATTCATGCAAACTCAGAGAGAGAGAAAGCAAAAGAGAAACCACAGCTGACTCTCTGGAGAAGAGGCAAATTGTTAAGTTTCTCCGTTATGGAAGTTCTGGCCAGTTCATTCCATTCCTCAAGTAAAGTTAGAGGTAAGTTCACATTCGGGTATATACATTCTGTCAATCACTATGCCCTGACATCAAGAAATATGAAAAAATACACAATAAATTTTATTTAAATTCACATAACCTGTATAAATGCATAGGACTTTTTTCATATTAGCTCTCATTCTCTCTATCCATTTTTATCTTTTTGCTGATTCCAGGGGGATCAGCAAAAGGAGGGGAAGAAACACAAACTTCCATGTGGCTTATAGCAGTTATTTATCATCTCAGTATGCAAACACCTTCAGTGTTTTTTTTCATTGGTAGAAAGAAAAATTTGGAAAGCTTGAGCAACTCAAGTCTTTATATAAATTTGTTTTGCTTTACCATAGGTTTTATGGTTTGGCAAGTAAAAGTTGAAATAGGTGCAGAAAGGAAGAAATGTTCATAAATATCTTTTAGGTTAATGGCATATTACATTTAGTTAGAGCACTAAAGCAATTCCAGAGGGTTTTTATTTGTTCAGAATTCTAAGCATAGAGTTAGGCCCTGGGACCTCATGCTTGTAAATAGTTTGCAAACCAACAGTAAATATGATTGAAAAGCATTAATTCCTGCACTAATTTCAAGAGGGCATGTATGGTTGCTCAAAATATCAACAAAAATGTTGTTAAAATGAGAAATCATGTTCTGAGACAAACACTTTTCTCTGTTATATATCTGGACCACAATAGGTAAAGCATGTACAAATTGAAGTTTGCCCTTAGCATTTTTTAATGTTTAATCTGAATTACATGCCTTATCTGCCAAAATACTGTTTTAACAATTCAAAATTAAAAGCTCTGAAGTGCAGTTCTCTTGAAAAAATAAGAGTTTGCCACAGGAAGGCTGTTAATGTGTGCTGCTTGCTACAGAGAGGTGCTACGATGGGGGGAAAAAAATCACTATACCCACTGATTTGGCAAAACAGTTAAAAAAGTATTGTCTTTTATTACACTGTGCTTTAGCAAGAGAAATCTACAGTATATAATATCTCAAAATTAAAATTAGAACTCATTAAATAGTACATAGTTAAAAAAATTAAAAACCAGTGACAGTATACTGTTTCTTTTGCAATTTGTTTGTAGAAATGGCATTGAATGCTGGACATGCTATATTAATATTAAGTATTTGATATATTGCTATGTAAATAAGAAATGGAAATTTCCATATCTGTCAATATTTGGGAGTTATAAATAGAGATACTTGCAAAGAAAACAGGAAAAACCTTTTAAGCTATTTTGAAATGTATTTGCTTAGAAAAATATTGTTGTAGATGCAGAACAGGAGAGTTAATTATTCTGCTTGGATTTCTTGAGTATTTATTTTAAGGCTTAAATTTAAAATGTAAAAGGCAGACCTTTCTGTTGTTATATGGATTTTAACTTGGCTTTAGTCATCACCACGAGCACAGATGACAGACGCAGAGAGGGCTGCAGGATTTTAGCGAAGAATAAAAGGCTGTTCAGAACAGGAGGGGAATGAGTTAAACTGTGTTTAGGTAAGTTGGATATATTCCAGTTGGCAGTTCCTGATGGAATTAATCCTAGACTACTTACGGAAGTAGCTGGAGCAATCTCTGAAGCATTAGCAATTATCTTTGAAAACCCATGGAGGATGAGGGGGAGAGGTCCCAGTGGTCTGGAGATGCACATAATACAGTGTGTCTCTTTGAACAGGAGAAAAAGAAGAGCTAAGGAATCATAGACAAAGGAGCTTCACTAGTATCAGCAAGATAGTAGACCAAATTGTTTAACAACCAGTTTATAGCATCTTGAGGATAGTAAGGTGGTAAAAACATTGAATGTACCTTTGTGATGTACAAATTATATCAAGCCAAGTTCCTTGCTTTTTTCAATAGTTAAGTAGCCTGGTAGGTGAGGCAAAGTCAAAGTGGTGTTAATATCTGACTTTAGCAAGGCTTTGAACACAACTCCATATAACATTCTGATTAGCAATCTAATGAGGTAAAAATAGAAATCCACTGTAAAAGTGTTCAACATGCTCAGTATACTATTAGTGGTTTGCTGTCAGAAACGGTAGCCAGTTCAGATGGGGTTCAGCAAGTGTTCATCCTTCCATCCCTATAAGGACAGTTTTCATGCATAGTTTGTATAAGGGAGTAGAGAGTATGTTTATAAAATATCTGGATGATAAAAACCTGAAGCTGCTTCTAAATCCTTTGAGGGGCAGGTTGGAATTTGGAATGATCTTGATTAATTGAAGAAATGGTCTGAGATCAAGAAGACATAATTCAGTAAATTCAAAAGCAGACGAAGAAGAAATCAGATGAAAACATAAAATGAGGAATAACTGGTTGGCAGCAATAATACAGAGGATGAATGGGGAATTGTGGAGGGCCACAAACTGAATATGTCAACACTGTGATGCTGTTTCAAAAAAAGCAAACGTTGTTCTGAAATATAGGATTGCCAATATCAGATGTATTAGTGAGACCCCCTCTGAGGCCAAGGAGTAATTTATTTGCTTTTTGGCTCTGCCCTTAGGAAGAAAACAGATAACTTAATGTACAGAAGAGAGCAGCAAATAAGGTATGTTTAGAAAAATTTGCCAAATGGGGTTTGCTAACCTAGAAAAGGGAAGAAAAGAAAAAACATCAGTTTTCAAATAGGTAAAAAGTTGTTGAAACATAAACAGCAACCATTGTTCTCCAGGACCACTGGCTGTAGGATCAGAGATATAAAGTGCTTTGCAGCAAAAGCGACAGACACAGGTCAGTGCAAAATCCATCAATCCATCATTTTGTCTTCAGTCCCCTTCCTCTCACATTTAAGCCAAGTCAAGAACCGTGGTTTGTGCTGAGGTACACGCGCACAGACTGTGGTCTGGAGATTTTTGAAAACAAGCCTGAAAAACACCTGTAGGAGATTTAGTTATATTTATCTTGACTCACTGGGGGAGAATGGGCTAAATCATACAGAACGTTTTAATGAGCTAAGGGCTGGATTTTGCTCTACAGCCTTACTTGATTTTTACTGTACAGTCTTGCCAGATCATTTGCTGTGATCTGGTAAGGGATGTGTGGCCCCAGCAAAGGTGATGGTGGGGAGGGCAGCACTTCCAGTACAATTCCTGTGACTCACACCTTGCTCCTAATGACTCCTTGGGAAAAAGGAATGGACCTTGGCCTGGGTGAATCATCCTTCAGGCTGTCAATGAAGCCCTACTGGGCTAGATGATCTCTTGATGTCTCTTAGAGCCTCTAATTCTGTGATTCTCTGATTATTTAAATGTCATTTTCCATGGTCAGACTTACAGGCTAAAACAGCAAGTTCTATTTAGACTTTTCACTTCATGGTTCATTGACTAAAAGAACCGTTCTGGTCTGTTGGTTTACTGTGGGTGAGAAACATGTAGCTAATCAGTACTTGGTAGGGGAAAAAAATATTTCTTCAGGTTAATATTTTTTCATTTGTGTGTTCATATGTTTCCCTAAAACAGAAAAAATATTTTTAAACTTGGAGAAGTTTAGAATAAAAATAAAATTATGTTTAAATAGTGATACAGTTGATGAGGTTAAAAGTATGTGAAATATGAATCTGTATGGTAAGCTAATTAAATCTCTTACATGTTTTCCATATTATTAAAAAAACCCAAATGATGCATCTTAAGGCAAATTGTGACTGTATTCAATAATTTTTAATGGTTTACTTACAATAATGTCTAAAATTAGTGTTTCACTAAAAACACTTAACAGGCTGTTACATACAGAAAGGTGTCACTTATGAGCTGGACTCTCTAATCATCCTGAGTGTTCAGCTTCTCTCATGCTAGTTCGGTACTAGAGGGACTAGTTACTCAGCTGGTGTAGCCTGGTGAGGGTCTTCCTACATCAAAACAGATGCACTGATTTAGACTGTTTGAGAATCTTTGGTGTGACCTGTAATAGGTGCCTTGAGTTCCTGCAGTAAGCTTTTGGTAACAGCTAAACACATTTTAATTCCTCAGGACCAATCTACATGGGTTAGCTGCATTCCTTTATGTTCAGAATCCAAGCAGATGTATAGGGCAAGCTTATCTTTGGTTGCTGGTTTTTTGAGTATCCTGGACTGAAGTATGTGAGTTGAACTCCCTCATGTGAATGATGCAAGTATCATGAATTCCCTCTCTAGTTATAGAAAGATTCCTTGTTACCATAGTGGCAAGCAGCTATTTCAAGCAAGGAGTAGAAATCTTTTCCTAAAAGTGACATTAAAGCATTTTTTATCGCCTACTGTTTTACAGTAAACAAGATGATAGGATGCTTGTATTCAAACTTCCAGCCTAGAATATTTTGAGGAGAGGGAGAACATCATTAGAGGTCACAGGCTGAGAAATTGGGTGATGCTCTTAGTGAATGACTGCATTAGAGTACATGAAAATACTGCGTCTCTCTGGGGTAGTGTGCTTTCCTCAGTCATGTACTATTTAAAGTAAAAGGGCTTTTAGTTTAGTGTAGGCAGAGCAATTAGGATTCCCCTAGGGGGAGGTATATAATTATTCTGGAAAATAAGAAGCATCATCAAGAAGTTTCTTAACATGCTCAGCTAATTTTCTCAGTGTTGAGAGAATTTTCCAGTTTTTGTTGTGTGTTCTTTAATACCAGGTGTTTCTGGTTCCTATCTCAAGTATTCTTCTAAGGGGACAAAAATCCTACAGAAATGAAGACAATGTCTTACAAGATAATATTAAAGGATTGATAATAGTAGCAAAGAAGCTATGTAGCTAGTAGAATATAACAACAGAAATACCTTAATTTATGCATGTTGGGGTGCAGGGAAGTGCTTTCCCTTTCACTGACATCTTAAGGTTTGGTTCAAAGTTGAGTTCCAGCAGTGGGAGAAATCTGTTGTTAGTGAATTGTTAAGGTGTTTATTTTGTTATTGAAAAAAAAAAAAAATCGTGATAAGCAAAAACATTTCCTGGAAAAAGGTGGAATATATAAAAAAAAAAAAATAGAAGTTCAGTGGACTTTCTCAAATGATGTACTTGAAGTGCTGGTGTAGAAGATGGTTGCCTGATATGTAGTTGTTTCTGGAGTATTACATATTTCTCAGTTTAAACAGTAGGGGTGAAATGGTGCGCAAGCATACAGAGTCTTGGAAAGTGCAATACGCAAGATCCCTGAGCTGAAATTAATCCTCATGCTCAGGCCAGCGTGAGGTTTGACGTATGCCCTCATGACAGATGTCCAGCCCATTGGTGAGGGGAGTACCTGGAAGTCCCTCCTCATATCTGACCCCTGCTTGGTGGCCTGGCTGTCTCTGCAGGGTGTTCCACCGCCTGTTCCACTGGGGATTAGGAAGAACCAGGGTGGATCTGCAGCATGGCAGGTCAGTGATCTGTCACGGGTGGCCCTGGTTCCTGTCCTTTTGTTCTGCCGTGGTTCCACCAGCTCCATGAATGAGTCCTGCTGTGACTTCCAGCAGCACTTTGAAATACAGGCTCTGTGGTGTGTTTCTGTGCCAGAGAACAGAGAAATTTTGTGCATATTCTTGAGCAAATCCTATGCAGCTGACTCTAGTAAACTGTAACCACATTCTGGATCGCTCTAGAAACCAGATTAGTAGTCTGTGTTATTGTCTGTGGTTACAAATGGAGCTGCCACATCAGCTGAGGAAGCAACTGTTTCCTGGGCTGGAGTCTGTTGATCCTCATACTCACGTAATATTGTGCCACCACCAATTAATGTAGCAGTACTTCTGAACTGTGAACAAACATGAACATGAATGTCCTAGAGAAAGAAAAGAAGATAATTCATTATTTTCTCACTCTGCAAATGCAGTAGGAAGTGGTTTGCAGTAATAAGACACAAGCTTCAAAAGACACTAAAAAGATACATGTGTGTCGTTAATAAAATCTGCATAGCTGCTTCTGTTTATTGCACTGAGAAATCTCAGAGAGAACTAATCAAAGTAGCAGGATATCCCTGTGCTAAGGACTGACTTAAATCTGCCTAATTCTATTTTATTTTAATTTCATCTGGGCAGGTATCTCTGATTGCTCTGTCCTATGCTATGTTTTCCTTCATGTCTTTGTACTTGCTTTCTGTTGTGAGACTGCAGTTTGGCCTGTCTTTGCCTATGTTAGCAGCAAATTTGGAATCTATCCTTTTACAAAAATCAGTTGAGCCAGCCTCTGTTCTCTGCAGCGGTTGTGTAACTTGAGATATTGCATTATCTACTAGACAAGAATAGCTGGGAGGGGGCTTGGTGTGCTTAGGTGGGTCCCAGTAACTCAAAGGAAGGAGCCACTGTCCAAGCCGGGAAAGAATATGACTGGCTAGAAATGAGGAAAAAGGTTATAATCTGTACAAGAAATTTGGAAGGTGACAGAGCCAAATATCTGGAATGCTAAAGTGGAGAGAAAATCAAGTAGGCACCTTTCTAGTGACCACAAGCCCACAGCTGTCAGAAGCACACTGCATACTCCCCCATTGCTTCCCCATGGTGACAGATGTCCTACTTTTGCAATTCAAAAATCTGGTCATGCTAACTTATGAATTATACAAGGAAAAAACACAAAAATCACTTCACCCATCACTGAAGAGAAGCTACCTCTAGGCTGCAACATTGTCACTGTTTAATGGTGCGGGACAACTGTATAGAGCACTTATGACTTCAGGAAAATGTTAAGCATAAGATAGCTATTCATTTTTTAAAAATGACCAGGCTGCTAACACTCTAACGTTGCATGCATGGACACACAGACACGTATGCATTGCTTTTTCATGGCCACACATTTTCAAGGCATTTTATCCTTTATCTGTTTGAAAACAGTACCTTAGTGCTCTATCCTCTGTTGACCTGGGGGAAAAACTGACTTACTAGATCATTACTGTGAGCATGTCTAGTAACACCTGCACCTTCTCCCTGCTGACCTTTTATAAAAGTAGGTAGCCAAGCTAATCGTGGGTCGTTTAAAGGAAACAGTGAACTACTTTTCCAACATCTCTGATTGCAAAAATATATTTGCTTTGATTTATGAAAACTTAAAATCTTTTGGGCATAGGGGATCAAACTTTGTGCATACTTAGTAGCATTTTTTTGCATTATTTCTTCAACTGCAAACAATAGCAGCAGCATTTATACTTGGGAAATAAATTGTGCAGTTAAACATGGCCCAAGTTAGTTGTCTGCAGAATAAACTTTTCCCACTCTGAAGGGTGTAAAAATACTGTAACAAAAGAAGTTCTGAGAAAATATTTGAGCAGAGAAAAGTACATAGGAGTGGCAGACCAATCCTGGAAAATAGTGCGGTACTATTTTCTAGCAATACGCCAAAAAAATTGGCAAACATTCAGGTATTGTGGCTTGAACTTGGGTGGGAATGATATTTTACTATAACTGCCTTTTCCACTTACATAAAAAGTAGCAAATACTCAATGTTATGAAAGGGAGAGATGGATCTAACCCTTCTAGTTCATTGAAAAAGTGAAAAGCATTAGACCTCCTTTACTTGTTTTTATTCTGGATAACAAAAGTCAGTTCACATGTTTGGAAATAATTAATCCATCTATCATTTTTGTCTGTTATGCACAAACATTTTTATTGTTAGTTTAAGTATCCTAGTACAGAAGTAGCAGAAAATTTAGATGGGCTTCTCTCCTCTCCTTCTCCTCTTTCTTCATGGCATAATCCCGTGTTTACATCTCCACATCTCACACAGTTCCACAGACATATGTGACATTCTGGACCATAAAAATCTGAAGGCTTTGGTGGCTTTGCCATAGGCCAGCATTTTTGGAAATGCTCAATTGCTACACTCGCCTTCCCTTTTCTGTCTAAGTACTGTAAAATTACTGTTTGTCCCTTCCTCCAAATTCTCTTGAAGTTAAATGCTGTACAAAGTTTCCTGCAATCCTAGTAGTAATTTTTTTGCACAGGGCCTGGTGGGAGGAGGAACAGTTTGCAGATGACATTTACAGGATGAGATGATGGCACATGTTTAGGACTAAATGAAGTTTTCAAACTCCATTTATAATTGACTACATATAATTGATTCACATGTCAACCTCTTGCTATGCATGTAAGGTCGATATGGAGAATTATAGCTTGCAACTTTTCTAGTGCAAAGTTTGTTTCCAGTGTTTGGGTATTCTCGCTAATGGTCTCTCTGCATTGTATGTACTGTTATAGACTAAGAGACCAGCAAAATACTTGTTTTTAGAGGTTTAAGTTTTGATATGCATTTGAAGATGAATAGCGTTAGAAATCTTGGTCGTTGCTTCTGTCAAAGTAAACGTGTCTATATAATGCAATGGAATATATAACTGTAAGTGCTGTCATTGCAAACTGTCTTTTGGAATTTCTGGTAAAGGTTTGATTAGGAGAGCCAGAGTTGAGGCTCCTTTCTGGGTAGATGCTGTACTTGAATGACCTTAGAGGAGGAAAAAAAAATCTTGTCTTGAGATCTTCTAAATGTATGAACAGGAAATGCATACTTTTCACTCTAATTCCTTCAATGAACTTAATATAAAAATAACCTGCCATTGCTGTAAGGTTAACGGTGCAGAGAATTTTCGCTGGAGTTGGGCTGACTTTGACAATTCTCTTTTATCCTCTTTCTCCCAGGCCACGTGGTGTTTCTCATAGCAGAGTGGGCTCAGACTGTGCTTAGAAATACAAAGCTGTGTGGATGTACATGTGCTTGTAAAAGCAGGAATGTTTACTTTCCAAGTAATTGAAATGCATGAAAGAATAAATGTGTGTTTTGTAGTATATAGTTGCACCTGCTATAGCAAATTCATCCTTAGTACCTAAGTAACAAACATGCTTCTTGGGAAAATGAGAAGTATCACTATCCTGCACATCTTGAGCTCCTGTCTTTGTTCAAAACCATACTGACTGTCCCTCAAAGCTTCCTCCAGAGTGCTCCCAACTTCTTTGGTTATTGCTGCAGTGCCACACAGTAACTGAGAAGCCACCCAGAAGCTGTTCAAACCACGTTCAGAAAGGGTCTAAATCCAGCCTCTTGTATATATTACAGTCAGCAAATTAAAAAAAAAAAAATCAGATTCTGCTGTATTATCATTTACATATCTGCAAAATGCTTTCTCAGTGCTTTGGCATGTATGGCATGAAGAAAGATGAGCTGTTGCACTTTTTCTTTCCTGAACATATCTTTATGCAGACTTCTCCTACTATAGGATTACAAGCTGGCAGAATAATGCCTGACAGGAATTGATAAAGAATTGCAACATGAATCCCTGCAGGGCACATTGGGGCAAGTTTGTTATAGGAACAGTCTTCCTCTGTTTACATGAACAAAAGCTGGGTTTGACAGTTTCACTGATCAGCAGCTTTGGGAGTGTGTGAACTCACTGTTATTCTGTGTGGCTTTTTCTACAGTTTTCTCTATGGTAGCAACAATCTCTCTTTTTAAACTGTTCTCTTTCAGAGTGTTCTCACCATGATTCTCACTGCTATGTGGTACTTTCCAATGCAAAGCTTATAGAGAGAGTATCACTGATCAAATTAAACTTAATTTGCCTTGTACGTTGATTTATAAATGAAAGCAAGTGAAGAACATGAATATTGGGGGAAAAGGGTGTGGTGATTTTAGCTTGGTTTTCATATACTTTCCACTGAGATTTATTTCCACAATTATTAGGTTAACATTCCATTTAAAATGAAGTTGTGCTCTGACTGAAAGCAGGTTACACCCATGTTAGTGCTGATACAGATGCAATTCCATTGGTAACTTCTGTTAGGGCTAAATTTCAACCATGCTGTGTAGGGAAGTGATCTGTTTCATCATATAGCTCCTCCAAATTCAACCAGGCTGATGAATCTGAACATGCTATTTCACGCTGAAAGAATGCATTTTATTTTCCAGAGATTTTGGTCTAGGATTCTGCAGGGACAGTGTAGCACCTCTATTTAAAAATGACATTGCATTTATTGTGCTCATGGTATTCATGGGAGTCACATGCAAACGAGAGAAGAGTCATTCATTTTTACATGGTGCTTTCCTCATCCTGAGACCACCAGAAAAGTCCTGTTCCGTAGCAGTGCTCCATGAAGCTCCTGCACCTTGGAGGACAGGAGTGCAGCATCTCCTCAGCTTGGGTCTGCTGTGTGCTCTCTAGCCAGTGGTAGAATTCACATGACTGATTCCAACCCAGAGTAGATGGAAGTGTTTTCTCTCTGGGTTAAATGGTAGGCGTACAAATTAGTTTGTGATTATTATTGAGCAGTCTTGACAGTATGTTGACTCATGACACAGAACTATATCAATGGAAGATCTCATGATGGTTTCACATTGGTTTAATTCCACTGGCTTCAGTGGAGTAATATTTTATTTATGCCAACAGGAACATACTTTGACTGAGGCCCAGTGAGAAAGCAGACCGAGTTGTGAATTTTACATTACCAATGACATCATCAGAAAGATTCTAGTTCTTTAGCCATTTTGCAGAATTACTCAAATCATCCTGACTTACCTAAACTCAGAGTAGAAATGCTTTTTGATACATGGTATCTCAAGTGACTGTGTAGATAGGAATGTAGAGAGGAGCAGGGTTTTTTCTTTGATACTTTGATTTTAAAAAAATCTGAAAGATTCTTTAAACATACAGGTACTGCTTCATTGCATATTTCCTGTTAGTCATTTTGCAGTTGTGTTGTAGCACTGGACCTAAAGAAATATAATAGCCATTGTAGGTGATTTTTCTTCCTTTTTCTTTTTTCCTTTTCCTTTCTTTTCCTGTCTGTTCCTTTTCACTCCTTTGTCCTCAATTTAGGGTGTGATTGTACAGAAAATTTTCCTCTCTGACAGACAGAAAATAGAATACCGTGACCAAAAAAAAAAATTGTAAGGCTGCTGTAGCTATCCCTGATTTGTATTCTAAAAATAATAATTTTCCTAACCATATGCTGGGAAAATTTGCATCAAAAGTAATGGGAAATGCAACAGCATTTTCCATGGTAGTATCGTCAAACTTCAAGTCCAAATTAAAAAGGACTCTAATCTATCATTCACCTTCTTGTTATTTGCTTTTCCTGCTACACCCACTTCCGCCACTTGGAATTATGATTAAACAAAGAAGCAGCAGAATCAGTTGTGGCCAGAGATTCTTGTGTGCCCCTTCTTTTGCCTTGGCTTCCTCTAATTTGTTGCGGCAGTCTCTGTGAGAACAATTGTAATAGAAATGGCTTCAGGTTACCATTTCTTTGAAAAATTTCTGCTGCTTCTAAAACTCTGTTGCAAGAGCAGAATACGTGAAGTAAGTCCAGCTTCTGTTCTGCAAGTGCTGTGATTCTGAACAGCTCGACTGTGCTGAGAAGGAGAAAGAGGTGCAGCCAGGGAATTGACAGTTCAATTCACAAGATTCAATTCACAAGCTTATCTCCTGAAGATGGGCGACCACTGGGTCCACGTGAATGTTTATACTCCATTTCTGCACAACATTTCTTTTCATGTCCATTATACAGTCATCTACAACACACACATCATATTTCATAATAAAGCTATAAATTAATTTCTCCAACAGGTCTTTGTGGAAGAGTTTTGTTCTTTTCCTAGTACCTGTTGTAAAGCTAGTTTAAATAGGTAGTACAGTCATAAATGATACTGTAATTTCCAGGGAACTTCCACAGGGCTGCGAAGTACATGTTAGATAGTCCTTCCATCCATCTACTCCAGTCTCATTTCACTCTCCAGACTGCAGAACTGGAGAGAGAGATGAAGGAGACAACAGAGGACTGTTCCATTCAGCCAGTGTTGTCCTGCCTCTGGATCTACAGGCACAGTCCAACCCACAGTATTTTTCAGGCTTGGAAGCAACTTCTTACAAAGGACAGAAAATTGCACACATCAGGAGAGCTGTGTGCTCAATAGAAAGAAATGCACTTTGTAAAATGGTAGAGGGTGCAAACAGCAGACACAGTTTTCATTAACAAACTCGAGTTAATGTCTTCTGAAGGTTCACTTAACTTCATTGGAGGGAAAAACAGCTTTGGTCTTTGTCAAAAAGCCATTTAAATATAGTATCATAGCATTGTCACTGATTTAACCTCCAAGGACTAAATGGCAAGAAGGCTAAAAACTAGAACCTAGTTTATGGTGGTTGTGAGACTAATATGCATTCGTTACATCATCAAGTGAGCAAGCAGTTCAGTATGGAATTAGCCTTTTTGTGTACAGAAAAAGATGTATTTGCAAATGCTAGTTTAGGAAGCTATTTTGAAAATGTGATTAAAAGGTGAAGAGGAAATCATACCCCTTTATGAACGGTCTGCTTTGACAGTTTCATATCTCGGAAGTCTTTCTTCTTTTCTGCTGAGCTAATTAGGATTTCATATAACCTAGTGTCATCATTTAACTTATAGGATATTCATTCTCTTTAGAGAATTATGCTATTGAAGCATGTTCTAATCAGCCGGTATTAGTCCTATTGTGTTGAGTATTAGCAGTAGAATGTGTGTGGGGTTTGGGGCGTGTGAAAAGGAGTCAGACTTTAAATGCCAAACCAGACCAAGAGCTATTCTTCTGGTAGACACAACCGGGGATTTATCAACACTGCTGTTTTTTCAGATTGTGCATATGACTCTTTTATACTTAACTATAAATAGAAAAGACACGCAAGCACTGGTGTAACCTTAGTGTGTTTTCAATACATATTTAAATTATCTGGCATTTGCTTAGGGACTTCAAATTCCTCATTATATATGCAAAGAAAATGAATGTATAGTTTTGTAAGTCACACAAATGATACAATTTAGTTCAAAATCAGATTTTAAGGTATTTACTCAATTACTTATAAATCATTTAAGTTCTGACAAGTCTATGAATAATAGTGTGGGGACACAGTTTTTAAAAAGTTCAGACAATATTCTTTAATTTATGACTTTTTAAAATGGATAATATATACCTCATTTAGCATTACTTAGGTGCATATAAAAGTGTTAATGTGTGCAGGTTACCGTGGACCTAGTTAAAGCTGCATTAGCTAGAACTGAAGTTTATATTACTTTCAAAACCTATCCATTTGGGCTGAAATATTCCATTCATTTTGTTGCCTAAAATTTATGTTTTGGAAAGGCTAAGCAAGACTTTTGGGATTTGTTTACTTATTTGGTTTGAGGGGATTATGCATTCTCTTATTTGAACAATACTTAAACTAAATCATAAACTGAAATATCACCTGTAAATAATCCTTTCCACATGAGAGTGCATAAGGAATTGGCTTTGACCTGCCTGATGTGTGAGCAGGTGGAATCTGACTTCCAAGTGTTTGCAGCAGAGTTGTTTTCTTTACTTTGCTGAGCTCATTATTGTGCACTTAGGAAAGGATGTCCTTTATACGCACGTATCCTAATTAACTTTGCAGTGAGCTGGCTGGCCAGCCAAGGTCAAGGTTAAGGTGGGAAGCTCTTACAACTGTGTAAGATCATTCATCGAGACTTCTGAGCAAACAGAAGAGAGAATCCTTTCCTGCAGCCTGGCTGTATTCATAACACATGCAGTTAAATTAATTTTCAGTTAAGAATAATGGTATTTTTCCAGTAAGATATTGCAACAAAATCCCTAATAACAAAGCAGAATTGAAAGAGAGAGTGTACTTTTATTCTAAATATCTGCAAGAGGCAGTAGGATTAGATCATGCTGTTACTAAGACAGGTGTTATTACTGTGCAGGACTCCACAGATACAGAACAATAAGATGGTTTCTCCTCAAAGATCCTACAACTTAAGTAAAAGATGAGAGGCAAGTGATGATACAGAAGGGGCAGCATGGGGAAACAAGGAGGACAGAATTACTCAGTGTGAGAAGAATGCTCTCAACACACCTTCTGTCAAGTTTTTGTAGACAAAGAAGTTCAGAGTTTTATTGCAGGGAGCTCTTTTCAAGAATGATGAAGGTACAAAAATGCTGATGTGAAAACTTAACGAGCCTTAATAGAGGCTGATGTTTTTGCTAAATCAGAGATGAGAGCTGCAGTTTCAGTGTTTGAAGAGATCTGATTGATAGGTAGATTGAGGAGGTGTTCATGTAAGGGAAGAAAGTGAAGACTGTGGAAATAAAGGCAAACTTTTTACTATTCCTTTACTTAGACTGTATTGCGTATTTTTCAGACAATACTATGATAGTCTCTAGTTGTCAATCATCTATAAAATTTTTCTTGCTACACATATATGTTTAAATACATAGGAAAAATAAAAATGCTATTTTGTATTTTTTGAAAATGCTTTATAGTACTTTCAGTTGAACAGGAAAAAACCTCAATAACTAGAAAAACAAATGGTGTCAGTTCAGGATTCAGTTAAACCTGGCATTTATAAAGCACTCTCACTTACAAAGACTACTTTGAGTAGCTTGTAATAGCAGAGCTACTCAGATCATAGCATAGATGAAAGAGGTTATTCCACTGGGAATATCAAATTTAAACTAGTCATCTCTGGTTTGGCTTTTGAAATATGACAAGAGAATCAATGATTGCGGCTGTTAAAAGTCTGAGGAAGCCTTCGGCTTACTAAGAGTCTAGATATTAACAATTTTGAAGTCTCTTCATACCAAGGGACTATTAAGATGAAACAGTAGCTTTAAATTAAGTACCACCATTCCCTCAATTTATCCTGAAGGAGAGAAGTAATTAGGCTTGTTTATCTGAGAATAATGAAAGATCAAATTATAGGGAATGCCCCTAAACTGACCCTATGACTAAGCTGAGTTTACCAGAGACTTCATATTTTCCAGCATTTTAGCTCCCATTCTTTACAAGCATGTTCCCTCTCGCAGTTTAAACTGAAAAATGCTAAACCATGAACTAAATTTGTGTATTTTCCTGTTAGCAAAGTCAATGATCCATGCTTCAGAAATCATACATCCTCTTTTTCTTCTAGGAAGGTTGATACAATATTGTAGCAAAGATTTTGAATGGTGTTATAAAGGCAGCAACATTTTTTCTTTTGTTAGTAGGGTGATATTCCTCTGACTCTTCAGTTTCAGCTACATCCTTATTCTTTTCCTGCTTACTCCAGGTGAAAGTAACACTTTGATGGCCAAATCCATGAAACTGTAAAAATGAGGATTTCAGGACTGTAATGGATTAATTCCCAAATAGTAAAGTGTCAATGTAGTTGTCTTTTTAGCACATTGCTACCTTTTACCTTGCCACAGGTGATGCATTGAATTGAAGAATTTTGAATGCATTGTGTGTAGGCCTTGCTAGCACCTTCAGACAAGCTTTAGGATCTATATCAGCTCCTAGCAATATGGTTCAGGGGCAACTCTGCTGCAGGTATTGCTAATGAGCACCAATGAGAAGGAAAGCAGAAGAAATTCTAAGGCCTTGGAAGTCATTAATACTGAAAAAACCTTGTAAAATTATTTTTTTAAAAAGAGGGTTTCTGATTTCTCTACTGGCTATTTTTATACCTGTTAAGTTTACTAAGTAACTAATTTAATTTATCTTTAAGAATAAAATTCACAAAGCCATTTAAAGAAACTGCTATGATAGCTTTTCCACATTTCCCTGATGAATATTTCACATTTTCATTAGATTTCCTCTGCTTCTATTTCTAGTTAGGGCATGCAACTCATTCCATATTTAAAGACCATTCAGTAGCATAGCTTCAAGCCAAGCAGTGGCCCTGTTTGAGACGAAATAGCTTTGTTGAAAGCTAACTCTGTCTTTACTGTATGGGGTCAGGCTTTAGAGGAAGATCATCTAAGGTAGGTGTTTGGGGCAAGCTTGATTCTTACTACGTTATTAGATGTTTCAATAGTATAAATGCAAATAGCTTTATTGGTCCAAGTGTCACATGAGGAATAGGTGTGTTTGAGTATCTGCAGTGATGGCCCTCCCCTTTGATGGTAGTAAGATGGTAATTGTAAAATGTGTTGTGTTTTGCATGCTATATGCAGTAATTTACACACATGTGCATGGGGACAAAATGGACTTGCTTTTTCATTTATGTGAGAAAAAGCACGAGGGAGGAGGATCTGAATATCAATCTGTAGAAGGGAAAATGCTATTTCACTTACATGTTAGTCTGGTATGTCCAGCTTCAGATTCCTCTGCAGAGCTGCTCTCTTAGCTGTTCCCCAGGCAGCCCCTGAAAACTGGCATTCTCCTTTTCTCTCCAGCTGAAGGGGTTTTATGGTTGTCTCTTTGTTTATGCTTCCCAGCTGGCAAAATAAGACAGGTTGTAGGATCCTTCAGGTTAATAGTCATTTGGATATGTGCAAAATACTCCTATCTGGGGGTCCTGATGTGGCTCCCTGCTTTTTCTTCCAGCAATTCACATTAAATGATCTTGGTATAGAATTAATGCCTAGCTATCCTGGTTAAGTTAAGTAGACTTCTGTTACATTACGTTTCCATATTCTGACATTAATATACGGTCACATCTCGCCTATCACAGTTGTCTTACATTACTGATGAGTTAATCAGTCACATATGCTAAGCATGTTTCTTTGTAGCATCACAAGAGAATTTAAGGAATTATAACTTTATGGAACTTCCTTGTAAATTCTTGTATTCTTTCATATTGGACTTGGGGCTGCTGGAAGTCAAGAATAATATTGAACGTTGTACGTAGGCCTGTGTAACATTCCTGTGAAGCTTGCTCAGGTAACATCTGCAGTGACTCTTCAGGCATCTGTGCAAGTATATAGATACGTATGTAGCTATTTTAGTATATTCTTGGGAAATGCTAATCATCAGTGAGAATTCAGTCCTACCCCATGGAATTAAGAAAGTGCTTGATTACTAAAGAGAAAGTTCCAACTTATGTAAACTTACTTTATGCAGTGTGACTGCAAGTCTCACACATTTCTTTTTTGTTAAATCATGACATTTGGAATTAAACAGTCCAAGAGGGAGAGAACATTTTCAGCATATAAGGAACTGTTGTCTTAGTGTGTTTCAGAACTGTTGTCTTAGTGTGTTTCAGACTCTTCCATTTAATGTGCTTTTCAGTTTCTTTAAAGGATTTTGTCATTGACTTTAATTGATACATTTTCGTAAACACTGTAATTTAACATCATAATTGATGTTTTTCAAGTGCTTGGAAAATATAAACTGTTGTATCAGTGTAAAATTATTACTAAGGGCAATGAAGTCAACATTATATGATGGTTAATATTTATTGTAGAAATGCGCTCTTGCTGGTGATTGAACATAAGAGGGAAAATAATGTGGAACTGAAGAGAGCTGAAGAGTTCTGGTCCTTATCAGCAGGTAGGTTTTGCAGGCAGTGCTGTAGTTAGTTTTTGAAGCTTATATAATGATACACAAAACTGTCACTTGCCTACAGTCCCTGGAGAACTTCTCCAAGGCCAGCATTTGTAACCATATTAGCAACCTGCACCTCTTATGGAAGTTTCTGAGGTTCATAGTAAAAAGTAATGCTGACTTCCTTCAATACTGATATTAAAAACTTATTTAGCCTAGAGATATCCAGTGGAAATTGAAGATGCTAAAAACCAGGTACGCCTTGATGTCAGACTTAGTTTAAGGTAAAACTGTAACTTAACATCCGTACAGGAAGATATTGTAACAGGCTATTTTGAACTTGCTCCTAGAGTCTTGGATTGAGATCCTCCAAACATTTATCATATTTAGTACTCAATAACAAAAGTCACAGATTTGGTTTTAGCATAATTACATGCAAAAATTGACTGTCTGTCCTTAGAATGAGATGTCTACTCTGCATAGAAAACCTTGGAAAGAGCGGGCTTTTGGGGAAGGGGAGATGAAACTGGCTGTTAAGAAGTGCTGAGGAAGTGTTTGTTGTATGTTTGATATCAGCAGACCATGGTTCCCCTTGGCAGGTATTCTCATGAAAAATGCCTTCCTCTTTTCTGTTCCTGGAGCAGAGTAAACACAGATAAACACAGATAAACAAAAACGGGCTCTTGGATAGGTTAAGGACATGTCTTAAGAACTGTTTGAAAACAAATCCTCTTCATCGGAAAGCTTTCTAATTTGTTGCAAAACGTGACTGTGCAGAAGAGTTAACTTTCTTAAACAGTCACTTATTTTGGTGACATTTCCTGTTGTTTTAGCAGGAAAAGCAGTTAAAACACAGTCCTAGAAAGCAATGAGCTTTATTTATATATTTGTAAGCCTTTTTGTGTCTTCTATCTTGAGATTGCATAATTAGTAAGACACAGTTATATTATGACCACAGAACGATTTTTATTCACAAAATAAATAGCAAGTGTGAAAAACATGGAAATCAAGAGAAGAAGAGAGTAAAAATTACAAACTAGATGCTTATTTGTGTATCAGTACTGGAGGAGAGTCATATGTGGTGCTAGAACATGTATTGCATCCTGTGGCTGCTGCTAAGCCACAGTGTAGTGGCATGGAGCCAAATATGTCAGTTTTTCACCACCTCCGTGTTTCTTAATCAGTAGGGAATCCCTAGTTCACTTACTAAGAAAGATCTCACCTTTCTTTTCAATTAATGCCAAAGGGGTGGAGTTGGAGCTGAACAGAATATGATGTTCTTTAACATTGTATGTCCTCAAGGCTTTCAGTGTATACGTACATGTTAACTGATTTAATGTTTCTGTGAAGTTTACCCGAAATGAATGTTTCATTTTGTGGCAATAAGTACATAATATTATAAAAATCCATCATTTAAACCCTAAGCTGTCAAATCCATGATTTTCATACAAATTCAGAAGTTTTTTATGTGGCGTACAAAGACAGTTTTGCTTTAGACACAGTATGTCCTCTTAGCTGGAGAGAATGGTCTGCCAAGGAATGAAATAAAGAGAAAGATACATGTGGTGCTGAGGAGGTGAGTAGGAGTCCCATAAAATGTGTAACTTTGTTAGGCTTAAGATTTTTTCATGCAATCAAAAATAACCCTTCGCTTTCTGTGTGAGGCAAGAACAGAGTATGTGTTTCATTATTGCAAACCCAGATTCTGTGGCAAACTAAGATTTATGCACATCAAAACATACAAAGATGTCTGTCCTGATGTTCCTTAAAGCCAGCCAAAAAAGTGTTTTGTATGGGAGTCAGGGTGTGGCATTTCAGCAGGAGTTCAAAAGTCAGATCCATCCCACGGTCATACGCAGAAATGCCTTGGGCTAGTCAAGGGAACAGTCCGTCCAGATCCATGAAGCACTACACTGTGCTTGGAGCAGCCGGGGTCTCTGTTGGAGACACGATGCACAAGGCCAGTTGCTAATTAGAATGCAAATCCTTTTTAACAATGACTTACATGGTCCCTGGGAGTTTGAGTCCACAATTTAATGACAGTTTGTCTAAATGTTGTTTGCATACAGTTCAAAAGTTAGTTTATTATGCAGCATAAAAACATAGCTTTGTTTTGGAAACTGTATATCCTTTTAGCTAGAGAGGACGGTCTGCCAGGAACTGGCATGGGAAACCAGGGAAAACTGGTGAAGTTTACCAGGGGAAACTGGAAAGTGGTGATAGAATATTACCTCCTGTCAAAACCTGTTTAATATGGTGTGTCACTATTGAGTCATGGTAATGATTTTGAGCCGCTTCAGAAGCAGCTTTCTTCTAAATCTGTGTGGCAGGCTGGAACCAGAAGGAAGTGAACGTTTTCAAGAGGAATTTCCATGAATGTGTGTATCTATATATATGATTTTAAAAGGTCACTTTAGTGCGTAAATTTCTAGAACCATATTAGAACAAAAGTTGCATTGATGGAAACTTTTTGATGGGAATAAAAGTTAAAATCTGATTAGTGAATTGATTCCTTAATTTGCCTGAATGTAATTTACCTCACTGCTGTAGACACCTCGGATTAAGGCCAGGCTGCAAATGGAATTGGTGTTGATAAGTCTCATTACCATCAATAGCATCATCTCCAGTTGGAGAGTGATAGTTATAGCACTAATATAAACAGTAAAACTGATCACACCACAACTCTGGATCCTGTCCTGCTCTTACTGAATTCTAGGGCAACACTCCTATTGGCTTCAGTAGCCTCAGGAACAGGTCCAACTGAATTATTTGACAAGAAGATTTTTCCTTAACTCCATACTGGCTGAGCTATGTAGGCAAATTGTTAAAAACTCTGATACTTAACCCAGAAATCTTCACAGTTGAACAATGCTGATTTATGCACTGTCTTCTGGTGATAACAATTTATTAGCAAGAGGATATTCCCTTCTTCAGTGCTATCACAAAAAATTATGTGTGTTTCATGCAAGGTTTTGTCCTCAATTTTCTCTTTTCCTAATAGTCTTTGAAATCTGTAACCTTAAGACCACACCTAATGTTGAATTACTTTGCTATTTATTCAAATAATAGAGACATTAAATTCACTTTTTTTTACAGACTATTTATAGTTTTTCAAAAGAGTACTTAAAAGGGATATTTTTAAACTACAGCAACTATGTGTTGCCATTAGCAGAGTTTCAGGCAAAAATAACAGATTTTTGCCTTTTTCATGTCAAGACTATGAATGCAAGATGTTTTATGTATCTTTGGAGCCTGTAACAACAGAAAAATGTCTGTGAATGATACCTCCTAGATTTCTAGTGAATATATTGAATATATTTCATACCACTGTTTGTTATTTGCAGTAAAATTTGCTTGTTTGGATGTCATGGACCACTCTGTGGAGAATGCTATACGTTAGCGCATGCCAGGAAATTCATGGCCCCGTGCAAGAGTATGGGAGGCAAGTGAGATGTGCTGCTTCCAGATGATATGAAGTACTGTATTTATAGTGGCTGCATGCTGTACCTTCCTGGCTGGTGCTGTGGAGAGGTATTTAAGGGTGTGGGTCACAAGTTTATGGCTCTTGCTCCCTGGCCCAGCAAAGGACCTGCGCACATAGTTAGGCAGAAATTATTTCTGGCTTTAGTTAGAAAAGATTGCATACGGGGACCTATTTTGGCTAGCATACAAATAAACTTAATGTTGACTTTCCAAAGTATGTGTGCTCCCATTTGAAGCTGGATTTTACTTTTAAATATAAAGGTAGTAATGTCAGACTTTCGATGAGGAACTTTTTGTCTGTCATTTGACGCTCTACAGTACAAAATTGATTCCCTTTATCTGTATACAGATAAAGTAATTTTTCTCTGATACCAGTTAAAATACCAGCTCTCATTCTACATCTCTTTCATTATTTCTTAGCACTGGATTTTATCCTTTGCAACAGAAACAAGTGAAACCTGTGGTAGGGTTCCTGGATAGAATTCTTCTGTCCTTCAGTTTTGTTTGCATTCGTGTATATGTGTGTAGGTTTTTACTTCAATTTGTCTGTGTTTTGGAAAAGAGCAGAAAAAGACTTTTTTTTTTTTGTTATTGACCCTAGAAGAGTGTATAAAAACAAAATAGTCTCCAAAATTTGACAGCTAAAAAAAAGCTTCTTGAGCAGCAGAAATCCTGATCTGTAATTTTCTGTGAGTTAGTGCCTGAATGCCCTACACCTCTTAGTGCCATATCTTTCCCCATAAAGATAGCCTTTAAATTGTTCACTATGCACAGCTGTCTTGTCCTCAATATTCTTCAGTGTTGCTATCTACTGTCAGTTGGGTAGAGATAGCAGGTAGACAAGATGATAAAACAAGTTTGTTTTCCTAGGAAACCTAGAAAAATTATGAACAAGACACTTTTGTATTTTGAACAAGAAGACTGATTGATATGATCAGCATTGCCAATCCCATTTGGCACTTGCTATTGTTTAAATATCATCAACAAAGCGTATTGTAAATAAGCTTGTAAGAGGAAGCAACGTAGTCATGTTGTCATCATTTCACTGGAGGCTGTTAGTACTCAGGAGATATATTTGTCAGATCTTGCTTTTACTTCATCTGGAAAGATCAGTTTGGCATGATAATCAATTAACATTGCATATTTCCAGTGTCCTTCCAGGTTGCAAATCTCTTCTCTTTGTCATTAAAACATGTGAATGACTTTTTAATTTAAGTTATAAAGATTTGTGTGCAGGTTTTCCTCAGTAAACTGAGAGTTGGCAGTGGCAGTCAAAAGTGTATTTTAAGATGAAATTAAAAAAAGTTAACTGTACTTTGATGACAGAAGAAATTAGCCCTTCAATACTGTTTACCTTTTTTAATTTCCATTAATTTTCTTCCTAGAACTTGCTGCTACTAAGCACAAGATTGTTTTAGTATTAAAAATACAAATTTTAGATTAATGTAAAGGATGTGATGTAAACTATTAATAGGTGTAAGGAATTATAAAAACAAAATTCCACTTTGATCTGTTTATCAGAATTAAGATATGTTCGTGGTACTGTTGATATCTGGTATTTATTCTGCTCAAGTTAAAAAAACTGTAAGCTTTTTGGTAGAGGCTATTTCTTAAATATTACTGTTACCAGGGATAATGCAAGTTGACAGGATCTATAGTTGAGGGGCAAGTCACATGGAGTCTGCATTCAAGAGCTGTATTTTTGCAGGCAGAGGACAGGTTGGAAACACTTCAGCAGAATGATAAAGTTTTGCTGCTTTCAGATACAGGTTCATGCCAGGCATGTACACAAACCATCGATATATCCCGACTAGGCGGGTGTCTTTGAAGTATAGTATAAAAAAAATGGTCATTGTAAAGGCGAACCATATTCAAAATGACATTGGATATTAGAGCAAAAACTTCTCCAGAAGCATACTTTGAGGAATGTGTGTGTGTCTGTGTGTGAATGGAGGAAAATTCTGCATGGCAGAGGTGACTGATGGCAGTGTTTAATTTCAAGACAATACACAAATGATTTCTAGGCTCTGTGAAGTGTTCTTGAAGTCTGATAGAGTGGAATAATGTTCACACATGGTTTAACTACATTTCCAGTCTGGCAAATCTATGTTAGAAATTTTTTGTTGGTCTATGTCTGAACATTGTTCTGGAACTGTTTTTGAACTTTCGTATGGGTGGGATGCTGAGCTGTAGCCAAGAACACCTGGTTTTCCCTTTTTAATCATGGAATTAGCCCTAGTGTAAGGAGTTAAGAACTGTAGCCTCCAGTGAAGTTGGGAGCCTGTCAGGGAAAGTGTGGTAGAGAGGTTCGTGTATTGTATTGCCAACTGTTAAAGCTAGAAGCTCTTTGCTGCTTTGCTCTGTTGAAAGCAGGGATTTGGTCTACAGAGACTGCACAGTCAGTCTGTTCAGAGTAGCGTGAGCAAGATGCCACCATCATCAAATGCCCTAGTCCAGGCTCTAGATGTTTAGATACGTATGAAATGAGCTTTCTGTTCCTGATTTCCAGACTGCCTCTCCTAAAACAGCATAGGCCTTCTCCACCCTGCTTCTCATCCTCAGAGTTCAGTTCATTGCTTAAATTTGCCCTTTGTTCTGCTTAAGTGATCTTAGAGATGGCTGCAACACAACAAGGCAAGCTGAGTCCTAAAATTAGTTGAAGGTAACTGGGTAGAGAAGTTCAGAATAGGGGAGCATAGCACAAGAAGAGGATGACTATCGAGTATAGTAAGGAATAGAAAAGAAAGGGGAAAACAATTAGGAATATGTTGATTTAAGGGAGAAAGTGCGAAGAGGAAGGCCAAAACTGACGGTTGAGCATCGTGCCAAATTTTTCCTGCTTGTGAAGCCAGCCCCCAGACAACGTGGAGCCAGTAATTATTCAGCTGCTAAATGGGGGCTAAAGTCCATTTTTAGAAGGCTGAAGGAGAGAGCTCTGCCTTCAAAATAATTTGGAAGCAGTGTTGCAAGTAGTGTACCTGTGACTAAAAAATGTATCATAGAGCATAATATCAACATACCTAGAAAACAGGGATTTCAGTTAGGATGGACCGGGAACACAAGCGGATTTCTTAGCTAGTTTACACAAGTGAAAAATACCCCAATGTGTAATACTGGCACAGGATCACAGTTTGCAAGGAGTAATACATTCTCCTACTCTTCATATCTGTGACATAGACCCATCGGGAGAGGTTGTAAATACAAGCACAGCTTTGTGGACTGGAATTTCTTGGGGTACATTGTAGTGGTGGTACTGACGTTACAGGTTTTTAAACTGCTTTTCTTTATTTTCTTGAGTGAGGAGACCCTATACTTGTAGAGTTTCCCATGTCTGACTAATTTTAAGAACTGCAGTAGACAGTGTATTATGCCTGCGCTTAAATAAAACATCAGCTAAATCTCTGTGCAATCTAATTGGGGAAAGGTTGGGGAAAGATTGCTGATGATTCTTTAATATCTTCATAAAACCTTTTGGCATAACTGTGGCTTCTAGTTTCACTCAATTAAGTGAACAAGTCCTGAGCATGCACAAAGACCTGTATTAAACTTGCAGATAGACCTGAGGAGAAATTAAAGGCAGTGAAATGAGACTAGCTACTGCCAACAAGGAATTAAAACTGAAATATAATAAAACCTACAATCTGTCAGACTTTTTTTAATCAGGCATCTTAAATGGAGTAGTATTTGCTCCTTTTATTTTTCTTCCCCTCCTGCCTCTTCTTGCAGTCTTTTGGCGCAATATTTTGTACGGGTCACGTGCCAGGCGCTTATGTGCCTTCTGCACTTGCTCAAATTCTCCATCTCCCAGGGAACACGGAACAATGTCAGTCCTGAATGGATGGAGGTGGTGGTGGTGAGGAGCTGGGAGGAGCAGGCAGGGGCTGCTGGCATTCCTCAGGGAGGAGGGGAGGGCTGTTTTCTCTGCACATGCCCTTCTGCTGGTAAAAGGTACCACACCAGGGCCTGGCTTGGTAGGTGCTCACGTAGCGGACATCGCACAGCGAGTTGCCCCTGTGAAATGACCAGTGTCTGTGCAGATGCTGACCCATCATGAGCGCCTGCACGGACTTGTCAATGCTCACCATTGCCTGTGATCTGTAGAAATTCTGTATTCAGTTTTCCATCGTTTCAAGAACATCAAGTCTCGCAGCTCCTCTCTTCCCACCCCTGTAGTAGCTCTTTGAGTTTGGTGACCCACTTTTGCATTTCTTCAATTAATGTTACTGATTGCTCACTTCTGTTTTCTTCTGCAGCAAAGTGGGTATGCTGACACTCCTGGGCACAATGGGTGGCCCTTCAGATGTTGGAGTGCCTGCAGAGAAAAAAAATAGTTAACCATTAATGAGGCCTGGGGAAAATGGAGACAATTTCTGCTGTGCTATTTCTGTACCTCAGTGCTTGCAAGGTTTATAATTTCTGATCTGCAGTCTCTCCCATCTGTGAGCTTATCTGTCTGGGAGTAGCAGGTGACAAATAGAAAGTTTACAGCTGAGAACACCTGGGCAGGTTTTCTTTATTATTAAAGTTTAATAACTTTAAATGGATATGGAGTTTTACATAGCCCTGGCCTAGTGAGGCTGGAGAAGGGCAAGGTGATTCCTAACAGACCATATGTTACCATCTTGGGTTTCATGATGGTTTCTAGGGTAAAGAGCACATAAGAGACAATTTTACTGTTCCTGAGTAAATGAGATGCTGTTCTGTGTCCAGAAGGCAGTTTCTTTAGCCTTTCCAAAGGAGATTTTCAGTACTCTGATGGTGGTACAGTAAAGTAAGCAGCAGAAGCAACGATGTGCAAGAACAATGTTTCCCTTGCCAACTAACCTAATCAGTCAGCTAAAATTCCAATTGTATAACTAAATTTGAAGCATTAAGTTTATAGGGAGACTTGGGAAAGTAGGGGAAGGCCCAGAGAAATACTGATAAGAGGTTGTTATGAGTGCTTGTTTGACTAGTAGCTACAAAGCGATCTCTTCAGTGGCAAGGAGTTCAGTCCCTCCCAGAAGAACAAAAATGATCTGGTAGGAATTTTGTCATTGCAGATATCTAGATGAATTTTGTGTGCTGAAGGGGAGCTTAGCACAGCAGCCTACAGATCCTTAAGACGTTTCCCAGGGGAAAAGGATTAACAAGGACAACACTGACATCTGATAGCTTTTGACTGTTGGATGTTGATAAATGTTAGTCATTGAAGAAGCTTCTGTGAAAACTCAAAGCTTTACTTTTATATAAAACTTGTAAGATACAAATCTATGAATATAGTAGTTTTATAAGTTGTGTAATGCTTTATTTTTCATATAGCATAATAGCATATAATTCATATAGCGTATAACATATAACGAATCCTGAAGGATTTGTTATACTGTGAAATTTTTGCTTTTTGTCTCATGCAAATGTTTTCCCTCCTAGGGAGACTGCGAAAAGCATAAAAGTGGAAACAGAGGAGGTGCAGAGAGTACTCTGTAAAAGGGAGAAGGCTACTGAGCAAATCCTTTTCTTACAGACAATAGTGCATTGCTGCAATTCATTAAATGCCAAAGTGCAGGGAACCAGGATTCTTCCTAGCTGTGAATTTATCCACCTAGCAGGAAATTGCTGTCTCTTTATACTAAAACTTGCATCGGCAATAACAAAATTGGCTGGAAAGCTGCCTGGCAGAAAAGGACCTGGGGGTGTTGGTCGACAGCCGGCTGAATATGAGCCAGCAGTGTGCCCAGGTGGCCAAGAAAGCCAATGGCATCCTGGCTTGTATCAGAAATAGCGTGGCCAGCAGGACTAGGGAAGTGATCGTGCCCCTGTACTCGGCACTGGTGAGGCCGCACCTCGAATACTGTGTGCAGTTTTGGGCCCCTCACTACAAGAGAGACATGGAGGTGCTGGAGCGTGTCCAGAGAAGGGCAACGAAGCTGGGGAAGGGTCTAGAGCAGAAGTCTTATGAGGAGCGGCTGAGGGAACTGGGGTTGTTTAGCCTGGAGAAAAGGAGGCTGAGGGGAGACCTTCTTGCTCTCTACACCTACCTGAAAGGAGGTTGTAGAGAGGTGGGGGTCGGTCTCTTCTCCCAGGTAACAAGTGATAGGACGAGAGGAAATGGCCCCAAGTTGCACCAGAGGAGGTTTAGACTGGATATTAGGAAACTTCACTTCCCTGAAAGGGTTGTCCAGCATTGGAACAGGCTGCCCAGGGAAGTGGTTGAGTCGCCATCCCTGGAAGTATTTAAAAGCCGTTTGGATGAGGTGCTTAGGGACATGGTGTAGTGGTGGTCTTGGTAGTGTTAGGTTAACGGTTGGACTTGATGATTTTAAAGGTCTTTTCCAACCTATACGATTCTGTGATTCTGTGAAATATAATAGGAAGTGCTAATTAGTTTCTAGCATCGTGTCCTTTTTTTCTTTCATTTTTGAAGTAGTTTGGAATGAGGAGAGGTCACATAGGGTATCCCATCAATCTGGTGCTGAACAGGTCTTCAGAATATCTTCCCTGAATGTTCAGAGGGACAATTTGTTGCTCAGGGTTTGCTTGGGACAAACACTACTGTCACTGTTGCATCACAGGAACTTCCTCAAGATTCTCTTTCTCCTGTTCCCCCAATAAAAAAGGCTTCTGGTGAAGAGCCTCACTGGGGAAACCGGCTTCAGTGCTCAGAGCGAACAAGTCACCAGGCGAAGGCATGGAGCCTTGTGGTAGCATTGCTTCATCTCTTTGATACACACCTCTGCTACAACTCAGTGCTGTATACATACAGTGAACAAGCTGGCCCTAGTTGGTGCTATAATAATTCCCTTGCTGCCACGGTCAAAATTATAGTGTCTGAAGAATTCCTTCCAGATATTCATCAAAATGTGAGCGTGTTCTTGCCGCTAGCAGCAAATCTGAGTCACACCCTCAGTGTGGCCAAGAAAGAGTTAGTCAACAGTCTGAAGGCAGAAAGTACATCCTGAAGTCTGGAGTAGTGTGAGAAAAAGGTTGAACAGGAGGCAGGAGGATATGTAGTGCCATTCAGCGTCTTGGTGGAAGAGGGTAGGACGTGGCTTATAGGACAGAGGAATAGAAAGCTGTGGGATTGCCCCTGGATTGTCTGAACCTAATGTTCTTAATTCATGGCTATTTGGCAGACACAATGACATGACGGGCAGCTGCAGTGAATACAGACCAAGACCTCCTGAACTGAGGTTGTATTTGCCTTGTGAGATAATGTATGGATAGAAAAGTAAAAAGGGGAAGAAGTGAGGTGGAGACTGGAAACCTAGCAGTGTCAACATGTCTTCATACTGAAAGCACTGCAGGATGGGAACTTGTTCCCATAAATCCACTAAGACTAACTTACATGTAAGTGCCATGGACCCCTGGTACCGTAATTTGGTAGAAGAACCAACCTTTCCAGGATTCCTTTCTGTTCTCTAGGCAAGCTGTTTTTCTAGTCTTTCCTCAGTCCACCTACTACACTGCCATCCTTTATGTGATCCAGTTACTTCCTCACTTCTCTCTGACCTATTTTTGCTGTTACGAGAATTCAGTTGATTAATAATGGCACATTTGGGGAGAAAATGGGAATAATGTCTTGATCTTGAACTCCTGCTCTCATATCTGTATTAGTAAGTCATGGATAAATAGATGTTGAGTACTTCAATTAGGCATTCTTCCCTTTCCTACCACCTTCTGTTTCTCTTCAGGTTTTAATCTCTGTGGATTAGAAAATGCCAGCAGACTATGGGGATTGCCAGAAACTAATAATAATTAAAATTCCTTGCTATAAAAAGCAGCATACACTGTTGGAGCTGAAAGCATTAGAATACTTTCCAAGAATTCCAGCATATTAAATTCTGCTGTGACATTTGACTTATAGCATGGTAATTTTTTTTTCTGCTTCAGCGCAGTGTAATGACAGTAAGTCCCAGTTTTGTAAATAAGTTCCCACACAAATTCTTCATGACATTGCGTGTGGGAGTTCACATAATCAAAAAGGAATGTTCTCCTCTTCTTCATGTTTCTTTACAAACCTGTCTCCATCATTTAAAGCAATGTCAAATTTTCTTTAAAGGTAGGTGTCTACCTGCCTGAGCTACTAGATCTGCACTTGGTTACCTATATTAATGTTCAGAAGTGCTGTCTTCTTAATTGACCTTATTGATAAGCAGATTAAAAAAAAAAAAGGAAAATCTTTTGTAGTATTCAATGGCATAATCCAGTTGCTGTAGCTGATGGGACTGGCTAATTCAGGGTGCTTTGGTGGCAACTGCAACCTCAGAACTGGCTTAACTAGTTACATAGGGATTCCCCAGCTGGCATGTTGACATAAAAGCAGCACAGCTACCTTCATCACTGGGCTTTGGCTGAGGTTCAGATCACAGAGGTGGGAAGGGGAAAGCAAGACTTCAGCTCAGGTCTGTTCTCTTGAGTCTGTACTCTGTCGGATCCTGTGAAACTGTTACGGTCCTTACCAATGTAGTTAATTTAAGTTGTGCTGATCTGTTTCAGAATTATGCTGGAGGATAAACTTTATGGGCAAAATTGGTAATTTAAATCCACTTTTCCCACCATCACTGATGGGTTGACACTAAACCTATACTGTAGTTATGAATTTATTTTTATATGCCCAGAGCTCTATAAGCAAAATCTGCATCACTGGACTAACGTAAGAGCAACTCTTTTTAGTTTATCGCTCATGCACAGCACAAGAAATCTATCCCTTTTTAGTGATATGTGTTTGGTTAATGAGCACTTCTTTTATATTTGTAAAAAATTGTTCATGCTTTGATATTAACTTCACAAAAGGAGAACTGTCTTGAAACAAAGACATGCCATCTATTAAGTGGTTCCCTTGCAGCGCTGCAGCCTCATCAGGGATTGCGTTCCGAAACTGCCCGCCTCGTTCACAGAGCTCAGGCTCTGGCCAAACTGGAATTGTTTGGCACTTGCACGCGAGCACGTTTCCAGAACAAGATCAAATATTCTGATGTCTGACTGTTGCTCTTGCACCAAGGCACAGTGAAGATGTGTCAGACTTGTTAAAGGGAACATGTCGCCAATTTGGATTTGAATTATAATTTGATTATCGTTTACTGTCTTAGTGGTGTCAGACCCTCACATTAAGTTTCTGTGTTGTAGTTGTTCTGTCTGTTCCACCTGCACTCTGAAGCAGTTTTGTTATGGTCGCTCAGAAAAATGTTTTAATAAGTTTCTTCTGAGGTGGAAGTACAATATTGCTGTTACTGAGATTGATCTGGGCTACACACACAGCTGTAGCTGGAAGGAGTGGGGAGTGCTGCAGTTGTCTCTTTGTCTGCCTAGGATCTGAAACATCTGAAACATTAGCATCTGAATTTCCTTGTTAGTAGTCTAAATAAAAAATTAAATTATGAAACTTTGCATTGAAATGAAATATGTTTAGAAGCAAACAGAAAATGTTTAAAGAAAATAGGTATTCATATGTCCTGAATGCTTAGTTGTGGTACCAGTGGGAACTTTTTTTCTTTTTTTGTTATTTTTTGTTGTGGAGAATTCTGCATAACACATTGAATACTTAGAGGTTAAAAGCTGGTAGGATCTCGTTCTTCACCCCATATTCTCTTAGCATCAAAAGCCATACAATTTTCTTTGTATTCCTTGATATTTTTCAACCTGTGTCTCTTGTTATTAATTTTTTTTAAAGTTATTTTATTAAAACTTGTCATAAGAAAAGACAAAAATAAAGTGTATATCTCTTTAGCTGAATGGAAAGAAAAAGAGAATGGAAAACAAAGACAGAGGGGTCATGCTCAGCAATTAGACACCTCTTTCTCCAGTAACAAAAGAAATTGCAAATTATACAAGTGAATTCAGATACATGGTAACAGTATTTTCAGAGCCTTGACCATACTACAAAATAACCTTTTCTTTTCTGTGGACTTGTCCTTCGTAATTCTGTTGCATTTTAGATTATCATATTTAATGGAAGTTCTGACATTTTCATGTGCTAGCTAACACATCAGTATTTGTTCTGGTTTTCTACTTTTTCTGGATGCATGTATGCTCTATATAAAATTAAAACAAGGAGACATGCTAGTGTTTCTTTTGTATTGTCTGTTCAGCTTTGAGTACTGCACAGCACACTATAAGGTGCTGTTGACGTATCAATTACTTATAAATGACTTATGTGGTTCTGGTATTACAGTAGGAATCATGTGGAAAATGCCATGACCATCCGCAGAGTGGAAATCTGGAAACACTGTAATACCATATACAGCATCCATTCATTCCACATGGCAGTGAAATCAGTCTGAAGAACAGCACTGTTTGGCTATAAAATGATTGAGGCTGATGATACAAATAGATTTTAAGAGTGTCTCCTGTGTATGTCTAAAAGTATTTGTACAGTACCAGATCAGTATTTTATATAAGCTGTTTCACATGTAGAAACATTAAAAATATCAGTATTATTCTAAGGAAAATAACAGGGTAGTCACAAACAAAGCAGAAGTTACAATGGACTGGGCAGCAGCTGATTTTTTTCTAAGACCACAGTATCATCACAAGCAGCAGACGTGCAGAAGGATGTGGAAGCCTGGCATTCACAATGCAGCACCCCATTGCCAGCCTGGTCCTCCAGCGCTTTTCCAGTTCCTTGGCCTCTGTGGAGGTTTAGCTTACATAGAGTTTTATTTTTCAGGTCACAAGTGTAATTTTTATAGCCCTTTTTGCTTCTGAGAGTCAGTCAGTCAAAGAAATACATTGTCTTATTGAGTGGTAAGGGTTGATCCTATTTTTCACTTAGCTCAACTGTGAGTCTAGTTTCCTGCTGTCCTCCTGCCTGCTGCAGCGACATGGAGAATTGCAGAGGACTTGCGAGAGTCCAGGAGAGAATTCCCATGATATGTTTGATGTTAGGAGGCCCATGTTTTTTCCACTGCAGCTCCCATTGTAGGAGGTCTGCTGAGGACATGACGAAGTATGCTTGTAGCATTCTGCTAATTTACAGAAGGAACTGTTGTAACCCTAGGCATGGACAGAGTTCAGGCAATACAGATATGACTTAAAGTCATTTTTGCCTTCCCCTGGGCTGCACCTTCCAGAAGAAATGAAGTACAGTAGCTGCCCAAGGAAATACGTACAGATAAAAACTTAATTTTAGTTATTCAGGGTCACCTGGTGAGCAGGGGACTGGAATGGAAGGACAGCTTTGAAATTCTTTGATTCTACTCCTGCACTCGGTGAATGAACTCCACTGATTCTTCCACAGAGCTACTGTAATGCTCTCCTCATTATTACATTGCATGAATAACCAGCTGCTGCCTCTTACCTTTATTTCCAGCTGTTAACTCCTTTAAAAGACAACTAAAAATGAGGTAAGTAGTATCCTGATAATTTTCTCCTTTCAGATAATTGCTGTGGTTACTGTGCTACTGCAAACTGGGAAGAGGGATGTTGGCAACAGATGGAAGGCCTCACTCAGAGCGATATGAGGAAAGATATGTAGATAGGGGCAGTGTTGTAACTCTGTCACTCTTAACTTGTTTCGGTGAGAAGATCTTACTGTATGTAAGGTGCTAGTAGCTGTGTGTAAGGAATGACAGAACCCATTCTTCTGAAAAAGCACAGGGACCCCTGGTTTAGAATAGAATTTATTTTTAAATGGAGGCCTTCCCAAAATATCTTTGTTTTGCTCTGGGATTATTGCCAAAAATATGTTTTTGTGATGTTTTGTAAATGTACCTGCATCCTTAGATAACATTATTTTTGTTGTTGCTCAAAACTATTTACAAAAAGAAGCAGAAAGAAAGAGGTATAAACTCTATCAAAGTAAGCGCAGGCAGTTTCCTAGCAAGACAAAAGGAAAATGACAGAGATGGTGAAAGAAAAGCTGGATTTGAAATGCAGCAAAAATGACTATCTTGCAAAATTCATTCCAGCATGTGAGTTTGCTGCAGTGGAGAAATGTGATTGAAACACTCATCTTCAGGTTCAGGTGAAGAGAAGTTTACAGGCATCACATAAAGTTAGGAAGTGATTCAGTAATTTAAAGGCAGTCAAGAGTTCAAGACTGCTGAAGCAACACAAATGAGAGAGCGACTCCTGTCTGGGGATCAGGAGAAACATCAGAGAGAACAAGGCTGAAAGTAGATTGAGCAGAGGAGGACATCCATGTTTAAAATCAAAGTTGCAAATTAAAGGATGTCAATGAAGTATTATCAAGATGTTTCAAATTCAGTTTGGAGATAGATAAGAAAATTGTGAATGCAGCAAAAAATGTTTAGTGTAATAAATAGCATTTATATAACATACCCATCACAAGATCTTGAAGTGGTTTACAAAGGCACTTATATATTTTATTTTTACTTTATAGGTGATCGAACTGAGCAAATTAAGTGATTTGAGCAGTTACACAGAAAGTCAGTAGCATAGCCAATGTACAGCACTATGTACAGCAGTCTACATGTAAAGATGCCAGAATGTGCTCTTTCATGTAAGGTAGCTCTTCATCTCACAGCCGACATTTCTGTGTAACTAAACCAGAAAAATGCTAGACTGCTGTATTATCATCCCTGCGTTACCTGAGTTCAAAGCATCACAAAACTATTTCTAAGCATTGGAAACTGATGTCAAATGTTTATCAAGATAGCTTGCAATTTCTCTTTGCATTTTGTCTGCATTTCACAGCATATTATAAGTGGCATGTCAGTAAAAAATAGATTCAGTCTTGCCAGCAACAGAAAGCAAAGAAGGAAGCAGCGGTAGTTGGCTCCCAGCAATGTTCGCTTGGGAACAAGTCTGAACTGAGGCAGCTTTAGGGCTCTTTAGTTAAATTAGAGTTTTCCTTCAGTCCTCTACATGGTGGGGTTGTTCTTTTAAGGACACCACCATTTTGCAACATCTAAAAAAAATGAAATATGCTCTTAGGAAACAGGCATCCTGTTGCACTGCCGTGGTTGTAGTAGATAACCAGTTCACAATACACAGAGAAAATACCTCTCGCTACCATATGAAAGAGAGCAGAAACATTCCATAAAACACTTGAGGAAAACTGTCTCTGGCCAATAAGTTTTTATGTTTAAGACACAAAAATCTTGGGGGACATGACAAAGAGCCACAGATATCTTACAAGGAACAAAAGACAGTTGTGGCTGTCCCCGTTACTGGGGTTCCGAGGCAGAGCTGGAATGCCGCTGTGTGTGTCAGTCCTCTCTGCTGCCCACTATTTCATAGCAATACAGGGGCCTGAGTTTTAGAGACTGTTTACATGGTTATTTCAGTTGTTTGAGGCTTTTTCCAGAAAACTCGTCTTGTGTCCGTATTTTGTTGTAAGCTATCTGCCATTTTTATTACTGTGCTGGATTCAGTTTGATCTGTGAATTAAGTTTACGTAGACAGAAGTAGACCTGGGTACATTTCAGTCCCCAAAACAACTGTTTCCCACCTTCCAGGCCCTCATTTTAGCATCATCTTTTTGCTGATTTTCCTGTATTTCCTAGTCATTATACCTCTGAGATGTGCAGCAGCTTCTTTGTAGTCATTATCATGACACCAAAATGGCTTAGCAGCGCTTCCTCCATGTGGCTTGTCACAACTGGAAAATGGTGCTGATTGTCCTGGATGAACGGGATGAGAGGAAGAACAGATAATCATAGAAATTATTAAGTTTGGCATTGTGATTTATTGCCTTCCAGTAGTGCTCAGTCCCACAGTCCTTGGTGGTACAATCTCAAAAGTGGTGTACTGAAGAGACCAATAGATCTCTGAGCAGGAGGATGTGGACTTATTTGGAAAGGCTCCAATGTGGAGTGGCCACAGCAAAAGGAAGCAAAAGTGGTTTAATCATAGAATAATCATGCCATGGTGACTCATAGATCATGGGTGGATGGATTGCTGTGCTTGCGTATCCGAAATCCACCAGAAGCTTTAAGTGTGGACAGACTTTGGCAAGAAACTGAAGTGTACAAGTGTTTGTGCAAACAGTCTCCTTTTTTTCTGTAACTTATCAAAAGAGTTGTCTCCTTGGATGCCTGATCATGAGGATGGCAGTACTCTCACTGTTTTGCTCAAAGCTGTAAGCAACCTTCAGTAATGTGGATAGACAGAAAATATGCCAGACTTATGTAGTGGCCCTTAAGGAAAATTACTCACTGGAGCCATTTATACCAGCTTATCTTTGCAAGGAAAAAAAAAAAGATATTTTTGTCTAGCATTACAGATCTTAAATCCATAAAAGCAAAAATACTGAAAGTGTTTATGCTTGCATATTGAATGGTTCTTAAAGGAGATAAAATATCAACAACAATTTGCTGAAAAATCTAAGTATAGATAAGATGGAAGTAAAAACAATTGCATCTTAGCTGATCATTTTCTAGCTTCTCTCTTTCGGTTCCTGACTCCAGCAGCCATTTTACTAAGTTTTGTATGTAAATTATTTTGTTTGCACGTTAGCTTTTAAAGGAGAAATTCTCATATAGATGCGTGCAGAGCTGACCTGCTTTTTGTAGCTCTTACAGTATCTCTTTGAGAAAGGAATAAGGAGAAAAAAAAAAAGTAAAAGCATGCTGTTTGCCAAATGGCAGTAATGTCTCCTGTCAGACAGTAGAAAGGGGGGAAAAGGGTATAATAAAGCTCACTGCTATTACTTCAGAAGCTTGAAAAAGTGACCCACTGGAGGTAGAAAATACTTTAGGAAGCGAGTTAGGGAGGTTGAAAATGTGCAGAACATAAAATGAATATTCTGTTGTAAAAACAAGCTAATATAGAGGTGAAATTCTAATTTTCACTAGGAAGAAGCAGTAATCATAGGATTGTGGAATAATTCAGGTTAGAAGGGACCTAACGAGGGCTCCAACCTCCTCTCAAAGCAGGGTCAGCTACAAGGCCAGACCAGGTTGCTCAGGGCTCTAGCCAGTCTGATTTTGAAAACCCTCAAGGGTCGAGGTTACCCAACCGTAATGCTGAAGGAGAAATTGAGGTGATAATATGAAGAAATTAAAAATCAGTTTGTACTTTGCAGTGTAATACAGCTTTCAAAAAAGCCCAGACTGTCTGCACTGTATCTGCAAAAACTTTATACTGTGGAAGGAAAGTGACAACAGGTGGCCTTTTCTGTTAAGAACAACCTGTCAAGTTCCCATACTTTGCCAGTAAATAATAAGCTATAATAAGCTACCTTGCCAAAGTAACAAGCACTTTAAGACACTTAATCAGGAGAGAAAAAAAGAAATGAAAATATTAACGAGTCAATGTGCAAGTCACATGAGATTTTAAGAATGGCTAACAATATTTGGCTTAATTTTGTCTTTTTCAGTTAAAATTTTACAGCAGTACTGTGTATTTATGTACCACCAGTTAATTTCTAAAGCATATAAAAAGCTTCTTCAAGTTATTGATTTGGCCATGTAGCCCCCATTGATGTTTTACTGACATACAGAGAAGTTAAGTGATTAACCCAAGGTCACTGAGCATGCCTGTGGCAGCTGGGTGGTAAAACCCAGGTGTTTCTGTCTCAGTGGTCCTCCTCCACGAGGAAGAGGTGACAATACCAAGGTCATACAAGAGAATTATCTGTGAACAATTAATACTTTTTTCTAAAAAGGTCCCAGAAAATGCTTGGAAAAGGGATGTTGAAAAGCAGTATGCTTCATGCTATGTATTTTACACTTTTTTTTCTTCAGATATATAACATAGAAAAATTGAAGAGCCTTTTAAATTATTTTCTCCATATAAAGAAGCCCAAAAACTATAAAAGAAAAATGAAAGACTGGCTTTGAGGCCATTTACAGAGCTGGAGGGATGTGAGGCTAGTGCAGTCCAGAATTTAACATCTGTATCCTGCTGCTGCTAAAATATGGGTGTAGTCACAGTTGTTTGCCCTTTCGTTGCAAAGTGGAGGTTAATAAACATCCCTGACAATAGAGGCAGGTATGATTTAATCACAGCTGTTACCACAGACAGGACTGTGCCAGTTACGTTTGCATTTCATTTATATTTACAGAAACAAGTTTGTTCAGAAGAAAATTATCTGTCTGTGAATCTGTGCTTACATCAAAGTATGTCTATTAAATACTTCTTCCATATGACAGAGAATGAAAATGGAAAGATAACATCACAAATTAAATATTTATTTAAAATATTGAAATAAATGTTAAAAATAGAAAAAAAAAAAAGGTCAATTTCTGGAGCATCTTATTATTAAATATGTTTTCATAATCAGTACCAACTTCCCCAGAGAGTAGAAAGGGCAGAGGGTGGTTTCCACGATAACTATCAGGTTGCTTATGAAGGTTACTACAATATTTGTCTTGCCCATTCCATGCTTTGCTAGGCAGTCAGAAACAGATTTCAATGTTTTCAAGAGCTGTTCAAGCATAATTAGAGGCTCAAAATGAGTTGAAATCTCAGCTGGTGGCCTAGCAATTTGTTTTCATGCTGCAAGTCATTCAAGATTTAGATATGCATAACTTTTTGATGGAGTAAGGGGATATCCTCAGTCCAAGTAGTCTGTTATACCTCTATTTTTATGCAAGATATAATGCACTCAGTGTCCAGCTGTGTGCCATCTTCTGCCCCTTAGTGTGGCAGAATCTTAGTAGCTGCTGTGCTTCTGTCTCTCTGAGGCAAAGACTGCAATATAATTATAATAATGTTATATAATGGTGCATTTGTTTCATTTGTAATACATTGCAGCAACAGGGTCATTTCTAAAAATACTAGCCATGCAGGGAGTCAGGCTCCTCTGGAGTCTGAAGAAGGTTTCCATGGCAGAAGCTCTGCCTGGGGGAAGAGGGCTGTGGCGTGCAGATGGAGCATGGCTAAGTGAGCGGAGCAGGTCAGAGCGGGTGTGCAGGGAAGGTGCCTCCAGAGGAAGTGCACTGACTCACTGCGTCCTCTAACCAGCTCTTTTGGAAGGGCTTTGGTGGAGTCCTTTGGCAGAGGTGGAAGCTGCCTTCTCCCCAGTCAACGCAGACTGTGGGTGAACACCAGAACTGTCACCCTCTGTTTTTCAGATGACTCCCCCCAACAGTGCAGCGGGACTGTTTGTTTAAGGGGGTGCAGCCCATGGCTGACTGCATGCACTGAATAAACAAAGAAATTACTCCCAAACAACTTCAGATGCATGACTTTTTAAAGCATCTCTGTTTCCTTATATTCAAAGAGCCTTTTAATAAAGGAGTGCATGTGTTGGGTGAATTAATTTCAAATACAAGAACCGTCTCTTTAAAAACAGAGAACAGGCTGGTGCTGTACAATACTATTTTTCATACTGTCTAAAGAATAATATGAATACTGGTAAAGCAGATTGTACCCAGGTGTACTCCTCACTGAGACAGTTCCTTTTGCTGTCCCTGACTTCCACGCAGTAGTGTATTCATGGAGCACTGGCCATCTTCACTGTTGACATGACACAGATTTTGGAAGGGGAGTTGGAGGGGGGTCATGTAAGCTCTGTTTTCACCTTTTCAGTGCAGGCAGGAAGACAAAATAATTGTTTTAAATAAAAATCAAGAAGTAGTTTATCTGCATATGTAACACATACATTTGGGAGACCTTAGTCAACTTATCCTTGAGACCACTGGAATTATTTGTGCAGTGGCATGAAAAAGCTATAATGCAGATATCCTTCAGTTACACAATCTAATCTGTTCACTTAGAAACAAAATACTAATTTTTAAATTAAATATGATACGTAATGAAATTTTGATTTTAAAAGTTGGAATTCAAATAACTGTTCATGCGCTCACCATCCAGCTCGAGTCATGACATTAAATCATGTTTTGATAAGATCTCATTACCTGCGTTGTACCATTGTCAAGTACTAACACAATGACATGTTCTGAAGACACATTCACCTTCTCGCTCTTCTGCCTCTCACTAGCAGGTTGTACAAGATGAGGCTTGCGCTGCTGGAGGGAGGCATCACTGTTCACACCCTTGCCTCTGGGCCTTTCATGACCATGCATGGGTAAAGCTGACCCTGCATATATATGAGCAAAGATTTTGCAAAGCTCAGAATTTATTTCTTGTTTTTAATATAATGAGGGCAACAACTGCTATATTATCCCGTGCCTTTGCAGATATAATAAACATCGTACATGATTTGTAATCCTTGTTGAATGTGCTTATGTAGGTAGAGATAATTTCACTGATTTTCCCAAATGATCTAAGCATTCAGTGATTACCCCTCTAATTTAATTCTGTGCCAAGAATAATGAGTGAGTTAACCGCTCATGATGCAGCTCTGGCCAGGGAACAGAGGAGGTTTCATGTGAGTTATGGCAACTACTCTGGTGTTCATGGGGGAAACAGGCCTCCACCTCCCCTTCTCCCCTCTTCCGTGTAAATCTCTGTCAACCCCTGTTGCTGCCTCCAGATTACAGGGCTTTTAAAGAGAAACAATTAATTATCTTCATAATCAGTTTGTCAGGGCTATTAAGGCCTATTAGTGCAGCCAGGGCCCTGACACAGTTATAGAAATGGGAAGAAATAGGCTGGAAAGAAAAATTAGTCCATACTGCAAGTCAAGTGTATAAAAAAGGTGTTTATTCTAGTAAAATGTTTTTGGATGCTTTCTGTGGTGACTTAGGGGCTAGGCTTGCTCTGTTTTTTGCATGGTCTTGGCATATATTGTTCAGAAAACAGAGACACCCAGTTGTGAACACAGAATACGGCTACCCTGATGGAAACATTTAGAAGTAGTAGGAAATCTATTTGTCCAGCAGTGCATATCTAAAAAGCAGCAGTGCATGTATTTGATGTCTGAGAAATGTCAGTATGACACATAGCCAGGAAGTAGTCACAGGGCTTATTTCAACCTCCGTATTTATAATCGGGTCTTCAGGAGACAAAAAACAATGTCTGTTTTGAGGACTGCCCCTTCTAATGAGAAGCTTTTGAAAAGTATGGGAAAATAAGTCTAAATAAAGTATCTGTGGAAGACCTTCAAAACACTTGTTACATTTATCACAAGCTGTATAAATCACTTCAGTATCAAGCATCTTGTTGTCAATTATAATATTTGCTCATCTTAGAACAATACAAGAAGCAATAGTGTTACATGACTCATGAAAGTTCCCACACCTGGCAAAATTGGCTTCTCCAGTTTTGAAAAGGCTTTCAGAAAGACTTGCTAGTTAGGGAGCAAGATTTATGGGGAAAAGCTGTATCTTTTATTAGACCAAAGCATAGCATTGGAAATAATGGACAAGCTTTAAGGAAAAGGGATTGAGGGACTGAAAACAGCCACACTGACTGGGCTTTGCAGGGAAGCTTGCTTTAATGCTTGTCCTTGCTTTACCTGCTCTGAAAACAAGAAGCATTTCAGTCCCTAGGCTCTTGCTTTAGCACTTTTCACAAGTATTAAAATCTCACACATTTAAAAAAAGATATGGCAGTTACAGTTTTTCAGCTTGCACACTGGATTGAACTGACAGATGTGTAAAGAAAAGATTTAGCTAATGAAATTGATATAATGTGCACTTTTCTGTGAAGCCTATGCTACCTAAAAATGTAGAAATGTAAGATGTGAGAAACACTCATCCAAGTGTGGTAAATACAACTTCTGCAGTGTTAGCTTTACACTGTAAATATTTTTGCTTTGAATCTGTGCTGTCTGTATATGTTTAGCTAGATTAAAGCATCGTTGATTAGAGCTTCTTGGCATCACTATAATATAGGTTGTGGCATGTGGTCCTATACAACAAGGAAGGTTTCTCTGGTAATGCAGCAGAGTCAGGAAAATTTCTGATTGCATGTTTCTCGGATTTAAAGTTGGAGTTTACGTAAAGATACACCTTAGTCACATATGTTTATCTTCTCAAATGTTAATGTTTTCTGAGTAAGCAAATGCACAACCAGTTTTAACAAGCAGAGCTCAGCTAAGATCAGAATCGTGCCCTCCGCCCCCTCCCCCCCCCCCGGAGACAGATGCCACCTCTGAGTTTCTCTGAAGAACTTCTGGTTTGGCAAATGTAAATCAGTTTACAGATCTGTTTGCAGTATAAATGCCTAGCGAGCTGGACTGATTCTAACCAACTGAAAGAAATAAGTGAAGTTTGGACTCTGTATCGTATAAGCAGTGTGATGACTCCTAAAAAAAATTCTCATTTAGTACTTCACATCTTTTTGAACCTCTTGTTTACTGTGTTAAACATCCAATATTACTCTGTGATCAAAACGTGATTTTGTAAATCTTGAACTAAAATGCTATTTAGTTATTTCTAAAAAATATCTTACTGAAAATGTATTACAGGTTGCAGTTAATGGGACCAAGTGTAAAAAGCATGCATGTTTTCTGAGGGCTTTTGAGTGATTCAGCAAGTACTGGTTTCACTGAGTCTATATACAGCCAATATTATATAAATTGCCAAAAAAAAAAAAAAGTGCATCTGAGGATTTCTTGCACATGCATGGTGGCATATCTTACAGGACCACTTCAAAAATGTAATGCAATTATCCAAGGAGTGAAGCAAGCAATCTTAGCTCAGATGAGGTATGAGTGCTTTACCGTCTGTAAAGCAGAGGATGCTTTTTGTCCACAAGTTTGGAAATCTGCAGCTGAGGAGACCTACGTGCTTGAAGTGTAGGTAAATGATATGTAAGTGTGGATACATAATCATGTTTTCTTTGCCAGTAAACCCAGATTAAAAAGTCCCCATCTTTGGCCACTTATTCCTTCCTCTGTGCTACAAAGATAATTTTTTAACCAGCATCACTTTAGTTATCCCCATACAGAGTTAGCTTGATGCAGCTATGGAGGTGGTGACATGGTGCGAGAGCAGAAACGAATGGTCAAGTAATATCAGAAGAATATGGGGGCTTCCATCACATTAGTGTATATTGCCCACTGATTTAATGGGCTGTGACATACATACCAAAGCGCAAAAGCCAACCCGTGACATGTTTTTTATTTCCTGACAACAACAGGTCAGGAAATAATGCAATATCCTCCCACACTAAGCACTTTCTATTCTATTATGCTCTCTTGGTTATTGCCATCTTGAAACTGTTACATAAAATGAAAACTTTTTAACTTATTTTAAAAACTTGTAATGAGTTTTATTTGTATAATTAAAAAGATTAATATTAGCCACACTACAACAGTTATAGATTAAATATTCCACCAGGGCATACTGCAAAACCACGTGTTGTCCCTGGGAGCTAAATTTTGCTATTGATTGCAGACACAGCTAAAACAGAATATGTAATATAATGGATAACCAGATGTCTCCTTAGTTGCTACAGACTAAAAGTGACTGAAAAGCACTCTTAACTTCAAGATGGGAAGTATGTGATGCTCAATAAATTTGTCTTAAATAACGTCTCTTGAGGGTGGAGGCTGAATTATTGAAACATGGAGTTAAAACCCATAAAACTATGTTCTACTGTAGTAGTTTATAGCAAAATAATATTTGACACATTCGTGTCTCAGGCTTAATATATTTTTGAATGATAATGGTTTTGAAAGGGAGCCCCAAGAAAACCATCACAGACCAGTGGTGACACCACTGTGCAATATAATCATCCAGTAATATATAGTTAAGAAAGCTGCAGGGGCTACAAATAAGATAACTTGAGATTCTTCTGCTGACACAAACAGCTAACTTTTTAAAGTGCTTTTCTTTTAACTGTTTTTAATATCTGGAGGTAGAAACAAAAGCAAATACTAAGGTGGAAAGGGTTTGTAACCCTATGGGCGTGACCATCAGGAGCTTAATCCCCTTGCTTACCTCCTCTAAACCTTACTGAAGTCACTCTTATAAAGCAGGTGCTACTAGGACAGAGCTACCAACTAAGGTAAAGATTACATTGGAATTACTGAGTGTAATCTGGTGTTCCTTCTTTTAAGTACATTGTTAGTCCCTTGACTTGATGGACTTGTGCATGTGAATTTTAAAAGAATAGATGGAGTCTTGTACCAGTTGTAGTAGGAAAGGCTAGAGGATAAAAATAAATCTTGAGAGTCTAAAAGTCAAAAGCTGAGTGGCAATAAAAATGGATTATCGTTTATGAATTTCAGTAATTTAAGTTTCTACATTTTTGCAATTATGCAATAAAGTCTTTCTTATGTGAAGAATTAAGAAGCAAACGAGCTCACACTTTTGCAGTATTATCTATAAACTTTTGTTAGCAGTATAACAATTTTCAGTATATGTTTTTGTGTTTAATATAACAATTTTCAGTAGGTATTTTAATGCTCTGTATGCATGCCCTTCTCATTAACAGAAATGAGTCACGATAATTTCTTGTGGTACTCATCGCAACTGCGATATTTGTACTCAAGAAACTGGAGAAGTAATCTCAAAACTATCTGGGTTGGAAAACCACACCTCTGCAACCCCCTTTCCTCCTCAACTTCATTTGTCCTTATACATGGGGATTTCTGTTTGAAACAGTTTTGTCACTGTGTAGCTTGTGCAAGGGTTCCTGGTAAATTTCTGGTTTTGAATACAGAGTTGTTTGCCAGCAAGGTAGTTAAATCAGTTTTATTACCCTGTCCCTGGGCTGCCTTTCCAAAATACTTACAGTTTGCAAGTAACAAAGATCTGTGTGTGCTGCGTTTCCTGATGTGCGTTCATTCTTCACTTTTACTTATCGAAGTTACCTGTGCAGTTAATCTTTGGTACATGTTGCTTGTTGTCTAGGCAAGCATTTTTAAGAAGGAACTGCTAGTCATGCTCTCTGAAAGCAAAATACAAAAAATAAGAATTCTAGATCAGTGGAGCACGTGTGGTATTTGTCTGTGGTGTAACTCTTTATTGGACTGGAACCACATCAGCAGTGAATGTATGACTGCTTAAGTTTCACAGCTGTCTTTGATTATTTTTACTGTCCCCTCTCTACCCAGTAAACCTGGAGAACATAGAACAATTCAGAATATCTGACATTTTGACATCTAATGGCTACTTATAGCGAAGCATTTTGTAAAATCAGCCTTGATCAGCTGCAGTGCATTTAAATACACAGTCCCATTCACAAAATGTCTGTCTGAGATTGGAATTAGAATAGTTTTCCATAACATTTCTGTAATAAACTAGCTCTGCCGTCATGAACCAAGATTAAAACTCACAGATAACATTTCCTTCAACAGTGGTCTCAGATTTTGTCACTACACATAATTATACAGGTGACAAAGATTCTCTAAGACCTGGTCCAAAGCAAGGAGACAAGAGTTTCTTTTTATAAGGATATCCCAAAATAATAACTAAAGAGACTACTGTTCAGCTCTACAGTGATAAATTCTTTAAGTATTTGAAGGCTGAAAATAATCTTGCTTTGCCACTGCAACCTACTTTTAATTCTATTTGTACACTTGCCATTTGCTTAAAAATTGAAGTGATATTCTGACTGAACAGAAAAACCTTGCACTGTGTTAAACCTAATACTTTTTTTTTAAGGTGTTAAACAAGAAATAACAATGAGTTTAGAACAGCAGGAGTTTAAGACAGGCTGACTGGCAAGACAGGTTGGGTTTATTCGCATTCAGGGCATATCCAGCCTCTGGTGTGTGCTTGGGGTGTATGCTTTAACCTATTAATGAGAGGTAAAGTACAGATGTTTGGGATTTTGTCTTTGTCTAACAGTTCCAATATGTGAGAGGCAATGAGTTATTGGAAGACTGTTCACTGTATATTGAGCAATTATGTGCAGTGTTTTTAGAAGAGGCACCTGCAATGGCACACAGCCTTTTAAAGAGGAAGTAGATATAGGAAGCAAGCTTTAACTGCGTGGAAGTGGGAGGAAGATAAGAATCATTACTAGACACCATTATTACATGAATTCTTTTCCCTAGGGACTTGATTCAGCAAGACACTGAAATTCTGTGTAATTTTAAGGACATAGATTTCCTACAGCTTTCTTTAAACCACTTTCTTATTTCTTGAGGCGGAAACAGATAGTTTCTTCTCTTGTGGTTTACATGGTGAATTCTGATTTTCTCTTCCCCTTTTTTCTTCGTTCCTGAAATGCTGAAATGAGGTGGCAATTACAAATACAGAACATACAGTATCAACTAAACTGCTTGTCATCATTGATAATGTATAGGCACATTTATAGCTAAGGATCCCAAGACTGCCTCATAGGGCAGCGAAACCAGCTGATATCTCTGAAAGATCTTACATGAATTGTTCTCCTTCTGAGCCACACACACCACAAAACCCACAGGAAGTTGTCTCTGTAGTGGCTGCGGTTCTGCAGTTTCCTTCTTCCCCGTCTTTAAGTGGTCAAAACATTTCTTAAAAAGTTAAGTCAACACAAAGTAGAGAATAGACTTCCTGTTCTTGCAGTGTAACACAGACACGTGCCTTCAGTTAGAAAGAAGGATTCACACATCTGATTGTCCTTCTGTGCCCTTTGAATCAATTTAGGGTCATGGTTTGAACTATACTGATTAAACAGTAGTTTTATTTTCAGGTTTCCTACCAAGAAAATGTAATAGTACTTTTTTTAGACATCTCCCAGTAGCAGTTACTTAAATGATGAGTAAAGCACTTGCTTTTCTTCAGCTGTTGACTTTTAAGACAATTTTCTCTCTAAAGGTGAGGAAGCTGTCCTGTTTTCAGGACCTAAAAGGGCAGTACCAGGAATATGATTTAAAATTCTGATCCTTCAGCTAACAGATGGGACTTGGTATATATCTGTATCTGACTGAATGTACTATATATATATAGGGCATATATATGCATAAACACTGACATGTATAGATCTCTCACTATGTATCGGTATGTGTGTGTATATATATATATATACATGTAGACATTTGCTGTTTCCTTAAAGCCTTTTTAAAGGGAATACATGAATACACTGGAATCCCAACAGTCTTAAAAAAATATAATTTGCTCATTTCAGAGATGAATTTTGTAATACTTTATTAAGAATTTTTTTTAAAAAAGTTAAATAGGAATATCATTCAAGGTTTCTTTCACTTAATTATTTTAGATTGATTCGACCAACATTTGACTAACACTTGATTTGGCATTTTCAGTACTGTTGATGGTAGCTTTGCTTGTGAGCAATTTATTAATGAAGAGATGAAAAAGTTCTCCTGAAGGAAGAATTTGAAAGGACAGGAACATGGTCCTGCTATTGCTTTGTTTAAAAACGAGCAAAAAAAATCATTAAAATAATTTGTATCTACAAACAAAAATTTGCATTTTACCAATGATAATAGAATAAGATGGCATTTCTAGCTCCTCTAATTCATATCAAGAGTAGAGATGGAGTTTTGAACAACTGTTGGAAGGAAGGAGAAAGGAGATGGGGAGGGAGGGAAGGAAAGGAAGGAACAAAGAAAAAAAACAGGAAAAAGAGATTGGCAGAAAAGAAGGAAGGAAAGAAAGAAACTAATCCCAGTAGTCTCTGTGGGCCAAGAGTTATGTATATTCTCTCCCAGACTGGCGAGAGATCATCTGTTATCATTTTATATCCACTGCCAGATGTTTCAAACCCCTAGATAGATGTCCTTCCTTGTTAAGTAGTCTCCTTCCTTGTCAAATTCAGTGTGTGGATTGATGGCATTTTCTCATCCAGTGTAAGATGATACAAAAATGGCAACTCCATCTTTGCTGGAACTTTCTTTGCTTAGTGTTTTTCTTTCACCTTTTTATTTGTTCCCCATCTTTCTCCCAATACCCGAATAACTACTTTTCTTTCCTTTAGTCCTTCTCCCTTGTTTTAGGGATCCATCTCTACCTCTCTGTGTTTGCATGCCTGCGGTCCCCTTTCGTTCCCCTGCCATATGCCTCATTTTATGGTCTTTAATCTTTGTTCCCAGCCTATCCTCCTCCCCAACTTGCAGGCTTTGCCCACCCTCCCCAGAACTATTCTTATTCAAGATGGGGCAGATGAAAGGGAGGGATTATTTTACCCTACTCTTTATCAGGTCACCCTCCCCTGAGTTTCTTTTCGTGTGTCTCCACACCTTGAAATCTTCCCCCTCCTTCCTGTTGTGATCTCAGCCTTTTCCTTCCTGCCTGCTCTGGTGAATACTTGTAGACTCTGGCAACGAAGCATGCGGGCATAAAAAATGTCACATTCCGCCTTCTGCATGTGTAGATAGATTAAAAAAAACATCTGAGGCTTAGTTATGTCTAGCAATTAACAAATAAAAAATCTGCAGTAGTGTTTTCATGGCAGGGGCCAGCAAAGAGCTTTGGCAGAAGGCCGTGCTGCAACGTAGGAAAACTCCCTTGGGGATGCGCCCCTCCTGAGCTCAGCAGAGCCGCTGCACCGCTGCGGGAAAAGGGGAGTGAAGCCACAGTATTCGGGTACTTCGGAAGCAGTCAGGTGCCAGAAAGTCGGGGATGGTGCTGATGAAAGCTAGAGGTTACTGGAGCTTTGAGGCTGTCCTAGTATGTACTAGGGAGAGGGCTGGCACCGTTTGCTCCGAGGGAGAAGGTCCCAGTGGGCTTACTCTGCCCTGCAGTGCCGCATTCTCCACGCCGTGGTGGAGAGTTGGCCCATCCCCTCTGATTTCTGACTGCTGCCTTGGGAATTTGCTTCAGCTATTTCCTGGAATATGAATTTGTTTATTTTCAAAGGAGAACAAACGTAAAACTCATACAGTAGTTTTGGGTAGGACGTTTCTTTGTAGAGAAGTGATTTGGATCATTGAATTATTGCCCCTTTTGAAGAATTTAAGTACTTCAGAAGATTGCACGGAGCACGAAAGCAGCTGGTAGCACATAAAAAGTACAACTGCAAGAAAGCTGTGGCCCTGATACCATGCCTTTTACTGTCACCTATGTCTCGTGAAATGTTTGCAAAGCAAGTACAAAATACTACAATTTTGGTCTGGAATTTTTTTCTCACGTACTTTCCTTTAACTGGAAGCTGATGTATCTGATTAGACTTTTTGCTGTAGTCTAGTATTTAAAGAGTAAATTAATCAACATAATCAACTACGGACCATAGTGATGCGGCTAACACACAGAGCATGCCATCTTTTCACTGAGGTTCGAAGCACTTTAGTGAGTGATTCTTTTGGAAGTGGTTTGATTAACTTAGGACTTGGTCCTACAAAACCTGGGAGTATGCGCTCAGCTTTCTGTGGCGTGAGCCGTCCCGTTGCAGTAAAGCAATAGTGTGCTCGTCACAACTCCAGCTCCATTTTCAGATAGAGCCTCCTCCTGCATGGGTTAGGCACCCACCTCCCAAAAGTAAGGTAACATCTTTAAAAAGCCTTTTTCTAAATGGAAAAAGATGTTTACAGTGTTTCTCTTAGTGCTTAAATAAATACTTACTTTGTAAAGACACTAAAAACCCGTCGCCTGAAGTACTTGAAAGTTATTTATTTTTTAAAGCCACAGGCAGCAGTTCATGGTGCTGTAGGAAATACTAAGGCTATGTAGTCACCACTTTAAACCCAATCAAATCTCCCAAGTTGTTTTCTTTTTGTGTCTTTATTGCTTTTATCTCAAGAACAAAATGTACAATTAGGAACTTGAAAACTAATGTCCCACCCCTCCGAACAATGGACAAACACAAAAGCAGATTTGAGCCCTCACTGATTGACATGCCAGTTCTGCAGTCAGTTACCCGGGTGCGAGAATTTATTCGCCCCAAACGTTTGCAGAGGACAGCGCGAATACCAGCCCTGCTCGGCCGTTCGTGGCTGAGCCGCCCCGCCGCTTGCAAAGAACGTCGGCGCGGTCCCCGCGCCAGCCGCCTCCCATCGGTATGCGCCTCTGCGCGCGGCAGCGGAGGCGCTCGCAGCCTCTGCGGTGCCGCTCGGTGTGGGCGGCGCTGCCGGGGTGTTGCGGCCCCGGCCCGCTCCGCTCCCTGCGTTTCAAACCGCCCCCCGCGCTCCCATAGGCTGCGGTGGGCCAGCAGCCGCTCGGCCCCCGCCACCGGTACCCGCCGCCCCGACCATCGCGCGGGGGGAGCCCGGCGGCGGGCCAGGCCTGGGGGCGCCCCCGCGCCCGGGGGGGCCCGGCGGGGGCTGCGGGGCCGGGGGCTGCCGCCCCGCCGCCGCCGCTCCGCCGCCGTTCGGGGGGCCCGAGCCCGGCAGCGGGGCGAGGGGGGGCGGCGGGGCGGGGCGCTCCCCCCGCGGGCGGGATGGGCCGTGCCGGCAGTCAGACATGTCAGTGGCTGCGCGGGGGGAACGGCACGCGGCAGCGGCCGGGCCGGGGGAAGGCGCGCGGCGCGGCCGCTGAGGGGACGGGCGGGCAGAGGGCAGCGGGGCCGCTCTCGCCCTCCGCGCCCCGGCAGCGGCACACCGCGCGGGCTCGGCGGGCCCCGGTGTGCCAGGCGCCGCTGGCCGCCAGAGAGAGACCGGACTTTTATCAAACTTGAGCCTCCGCTCCTCTTCCTCTTTCTTCTTCCCTCCTCCCCCGGCCCCGCCCCTTCCTCGCCGCCCTTCTCTTCCTCCTCCCCCCGCGCCCTGAGATGTTTATTCGGGCAGCTGCGTGAGGCGCGGGCGGTGGCGGGCAGTTTCTCTCCCCCAGCCTGAGTAGTTGCAGGCGCGCACGCACTCGCCTTACTCTGGGGGAGAGAAGGAAACAAAATGTCTGCCAGGGCCGCGGCAGCTTCTACTAAGGTAAGGCTCAGCCCCAGGGCGGCGGCGCTCCCTCCCCGCTCTAATCCCCACCGTCCCCCCGGCGCGGTTGTGGCGGCGCCGCCTTGCAGCCGCTTGCTGCGCTGGGGAGCCTGTGCCCCGCCGAGCCCGTGCCCCGGCGGTCGCGGCTTCCCTCGCCCGCCCCGGGGGCGCGGGCAGCTCGGGGGCCGCTCGGCTTGAGGGGGTGGGCGAGGCGGGCCGGGGCCTCCTAGCCGCCTCCCCTGGGCGCCCGGCGAGCCTCCCGCCTGCCCGCCGAGCGAGCGCACAGGTGGCTCGCAGCCCCCCAGGCCTGGGGTCGCTGCCCCGCCGGCCGCCTCCTGCGGCGCTCCCCGCCCGCCTACCTGTTGGACGTGCGGCGGCGCCCGGCTGGCGGGCGGGGAGCGCCGCGGGCTCCGGGCCCCGGCGGCGGGATGGGTCCGCGCCGACCCTGGGTGCGCTCCCACGAGCCGGGCCCTGCCCGGGCGGGGGTGGCCCACCCCGTCCGGGAGAAGCCCCCGGTGGCGGCCGGAGCGCGATCTCGACGGATGCGGGGCAGAGGCGTGTGGGCGTGCGCTGCCTGCGCGCTGGGGCAGGCCGTGCCCTTTTGTTCCAGGCTGAAGAGTCGGATAGCAGTTAGGAAAGGTTTAACCGGGAGAGTCCAGTACTGCAGGATTTTTCTGTAGCCGCTGAATCAGTCGGGAACGATTGTTGCTGACATGCGGCAAACAGATTTGGGGTGGCAGTAATCCTTCAGAAACTTGTGCCGGTCCTCCACCTGATCCGTAGGTGTTTGTGGTGCAGGTGCACGCTGTGGGGTGTGTACTCTGACCTCCCGTAGCACTGCCGTGGCGGTGAGTAATGCTGAACCTCCCCGAGGGAAAGAGGTGGAGTTAGGAATGCTCAACAGGTTATTTTTCCTTCGTGTAAAATTAAAGGTTTGCTTTGAAACTAGCTTGAATTTAAATTTCGAACTAATTTTTCGCTGTGACTCTTGAATAGCTGCCCTGGCTTTCAGCGTGACAAGTTCTCATCGTGTGTTAGTCGGTGTTGCTGGAGCTCGGCTTAGTGGTGTTTGCTCTTGAGTGAAACTATGTGGTTTCGGTCTGATGTTACTTACTGGTATGCACTTACTCAGAAGTGATACTCTGCAGGCTGAAGTGAAATACACACCTTACTGCATTACTACTGAAAAACTTCAGACTAGAAATACTATGTTACTGGTAAACTTATTAGTTGTAAGATATTTTTAGAATGTGAATTTTTAGTATTTTAGAATGTGAATTTTTAGTATTTTAGAATTAGTCGATTTTATCAACTCCGAAATCTGAATTTTGCTTTCAAGGTATATTCAAGGTGACTTCAGCTTCCAGAGTGTGATTTAAAAAACTAAATGCCAGTGTTGACCTACTGAGTTGCATGCCCCTTTCTAAGTATGCTTTCAGAGATCTTTTATTACACTTTAACATATATGTGCACACATTTCAACAATAAATGAATACAATTGGAGAAGTAATTTATTTTGGGTGATATTTCAAGCTGGTGGTATCACCTAGCTACAGAGACAGATACTTTTTTCTCCTGTTCAAATACATTTATATTAACAACAAACAGGACTTGAAGATAAATGTTGTCGTTGCTCCTAAAAATAATAGTGTTGTGTTAGAATTCTGCTACATAAGGAATTGTGAGAAATTGTATCAGCTTAAATTTTGCAGATTTTCTTTTGTATAAAATGAGGGTGCAAGGTTCCTGCTTCCAGTTCAAAATACTCTCTTAAAATGTAGCTATTTTGTGAGGCCGTGGAAAAATATGACCTTCCACACATGCATGCAGTGTCTTAATTTTTTTTTTAATACAGAAGTATTATCTATTCTGACTGTAGGTTGGTGTAAAATTGAAAGTTGCATCTTACCATAGCAGTTGTTTGAAACTTCTTCCAGACCATGGTCATATCAAATTGGCCCTTCGAGCATGTATACAGTATTAGGCAAACCAATTATACTGAAAGGTATGTTTATTTAAGAATGCTGCAAAATATAGTCTCCCTTGGGTTTAACTCTTCACTGCTATACTTTCAGATTTTATAAAAATCGTGTATTTGAAAGAGCCTTTCTCTTTCTTGGGAAAAAAAGTAGATTTTATAAGTTCTGTAACATTTTTCAGTGTAAATTCTTATAGTCTTTTGTAGTAGCCTTTATCAAAGTTATTTCTTAGCTTTTTGATCTTGATCACAGAAATGTCTTTAGAGACTAGAATCTTATGCATACAGTTCATATGAATTTCCTTGTCAAAACAGAAATGCTTTCCGTAGATGGGTAGTGTTATTTCTGCTTCGGCCATTAGTTCCTAGGCTACTGTTTTTATAGTTTCAATAGTTGTAGATACAGGGATTATAAATATTTTAGAAATACTAGCATATTGGAGGACTTCTGTGTTCAAGTTGCAGATCTTGTTTCCTTCAGTGACCCCTTCGGACATAGTATCCGGTTTCTCATTTTTGGGGTTGTAATGCATTAAAAAAACCTCTGTGAATGGTTTTCTCTTACTAGTTATTTAACATACTTTTTAGCCTTGTGGGCCTTGTGTCCATGTCCACATTTGGCTTGGCAAACTTGACCAGAAGAGAACTAAAAAAAAAATTATTTTTTTTTAATTAGCTGGATAATTCTTACTTGTACATGTGGGAATCTTGGCTGGTATGATTGATTGTGTTATGCCTTATTATCAACAGTCTTTATACCAGCTACCTTCCACTGCCCTTCAGTTTTGGTTACTTAACTTTTTCCCTGCTATGCTGTAAAATAATGTGTGTTTATTAAGGTTTTAAATGCTTGCTGTAGTTGTTGGTTGTATACAATAGAAAACGGTGAGAGAAATGGAGTCTTGCTTGCAGTCTAATCTAGTGGTGCCTGTGATTGCAAAATGTAAGGGGCCTAATCTCTTCTGATGTCTTTTTGAACAATACTAATGCATGCTGTGGGAATGACTGTGTCAGGGTATTAGTAATGAGATGTAAAGCTTTCCACCTTTAAGCTGAGGGTTCAAATATAGTCCATGTTGGTTAAAAAAAAATACAAATGCTTTTAAGTAGTAAATGTGGGGACAGGACTTCTTGAATCCTTGAGCCTTTTTGGATGCCAAACCTGAGTTCTTGAGACTTCCTTCTAGTTTTAAATACATGCATAAAGAATATTTCCCAGTCTTTCACCTCAGTCCTGTAATTAATTGGATTTTGGTTGCTCTAACTGTCTTTCTAGCTCCAGGCATGTATCTATTGTTTGCCACTTCAATCAGAAGTTGAGAACTTGATACTTTAACAGTGCAAGACTTGCTGACTGCAAGGACTCCTTGGTTTCCTCTGCTAGAGGGAATGACCTATAGTTTTCATAAATGTGGGTTAGCGTTCTACCCTAAATCCTACTTGGAGATGCCAGTGTATCTGTTTCTTGTAGAGGATATATGCACAAACTTCTAAAGTGTTTTTTAAAGTGTTGTAATCTATGAGATAGCTAAATTTGGAACAGTATTTTGTTCTTCCCATTGAAGTCTATATGAACATTATAATGTTAGATCAGTTATCAGGTTGTTGGTGAGGTTCTTCAACTATAACAACAAAGAAGAAATAAATATGTAGAAAATGGATATGGAGGAAGTAACACCAAGTATGGAAATAAGCTGAGGATTTGGTTTAACATCAGAACCTACCTTCTACTTGGGGAAAAAAGATCCTGTAAATGACTGTATTTAATTTTGATAGTGTTCCCGTAAGTTGTATTTGGACCTTAGGAAATACTTGTTTTAATGTTTTGTTTTCAAAGAAGAAATTATATAGATAACTTAATATTTTGGGTTTGGATTTTCTTAAATTCTTCAACTGTTACATTTATGACTATAGGCAGCTTCAGCTACCAAATGATAGTTTAGGTGCATTTTTCAGTATGAATTTTGTTGTAATGTGAGAAGAGCCATGAGCTCCACACTCTGTAGGTCATTATGAAGTATATTCTGGAGTTTGCTTCTGGTTCAACATGCAGCACAAAGATTACTGTAATGTAAACAGAGCTTGAAATCTGACTGTGCCTGGGAGCTGGTTCTACCTTTATAGAGTGGAAAATCAGCAAGACCTTATCAGTGACCAGCTAGCTAATCTTTGTTTCAAGGAAAACATCTAGAAATGGGTTATTGTATGTCATAGGTATCTTAATGTGCACATTGTACTACTACTTATGTACTATGAGAATAGATATTGGGCTTCTGTCTATGCAAAAAAAGGCTCAAAACATGGTATTTTGAATTGGTGCTTGAAGTCAAGAGTGGTCATTAAGCTTGAGTATATGTCTGCGTTGACACTACAATGTACTATTGTGGTCAAAACTTTTTGGTATGAGAATGACCATTTGGTTTGACTCATGAAAATGCCTGATAAGTCCTCTACATAAGATACTGAGTTGAAAACGGAACTGTGACTAGTCAACTATTCAAGCTATGAATTGTGCTAAATACTTTGGTTTTATTACTTGAAATGCTATGCAAAAGTATTGTCTATCTCGGGTCAAAGCACTCATCCAAAAACTTTGTATCAAAGTTGATGAAGTTCTGACCAAGGACCCAACTGTTCATCCGTTTTATTACAGGCCATGCCAATAAGCTTGCAGTCTGAAATAGGATCCTCTCTTCTGTTTTGTTCTCCTGTCCTCTGTAACTAGAGGAAAGGTGATGTCTTGTGTCTATTGAGAGGGAAATCAGATTACAGTCACAGTGTGGGAGGAAGAGTAGAGCTATATATGTGTCTATGTCAAAATTAATAGTCCCAATGTTTGGTTTATTAACACTGTGTCAAATTCTAAGTGTCTATTTGAGTTAAAGGGTAGTATTTGAAGCAAATGCTTATTGTTAAGTTTGTGGGACATCTGAAGTTACGTAATCTCTACAGCAAACTACCCTCTGGTTAAGACATCAGCCATTTATATCCCCCAAATTTTTCCTGGTTATCATAGTATAAATGCAATAAAAATTAATATGAAACTATGCTCAGTGTTTTCTCAGGCAAATATATTGCTAATGACTTCTTCACTGAATGTACTGATTAAGCAAACAGCCGTAGGGAAGTCTTAAAATGAATTCAGTGATTCTGTGCAGTGTATTTATGCTGAGTCCAAAAAGTCCTGAAATGAAAACATTGTCTTGTCTTATAATTATGCTATTTTAGGGACAGATTATTCAAATATGCGCTCTACGCTCATAAATAGTAGGGGTGCCCTTGTATCAAGGGGCTGTGATGTGCTTCAGTGAAGGATCTGAGAAAATGGAGGAACACGTTCATCTGAATGCTGTAAGGTCCAGTGTGGGTCCCTTGGATCCTGCAGAGTAACAAGTGCTGCTGAGGCCATGGGTGTAGTGACTTGTCCAGGGACAATGGTGTCTGCTTGGTTACCCATGGGACTTTCCTGCTGTGGTATATCCTTAGATAACTCCTTAAGCCACAAGTCCTGTGGACTGATTGAGCTATGTATATGGGCTACTGCAGGGCTGGAGAACTGCCCCAGTGTGTGCAGGACTGGGCACTTTTCTCACGTTTGCTATTCCTAACTCTGTAGGATCTTCAGGAGCTCCCTAGAGTTGTTTCCTGCCTTTGCACATCAGGATTTATTTAGACACTTGGAAAAATTAAATACGTTGTAGGTGCTAAAAATGTAAATATTGGCTTTATGTTAAAATAGTATTTATTTTCTCAAGGATATCTGGTAATCTCTAATAGTATTCTTGTTTCCTAATCCATTATAAACAGATAATTTTATAGAAACATATAGGGTAGAACATCTACCCTTTTGTGGTGGGGGAGAGCAGCCTCAATTCAGTAAGATGATAGCAGTAGGGCGTGTTGCATTGGAGAAGTTCATGTTCTTACGAGAAGTGGGCAAGCGTACTATGACCCTTTTTGGCCCGCATAACTCATCATAAGGTATTTTCTTAGTTTTCCATAGCAGAGGAAGCAGTAACAGAACTTGATACTGCTCTGATAGTCTTTTGATAGTCTTTTCGTCTCCCCACCCTACCCCCACATATGCAAAGTACTGATATGCTAAAAATGGAAATTGAGCAAAAGTAGGCAGTTTCTTTGATTTGTAATTCCAAGCCTTTTCCCAGTAAGTACTGCACTGAAGAGCAGTTTTCTGTCTTCCTCACCACTCCCTTTTACATTTGAGTTCTTTCTTAGGAACTTAATTACAAAATACTCCCTCCACCCCTCTTAAACCAGGCAGTAATTAGTTTTCAGCTCATGATCCTTTGGGATTGTATAGGCTGTTCCTTGAATGGGGTCCAGTAACGGTGTATTCCCCTCTGCCTCACTGGGTCAGCAGTCATTTTTCACACATGACCTCCATTTATGTATCCAGCTTTAAATTTTTCTTTTAAATATCAAATGGCCCTGTTTCAGCTATTTACACTCCAGGCTGGTGACTTCCTTATGATGTATCCAGATGGAACACAGAATAAGCAAGATGCATAGAGAAAGAGATAGTGTCTTTTAGACTTGTTAATACTCTTCAGAGCATATGGTCAAGCTTTTGGACGGAGCTCTTTAAGAAGAGTTGGTGTGGCTGAAAGAACATCCATTGCCCTTTCCTACAGACCTTGTTGATTATCTTTCTTTAGACCACAGCTGCTACGACAGTGTCGCTGTTGCTACAGCATTAATGACTTGGTTATATTAATTATGAAGTTGGATAATACAAAAATTATGAAGAAGTAACTTGAGGCTGAAGAGATGCTGCTCTATTTTTTAAGTAGAGTTAATTAAAAGGAAGTAATAACCTTAAATTATAACTAGAAGCAATAACAATGAAACAGGACAGATTGTGAAATTTGAACAATGATGTCAGTTTTTTTATTAACTTAAATTATGAGCAGTGGTGACATGAGTTTGCAAAAGGACTGACCTGGCACACATTGCTATAAAATTATTTTAACAAAACAAATTTAATAGTCTTAAAAAATATTTACATAGTTGTGTTCAGCTTCACTGAAAATATAATAGGCTTAAATTATGCCATATAAGGATTTGTTGTTTCTAATAGAAAGTGACAATTGGAATTACTGTAACTGTAAAACTCTAGGAGAAGTAACTTTAAAAGGTGCTACTTGACAATATGGTATCAAATAATTAGTCACTTGTAACTAATATGGGATCAGGATAGTACCTGAGGCTAAGTATGCCAAGTATTGTTTATCTGAACAAATTCCAAGACTCGTAATAACTCTGTAATTCATGTTCATTTTAGATGGCTGGCTTCCTCAGAATTAAATCTGGGAGAAGGCCAGATCATGTTAACCCTCTCAGCACAGGAAGCCAGTTTAAAAACTTTATCTTGCTCTCCCCAGCATTGTTTCTATATGTTATTTGGAAAAATACTCCCTTGCCCATGAATGCCTCCACATGATGTAGTTTTTCAGCATAGTGTTAGGTGGAAAAGGTACAGGCTTTTCCTGTAAATCTGGACTCTCTGAAATAGTATTTCTAGTGGGTATTAAGATCTTGAAGCAAAAGAACTTCTGACAAAAGAACTTGTGTTTCCTTCAAAAGTGAAATTAAGTTGTGGAAAGGGATTGGCCATTGCATACAAGATAAACCCCCCTGTTAATAGCCCAGCTATGTAGGAATGGAAATTCCTGGAGGGTAATCTTGTATGAGAGAACTAAATGGGCTTGCATTTTGTTTAGGTTTTGCCCCCTATGGATGATGTAGACTGGATTAATGCTCCTAAAACAGGGAGCCTTTAGCTAGGGAATACAAGAAAGGTCTGCAGGTTTATAAAAAGCGTATTAATGGCTTGAACCAATAACGTGTTTCATCTGAATCGGATACAGTGCTGTAGAAGCACTCTGTAGTATGCCAGCTTCTCTTTTCCAATCTTGATCGTGTAGTTTATTGTAGTTTGTTTATGGTTGATGGTTAGATGGTAAACACCCCCTAGAGCTGCCCAGGAAACTGCTGAGTTTCAAATTAGGGGATCTATCAGTAAAATTGTTTGAATACCCTGTCAGTATGCAACTCTGAATATATGGTCTCTTGTATTCAACTTGCAGCTGCTGACCCCCATATTTTACATTGCTTAGGTGCAGTAGTACCAGTTAGACTGAAAAATAAGTATCACTTATCTGTAAGGTGGTAAGCGGGCCATGAAATGTCATAATCTTGGGGCCAGTTAGGAAGCTTCTTGACCATATATCACTAGCTTTATCAGAATTTTAAGTTTTTGTTTATGTTGCAGTCAGCAGCAGATCTACAAATACTATGTAAAGATAGTATAAACCTATGCACTGTCATCTTCTGAAGTGAATGGCAGAGGCGCTGTATCACTGTAAAGTTGTTGTCATCATCCATCCCTGTCTGTCCCATCCCCCCACTGCCCCAGTTCCGATATTAGGTGTCTTGGCAGAATATTGTCTTTGCCACTCAATATTTCTTAGACATCTCTGAAACTAAAAACATCTGCATCAGTGTGTTCTCCTTCATGGAGGTGCCAAGAGTGCATCAGATGAAGTTGGCCTTTACAAGCAAGGAGGATTCAGCAATTAATAAATAGCAGACATGTTCCAGGCTACTGCAAGAGAGTATTGTCTCAAGAATTAAGAGGGGGAAGCTGGAATAGCTAGGTCTGTGCAATACTTCTAAGTTGTTTGAATTCCATCGTCTTCTGAATGAAAGGTTGGCATCTGGTTTCTCAAATGAACTTTCACCAGGGGGAGGCCAAAGATCTGTCTTTGGTTACGTTTTAATTGTATTTGCCTACCTTTCCTGGGTTTTTGTGCAAGCTTCTGTTGGCTAAACCAAAAGTGAGAACTATGATGGGAGGAAAGGAACTATAGAAAGAAAACAGTTAAGGAGGAAAATACTAGGTGATATTTGAGGGAGACGAGAATGAAAGGAAAGAGGGAGCCAAAGGCAAGCAGACAGTTTTTAATCCTGAGTCAACTACTTATTCCTCCTCTTCTTTCTTGCCTCTGCCTTCCCCAGCAAAGAAAAACCTTAGCACAAAAGCTGAGGTGTCTGGGCTCTCCAAATAATTACTGTGAAACCTTGTGTTGTATGACTAAGCCTTACTCACAGAATTGTCTCATCAAGACTAACGCCTTAGTTGTATTTAAAGGTTACTATTAAAAAAAAGATTATAGTATCAGACCTAACTTCTGAAAGAGCCATGATAAAAACATAGGTGTTTTGCTCAAGTTGCAGGACTAATGTTTCTTGTAGCTGTCATGCAAGCTCATTTGCTTATTTCTTCCTTCTGTAAGAGAGAGCTGAAGACAGTGGGGAAAGGAAAAGAAAATAATAAAAGCTCTTTTAAATGCTAAAGCAAATAAAGGACAGTTTGAAGGACACTAGGATTCTGTACAGAAATTCTAGATTATAAGACCTTCCGTAGCAAGCTGGAAGTATTTCAAAACCTATAAGAATGTAAACTTCAGATGTGAAATAATCAGAAGCTGTAAACAAAACATGCTGAAATGCACCTACTGCTTATCCTGTCTTGTACTGCATTTGGAGATAATGGAAATAATCACACATACTAATTTGGGCATTCTTCTTCAGTTATAGTACTTATCTGAACATATTCCCAGATAACTGGGAAAAGGCAGAATCTTGAGTATGAGGATAATTTGGCAAGCTACATCCTCTTAAATGCATATCTATACTTTTTGCAAGTCTTGTGTAGATAGCCAGCAAAACAAGCATAATCTGAAAGTCTTTGATCTTGCTGGCTTAACTGTTCATGTGGATAGGATCTGAATTACAGGTGGAGTAAAACAAAGAGCTCACCTTTCTGAGAATACTGTGCTATTTTCAGGGAGAGGAGACACTGACCTAAATGCTCCCAGTTGTGCAAAGAGTGATAGTTTGAATTAGTTCAAAAGATAGTAACAATTCCTGTGAAATGGAAAACTATTCTTATAAATTACGTTATGGCTTAAGGAAAGTCTTCCTCTTCTCCAGCTAAAGCAGTCTATTTAAGGAGGGGGGGTAGTTCAGAATTACTCGCTTTCACAATATGCCTTTCTCTTCCAGCTGAGAAGGAACACCACCCCAGTGGTCTAAAGGTGCAACCCCTCCCACCCCCTAAATGCTCTGTAAATACTGGCAGTATTTTTAATGTTAAGAATATGGTTTTTCTTTGTCATATTTGCCAGCTTCCTCAAATGTCCTGGGGTTTCTGCCCTCCTGATACTGGGGAGGAACTGGGGTTGGGGGCTGTTGCATGCTGAGAAGAGCTGCAAATGGGATTGAAAATTAATGTCCGTTCCTCCCCAGCCCAAGAAGAGAATAAATGTTAGGAAATGGCTGTCTAGCCAATACAAACTACAGTTCCCCTTGGGAGAGGGGGGTCAAGTGTTCCAAGAAACATCTCTCTGATAGGGCACTAGTCCTAGGTTCTCTGCTGGTGCGCTATTCCTAGGAACCCATTCCATTCTTTATCAAGTGGTTTTTTTCCAGTTAAATTTTCCATCTGAAATATGAGATTATATAATCAATACATGCCTTGTTCCAAATGAAATTTTGTAATTTTTGTCTGATTTCATAGCTGCCTGTCCTGCCTGTTAAGAGGAATTTGGGGGTTGGAAGTTGAAATACACATTAGGTGTATGTTTGGATTTTTAGTTTTGAAGAACTTTCTTGGCCTTTGAGGGTATATAAAGTCAGTGGTGATTCATTTGAAATAAACCAATGCTAACTTAAAAGGTTTTCTTGTTGTGTTTATCTGCAATCAGTAAATGCCTCTATCTTGGGAAGATGTGTAAACAATAGTAAGCAGCCAGTGGTTGAGAGTTGCTGAGGTCATTGCTCCTTCAGAATGTCCAGTGGTGTTGCTTGTTTTTTTTTTTTCTTTCTTCCAGCATTATGAGGATACCTTTTAAGTCAGTTGGATTATCGATAATGCTAGGACTATCTTTTTGGCTGTAAACTTAGTTTGGTTGACAACAATGTGAGATTTATGTCCTGTTCTTCAAATTGTGCTAGCATCTTAGCTTAAAATGCAAACAGGCAGGAGATGCCTTTTAAACTTGAATGTGATATTTCTGCAGCATGCATTTTGCTAGCCTGAACTTCTGATTATATTAACTATCTCCCTTTAAAAAAAAAATCAAACATACCTTAAGTAGTTACTGATGATAAAAATACTTTAAACAAAAGCAAACAGTCAGAGAAATGTTGTATGGGCTTTTCCCTTCTCTACAGTTGAATTAAATTGAGAATTTTTATGATATTCTTTGTATTTGTCCTTGGTTTTACTCCCTTCTGTGTGAATGAAGAATGCTTGAAGTCACCTAGAGTGAAGTAGTAGAAATAGATTTGTTAGTGGTATAGCAGTAGAGTAAGCAAACAGTGGTCTTCTGTGCAGCAGAAGGGCTACACAGGACGGAGTGAAGTAAACTGTGGTGAGCTGCAAATTACAGATACTTGTTCCATGAGCCTTGTGATCAAGTTGGTGCGCTATATGCTGTAGTGTATGACAGGAGAAAAGCACATTAATCAAATAGTGAGTTGAAATAGTTTGAATCTTACTACAATCCTGATTAGGCTGTTGGCAGCTAAATACTAAGCTTTTATTCTTGTGAGGTAGATAGACTGAGGGATCCAATTTTTCTTTTCTGTTTCTAGAAATATATTTGAATAAAGTCAATGACTGGCCTCGCTTTGCTATGAGTACATTGCTTGGGATGTTTATAGCTGGCAGTAATAACTTCTCTTTTATAGAAAGTACCATTTTTCAAATGGAACTGGACGCTTAGTATGAAACTAGATTTTGCTTGCTCTACCTTTTTACTTCCAGAACAGGACCTTTTAATTTACTCAGTAGTTTCAATCTTTCTGTATTTAAAAATTAGTTTTATAGAAAATAACTTCAAACATTTTGGAACACTTGTTAGAGAAATAAAAAAAACCCTCAAAGGTACTTATATTTGATAAAATACTATAGGCAGTGTTACAAAACTTAGTAAATAGTTTTCCCTCTATCAGAAAAGCAGATTTTTCCATGTTTTAATGTTCCATTATTTTTTATTTGTACGTTAGTCCATATTTCCTGGATATACTTACAGCATAGAGGTTAGTGTGTAGCTGACCAAAACATAATACCTAAAATCTGTCTTTACTGTCCTAGCCCTTCAAGCAATGTAATTATGTTGCTTCCAAGCGATAAGCCAAGGCAATTTACAGATTACTGGAATGCTTGAAAACACTGACCTTTCAGGTCACTCTGAGCACTCCTATTATGCAGAGATTGCTGTGGCACTGTTGTAATGTGCTGGCCTGTCACATGCTGACTAACTTGCAGAAAGCTTTGATGCAGCTGTTTTAAAAATGCTTTTGCTGACTGATAGGCACTTAGACTACTGACTGTGAACAAAGCTGGCTCTCATTCCATGCTTTTAGCCCCCATTTTCTATAACAACACCTCTCCCCTGCTGACTACAAACACAGTTCTTATCTGGATCCAATTGTTGACTTGTCTCCAGTTAAATTGTATTCGTGTTAATTTTCACTTCAGAAATAGTCGTGTGTGAGATTTGGTTTGTGTTGTTTATTCAGAGCTGCTGCAAACAAACAGCCTTGAAAAGTTGGATGTGGTGGCTTTAAAGAGTGGGTGGATTAGGGGGGAGAAAAAGTGTGTGTGACTGGGCAGAGCAGGGAAGGGAAGGGATTAAAAAAACAATGGTCCTTTATTGATGATGACCAATACAGTGGAAAGTAGTTTCCTGAAACATAGCATTTATCGTATAGAAGTTTAAGGTCTAATTCCTTGTCTTGAATTGGTACAAAGAATAGGAAGAAGCTGATAAGTAAATGTTTCTTTTGAGTATGTGATGCTTAATGGGTATCATACATGGTAACTGTAATGCCAGTACCTTCTTCAGTGCTAGAAGCAGAACTAGAACACGAATAAAATTACTGACCTGAGTTTTTTGTTTAATCTCTTTACTTGTATTAATAGCTGTTAGATCAGGTAGTGCCTGACTTGCAAAGATCATAGGAAGAGGAAAAATAAGTCTAAAGGTATAAAATCTTTAATTCCAGTAGCCTGACTAGAATGTTACAAGGATAAACTGTTTTCTGTTTTCCCAAGACACACAATCCATATTCTCACTGAAAATAAGGTGCTGGATGTTTGTGGGAAGTGGATGTCTAATCCAAGTAAGCCTGTACAATAAGAAGCATAATAGCCCATTACCTATGAAGGGCAAAGTTGACCAATTCACAACTTAACCTTTGACTCTGGGCAGTGTATTTATATTTAATATAATCTATTGGTTACTTGTACCTCGGATTCTAAGCCTGTTTGAGTTCAGAGTGTTTGGATCAAAAGCTAAGCATGCCTGTTCTATTCTGCTGAGAGGTGGAAAACAAAGTAGTAACATTTGATTGATATTGTATATGTGTATCATGTATGAAGTTTTATATAATTCTAAGACCGAGCTTCTGTGGTGCAGCATGGCATCATTGTCTCCTTGTTTGGGGGGAGTGTGACTACAGGTATTCACCTGCGTTTACTGCATTTCCAGTAACTGCAAAATATGCACAACCTGTGCCTAAATTCTCTTGAAGCAGTTGTGTATATTCAGGGATAAGCAGCTGGTGTATTTAAAATTGCTTTTGCTATTTGGCTAAATAGTATACAGTGGCAGTGCACTAAAATATAAAATTGAAGTTGTAAAAGGATGTAATATATTTTTCCTGCTATAGCAATGCAGTGAAGAGAACAGAATGAGTTTACAGTAGGAAACTAACTGAACAGTGTAATTCCATAGTGAGTATTTTCCTACTCTTCTGGGTAAAAAAGTCTGCACTCTTTGTAGTGATTGGTAGGGCAAGAAAGTTTGTTCTTCATATATATTCAAATTAACTTTTTGTAGTTGCACCTTAACTTCCATAGAGGAAAAATATTTTCCGTGGCTCAGTTCAACATCTATTAATCTGGATCAACTTAAATGGCACAGTGAGGCAAAAAAGATGCGTTACTACTGTTGACAACATTACAGTATCTTTTAGAGGATTAAATTTCAAAAGGAATGACTTCTGAAGGTGAACCTACAAAAATTAGCAGAAAAGATGCAACTAAATCAATACATTGATACAAGAACTACAAATTTAGATATTGTCACTGCATTTAATTTTATCTTATAAATTATTAGAACTTGCATGACTATGAAGGTACAAATATTAAATCAGTCAAGCATTGAAAGCACCCTTTTTTTACACTAAGTTTTCTTTTGCTATTCAATTCTGGTTTTACTGAAAAAAGACTGTACTACAACTGTCTTTGCTGGAAGTACTGTTTCATTTCTCATCTCTTCTTTCTGACCAACTTTTTCACTCTTTTTTTTTTTTTTATCCTCACCTATTTAGTCTTCAGGATTTTTTCCAAAGAATACTCTGGATTAAATGGTTTCTCTGCAAACCATGGCCTTCTGATAGTATTTTCCATTGAACTGACTCATCAAATGGATTTGGCTGGTGTACTGAAGAGAAACTCTTGAGGTTTCTTACTCATTTAGGAAAGATATTCCTTTAAAAAATGCTAGCTGATTTTGCAGGTTTGTAAGTGATTCACTTGCTTCCTTCTCCCCTCACCATCCCCAGCATCTGGTTCTTGTTGACATGTAACTTGATAGTTTTTTGGGGCAGCAGTTGAATGAACTGTAGCTGTAACCTAGGATAAACAAGTCATTGGCCAAAATTATACAGGCATTTCAGCTGTTAACCAAGAGCTTATCCAGTTTCTTCTACAGCTGGTTGGATAAACAGCTAGAATGTCATTCATGCTTTTTCGTTTCAAAAAAATGTGCTGAGTAAATGAAAAAGACATCTGCCCATTAAGCACAGATGGGAAATACTTGCTAAGAGGTGGGTTTGATGGGTAGCATGTCTGAGTAGTTATGTATAGACTTTTATTTTTAGTCTTTGTTTTCAGAGTTCGTCTTCTGAAATACTCTGCGTGCTTGTCATCATCTTCACCATAGCTTGGCTAGCAATCAAGCATTATTCTTTATGAAATGATGATTACCTAGGGAGAAAGAGCAGCTTCTCATAAGTCTGTCTCCTAAGCATGTAGCGTCTCTGCTTGAGTTACTTATTGCATAGTTGAGTCTTATTTCAAAGGTGAGTTGAAGCCATGACATCCACTATTACTTATGGACATGTCTTTATGTAGTGATTAGTTTGGGATTCTTCACTTCATGTGTTTTCTCTGTGCAAAATCAGAACAATGTACTTGAACATAATTCATTATTTTTGTTTGCATGTTTATAAAAGTTATCAAACTGGCTGCCATAGAAAATAATTTCAGTGATGTGTCTCTGTATTAGGTACTTAAGTTGGTAGCTTCATAGGCTGAGAGTGAAGGTAGCTCTTCAGGCCTGTACAGCTAGGGAGACCGCCAGTAGTTTAACTGTAATGACAGTTCTCCTAAAAATGCCACGACATTCTCTTGCTATTCAACCTGCCAACAGAAAGCTTTTAGTGTTACTTACAGTGCTGATATGTCTAGATTATTCCTTGTCAGACATTCTTGATGGGTGTCAAACTGCTGCCTGTATTTACTGGGTTTTATTTGTAGCTTTCTTTTAATAACTCAGTAGTTTTGGGGTGTTTTTTCTGGTGAATGCTTGTAGGGTGTGCAAACTTTCTTCGTTCTCTTCTCAATTTTGAAAACAAGTCTGCAAAGGTAACTGAAGCTCATTTAATTATGAGCATTACTTTTGGTCATGTTGGATGCTTTTTCTTGGACTGATACAAATGGCTTATGCTAAATGTTTTTTTAACTTGTGCTGGAGTAGACTAGATCTTTTGGTGGGTGGGGGAAGAGCTCCTTAAATGTTATGGAACAAATGCAAAGCGAGACCACTAAAAACCAAAAATGCTTTGTAAATCAGTCAGCTGTACTGTTCTATGAGACTTGTTCAGGCTGACTTCCAAGTGTAAATTTCAGATACTACAATTGTGTGTGTTTTGATGCTTATCACTTGCTTACATGAGAAGCTTGGATTTCTTCTTGGAAAAAGTGTGTACCCAGCTCTAGTAGCAGTAGGAAAAAAAATCTTGAAAATGTGGTTGTGTTGCATCCTAAAAATAAAGAAAATGTAAGTAAATCTAATATACTGCTTTTGAAAATTATTTCAAACTAATACTAATGTGTTTGTTTAATCATATTGATGCAGTGATGTGTACTATGTAGGTATGTGGGACTGTAGATTATTTGAAATAATGATATTAAGTTATCCTGTACCTAATGCTTTGCAGCAACCTTCCCTCTAGTTTGGAGGAAGAAGTTAAACCCTGCAGAAGCTTTGCACTTGCAGGAACTGTTGCAGTGCCATTGGTCTCAATATTTAAGTATTTTAAGTATATGCATCAATAATCTGCACTATTGATATGATAATGCATGTGTTGTCTTTGATCTTTTGAGAGAGTAAATACGGCTCGGGAGCACTGACTCCTAAGTTGACAGTGCACTGTCAAGGAAAAATGGCACCACTGGTGCCATGATATGTACATGCAAGCTGATAGTTGGCACATGCTTATGGAACCTTAATGTGTTCAATTTATGATGTATTTTTCAGGATTGGGCAGCCAAAATATGTCCTTAGTTTGCTGTGTAGTTGCAAGATATAAAGCAGAGGTGGAATGCGAAAAGAGCTTTTAAGTATGATTTTTCTGTATTGCCTTGTAACAACTTAAAGTTCTTACATTAAAAAAAAAAAAGCTCATGCAGCAATCCTAAAACTACGTTGCTGATTTATCCAAGGCCCAGAAAAGACCACGTGTTGTCACAAAAATGACCTTCTGGGTCCTTGACTTGCAGATACCAATAACACACCTGATGTCTGGGCTGCTCGTGGTGAGGAACACCCAAGGGCAAGAATGTGGTGCAAAAATAAAAAATGGAGTCAAGTTCTGCTCTTGAAATAACTTGAAGTTTAGCCATGAAATTAAATGGCATTATGTTTTGATGTGTACCTTCCCCTCTCAAGAGTCAAAGGGGTGGCTCAAGTAGGGCAAGAGTGTGGGAGCACTTCTGCTGTTTCTTACTCTTCTTTTTGTGGAACAGATTGGAGCAATGTGAACAAATGTGCAGCAATGTGAACAAATATATGCAGAGGGGAAAAATGCAGCTAAGTGGGATTTCTGTTATCTTTCTTCCTTGCTTCTTTTTGAACTCTGTCACTCTTCAAGTGGATTTGTTCTCTTTTGTCAATTAAAACCTTAACTTGATTTAGAATGTTAAGCTTAAAGAGACAAGGTAACAGATGGGGAAAGACTTAAACTTCTACACTAGTAATTTCCCCTGGTCTGTAACCTTTTGTTATTTTCTTAGAATATATTACATTCAGAATGTAGAAGTTCAGTGGAGCTGCTTTCTGTACCACAAGGAGCAAGGAGTGATGGAGTAATAAAGGGGTGAGGTAAAGGTTGTGTAAACTGGAGTGTCAGGTTATAGTTTTGAATCTTGCAGTTTTTAAGTTAAAGTACAAATGGAACAACTTTCAAAAAGGGAGAAGTTTGCCCTTGCTTAAGGGCTTTGGGTTTGCAAAGTCTCCTTTTTTAAATATGGTTCCAGGTAGTTAGAAGATGCAGTTCTGGTAGAAGCACAATGCATATTTTAAAATAGCCCTGATGATTTCTGCTCACATAGTTCTCTTGCCTATTTGGGAATGTGCATTCCAGTGTGGTGATGAATGGACATGATGCAGTTTTGGTCAAGAATATAATCCTGTATCCTTGATATACTTGAAATTGTGGGAAGAGAAGTTATGGTGTCATGTGGTTAAAGCTGCTGGTGAGGCAGTTTGTTCCACTTAAATGGGTTTATTTTTAATTGCTGATGTAAATACTGAAGTAGCTTTGTGACCATTTTTAAGGTTAACCTTTGGCTTTCTGGGTGTGGCTTTTTTTCCTTTGATGGAACTGTGCTTTTAGTTATACTTGGCTTTTTTTATCACCTTAAATGCTCAATTGAGGAAGTAGAAGGTGACGTTTAAACTGCAGAAGAAAGTCCTTGAAGCTATTTGATCTGAAAGACTGTAATTTTTGGTAATTTCTTACTTACAAAGCTTTCTAAATTTGCATACTAAGTTTTACGCAAAATTCAGTGTTAGTTCACCTACAATGGTCAGAATAATTGCAAGTCTACCAAATGGCTCTTCATTAGAAGAGGGCATTTTATTGGTTTTGAGGTGTGCTGTTTTGCTTTGTATGTGTAAAGGCAACATGCTGCTAGGAAGTTCTGATCTGGTCAACAGTTAATGCTCTTGAGCATGTTAGTTAATTCGCTTGTCCCTTCCCCTGCTTTGATGTGCAAACAGGAAAGAAAAAGCTGTAGCTGTATGTCTGCAGGGTGGGATGGAAAAATACATGATGGTTATGTAAATCTGAATACCTACAGTTTAATTTGGAGCCTGTGTAAAGCCTCTTGCCCAGTAATTACTCTGTCATTTTGTTCTAGTGACTGTAGCCAATGTCTCTTCTACCCTGGCTTCGGAAGGGAAGGAGACTGGGTGTTGTCTCCTGACTCAGTGAGTGAGAAATGGCTAGGGTAATTCTTCAGCTTGGGATTCATGGGAATTCATGGTTATTTGGAGTGGTGGTAGGGATGCAGTCTACAAAAGAGAAAATCCAAACCCAAAAAAACCCCAGAACATGCTGTTTTAAAAAAGGCTTGCTTTTCTTTGCTTAAGTGTAATATATGGTGACTTGCATTCTTAAGAGGTCTGCAAATTGGAAAAGGTTGTGAACTACTGCTATAGTGAAAGGCAATGGTGGGATTGCTGCCAGTAGGAAATCAAAGAGGAGGATTATAATCAGGGCAGTTGTTGGTGCTGGGCACTATCTTAGGCCTGCTTTTATTGTCTCTTGTCCAGTCTTGGCTCCCCAATGCAGTTGGTTTCATTGCCGCTTTTTAAGAAGAGGAGTTATGATGGGAGTAAAAAGATGTTTCTGGCTTGTTTTGAGTGGCAGGGGCATCCCTGTTGCTGCTGTGTGTCCTTCTAAGGGAAAGAAAAGTGTGGAAATGTCTTGATGATTCTTCTGGAGCTGCTGTTGTTTTCTCTTGCGCTTGTAAGTGGCCATGGCTCCTGAAGAGAAGGAAGCACATCACTTGGAAAAACGGAAAGGATGATAAATTGGAAGGTAGAAAAATATGCATATGTTTTCCATAAAACATGTTTGTAAGTCTTGCTTTGGTAACAATGACTCTTCTTTTGCCTTCTGAAAATAAACAACCATATCTTTCAAATATCTAATAGTATAGCCAGGATGAAGCTTAAAAAAAAAATTCCCACTCTATAACTGGCTGTGAATAAGCAATCGTTTGTTACCCACTAAAGCAGCTAGGGTTATGAAAGTGGTTGCATGTATATTGTCATATGGGTGATGTTTCTACATTCATAGTCAATGAATAACCCATCAGAAAAGACTTTTATTTTTTATATTCTCTACTTGTCTGCTCCTTTTCTACCTCAAGAAAGCCATCACCAATACCAGACTGATTACTTGATTCAGTTCAGAGTAGCTTTGCAAATAAAGGAGATACTCTGCCCTGTGGATGAGTAGCCTTAAGCTTGGGCTTTTGCTGCTCCTTAACCCTTTGTATTCTCAAGCAGCAGCCTGAAGGTGCTGTTTTAACAATTATACATGTTCTGACAGGAAAGTTTGCTTAAAGTCCTCTGGCTGCTATGCCTTGCCTCTGCAACGCTGTTGGACAGCTGCTCAGTTGGTTCACACAATTACTGAAATAACCCATCCTTTTTCTTAGACCTCATTCACCCCTTTCCACCACTCTTGTGAAGCTGAACTTTCACAGTCACTTTAATTGTTCTTATCAGTAGTGGATAATTTTAATCAATTTATATTACATAGACACTAAACAAAAGGGTGCAAAGGACTGATGAAAATGAAGCAGTTAAATGAGCTGTAGGAATATGCTCCTTGGGATGTGGGAGTTCATATTGTAGGTCTTCAGGCTACTGAATCCAGTGTAATGGCTTGGTATAAAAAAGGAAAGGACTCTTGTCTCCTCTCTTTTCCTGCACTATATTGTTCAGAATTTAAATAATGGTAGTATTGACTAATATTTCTTAATTTTTTAAATTATTCTACATCTTCAACTTACAACATTACCTGGTTTTGAGTTCTGTCAGTGCTATTTATTCAGTTTTGTAATTGGATGTAAGGACAATTGTAGCATGCTAAATTTTTTTTTCTTCATCACTTAGTAGTTAATGTGTTGGCTTTAGAAAGGAAGTTTTTCAAGGAGAAAATCCTGGAGCAGACTCATGTTGTGCATATAAATAGGGAGACTGGGAGACAATAGTGAAGTAAAATGTCAAAGCATACTAGATTTTGCCTGCTTAAACAGATTACTCTTCCCTTTCTTCAAGGTATGTGTTTGGAAAACTAGCTAAATGAGTACTCCATTTCATGGTGAATTAATACAAAACCAGGCATTATTAATAGGGTGGGGATAGTCCTTTTTGCTGAGGAAAAATGATGTGCTTTCCACTTCCCATACTTGCCTGATAAGAAAGTTCAGGAATGTTTTCCTTGCTGATAGCTGAAAAAGCCTTTCGGACACATTAACATTAATCACTACTGTAGTGTTTGTTACCTTGTCCTCCCATCCAAATCTCATGTCCTCCTCTGACCAGTGGGGTATCTAATTCTCATTCCTTCTCTCCCATTGACTACTTGTACCTTTTTTTTCTTCCTCTCTCAATTTGCAAGCACTGCACTTCAAAAAAAAAACCTAAACGAGCAAACAAAAACCCCCCCAAAAACCTGTTGTTCCCTGTTATGCACTTTTTAAACCAAACTATTTGTTACTATTGACTCCTTACTCCAAAGTCACTAAAAACTTTCTAACCAAAGAAGTTACTCTCTTTCAAAGAGCTGTAGTATATAACGTTATTCACTGTCTCCTCCTCTTTAAACTCCTGCATTTCTGTATCCTTGGCTTCTAACTTACTTCCTTTGAATGTGTAAAGTTAATGTGAGCTTAGAGTTGTAATGTGTTCTGCAGATGCTGTAGCAGCCATGTGACTGCTAAAACTGAATCTTCTTAACTGACAGTTACCCAAATTGGGGGTGGGGAGGAATGCCATCTGTGTGTGTGTGGTTGTTCAGGGTAGGGAAGGACACTTAACCCAAAATTTCTTACTAAGAGTGGTTGGTTGAGATTGAGAGGAAGAAATTTTGTACCTATAAAAAGAAGAAAAAAATCTTATTACACAAAGTGACTGAGATTCATACTGAGATTCAGTGGGGAAAATATCAGGAAAAACCCCCACAGAATTTTGCAACTACAGAGTGGTTGTCAACTGCGTCTACCAGGCAAAAGGCAGTGTGTGTGTGTTTGGAGTACGTGCATTTTAAATCTTTCAGAAGAATTTGGTAAATTAACCATGAAATCTGTTGTTTTGTTGTGGCTGTGTGGGCTTTAAAAAAACCAAAAACCCAAACCAAACAAAAAACCCCAAACATTTTAAGGAGAAATTAACCTATGCATGCTGTTGTTTTATTGTCAAGCTGGAAGATGGCAAGGCCATAATTCTGTGTCTGTAACTTGAACTGTCATGCAAGGCTCTTAAGTGTGTATTTGGTCTGATTGATACTTGAAAGCTTTGAATAGTACCTTGGGAAAAACAACCCTGCTCTGTCTTAGTGGGATACTGTTGCCAATCCTGAGGCTCTTGTTTGACAAATCTTCAGAGTATAACAATCTAAAATTGAGACAGTGCAGTGCTTGGTGACTAGGTTATGATTTTGTGGATTAGGAACAAGGTACGAGGCATTCTGGCTTAAAGTGAGGTGCGTGAATGCTTTGATTGCTGCTCTGATTGTCTAACTTCATGTTGGTGACTTTTTGGTGGCCATATCTTGCACTTGTGTGCATTTTGGCTTTGTTTTTTTTAATTAAAAAGCAAGAGTCAGGTACATAAGCCTGATCTAGGTTTCTTATATAAAACTAATACAGTATGATTTTGTTTTCTGTGGTACTGGTACTGTGCTCTTCTCCTCCCCCAAGGAAAAACAAACCGGAAGAACTTCAACTAATGTTCTTAACAGAGTGATAAAACAGTAACACCAAGCTCTGCATAAGAGCACGAACGGAGGCTGTGTCCGCAGTGGGATGATTGGATTTGGTTTGAGGAATGTGCTGGAAATGTGACTTAGAATCGCAGAGTAATTAAAGTTGGAAAGGATGCTAGAGATCAGCTAGTCCAACCCTCCATTCAAAGCAGTTCTGTCTAAATCTGGTTTATCGAATAATTGCAGAACAGCGAGGTCAGAAGGGAGCTCTGGAGATCATCTAGTCCAGGCCCCATGCGGAAAGCAGGGTCAGCTACAGCAGGTTTCCCAGGATTTTGTCCATTTGAATCTTGAACATCTCCAAGGATGGAGATTCTACAGTCTCCCTGGGTAGCCTGCACCACTATTTGACCACCCCCATGGTTTTAAAACAAACCAACCAAGCAGGTAATATCTGATTGGAATTTCCCATTTCAAGTTGTGTCACTTGCTGTGAAGCTGTGGTCACAGCTGTGTACACTTAATGTGCTTCACTTGCATACTTCAACATAGCTTATTTTACTTTGATTTGAGGCTGTAGTTTGAGCTTTTATGTTAACAGGGCTGGCTTACAAACCATGCCACTGGCAGCTGCTGTCAGTAGGGTTGAGATGAACTGATGGGGAGCTGATACAGGTAGAAATGACCACAGACAGAAGCGTAACGTGCACAAGCGTAATATGCAGGAGAGGGGTATTTTTGAGGATGGAAAATAGTGGGAGGGCAGTGTGTGCTGCTTAAGCAGTTACTTGTGCTAAAAGAAGTTCTTTTCAAGTTGCATCTTAAGATTTAAAGAATTAAAAGATCACATTGAGTTTCTTGAAGGTCTTGGTTTTGAAACGATGTGAAAAAAATCAGATCTGAGCTAAAGTTGATCTCTAAATAAAGAGAAGGTAAATACTTTCAATTACATATTAAAAACTATACTCTAATTTTGGAATCTTTATGTCCTAATAATATTGACCTAGGTCGGTATGGTAGAGAAATTACTTAAAACCAAAAGCAAAGTGCAAGCTATCTGTGCTTCCCTTTAGCAACATCCCTTGGGGGGGAGAAACATAGCTTACCACTCTGCTTTTTTAGCCTTTCTGTTCTGTTGTGATTTTGGTTCTGTTTTTGCTAGCATACTAGCCTGGAGTAGTGATCTGTGAAATGTTGCTTGCCAGCACTTTGGAGTTTGTGATCCTACATGATTTCACTGCCAGCTGGAAAGCAAAATGGAAAGAAGCAAACCAGACAAGGATCCCAAATTCTAAAGCACAGTTTTCCCACACCTTAGAGATCATGAAGCTAGTAAGCTTTGCTTAGCTGCTGGCTGATACTGTAACCAGGATGTTTGAGTGGTACTCTTCATCTGAAGTAACTGGACCTAAGATCATTTGAGATGCATCTGCATTTGGGTCTTACATTCTGGTTTGTTTTGCCTTCTTATTGCTGAGTGTCAGCCTTCTGCCATTCAGAGACAATGATATTCACTAGGCCTGTATCATAAACACTGCTACAAATACTCAGATTTAACTGGATCTATAATCTAGTATTTTATTATTTCACTAAAATGCAGTATCCCTGCAAATTTCTGCATACTGTTCTTGTTTAGGGCTTTTTTGGAAGGAGGCTCTACTGTTTTTTGTATTGAGCAGCAACAACAACAAAAAGATATTATGACCCCAGGAGATCAGAGAGCTGTCTGTGTGTGAGGCTTGGACTTGAGAGGCCGTTCTGGAAAAGTGAGTCATGCTAAAAAAGAAGTTGGGTATTACATGGGATGAGTTAAATACAGAGCTTTTTTTTTTTATTAGTTTGGCGATAATAGTGCCCAGAAGTCAGAGCAAAAATGTCTTGCACAAAAATTCATCAGGAAAACTAGCAGAAGGGACGTTTTTAGGTATATGCAGTATCTATGTGTTCAAAATACAGCAAGTAATCTTAGGAATTTTAGAGCATGAAGCAGTGGAAATTGTATTTAGTAAGGTAGTATCCCATGCAGCAGCATGTGGTTGTGGAAGCATAGGAAGAATTGAGCGGAATGGTGAAACAGCCTAGCTATTATAAAAAAATATACATAAATAAAGTTTAGTCCTAGTTTTTCTTCTCAAGGTTGCTATTCGTGATGTAAAGATGACTTCTGTTGTCCGGGCAGTAGGTATGTACTATTGTAGTAGAGACTTTGTACTTCTAGATTGATCTAAGTAAAATTAAGTTCATTTTATTAACAGGCAGTGTTGAGAATTCTGTATGTGTGGGGTTTGTTGTTTTTTTTTTTTTTAAAACTTGCATTACAGTGATGTCTGAAGATCAGCTTTAATAATGGTGTCTGTCTTAATTCAAGCTTTTCATAAGGTGGCCTGTTGAATATAGACACATGTTTGGGAGGAGTGGAACTCTTGACTAGAGCTTGGGACCCATGCAATGTATGAAATAGGCAAAAAAAAAATTGTGATGTGCACTGCTTTACTTTTAAGTGTTTAGTACATCTGCTTGAGAGAATAAGGTTAGTATTTCTGTTTCCAAAATAAATGGTCGATGTCACTTCCGTGGTTGTACATTCAGACAGAAGGTGAGACTAAAGATGGGCTTTTCAGCTTCAGTGATGAAGGAAATTTTTTTAATATACACATCTCACCAGAGAATGCTTTAGTGGGTGTTTTCTCCTCTGCTTAGCATTGCTGTGTAAAAGAGATAAATAACATAAGGTGCATGTTGTTTGTCTCTGCAGCAGTCCCTGAGCTGCTCTGTCTTGATCTCTCTTGAGTCTTTTATTAAAAATACATTCAGGAAAACAGTCTTTCCTCCTTGCAAAGAGTGATGATCAAGTAAAAAACAAGGATATAGGCTGCTTGCAAAGTCTAGTACAGAGATACCACAGTTCTGAGTGCAAACAGCCAGCTTTAGCAGTGTGCAGTTTGCTGTGTTTATCCTGCCTCAGAGTACCCTCCTCTTTGACTGGCTATGCTTGCTGTAGTAGTTGGCTTCCAGTATTTGAAATAGCTCAGATATCTCTAAGGTACTCTGTAGAGTAGATGTGGTGCATTGCATATGTTTGTAAAGACTATGTAAGACAAAGCTCTCATTTCAATTGATAAAATCAGTCTGATAATAGGATTCTGTCCTCATTGCACTAATTGCATGGGAACAAGTGTTAAAAAATCTTTTTTTTTTATTAGTCAGCTGAAGGCTTTTGTGATAAGAGAATTGGAGGGAATCTGTTGGAATTTAAGTAGTTTAACTAGGCAAGGACAAAGGTGAGTGTCTGTAGGAAGTGTTCCTGGTCAATGTTGGAAACAACACACTGCTCCAACTGAGTGCTGAAAGATGCTCTGTGTAGGGAAATGACCTCTTCATTCCCTGCTCTGGGCTGGCTGAGGAATATTCAGTTTTCTTTTCTGAACTTCCTCAGGAAGTTGTTTGTTTTGGATATTGACTTTGATTTTTTTTTTTAAGTGAATGAAAAATATCACCCCCTAGATACCCAACAAACCTGCAGAAATTCTTGTAACAGTTGCAAATGCTAATTGGTACAATAAGTGCTTTTAATTCTTGTTCCCATAAGTGCAATCAAAATCTATTGATTCTGCATTTAACCTTTAAAACTTGTAAGTTCAGTAGCATCCTACTGCTGAAGTGGACTTTCCCAGGAATAACTGAAAATTAATTTTAGAAGCCAAATAGAAATGCAGCAAGATAGATAAGGCGTATGAATGCCTGGTGTGTCCTTTTGAAGAGACTGACTCTAAATAGAAACTTATTTCCTTCTTTTGATACAGCCCCTTACCAGTTCTTCTTTCTCTTCTCTTTCTTTTCCTCATGTCTTGAATAAGAAAACTATTTCTCAAGGTTGTTACGATTTTATCAGGACAATTAGGAATGTTTTTAGATGTCAGCATTTTATTGGAAGTAAGGTGTACACAAAAGCTACAACATGAGGCTGCAAGCTTGGAGCAAAGATAGCATTCTTTATATGGTTGTGTTTGTGATCTGGTCATTCAATTTCTTGTAGTTTGCTTGCTGTGGTTGAAAGGGTTAGAGCAGGGACTTGGATCTGTCACAGATAGCTTTCCTCTCCATTGTGTTTTGCAGAGAATAGAAACAATATGCCCCTTGAGGTAGCAGAAGTAGTTGCTTCATTTTATTGTCTGCAGGACAGATGTCAGTGCTGATCTGCAACATCAGGTTTGTAAAGATACTAGAAGTACTTTATTGCTTCCCGTGGTAGGTTACGCTTGTGTTGGCCAGAGGAAAATATGAAAATCTGCCTGCTCTAATGGAGATACCTAAATATGATTTTATCTGAAAAAGTTATAATCTCATTGTCCTTACTGAGAAATGCGTGGAAATGTATAACAACAGTAGATATTTAACACTTATTGTTTATTTATAGGAAATTACTGTTGAATTTCACTAAGAAATAAGGTGATTGAAAACTCCTCTGACTGCATGTGTCAAAACTTGATCATAATTGAGCAAACAACTGCTTAAAATCTAACTTGTAATTCTTGATGTGCTTAACTTCTTATGAAGAGCAGTTCAGTTAAAACAGGAAAGATAATTCCTCTAGTAAGTCCCCCCTAGACTTGCAAAGAAACATTGGGAAACTATTCTGACTTTGATTTCAAGAATACATAGGAGCTTTGGCCTTAGTCTGAGCTCTTCCTCTAGGTGTAGAAGTCTAAAGAAGTGTTATCCTGCAAGAAACTTTACCTCAGGAACTTTGCATTATTTTAGGTATAAAATAATAATTCCTGTGGCTGTTGTTTGACTCCTTCCAAATGTGAACTTGAACTGTCTTTTCAAGCCTGTGGGTTGCTCCAGTGCTGCTGCTGATAACAGCTTTTCCAACTGCAGCGGAGGTAAACTGAGCAATTCTATTTGCAAACATGACAGCATTGCTCAAGCTGGTTGCCAGCAAGGCTTTTTTTTTTCCCCTTCACGATGCTTGAAGGAAAAACCTTGATGCATAAGTACAGAGTTAATCCTTTGGGGAAATTCAATCTTATGTATGTACGTGTCTGCCCAGATGCATGCGTGAAGGTAGGAGTTGTATCAGAAAAGGCATGTTTTTTAAAAAAAGAAAAATGAAAACCCCAGCCTTTGAGAAGCAGGAAAGAAACATGGTGAGAAGGGGAGCAAAAAATGTTGTTTGAAGGACCCTTGTAGCCCAGAAAGGGAGCTTTCTGGAAAGGTGTTTACTTTGATATGTTCATATCCCAGGGCAATTTCAAAGATGAAAAAGTTGAATAAGATTTGATACTTCCAAGGTTCTGACTAAATGATAAGTTGCATTACTTCCATATTGATGAATTGCAGCTTCATTTATGACTTATCCTTTAAATAATTAAAAAAACCCCAACTCACACACACATCCACTTGCCATATACAGAGCTGTGGATGCTACTAATTGTCTCTATAAGGGTATTTAAGATGAGCTTAAGGAAACTCTTGATTTTAATAAAGCATAAGCATAAAATCTTTTTTCCAACACTGAAGTCATCGTTCTCTTGAATCGTCTCGTGAATACCATCGTTCTCTCTGTATTCTTTTTATTCTTAATACATGTAGAGAATCATAGGTAATATAGTATCTAGAATTCTCACAGTTCAAATGCTGTCAGTTGTCCACTTGCCTTTCAAAGATACTTAATGGTCTCTGTTAAGTTACTCGAACCCTAGACTCTAGCATCTTAATATTCTCATATATTCCTAGTTTCTGGGGTGTTAGGCTGTATGTATTTCTTAGTTCCTGCTGAGTCACCTTGATTTCTCCTCAATCGGTGATGGGTAAGATTATTTGGGGTACCAAGCTTGGCACCAGCAGTCAGCAGGGGTGGCATCGTCACTGCAGACCTACACTGTCTGCTCCCACCCCTTAACTACAAGCAGCATTTGCCATGTCTAGAGATGTGGGAATTAAGTCCTTACAAGATTTGTAAAATTCAAATGTTGCAAGAAAAGTAGAGCACTTTGAGTATGGTCTAAGAGCAGTATCACAACAGGGACCTCAGCTGATGGTAGCACAAGCTAGTTCTTCTGCCTCAGTTGTCAGTGCTTAGTAGAGTGAGTACCTTCACAGGTTTTCATCAAAGTTCTCAGTCTTTTGTGAGTGAATGCAATTCTTTACAGATGAGAAACTAGCTCACATAAGCAGTTTGTGTCAAAGCCAACAACTCACCTCAGGCTGCCTTTGAACTGTTTTCACTGCTCTTGATTGGGCTGTTTGGGCATGCAGAAAGAATGAAAATAACATATTACTTGGTTTGGTGTCCAACTAATGGATATTTGATGTTTCCAAGTCTTGTGAATTTGAAATGAATGTATTAGTAAAATCTGGGGAGGTGATAGCAATAGATGAGTAGAGGAGATAGTGTGAGCAAGAAAACGGAGAACAAGCAAAGAAAGTGGAAAGACTGAGCTTCTACAGAAAGGAAAAAACCATTAAATAAGGCAGCCCCACTCAGTAGATTGAGCAGTGAGCACCCTGTCCAGTTTTAGAAAGGCTGGTGAGTTTATGTGGGTGGTTTTTTCAGGGTTTGTCTTGTGGGGTTTTTTGTTGGTTTTTTTTTTGTGAGGTAGTAAGTCTTCTCACAGTTTTTAAAAGCATGTTACATAGGTCATTTCCATTTTTCTTAGTTATTGCTTAGCTGTTTTTATCTTATCCCGCTCTGACTCTAGGATTGCCAGTTCTCCCAGATCCAGTGGGAGCAGTGTTTAGTTGGCTAAACTGGGATTTATCAGTCTTTGCCATATCCAGAACCAGTTGGTGTGTTTGCACCATGCCCTGGGTACCAAGCTCCAACAGTGAGGCACAAGAACTTGGAGCCATTGAAATCTGGTACCTTGTTAGCCAAGTAGCTCAAACCGTGCTGTGCGAAAGTGTCTCTGACTGCGGGTGGAGTTTTGTACCTGCGTGGTGTTGCCAGGACAAATGCAATAAATGAGCCACTCAGGTTAACTTCTTTGGTAATTGCAGATAGAAATGAGGCAGCCTATTTCAATTAAAATGTGACTTGTGACTTCTGCAGTCCTTTATTGGATTCCTGTTGCACCTTTTTCTGAACAGGAGCTACTTAAAGCTTTTTCTTTTAGAAGTTTACTTGCAGAAATAATTCTTCACTTGTTGACAAGATGTTTAGCCTGAGAAGTTCTTGCCAAAATTAAGACAGAATGAGAGCATCAGAAATAGGGAAGAAGATCAGTATTCATTAACAGTTTAGCAAGCAAAACATTCTGTTTTGTTTCAAAGATGGCTTTGTGTGTGTAAATCATTACTGTTTTAATATATATTTGGTCTACTTTTAAAAAGCTGGAGAGAAATAATTAATTCTGGGGTAGAGTTGAATCAAATTGTAATGAAAAGGAGTAACACTTGGTACTGAATGGAGGGGAAAAGAAGCTGTTTGAATGAAATATATTCCAATTAAGTTGCACCAACACTTTCAGGAGAAGCGAACCCTGAAAGAGAAATGAGCAGTAATGTAGCACACCCTAACCGTTGAAATTGGAGCACAAAAAGTGGAGGAAAAAACTCCACAGCTTTTGGGGGTCATGAGAACTCCCTTTTTAAACCTAGTTGCAAATTCTGATGTTACGAAATCAGGTAAAGTTTTCAGAGGTACTGATTGTGAGAGTAAACACTCCTGCTGCTGTTCTCTATTGTAATACAGGACTGGATTAAAAGTTAGGACTACTTTTTGTTGTAGTGGCTGAGTCACTGTAACTGAAACAAACTAAGAGTAAAGTAGATTTTGAAAAAAACAACACTCCCTTATTAAGATATGTTCGTTTTCTGATTCTGTTCTCTAGTTAATGGATGGCTTGCTTATGAAAGGGGAGGGTATGCAGCAAAACACTGGCGCTCCTTCTGGAAAGGCAGAAAATGTAGCAGCAGGATAGCAGGAGACTTTTTGCTGTTTGCTGTGTATCTCCTGCTGCCTTTCTGCCTGTTTTCAAGCCTCTGGCTCTGCTAGTTTTTCCTTGCTCATGCCATCTTCCCGTTTCCAAATGTTTGCTTGTCGTGGCACATGAAGTAGTGCAAGTTCTGCTCTTTTAAGCAGAAATGCAGGTATGTAAATATTGTCATAATGTTACTGTTTAATCTAGTTCCCTTAGAGGACCTTGTTTATTTCTGCAGTGCTACTGTTCACCAAAGAAATTAGCTTACACTAAACTCTGGAGTCTGTATATGTGACCTGTATGCATAATACAGTAGCACAGGTACTGTAATCTATAGCTGGGCATTCATGAATTAGTGCATACAGTTAGAACAAGCAAAAGGAGAACGTTCACAAAAGTGTGAAGTATATGTTAGAATATAAATACAACTGATCACTGGAATACTGAAAGTGGGCCTTGGACCAGCTTCATTTACTGTACACTTAATGACCAACCAAGAGAGCCTACCTCACAAATGTTTCTTGTAGTCCTTCCCTTGAAACTTCTTTAACTTCAAGTTCTGAAATATATAATGATTAGAAATCTATTTTGCCTATTCTTCCCCCTGCCCTCCTTCCCTAGGAGCATGAGAAGTTCAGATGTGACATAGAGACAGGAAATGTGTAACAAAAGAGCCAGCCCTAGTTCTCTGTAGCTATTCAGTATGAATATTAATGTTACTTTTGAGTGTAAGTTTCTATTCGTGGTATTATACAGTTGTTTAGTACAGCTATTGACAGTGAAGTCTAATCTTTGGGTTTTTTTCTCCTTAGAGCACAACAATGGAAGAAACAGCTATATGGGAACAACACACAGTGACTCTTCACAGGGTAAGTTCATACAATTGGTTGTGTATGCCTAACGCAGGATACTGGTAGCTTTTGAAAACAATAGGAAAAAGCCAGATGTCAGGAAGTAAAAGAAAAGGAAACTGTCATATTCCTTTGTTTAAATTTAGAAGTGTTGTAAAAGCTCCATTTCATAGTAGCTCTATTTGTTGGGTTTCAGAGATAAGCCTGCCTACAAATAACCATGCCAAAAACAAAGCTGTGGATTACTTCTGTATGTAACTGAAAGTAGTTAGAAATCTAAGTGTTCATTAACAGTTGTGCTATAACTATACTTAAATGTTTTAAAATTTTACTTGCAGGGACATAAAACAGTGTAGTTAGGTATAAATAAATGTGTTCAAAACGGCCTTATTTGCTTGCCGCTTTCTTAAATTAGTGGCTGAAAATAGTGATTTTGGGTGGTCAGAATGTGCACCTCGCACAAAGGAACATGTACTAGGAATCAGTGAATAGAAAGACAGCTTTTACATTTAGACTCACTCTTCTCTTATTTGAGTTACTCTTAAATTAAATTTATTTCTGATGTAGCTATCATGAAGCTGTACAAGAGAGGCAATGAGGAATGAGTTGCTTGGGGAAAGTCAGAACAAGGTGGGATGCCATTTCTGGCAGCACCTTAGTATTAAAGCGACCGTGGAATCATGGCCCAAATAGCTATATTCATTCCAACAAAAGGGAGATGCACAAGAGTTTTCTCAAGGGAGCAAGTTATATCATTTGCCTTCAATTCTTCAGCATAGAATCAAGGCATTTTAGAATTGTAGCATTGATCAGATGAATGGACCTTTGTGACTAAAAATGTGTACAAATAGATCAGCTGGTCAGATAAAATGTTAATTCTCTGTACAAACCTATTATCTATTGATTCTAATGAGTTTAATGTTGTTGATTCAAAATAACCATTTTAGTACCTGCCCTCTTAAGAAGAGAGCAGTTAACGCTCAGTTTGACCAGAAGGCTATCTAACAAAGTACCCTGTCTCTAACTGCAACCATATGTTGAAAGAAAAGTATAAGTAAAAACAAAAATGTGTAGTGATACTTACCTAGGCTACTCTTCAAGCTTCCAACAATTTTTAGGTCAAGTTCTTGAGCAAGAAGTATTATTTCTATGTGTAATTGCCCTTTATGTTTTCTTCTTGAAGCTGCTCAGTCATCCCTGGAACCTGTGTAAACTTAAAAGTTTTTTACTCGCATTACTGATTAAATCAGTACTGTCTTATGTTCAAAAACAAACAAAAAATGCTATAGCAATACAAGATTGACTAGTAGACTTGGTGATAGCTTAGTTTCTCTTGAAGGGGATATTTTTCTGGTTAGTTGCAGCAGTAGATTCAGTGAAATGTGAAAATTAGTTCTGTCTGCACAAAGGAATAATGAAATGCTGTAATATGGTGTTACCTTGAACAAATTTTGAAATAATAGGTAGAAACTAGAAATCGTGTCTTTGGTTGTGCTTGCATAGTAGTCAGAAGTCCTTGCATAGTATAGAAGTGAAAATGTGATTTGGTTGTAGTTTCAATTATGATATTTTATGTGCCAAACTTCTGTCAACTGTACTGGTTTAACTGTTTTGTTAGTGAGTGAGTATCTCATTTAGATGTTGAAGGCTGATGGCATGTACTGTTTAACTTTGATAACGTTAATTTAGCCAATTAAAAACAACATTTTCCATTTGTCAGATAACAAAACCAAAATTCTTATGCTAATGTTAAGCAAGTTGGTGCTTAGAATTTATCCTTTGCACTGGGGAGAGGATTTAGGAGAGTGACTGCATATTTGCTTGTGGGGTTTTTGATTTTGCTTTTTATTTGTGACATTCTTGTAGTGTTAGATTATCAAGTAGATGAGGTTACTTCAGTTTAGTCGGAAAGAGTGAAATGCATCCAGATCTCGGTTATCCTCAAAGATATCTAGAAGTTAATAGAATTGGAATAGACTTGAAATGCCAGTCTGAGTGGCTGTGGGATATTTTCTGTGTGAGTTTATCTGCTCCACTTGGCTGAGCTACACAACTGCTAGAGACCATCTACTGTCAGCCACACAAAAAACATTTTAAAGAACCGAACTTGCTTTCTCTAGTGAGGCACACTAAAAAGTCCCTCTGATTTTGGCTTAGCTGAGGGCAGTAAGCTGGCTGTGATTGATGGAATTAATGACGTGCTGAATTTCTATGGGGTAGATGCAAGTCAGGCTTCACGTTACTGTCTTCCTGTTTTATTAGCACGCCTGCGAAGCTCTTGGCATTCACCAACATTTTTTTGTATGTTCTGTCAGTATTTGCCTTAAAAAATGAGGCTAGACAAATCATTGTAAGAATCTGATCCAGAATTAATTTGTCTAAAACCTTAGTAAGTCCCCCTGGGAGAGGCAGAGAAGTCTGGAGTTGGTGTCAGTCTAGACCAGCTCTTGTCTCTTCACAAGTACCTGCTTAATGGCGAGCAGATCTGTTGTCCCTCTAAGTGCCCCAAAGAATCTATGTAACTGTGGTTTCTTTTTCCATTTTAAGTGGGGTTTATTGATGGTATTTGATCAAACTAGTTAATGAGTAGGGACCACTAACATCTGTTATAATGAGCAGCCTTAAAAATAGGGGGGAAATGCAAGTAGTTTGTTAGGTGGTGTGTGTGTTAGCAAAGATACATAGAATATTCTTGACTACATTTTTTCCTGTTTTGAGACTCATTTTTGTCCTGTTGGTAATTCCAGCGCTGACAATTTTACTTTGTCTTAAGTCTGTGCTGTTCTCTACTGTAACTCCATTGCTCCTGTGTATGGCAGAGTAGGATTCCTTTAGCTCTTCTTGGGCTCCATACAGTTTTGGCTACCTTTAAAAACAAAAAGCAGTTTTGGTAGTAATCATGAAATTTTAAGAAAGTACATATCATTTGTATGCAATTTCTTTCTGAAGAAAAAAAAAAAACAACAAAAAAGCCATATTAGCAGGTACTAGATAAGTTATTCTGTCTGTGTAGTCTACTGATTAGCTTTTTTCACAGGTCAGTGTCTGAAGTATTAAACATTTTAAAAATGTTTCTGCATTGTTATAGGGGGCAGTTACTGATTTATAAACCAGTTAATGGCAGTTCAGAAGTGGAAGTGTTGTCATGTACCTTGAAAAGATAAGTTTTGGTTTTTTGAATGTGTTCTGATCCTGTGGTGGCCCTTTAAAAAGGGAATAGTATGGTATATAAACTTTGGAAGATGAACCTTACAAAAGAGGAAGGAGTGCTTTATATAGGGAGTTCTTGTTGAAGAATGCAGCTTTACTCCTTTTGAAGGTTTTCTTTCTGTGACCTTTACTTTCCAGAGATATCATTACAAATTAGGGACAGAGTATACTTAATCCCAGTAGTTGCAGTATACATGTGTTAGTTCAGGCACTTTTGATACGGTTCAAATGTCAGATTTTTTTTTAATCAGTCTGCTTCAGGTATCTGAGAGAATCTGGAATAGAGCATATGAGCAGTCTGATGTGCTGTGATTTAACACAGTAGTTGGTGAATTCCAGCACTATTGTCAAAAGACTTACTAGAAACTTTTTCTGGGGAGGAGAGGCTTGAACTTCTAACTAAGAGGTTTTTTTCCCATTCTTTACTACCATTCCAACTTCCTGGACTACTACTTAGCTCTTAAGAGATTGAGCCAGTCTCAAGTTCAGTTAAAGTTTATCAGGTAGCTACAGTTTATCTTTTGTTGAGAGATCTTCTGGTTTTACATACTTAACTCTAAAGGACTTTAAGGAGGAACCATGCACTTTGTGTATTACGTGGGTTTCTTCATACTTGGAACTCAAGTTCTGTGTGTCTGTATTAGATGTGTCTCCTTCCCCCAGAGAACAGAAACCAGGTATGTACATACCTTTCTGCTTCTCCAATGCTTCCCTACTGTGGGAGAGCAAAATAGTACAGTTCTTTTTTTATTGTGTTGTCATTAAAACATCTGACAGGTGAATTTGTGATGTGGCAGATTTTTTAAAAAAATGCAATTTCAGTTAAGATACATATTTATATCTTGTATAATCTGTAGTGATCAACATCTTGCTATTTCCAGACATGTCTAGGAGCTAGATTCAGTTTTCTGAGGGTATTGCAGTTTGTTTATCTCTTAAGATGATGGTAGGCAGCAGGATAAAATGAAAAGTAGGAGGCTGAGGTTTACTTCAAGGCTTCTTATTTGAGCTCTTAAATTTTCAAAAAGATTTAGGATTTGATTTGAACTTTCTAATTTGGAGTATTTCTTAAGACTTTGTGTTATTAGAAAGCTTTTATCTGACTTGTGGTCTTTTTTGGCTGTTGTCTGTATATGAGACTGCATTGTTTCAGGGCTTCTTGAAAAGAAGAACATTAAACTATAAAACTAGTAGTCTTAATATTGGTGATTTGGTTTGCAAGTCTACTCTAAAAAAAAAAATAGAATGGCAAGCAGCAAGAATAAGGTTTACAGTGAGTTTCTGCATCTCTGCTGGCCTTAGCCTGATGGTTGTATTTCTTTTCATGAATGGAGAACTATGAGAATTTTTTTGTTTATGATGTAAGGAAAGGTAGAGAACATTTAAATGAAGTTTGACATAAATGTCTTTGTTGTTATCTCTCTTCTCCCTTTCCTTCCCCACCCAAATATAGTGCAAACTGAATTCTGTTTGTTAGAGTAATGGAAAACTGAAAGATGAAGCAGTGGCATGAGAAAGGGGAAATATTACTGTTTTGAAAGGGGGTTTTATTACATATTTTCATAGACTGTTATATATTCTCTTTGTCAACTATTTAAAAAATGGAAAGAAAACCTCAGCTCTGGTTATAAGTAGTCATTAAGATTCTTTAGACTGTCCTCCTGCATGGCACAGGGTTTCACTTAGTAATTCTTGAATCACAGCCATGATTTCTGGTTTATCTGGCTGGAATGTATCTTGAAAAGATGTCCAGTCTTCCCTTACTGATTCTTTTACATTCATTTTAATTCATTAAGGTGTACCCCTCCCCACTCCCCTACACTTATTAGACCAACTTACTTGCTTCATACCTGGCTACAGTATTTGCTAACTGTAATCAATTTCTGAATGATGAGTCTCCAGATCTTTGTTTTTAATATACTGTATGGTCCTTCTCACTGCTTACAGGCTAAATGTGGACTATCTTTTTGTGACCTCTGTTTTGGGGGAGGAAATAGGAAACAGGTTTTTTGAGTAGTAATTACTGTCCGAAAAGCTGAATGTCATGTGTCTTACAGGCAGATGCAGACTGCCATGTTGCTTCTGCTGTCACTGTAAGGTTATGAAACTCATGGCTAAAGCTGGGTCATGTTTGTCAAAGTCTGAAAAAGAAAGGGATAATTCTGCCAGCGTGGAGTGTATGCTGTGTGAAATGGAGAGGAGGGATTGACTGAAACCTGATCTCTTCCATCCAGTGACTGTATTTTGCATAGTCCAAAATTTCAAAATAAGTTCTTGAGCAAAATACAGCATTTAAACAATATATCTTTCTGACAATGTTTTCTAGGCAATGGTGGAAGAGCTAGATAGTTTGCAAATCAGTTATATTTAGAAAGTTTGTTTCCCACCCTCACTGCTTCCAGGCAGAAAAGTAAGCATCATTGTTGTATCGTGAAATATCTAACAGGAATAACTTTTCAGAGGCATTGACCTTGCTGTAGTGGCAGGTCACCCTAGAGGGAAAAGATTGAAGCAAATTACTTTTGTTAAGATGCAGATGACTTGCAAGTGCTGACAAGGTTTTGATGTATTTAATGGTACAAGTGATCTTGGTATTATTCCTAAGAACTGAGCCTGCAGTCATACTACTGTGTGCTGCCATCCTGTCAGTTCCTGAGCTAAGCGAGGTCAAGCTGGGTAAATACCATAATGTGAAACCTCAAAGAAAGTGTTGCAAGGAAGTGATATGGTTTGAATCAGTATCTCAACACAGTGGTGTGGTATGGTATGTTATGTTGTGCTTACTGAAGATTGAGGGTTTACTGATGACCACCCAAGACCCAGGCCATAAAAATGCAGATGGGAACTCTAATATTTTGTTCTTGGGAGAGACTGGGTAGTTGGTCTGAAACTTCTGCCTTCTAGAAGTGTTTTTTTTATTTAATCTCTCTCCTGTTTCTGGGTTGCATAGCATTGCATGGTTCATTGATCCTTCTTTCTTCCAAAAAGTTGTATTCATCCCATAGGACCTTTTTGTGTTTGACACAGGAATGTGAATTATGACCTTCCAAATATTAGAAAGTAAAAATATTTCTCATTACGTTATAGGCCCCTGGATTTGGATTTGGTATTGCAATATCTGGAGGAAGAGATAATCCTCACTTTCAAAGTGGTGAGACATCAATAGTTATTTCTGATGTGCTGAAAGGAGGCCCAGCAGAAGGACTGCTACAGTAAGTGTCAAACTATACCTGGATTCTGATTTGGGGGGCATTCATTGCTGTCAGTGGTAGCTTAACCTCCTGATTGTTTTGCTGTCAAAATATCTATCTGTAACTGTTTGTATAGTAGGTTTATAATACAGGTAGTTTGTTCAGGGACACCCGTTCCCCAATATTTTCCCCTTGGCATAAAGTATTTATACTGTGCCTTGTGATGTTTTTCATTCAGAGAAAATGACCGTGTTGCAATGGTTAATGGAGTTTCAATGGATAATGTCGAACATGCATTTGCTGTTCAGCAGCTGAGGAAAAGTGGGAAGAATGCCAAAATTGTAAGTGAATGTCTTGAAGATTTAAGCTTACTTAAATTCCATAGTTACAGAGCAAAAGTGAAATGGTGTATTGTCTGCTATGAAATACATGCATGATGCAAAGTACTTAAATAATACCTGTGTGGTGCTTCAGGTTTTAAGTGGTGATCGTGACATGTTTATCATGTGGGTCACTCAAATTTTTTTTTAAATGTGAATAATTATGTTTGGGTAGTGTGGCACTGGATACTTCAGACTCCTTTTCTTTATGGTAAAGTTGTTCTCAGTTTGCCAAAAGCTCAATTCTCACCTTTGTTAAATATTTCTTTGCTATCTTGAGTGCACTTTTGTCAAGTTTTGCAAAGGCTGGTGTATGCTAAAGGACTTTACCCACTGTTCAGGCACTAACATAGTTCTTTTTATGCTCAGTAAACAGTTTGCCAAGATAAAGTATAATTACCTTAATTCCTATAATTTTGTAGGCTTATTCAAAGTGGTTGGCTTTTGAACTTTGCAAAGCAGAACAGGTCCTCACTAAAGGGTAGTAATCTGGCTTTCTGTAGAAGTTTGAGATTTATGTTAAAAAAATAGAACACAAATATACAATGTTTAACAATTTCTTAATTCAGGAAAACAGACTTCTAGGGCTTGTAGAAAAGCTGTTGCGCTGACAGATTTCTAGTGCTCTTGTGTGCTTTAATACAGTTGCAAAAAACTGTGTTTTGCATTTGTAGATTTAGCAATTCTTTAAAGCTTACAAAAACCAAAATGTGTGGTGAGCTGTGCCGGGCTTTCAGTATCTTAAGTATTTGGTGTATAGATTCATGTAGAGAAAAGCAATTAATGAAAACTTTATAACTTGGTTCAGTCCTGTAACACATAGCAAATAAACCTTTAAACAGGGTTGGGTCTTATTCTGGAAACAGCTGACTACGTTAGCGCAAACCAACTTTAAATTTTCAGCGGGAATGTTCCCTTCCTCTGTGGCTTGCATAAACATTGCTTTGGAAGATTGGGAGGCTTCAAAGTTGAGGAGAATTACAGTCAATAATACACTGAGTATACAGTAGATTACACGTTAGCAAAAGAAGTTTTTTAGCAGTGCCAGTAACTGATTTGTGGGTTTAAACAAAGAGAGAGGGTATTCAAATATGCAGCTCTGTGAAGACAGAATATCACGTTATGCTACAATGGCTGTTATTCTTAGCCTTTTGCAGGAGCAAAAAATGACTAAAAAACTGTAAAAACAAACATAGCCCTCCCTTCAAACAGGTTTCTAGTAATCTGTATTGATGAGTCTCCTGTATTAAATGGATAGAATTTTATAGTGAGGATGCAAGAATTCAGAGCATTCACAAATACATCTGTAGGTTTTCTTTTGAGTTTTGGGATTAGCTTGGCTTCTGACATTGAGTAACACCATTAGCGTTACACAGCCAGAGGCTGATATCTAGTGTCTGGTTGTAGACTATCCGAAGGATGAAGAAAATTCAGATTCCAGTGGCTCGACCAGAACCTGAACCAGTGTCTGAAAATGAGGACGACAGCTATGATGAAGAGATACGTGATCCAAGAAGCAGCCGTGGTGGTCCAAGTGCCAACAAAAGGCATGAGAAGAGCTGGGTAAGAGATCGAAGTGCTAGCAGAGAGAGAAGCTTATCACCGAGATCAGACAGAAGGTCGGTTACTTCCAGTCAGCCTGCAAAACCTACCAAAGTTACACTGGTGAAATCGAGGAAAAATGAAGGTAACTTGTATGTAATTCTCTTGCTAAGACTTTTGCTGATTTTTAAAGGCCAAGTGCTTCAGTCAGTGTTGCATTAAGGGCTTCATGGAGTGTATGAACAGTACTGTTAACAGTTTGTTTGCCCATTTTACCAGTAGCTAGCTGAAAACTTAAAAACTGCTATTATATTTCCAGTGGTATTTTTCATATTCCAAAATACATGTGCTTAATTAAGGGTAAAGTAGTATATAGTGTAAACAAATCCCAGCTGTGCACCTGACATCTTGTAGTCAGTGGCTACATACCTTCCATATACTTTAGTTGAGTCTTCATTGTCTGTCTTGTTTGAAAGAGGGAAAATTGTAGGCAGCATCTAAATTAAGCTATTGAACAACGGCTATGATTACAGGCATAGTTAGAAAAGAGATTGATATAATGGTAAATCCATAGCGTAATTCCACTACAGCCCTTCATGTGCCAAGTTCACTCTCCTCTTTGTGTTTCCAGTGTAAATGTTGTGTAAAGCAGTGTTGTAAATCTTCAAATACCTCCCTCTTTTTACTGTAGATTCATCAGTTTTCTTTTTTCTTTTATTGCTATTATATAAAGAGTATGGTCTACGGTTGGCAAGCCACATATTTGTGAAAGAAATATCGCAGGATAGCCTGGCAGCAAGAGATGGCAATATTCAGGAAGGAGATGTTGTACTGAAGGTACAGTGGTGGTGGTGTTTGTCCAAAGGGAAAACTCATTGATATAACTGTTCTTAGAATTAGCTATCTCTTAATAGCATAATTATTGTTAGTACAAAATGTATCTTTATTAAATAATTTCAAAGATCAATAAATTTAAGTATAAATCAACCTCTCGAAGGAAAGGAAAATTATAAAGCCTTTTTTGGTTTTTTAGTATTATTCCCCAGGCCTTATTCAGACAAATAGTTACCACTATAAATGCATAATAGAAGACATTTGGGATGGTATGAGACTTTGGCCCTGCGTACTTCCTTATACAATATAACCTTGTGGGATTGTGCTATTGAGCAACACTAGAATTTGCCTTCAGGTTAAATTTTGATTTTTGTAGACATCAATATACCCAGGGATTTTTAGTTCATACCAACAATTTTTATTTCAAGATACTGCTGTAAATGTGTTGGTGCAGAAAAACATACCATTCCTTACTCTGCTGAGTATAGCAGTGCTGGTTCAAAAAACATAACTAATATTTTAAAAGTTTTGTATTAGTGGTAGAGGCTTTGTCTTTGAAAGATCAAAATAGTTTTCTATATTATGTTATAGTTTGGATGAGCCCAGTAGTCTTCCATTGTATTGTGGTAATTTGATAAATATCTCTAGCTATTTCTAAATATCACTAGACAGAAAACTGCTGTCTTTACTGCAGATTGATGTTTTTTTCAGTAAGTTTGTATCTGCTCTTTTCTTACTTTGTTCCAGATAAATGGCACAGTGACGGAAAATATGTCCTTAGCAGATGCAAAAACACTAATAGAAAGGTCAAAAGGCAAGTTGAAGATGGTTGTTCAACGAGATGAACGAGCTACGCTGTTGAATGTCCCTGATCTTTCTGACAGTATTCATTCTGCTAATGCTTCAGAAAGAGATGGTGAGTATAAACAAACTTTACTTCCAGAGGGAGAGAAGAATTCCCTGTGGTTGTGAAGATGTGAAATACTTAAGTGGGACAAGAGGGTGGGGAGAAGAGTTAGGATTAAGATTGTCATGTGGGTAAATTCTTGTTTGAATGCAATTGAAATCCACACCTTCAAAAACAGTGGAGAAAAAGATACAGTTCCTATTCTTGCAGTTGTTCTTTCAGGAATATTAAGTTCAGTTGTTTTGAAATAATAAACATAAATTTAACATCTTCATAAAAATTCTCTGCAAAAGCTTATTTCCATTTGAGCAGGTCACACCACCATTTTAATTACAATCATTTCATGAAAAAACAACTCTTATTTAACAGACATTTCAGAAATTCAGTCGCTGGCATCAGATCATTCCAACCGATCACATGACAGGCCCCGCCGCAGTCGTTCACGATCTCCTGACCAGAGGTCAGAGCCTTCAGACCATTCCAGACATTCTCCACAGCAGCCCAGCAACGGCAGGTGATGGCAGCATTGTATTATTTTTAAATCAACTATTTAATGTGACATATAAGTTGTAGGAGTGCTTGGATTTATACAGCGTGACAAATGTGATGCAGAACTATGGTAGTTATAATATGGCATTCTTTCTCTCAAGAAATGCAGCTGGTAATGATCCAAATTTTCTTAGACTTCAGGAGAAATTGAACCTTTAACTTCAGTGTTAACGCCTTTTTAAAACATAATCTTAGAGCGTGGTTGTACGAATGACACTGTAAGTTTGATAGTGATATACGTTACTGAAGCATATGCCATTATATTTTAGTTTTAGAAAGCAGTTAGCTGCAAGGATATTTGAGATGACGAGTAGCACAGTTACTATTGAATGTCCAACCTGGGTAAGCTTGTTGAAATCTTGCTTTATTTAGGCATAGGCTTTTTATTTTCCTCACTAACCTTCCTTAAAAGTTATCTTATGTTTCTGAAGACATTTGATTCCTACAAAATAAGGTGTATTGCACAGCACATTTAGCTTTGGAATGTAGTTTTTAATATTTGAACTTGGTAGTGGAACATCGATGATAATTGTGAGGTAGGTAAGTCTAATTTTACATGAATTCAGAGGGAATTGTATGGTTTGGAATTTTTTCTTCTGCCATGTGAAACTTTAGTCTTGAATAACATAAATCTGTCCTGTTTTGCATTTCCACAGTTTGTTGGAAATGACATTTTAATTTATTGAAATTTCAGTGTTGGATTTTAGATTCTACTAAATACTTGTAAGAGAAAAGTTTACCTTCTGAGTGCTCATAGATGATGGAGGAAGGGTTAGAATTGATCTGTTGCAAATTCCAAATTCAGAGCCTGTATTTAAAGATTTTTAGATGCTGTCAAAAATTCTGAAAAACAAACTGCAGCCGGCTGTTCCATAAAACTAAGATATGCCTGATTGGTTATTAATAACATTTTGTTTCCCAAAGGGAAAATAACACTTATACCTTCAAGGTTTTTAGTATCTTTTAAGGGTTAATAAAACTGCAAGACACACCTGACCTGCATGTACACCTGGTTGGGGTTACAGATTACAGACATTTTTGCTTTTCTTCCATGTGTGGTGTTTGGAGGGACTACAAGGCATGAAAGTTTGTTTTCAAGTAGGTACCCCATATTAGTGGAAAAAACTTAAAAACAGGGTGCCAGATGCAGGGATTTGATTGTGAAGGTGTGAGGTCTCTGTCAGATTAAAAACCTTTATTTCTTGATGTGCATTTCTAATGCAGTGTGAAAAGGGCTTGTGGAGGGAGGGGAAAAAAAAAATCCATCAGAACTGAAACTGACTGACTTACCCTAGTGTTAGTGCTTTCCTGTCCTATTACAGTGGTTTAGGTAGATGGTCACTTCCTCCCTAAGGACTACACTGTCAAAAGAATTAAATCCTTCCTGAGAAGGAACTTTGAAGTTATCTCAACTCTGAATGCATCCGCTATATCTACCTTATGAACAAGAACTACCTTGGCATGGATTGATTTCCTGTTGGACATGTCCCTTCCAAGATCAGAAAATCTGGGCCCTGAGCCACGTAAAGAAAAACATGTTAAAAGCAGCTTCTCTTTGTAGGGCTTATATGTGCAAGTTGAAATCTGCTGTAAGATCAAATTAGTTGCAACTGCTTCATTATTTTTTGGAATTTGGTGAAAAATCTGGCGGGGGGGGGGGGGGGGCTTGAGAACAGCAAGCTGAGGAAGAAAAGGTGCAAAAAGTCCTCAAACTGAGCTTAAGGAGGACATTAAAAATGTATTGAAGATAATGAGTCTTTATTTAGATCCTGTTCTGCGAAGTGTCTGTATGTTAATGAGGAGAGAAATTCCAGGGGAATCCTCTTAGTCCTTTCATACAAGCTTAACTACAGAGTGACGCTTTCAGGTGTGCACTAGAGTATAGAAATCTGCCAGCAGACTTGCTTCAGTATTGCTTTAGGGTCCGGCAGAGTCTTCAATGTTGTCCATCTTCCAGTATTTCATACTGGTACATACACTAGTGTGCCTGCAGTTTTCCTGAATATAGAATTTCCCTAACAATTGCTATTTGAACATTGTGTCAAAGCATTAAATAGCACTTGTAGTTTTCTTTAGTCCAGAGAATGTTCAAGAGACATCTGTGAACTGTCTTTCTAAAACTCAGATTCTAGAACATGTTCTTAATTTACTAATTAAAAAGACTAAATATGCTTGTATGGTGTTTTCACTTGTGGAGCATTGCAAATTATCCATAGTCAGTCCTGAAAAGAATCCAGAGAATGACTCTTACAAATCTCCAGATACAGTTAAATACTCATAGCCCTGGAGACTTGGAAAATTTATAGACAGGTGATACTGAATTAGGTACCAAGTGAAATATAAGATATAAATATGTCCTGGCTTTGGGGAGGAGCTCTCTGAGCAGATCATGCTTTAAAGGTTAAGTATAGTTTTAAAAGATACATATGATTTTAAAGATAATGTGCAACAACAACTGTTTAGGCAGAGGAAAAATGCATCTTAAATGTAGAATGTTAGACAACGTATGGCAACTTTGTATAATCTGTTAACAGCTGTACTCAAAAGCTAGAATGAGCAAAAGAGGTCTCTGCACCCTAAGTTGGAGAGTGCTTGGGGGGAAGTGTCATATATACTTTCTTACCTATCTGGTCTCACTGCTGGTGGTAACAAGTTGTTGAGCTAGATAACTTTTGGTGTGACCCATCTTGAAAAGTGGTGTTTACAGCCAGGTGCGAGCAAGCCTGTCGAATTACATCTCTGGACTGCCCTTTATACTAATTGAAAGAACTCCCACTTAGGAACTCTCTCTCCTGTGCTGTGTTCCTCACCTGGGTACTGGAGTAGCAAAAACGTTTTCTGATATGTTTAACACTTCAGCCTCAGCAATAAAGATGTGGTAGCTTGAAGAAATCCCTGTAGAGGTCATCATTGTTTCTGGAAGGATGAGGTTGACTTCTGTAATACAGATGTCAATTTATATATAGCACGGGAGATTTGTTGTTCCATCCATTTTCAAAACAAGTTGAACAACTGGAATATAGGATAAGAATCAACCCTATTTTGAATGTACTTAGGAAGATGCCTCTTGGCTCTTACTGTCTTCTCATGCTAAACAGTTTGAGATGTGCTAAAAACACATTTGGAAAGAGCCTGCATGTTTGTATTTTTCAAAATTTTTCTGTGTAAACAAACATTCTATGTTTCAGACAATCTTTTTTTTTTTTGGTTCTGAAGTCATAGCCACAGTTGATGGCACTAGTGTGTAGCTGACTGCATTTTGTGACTGAAGGTTACTTAAAAATGCTTTTGTTAGGCATACTTTAAAAAAAAAAAAAGGGGGGGGGGTGGGGAGGAAGTGAGGTAAAGAGAGCCCTGACAGAGCACAGATGTTAAACAATAGTGTCACAGTGCACACAGTGAACAACACTTTTGTCTCTTGGGAAGCGCAGCTGTCAGTTTTTAACAAGTTTCCATCACCTAGAACCAGTGACAGCATCAAGTTGTTTCCTGTATCATCTTGCAATGTGAAATATTCAGTGCTTACTGGACAATTTAAGCAAAATCAATAAAAATTCTACTTTCCTGTTAATCTGATTTTTTTTTTCCTTTTTGTTCTGTCACAATTGTGTTTCTATCAGCTATTTCCCATTTAAACTTTGTCTTATGTAGAATAGAACTGACCTTTTGCAGGCATTTTAGTTGGCAGGGTGTATTTGCCTGCATGCATAGCAGTAGTCCAGTCTAGAAGCATATTGCTTCAGATATTTTCCTGACTCTATTTTGTGCTACATTGTCAGTGTCTGTATTTTAGTTACTGTTCTTGAGAGCTGTTTTCTTCTGTATTTATGGTCTTTTGCGATATTGAGGTATAAAAGACGCATAAAATTACAGTGGTTTTGGACTATGTGGAGAAGAAATGTAAAATGAACTTTGTCCTCGTGTAGTAACTGCAGTATTTTTGGCCTTATTTTTAAAGCAAAACAGAGATACTACTATTTTGCAATAATGCTTCTGTTAAGCATTAGGGGATGCTTGGAAACAGGTAGAGAGGGCTCATGGGGAAATTTACTGTAATATCTCATTAACTAGTCCTCATTGCCCAAAAATCTTTGCATGAGGAAGAGAATTTAGTTGCAGCTTACACTGCTTCAGGACTTTTTTGGTTTATAAGACACTTAGTATGCATTTAAACAGCTAAGTGTATGTGTCTGTTTTTAACAAGCCAGGAACAATTTTCAAGGGAATGACAGTCATATTTTAGTCTAGTGCTGGAAGTAAAATACATAAGCTTTTAGCTTATGCACTTAATTTTATGTACAAATTAAAATATGCTGGAGATCTGAAAGAGGAATAAGAAAATTTTTATCGGTGAAGTTTGGGAACAAAGTAAGAGGATAAATGCTTACTTTTCATTTTGCTAGACATAATGGTTTTAGATCATTTTAATTGACTCTGGAAGCCCCCAAAAAAAGGGGTTTATCTGAATAAAAAAAGGCACAAATAAGGATTTTAAAAAATTAGGCTGCTGCACTTGTTTTTACCAATGACTTATAACAAAATGGTTGTTTACAATGCAAGGGTGCCTGTGTCTTCCCAGATTGTGATGATTGCAGTATTCTTGTGTATTCTGGGGGGGGGGGTGGTGGTGGTTTTTTTTTTTAGTGCCTTCAGGCACACAGTTTTAAAACTGGCAGAAGAAAGTACTGAAAAGTCTTAGTATGTCTTGGCTGAATAACTAAGCTTTGTTTCTGATGTCTCAAACTTCACGTTGCTTCAGGAAAGCATGTTCTGCTTGTATTTAGATGTTTACTATTTCTTTTATTCTTTCTTATTCAGGATGAGTAGATTTGCTGGGATCTGTTTTCCTAAGTCGTACTTCCAACTCTTGAAGTATCAGTTCTGATTAAAATAAACAGCCTTTACTCTGTGTAATGGCTTTTTTGGATACATTTGTACTTTATGGAAAGTGATACTCGTTGCTTAGTAGCACCATCTAGCTGTTGGTAGTGAAAAACGTTTATTTTTTTCCCCTCAATACAGACCTCTCCTTTATGAGAGGAGATGGACTTGCACCTATTGACCAAGCCATTGTTACCTTTGAGGAAGTACCTTTTTCCCCCTCCTTGGCAATTAAGTCTGATATTATAGAAAAAGCTGCAATTTGTTTGTCTGTCTTCTCTTAAATATTTTTTATATCCTTGCTTATTTGCCAGCTCTCAGGAATTGAATAGATATTTTGAGCATCTCAAGACTTTTTTTTTCTTCTTGTTTGGTTTGGGGTTTTTTTGGTTTTTTGTTTTTTTTTTTTTTTAAGAATGTACATGCTCTGGAATTAAGACTGTCTCTTTGGTATATTGATCTACTTTGTTTTTCCACCTGATTATTAATGTTCATCTGCTCCAACCCTATTAAATTATTTACTATTCAACAGATAGCAGTGTAACAGTTAACATTTCAACATACAGCCTACGTTCTGTTCAGTTCTGCTATGGTACAGCTGGTAGCTGTACCATATAATTTTTATAACAATATAAAAATAGCTGATCTTTTGAGCTAAAGGAACAGAAATTGTTATTTTGAGCTTCAGTTGCTCTCATTTAAAGAACAAGAGAGGTTTTTTCTTTTTTTAACTTGTTATATATGCCTTTGTTTTACACTGTAAGCATGTATAGGAAATGCGTAAGAAGCAGCGAGTTGTCTTTTTACTAAAATGCATGGATGACTGAGTGTATGAGAAGCACTCCTGTCTTGTAATAGCTGTGGATTGAAGGCCTCATCCTCTCTGAAGACTGAGAAATCAGGGGCATGTTTGTGTTCTACCTTCTGTCTCTGCAAAGCCCTACCAAGAGCCACAGCAGCAGCACTTGTGTTCCAGGGCAGCTGCCGCACAAAGGAGCAGATAAATTGGCTTGATCACAGCAAAGACAAAAAATTAAGTCTAAGAATCTATGATTCCTACAGGGAAGGGTGAGAGAAAGATTGTTGTAACTGCTCTTCTCTGCTTCTTCCCTTTGCTTCTCAATTTCTTATATACAGCACTATATATACAGCAATTTCTTATATACAGCTTTCAATATACAGCACGTGTATGACTTCTGTGCTTGAAGCAGAGAGCAGTCTATCTTTCTAAATAGCCATATCTAGAGAAGTCCTTTATTGACATGAAGTTAGGGACAAAATGCTTGGATTTAGAAATGGTAAAATTTATTAGTAATGTGATAGTCTAAGAACAAAACCTTGTTAAATAGTAATTTGTAATTCCTTACCCACCAAACCTGAACTTTGTGTATGAAAGGATTTATTCTTTAGTCTTAGTAGATGAAGGTCATAGAAACAATTCTGTATGCAGAGTGGAATCTTTTTTTCTAATATAGTCTTCGAAGCAGAGAAGATGAGAGAATAACTAAACCAGGAGCTGTCTCTACACCTGTAAAGAATGCAGATGATATTTCTAAAACTATTGAAGAGGTGGCAGGCGAAAGAACTGAAAAACAAACTCCACCGCTCCCAGGTAAAAACATGAAAATATATTAATTATAAATGTTGTTGAGAATGGATGACCAGTAAAGACTTTATGCCATTGCATATTTGTGGAATTATTTCTAAAGTCTTAAAACAGACCAAGTCCTAATTTATTTTTATTTCTGAATACGAACAGTCTTTGTAACCATAACTCCATTTATATCTTAGAGTTTCGGTCCTGAAAACCTAATCTGTGGGGTCTGCCCATTATATATGGGTCAAACTTCAGTGTTCAGAGCTGTATTTATAAGTGATGGTCGTAAAGATTTTTGTCCTGATTTCTCAAGCAAGGTTAAAAATCTGTAATTTATTTTCTGAGAGTCAAGCAGTAGACTGGTTCTTACAGGTTACTGTAGCAGACTAAAAACAAGGATGTAGTTAGGCCTGTTTAGACGTACTGTTCCCAAGACACAACGCAAAACACTCTGAAATGCTTTGTTACTGTAGCACTTACTAACTGCAGTCACGGGCCAAGAAGGCACAACAAGTGCAGTACAACTAATAAAACCAGAATCAAATCTCAGTGATTTTTTTTTTTTTCCAAAAGGGAAGGATAAGCTAAATGGCAGCAGATAAAAGCCAGTTGGTGTAAAAAAGAAAAAATGTAAGATGATGTGGTGACAGGACACTGTTCTGGGCAGGCTGACTTACAAGATTCTTGTTTACCAAATGAGACGCTTTAGCAAAATTGTAAGTGGAGAAAGAGGAGCTGTGCAGATGGTTTAGAGGGAGCTGTTCTTGAAAGGCTGGGTAGAATGAGAAAAAGCACATTCAGGACTGAAGGTATTTTAAGACTTAAGGGATGAGCAGTGGCGCTTCTGCATGTAGTATTTAGTAGCTTAGTGAAGAATTGGAGGAGTTGTGATGTTGATAGACTCTGAAAGATCTTGAAAATGAGAACAGTAGGTTTTCTGATGCAGCAGCCGTTACTAAAAAGATAGTCATAGGAGGTGACCTTTTTCAGTGGTGTTATGAAAAGATGCAAATGAAGTAAGTTTATATTTGCCAAGATAGAAAAAGGATGTCGTAGTGAGATTAGAAAGGTGAATTCTGTATTTCTGTAAGATACTGAAGATTAATAATTGGCATAATACAAAGCCAGCTAGGATAGGAGACCCTTGAGATGGTTCTTAATCCAAAGTAATGTACTAATAATCAGTTTGAGAGACTGGTAAGCAAGTAATAAGTACTGTGGGGATTTTGGTTAGTGGGGAAGAAGAAATGTTCTATTCTTGGGTGAATGGGAAGAAGCACATGGAAATACTTAGTTTGGATGGGAGGAGATGTAGGCCAGTGCATAAAGATAATATTTAAATTGGTGTCTGCAGATAAAATTAACTTGCCATAACATATAGTCTGAGGTAAAAAGGTGCAATAAAGGGCATAATCCTTTAACAGCCTCACAGAAAGCTCTAGGGAAATAAGAATCTTTCAAAGGCTGTAGTGAAAATGTGGTTAGAAAAGTAATTGATGGATTCTGTGACGGTGTACTGCTTAGACTAAGGGCAAGATGACTGTTATGTTTGTGTCAAAGGAGGGTGGAAAGGCAAGCATTTGTTCAGAGGGATCATCAGGCTTAGGCTAAGAAAGGGTCATTAAAGACCTAAAGGAAGATGCTGTGTTACTATATGGTAAGGACAAAAGTCAAATTAGAAGAGGCATTATTACCAAATTGTTGTCTGAAATTCCCAATTTCAAACTAGTCTACGGACTAGTGTTTTGAAAACACGGACTAGTGTTTTGAAAGGAAGACAGCACAGTTGTTGGGAAGGTCAGGGATATTAGACTAGTTCAAAGCCAGCCTAGTTTGAAATCAACTTTTTTCAAGTGTGCAGAGCTAAGCCTTAAATACAAATTCTTCTAACATGACCAACCATGCAGCAGGGAAGAGCCTCTGTTAGCATTCATTATTGAGGGAAGACTGCAGTGGCAGTTTCCTCCCAATGACTCCAGAGAATCTATGCAGCAGAGCCATAGTAAGTGCTTATCTTTAAGAACCACCAGATGGACCAAAGTGAATGTTGAAATCTGCTGACCTCAAGGCATGCAGCAGTATGTCGAGTGTGTGGTATTTTAGTTTCAAAAATTGAATTCTTGAAGGAAGAGAGCTAATGGAAAATGAGCAAGTTACATCAGATAAATCAAGGTGAGAAACAGCAGGGTTAAAAGTGGTCTTGTGAGCATGAAGCCTTCTAGTTCTTGTAGTTTTACAGTGTTCGGAATACTTAATGAAGTACAAAGGAAGCTTTGGGATTTTTATTGAAGTAGTAAGGCAGCCAGTAATCACACTGCTTTGAATGGCATGGCAAGAGTGTCTTCTGGTGTTGTAAGTTTCTAATGTTTCACTTTTAAGTGGGTTTAAGTGGAGTAGACCAAGGCTACTGCAGGAGTCATTAAGCTCTTAATTAAGTTAAGCTTTACTTTCTCATTTTCAAATGACCAAATGAACACTTGAAATCTTTTGATATTTTAATAGAACCAAAGCCAGTGTATGCACAAGGAGGTCAGCCAGATGTGGATTTACCAGTCAGTCCATCTGATGGTCCTTTACCCAATTCAACCCACGAAGATGGAATGCTTCGGTAATGTAACTAAACTCTATTTGAATCTGCCTGGTCCTTGAGCAAACCCAGCTTTTACCCAAGGTGATGAATAACATGTATAAATGGTCTGATGTAAAGTCCAATATGCTGTCCTGACACTTCTGTTCAGAAATATTAGGATGAAGAGTTTAGGTTTATTGCTGAGCCTTGTTGGCACTTAAATTGTGTAATACACCTTTCTTAAGTCTATTAATTTTTTATGGAATGAGCAGTTACAGTGATCAACTGGTGAAAAGAATTTGTGGTGTTTATCGGGCACTCCCTGGGCACCCCCACCCCTCCTGCCCCATCTCCAGAGAGAGGAGAGGTACTGTAGCATATTCTTTTCCTTTCATAGTAATTGGAGAGCAATGAATAAAGGTCACTGCAGAAATGTGCAAAGTCATGATGTGGAAATGAGTCTACTTCAGCTGGGATCTCCTTTATGGGCATTAGTGTACATGAGAATAGATTCTAGTTTGGTTTCATCTCAAATTCATCTTAATCTCTTTAGAGCCAAAATAGATCTATATGCCAGCACAGCTCTTTAAAAGGAGGAACATTTTTGGAAGAGAGTGTCAAAGTGTAAGACAAACAAACCCCACTAAACAAGTAAATACAGGTGGGTTTTTTGAAGTGCTGCTAATGAGTGTGTTGTAATGCTGCAGTCGATAAGCAGTTAATGGTATGCATAGCATAATATCCTCTAATTGAAATGAGAGGCAAATTAATTCTTTGCATGTGTTCAGTTTCAAATTCCCCAGGATATTTTATACTATTACACCTCTAAGTGGAATATTTTCTAAATCTCTAGGCCAAGCATGAAACTGGTAAAATTCAGAAAAGGAGATAGTGTGGGCTTGCGACTAGCAGGTGGCAATGATGTTGGCATATTTGTAGCTGGTGTTCTGGAAGACAGCCCTGCAGCGAAAGAAGGATTAGAGGAAGGGGACCAGATTCTCAGGGTATGTCAAAAGCAATAACAGTACAAATGTTTTGTTGTACCAAAGTAGGTTTTCTTTCTGTAGTATTGAATATATTGCCCTTGTAGTTCATACAGGTTTTTTCCTGTATGTACTTATTAGATGACTTAATAGCAGCAAAATCTCCTGTTACTGTACTGTTGCTAGGAAGGTTAGTAAGTTTTACATCCAATTTCTTAGACTAATCCAGTTGATCAAGTTGTTTGTTTTGTTTTTTTTTAACTGTTGGGTCACTAAATTGTCAGAGGGCTCTGTATGTTACTGATGTTCATAGATGCTCCATAATATGGATCTAAAGAATATAAAATGAACAGCTACCTATTATTCTGGAAGCTATGCTTTTATTGAGAAATAAAGTGGGACTATTTAGAGGTACAAGAGACATCTTGGGATACATGCACTTGGTGTGTATGTATGAAACTGAATTTAAAAAAAATCTCAGCAATAAGTTGATTTAGGTTTCCCATTGTATAGTTAAATCTCTGTTATAATGTCGTATGCTAAATTAAACTGATTACTTCATTGATACCAGGTAAATAACGTAGACTTCACAAATATCATCAGAGAAGAAGCTGTCCTTTTTCTGCTTGATCTTCCTAAAGGCGAAGAAGTAACTATTTTGGCACAGAAGAAAAAAGACGGTAAATATTTGTATATAAGGAGCAATGTAGTAGACTGCTTGGAACAATGTAAGAAGCATAGTGAGTGATGACTAACTTCTGGCTTGCAGGAAATTGGCAAATGGCTTTGGGATAGGTTACTACTACAAATGGACCAGAGGTTGATATTGTAACAGTACACACACCCCCCTAACAAACAAACAAAACCTGCAAAACAAAATAACCCAAAAAAAACCCAAACAAAAAATGCAGCAAAAATAACCCCTAGCATCTGACAAAAGTATTGGCATTAAACCTTAGGGAGAGCGGGAGAGTCTGTTGTAGTTTTGCTGTTGAAAATGAGTGATTACACTGATGTGCGTGCACACACAAACTTCTTTACCAGTAAGATTAATTCCTTCCAGGGAAACTGAATTAAGCTTGCACTAGCCCCAAATTTTTGACTGTGAAAGTTGAATTTATGTTGGTAGAGTCTGCTATTAATAGTTATGCTGCCTAAAATAGAGAAGCTCTGAGACATTAAGGCTTCTTGAAGTAATATTGTGTATTTAAAATGAGAATTAAGGTGAAGCACTGCTTTGAGTAATTCTTGTGAGCATTAGGACATCACTTGAACTTACATAACACTTCATATTTTGGTGTTTTCTTTTTCTTTTTTTTTCAGTTTATCGTCGCATTGTTGAGTCTGATGTAGGGGATTCTTTCTATATCAGAACTCATTTTGAATATGAAAAGGAATCTCCTTATGGACTAAGTTTCAACAAAGGTGAAGTGTTCCGGGTGGTGGACACTCTGTACAATGGCAAACTGGGTTCATGGCTAGCAATACGAATTGGCAAGAATCATAAGGAAGTTGAAAGAGGTATCATACCTAACAAAAACAGGTACGATCTTAAAATACTTAAATTGCTGTTTTAAAATGACAATTTTAAATTCTGCATCTGTATAATGAATGATTGGAGGAGTTTGCAGGATGCTAGTTTATAGAACTAGTTCAGTCAGAAAAAGTGATGAAGTGTTGAAACAAATTGAAGTTAAATATCTGATTTATGGATTTGCTTTTGACTCTTGTACAGTCCACAAAAAAAATCTAAAAACTTTCTTTTCAATACAAGAGACAAGGCTATATAAAGCTTTAGAAATGTGGTATCAGCTTCAGTAGTTCAATCTTATACCTTCTAATACAGAAACAACAACGAAAGCTTGATTCAGCAGGTGGTAGTGGTTTTTTAGAAGTATAAGCTTGCTAGTTAAACGTTACTTCAGAAGCTGACTTCCTTGATAACTGGTTGGAATTTGTTGTCATCTTAGAGCTGAGCAACTAGCCAGTGTACAGTACACGCTTCCAAAGACAGCAGGAGGAGATCGAGCAGATTTTTGGAGATTCCGAGGTTTGCGTAGCTCAAAAAGAAATCTCCGAAAAAGCAGAGAAGATCTCTCTGCCCAACCTGTTCAGACAAAGTTTCCTGCCTATGAAAGAGTTGTTCTTCGGGAAGGTATGGCTTTATTCCTACTGTTGCATGTTAACAGGTCGGTGCAGTTTGCTTTGTATGTATTTAAGACTATCTTGCATTTGTTTTAAGCAATCAATATATTTTGTCTTTTTTTGTCCCTTCAATTCTAGCTGGGTTTCTCAGACCTGTAACCATTTTTGGTCCAATAGCTGATGTTGCGCGGGAGAAACTTGCTAGAGAAGAACCGGATATCTTTCAAATTGCAAGTAAGTGTGAGATCAGGTTTTTCTGCTGTTATGAAGTAGTCAACTTTCTTTTGCTAGATTGTTTGTTTCTACATTATTATTTTAGCTATTACATGTTTAACAAGATGTTGACAATGTCAAGGAACAGACTAAATGTAAGCTCTTTCACTGTTTGGTTGCCGATAATTCTCTGAAGGTA